>NW_023416318.1:48677993-49340493 GCF_014108235.1 Myotis myotis | reverse complement strand
GTTCAAAGAGGAAGGGAGAGGGAGAGAGAGATAAAAACATCAATGATGAAAGAGAATCATTGATGGGCTGCCTCCTGCACACACCCTACTGGCGATCAAGCCCACAACCCAGAATCAAACCTGGTACCTTCAGTCTGCAGGCCAATGCTCTATCCACTGAACCAGACTGGCTAGGGCATGTATTGCTAAAACTTTTTAATAAATTGTTCTTGATGAATTATATCCAATGTTTGGTTTGTTTGTGGGGTTTTTTTGTTTTATTATTTATTTATTTTATTTTATTTATTTTTTTTTTTTTGAGGTAGAGGCTTTATTGTTAGTGAGAGTGGTGTGTTTAAATCTCCCTCTAAAATTATAAATTTACTAATTCTGGTAATTTTGTAAAATTTAGCAAAACATATTTTAAGCTGTATTATTGAAAATGTATAAATTTAGAATTGTTAAATAAAAATATTTCTCATTATAAAGTATCCCAATTTATATGTTATACACATTGCCTTATAGTTTACTTTGTCAGCTATTTAGTATAGCTACACCAGCTTCTTTGGTAAGTGTTTTTTTCTTTCTATATCCTTAAAGTAATTTGTATCCTTATGGTTTATATATTTCTCTTGTAAATAACTTGTATAGGGATACCTTCATACTATCTAATAATCTTTATTATTTAACTAGAGGATTTATTACATTTTTATATCATATATATTTAGATTTGTATCTTTCATCTAATTTGGGGCTTTCTATTTGTTCTTCTGTCATAATTTTTATGGGAGGACTTGTGATTTTAAAATAATTTTCCCTTTTTACTTTTTTATATGGTTTCTATTCTGTTAATGGTTACATCAACATTACTACACAAATACTGAACTTATAAAAGTCTAATATTGATCGATATTTTTACCCTCTTTCTGCACAATGCGTGGACCTTAGATCACACTGACACCAGCTGTTTGCTTCATAACTTGTGTTTATTTTTGTCTTGTAACTTCACAGACATTATTGCGATTTTTATACAGGCGGTGTTTGTTTAAATATGTTCACATATTTCCACCTTCTGTTTTCATTCCAGCTTAAATCTCAGACCTTCCAAACAGCATTGGTTTCCCTTTTTCCTAAAATAACATGTTTTCAGAATTTTCTTTAGTGAGGGTCACCTGGTGTGAAATCTATGTTTTAATTTGCCTGAAAATGTTTTTATTTTTCCTTCATTCCAGAGAAATGTTTTCCCACCCCCCATCCCCCATCGCCTCAAACACACACAAATGAAGACGCCATTCTTCCCAATCTTATTGTTGCTGCTGCTGCCATTTGTTTAAACATAACACTCCCTTCAGCTTCTTACCTCTGGGTTTGTGGTGTTTGGCAGGTTTTCTATGATGTGTTTAGGTTGGATTTTCTGTCCTTTATCCTATTTTTGATTCACTGAATTTCTTTTGTCAGTTCTAAGCTGTTATATGTTTAGGTATTTTCTTTTCGATATCCCATATGCACTCTCCCTTCTGGAAGTCTGATTGGAAATAGGACTACATTGCAGTTTGCAAAGAAGGATGGGAGAAGCCAGACGACCTGGGCCCTTAGTCTCAGCCCCATCATGACCTGCTGGGTGCTGGTGGACCAGTCACTCCGTCCTGTCGTCTGTTCTGGGGAGGATATGACACTTGTCCTGGTGGCTACGTGGGGTTGTGAGAATCAGGCTCCATCCGGCTGAGAACGTGCTTGACGTGTACCCAGGCGGGGTGTGCCCGTGTGTGGTGCCGTCCCTGGGAGCCAGAGCCTAAACTTCTGGGAACACGTTTCTGGCCTGTATTCCCAGCTGCTTGCCTGGGTTTCGTGCTTGTGAGCAGAGCCTTTGAGGGCTGAGAAGCTCTGTTAGCACATGAATGCGAGAAGATGAGAGAGAAATGATAATATTTCTTTCTCCATAGGGAACTCCCAGCATCTCTGAGAAAAGAGACTTTCTTTTGATCACCGACGAGTAGAGAAGGATATTAACCATGGCATGCCCACCAACGAGAGGGGACAAGGGGCCTCGCTTGATGGAGAACAGCTGAAGCACCTGGCTGTGCTTGGGCACAGGTCGCACCCGCCTCAGGTCCAGCACCAGCTCTCCTGTCTTCCCTGGGCTGCACCGTGACTCCCCACATCTTCCCAGAGGTAAGGGGAGAACAGACACGACTGGAAGCTATGAAGCAAAGCAGATATCAGGGACCCTTACAGAGTCCAGTACCCACAGGACCAGGGGGAGAAATGTGCATGAGCCTGGCAAATGGGAGAGTGTGCATTGTCTACAGGGGACTAGTCACTGCTCAGCTGCCGCCCTGGTGCCCTAGTGGATAGTGAGAAAGTGGGTGAGTGTGTGCGTGTGCGTGTGCGTGTGTGCGTGTGCGTGTGTGTGTGCTCAGCAGTGGGATGAGCTTGGGGGATCGGAACATCTGTGGAGTGGGAACCAGCAGCAGCAGAGGTGAATAATCAGCGCCCCCATGGCTGTCTACACCGGATCCCTCCAGGAGCTGCCTCACCCACTGTGCCACCACAGTGCCGCCAAGAGTTAATATCCTCCCCAGGCCTCAATGTGTCTCCCTGTGGGTGTGAGAGGGCAAACCCGTGGAAATAATATTTCTCGGAGCCAAACATATGCCTCTGTTTCAAAGGGACCGCCCCCACCCCCACCCCCGACCGGGCCAACCCTGATGGGGCCAAACAAAATACTCCCGGGAGCTGGCTGTGACCTGTGACCGCCGGCTTGAGTCTCCTTTTCTTGAGGCAAGGAAATCCGTTCGGAATCAGCATCTCAGGCAATGCACACTCTATTTCCAACAGGCACGGTGTTTGCTCGCTTTCTCATTCTTGTTTTATGTTCCTCCTCTTCTGCTTCCTCTGCAGAAAACAATGTTTTCCTTCCTTTCTGAAGTCCCCTAAGCCTGAATTCCCGGCCACAGACCCCCAGAGCCTGCACTCACCTGTGTAGAAGGAAAGGGCAGAAACTGCTCGCTGAGAGGGGTGGGCTGGCCTTGTTATCAGCGCAGGACACAGAGGGTAACGCTGCAGATGACTTCCTCCGGGGGACACAGTGTCAAAGTCTCTCAGAGATGGCAATTCTTCAGAAATGATCGTCACACCCTTCATGTTTGCTCTTGGACCTTTCGCCCTGAAGAGAGAGGTGCTGGCAGCTATCTTGGGACCACAGGGGACTGCTTTGCCTCAGGACTTTTGTCATTTCCTGGAAGAAGGGGAGAGAGCCATCCCCTTGACCCCTGTAGAGGTGGCCAAAGAGCAACACCACAGAGGCGCTGCGCTGACCTGGGCCTCGGGGCCTCAGAGGCTTGTTGGACGCGTGGACAGCACCGAGCTCCCAACCAGCCATCGGGACGCGGGGAGCTTGCAGCTCAAAATGTCATCTCGGACTTTACCCTCTGACCATTGGGAAAATGACTCTGGTTAGTGCCAAAGACAGGCCCATGGGGCGCGAGGCTCTGTTTATAGATGAAACCTCAGGATGTGTATATTCAATGTTCTTACTCCAGGATATTAATGCTCACATGAACTTGTCTGCTCGTGGCCCGTCCCATGCATGTCTGATGGACGGGTAGATGTGAAAGGTGCCCGAGACATGCTGAGGACGCTGCGTGGTGTGTCGAGGGCTGCGAGGCTGGAATGTGAGCTTGTTTAGAGTGAACTCCAATGGAGTCCATTTAACCCGGCAGGAGAGGAGGCATCTGAGATACCGGAGCCCCAGAAGGCAGGGTCTTCATGAATAGAGGAACTGTGCCAAACATTTTCCTTGTGGTTTGCCCTCTGTCCAGTGGAGCCTAGCAGCGTGTTTAGGATGTTTTATGGATTTTTTGGTTTTGTTTTGATTTGTTTCTTTTTAAATATATATTTTATTGATTTCAGAGAGGGAGAGACAGAAACATCAAGGGTGAGAGAGAATCATTGATTGGCTGCCTCCTGCATATCCCCCACTGCAGATGGATCCTGCAACCCAGGCATGTGCCTTGACTGGGAACCGAACCCCGACCTCCTGGTTCATAGGTCGATGCTCAACCACTGAGCCACCGCCACAGGGCGAGCTTTATGGGTTTTAAAGCTTTGTGTCAAAATCTGCAGTCAGCTCAGAGGGGAACTAGTGATGGGCTCTGTGGGTACCTCAAGCCCATTTAAAACTTCCGGACAGAATTCTCACAGTAGGTGATGGGCTAAGAAGCGATCTCTGGGATTTACTGAGCAGTTAGTGAGCACCCACACCCTGCCCATCCCTGAGCTAGGCGGTGAACGGGAGGAACACGGGTTTCAGTTCTGGAGACTGTGTACAGTCTGACTGGGAGGTCAGACCAACCACAGGAAGTTGATTCAGAACTGAATGGGACAGCTAGACCTAATGCCGACCGCCATGGTAGAAGATTTTCCCCGACATTGAAGGACCCTGTACGAGTTCTCAACGTCCTCCTCCAACAGAGGGTGTGCTGGCAGCTTCCACACAGGAACCTGAGGGGACCTGCCCTGACAATAGGACCAAGCCATCTCACAGCATCTGAAAGCATTTGGTGTCGTTTCATACATCATCTTGAGCGAGTGTGTGTGGTGCCAGGAATCACTGGAAAAAGAGGTTGTAGGCAGTGGTCTCTCTCTCTCTCTCTCTCTCTCTCCTTCTCTCTCCCCCCACCCCCTGCATCTGCCAGCCAGTGTCCCCTCTTTTATCTTCCATTCTCTCTCCACATCCTACCCCCAACCCTTTAGACAGGACAGAAGCCACAGAGCTGAGGGAAGAGGGAGAGCTCTGGGGTCCTGATGACTTCTGCTACCCGATTCACACTCACACATCAATTCACCTTTCCTAGGGTCTTGGTGAGGACATGGCAAACGCCTCCCACTCTCACTGAGGATCCTCCAGGCTCCCAAAGTCAACCAACCCAGAGCCCTGAAACTGGTAGGACACAAGAAAAACCAGTTCCGGTCAAATGGTTTATTTTAAGTTTAACAAAAATTGTTATAAAAAGCAACCTTCATTTTTATTGGATCTTTCTTCATAATAACTAGTTGAAAGCAAACATCAGGTACATGTGTATATTTACACAATTTTAGTCATTTCCAGAATATTTAACTAAATATAGAACTCCTTTAAAAAGATGCACTTTTTGTTGTTGCTCTGAGAGTGAGTGTCTTTGTCTCATGGACCTATAAGAAAGTAACGAAACTCTCTCAGCTCCTTAAACACCCTCCTGCACACCCCCCATTTAATAGAAAATGCCCCTAAGAGTGAAGGCGCTGGCTTCTCTCCCATTTCAGTGGCCATTCATTCAGCCAACACTGTTACTGCGTGTGCCTGTGTGCCAAACACCGTATCAGGTACTCAAGACAGACAGGTGACTCAGACATGGTCGCTGCCCCTTCCAACTACCTCGTTCTTCAGGAGGCGGTAGCTGGGCAGCGTTCCCTCTGGGCATCTCTTTTGTAGGACAGAGAGTTCCCCAGCGAACACTACCCGGCCCCTTCCATGCCTCGCTTTCATGACTCACACTGAAAATGTCCAGGCTGGCTCGAGCTTGAAAAAAAAAAAAAAAAGAAGAGAGAGAAGAAAAACGAGAAGTAAATACATCTGACAATAAATTTGAGATCATAAACCTTGGGATTCTTTTTATAATACCACATACTTCAAAAAAAAATCAGGCAGCATTTTTCATTCGCCATGGATTTAAAGGTAGCTCAAAGAAAACACAGGCTTAAGTGGAAGTAGTGAGACGGAGAGCGGGAGCCAAGCTCCCAAATAAACACATCAGAGGCTTGGTCTAAAAAAAGACAGAACACAAATAAGCTCCTCCTGATGCGCCTAAGGTTTCGTTTAACGGTTCCCAGGTCACGCACTCATTTGCCAAAAAGAGGTTAACTCTGGTGCAGCGTGGCAGCATTTCGGGAAACAGGTTTTGTGCAGGGGGCCTGTGGAGGCTGGGCCCCCGGAGGCCCAGGGGGTGCAACGGCTCTCGGATGAGCACTTCGGAAAACGCTTTCGTGCACAGGAGTGAATGGGCAGTGCTTTCAGAACTTGGAGAATATGGGCCTCAACAGACATGGGCTTGGCGTACACCCAAATGTCGGCGTCTCCAAATCAAACAGCGAGCCTACATACATTTGTTTGGAGCGGCTGTGTGACCTTGGGCAGCCTACTTCCCTCCCAAATCTAGGTGTCCTCCCTCTAAAACAAGGAGCTTGGACAAATGGCTCTTTCGAATCCTTCCCCGTCCACAGAGGCTCTTCCCCGAGGACTCAACACAGGAAGGCTGGCCAACTGATGAGAGCAAGAAGGTAGCCAAAGTCCTGGGAGCTCAGCTGCGGGGAGATTTCCATTCACGATCATCTTTCAGACGCCGGGCCTGGAGGATAAGTAACAGCATTATATCATTTCCAGGCAGAGACCGAAGTTCCCTTTCAGGTCACATGACTTCTCTTCCAGTTTTACACTTCATCCTTTCCTGCCTCAACTGACCTAGCTCAGGGAGTCTCCTGATTGTAATGTGGTTGGATGCTACCTGGGAGTTTGTTCAACATCCACATTCCTGGGCCAGTGATTCTCATTGAGTCGGTCTGGGCTGGGGCCGGGAGCTAGGCACGCGTAACAAGCATCCCCAAGGGTTGCCATGGCCTATGCTTGGAGGACACTGTTCTAACTGTTCTGAATTCAGGGCACATCTTCCTCACAGACTTGGTCTACTAGCGCCAAGGACCCATCTGATATTGCAACCTAACCGAGAGCATGGCAAGAGGGACATGCCGAGCATTCAATCACATTCAACGAGGAAGTGAATCAAAGAATGAATTGGGCCTAAATAACGGGAGAGGTCATGATCACCATGACTGGCCAAACACAGAAGTCGCGTGATGCTTGAGATGCTAAGGTGCGTGGGAGAGGGGGCCCAAGAACGGGCTGCAAACCCGGGTCTCCTTGGAGCCACCGGCAACCGTAGGCCGCTCACAAAGGGATGTTTCTCTTCCAGAAAACACATCTGTCCAGAGGGAGTCCCTAGGCCTCCGCTATATTTTCAGCTGCATCCCTCAAAATGTCAAAAGTGGATTAAAGTGTAAATGATGGTCAATTCGCCCCGTCCTCCTGGGACCGTGCTGAGCATCACCGGCCCTTTGGGGATGCAGGACAGCAGGGGAGGGAGGGGGGGGGTGGGGACTGGTCTTGAAACGTAGCTGAATAGAGTGAGCTCTGGTGTGTCTTGGGGGGATAAAGCAGCTCGCAGGCTGCTACTTTTTTGTGACATAGCTTTTATGAGGGGAGAGCCAGAATATTAAGCTCATTGCTTCCAGATGGGAAGGTTGGACAAGACAGAGAGGCCTTGGCTCTGCTGGTGCGATATGGATGTGACATATTGAAGTAATCGAGATAGAAGATCTAGCCGTAGCCAAGACTGTCAGATAGATACTTTTTAAAACATTACATGGTTTGTAACAAGGTATTGTGTATCCTCCCAGAAACCCTGCAGCCTCAGTCTCTGGGAAGGCGGTGGGGAGGGGGAAAGTGTGCTTATTTTGCTTGAGTTACTAAAGCTCCTTTTATACATGAAGAATTTGGCATCTCCTGGCCAGGACTGGCTGAGCCAACAGTCCGGTGCACTTGTAATGTAGATCCTGCTAGTGACTCGCTAAGTAAGTCCAGGTGCTTGCTCAAGAGGCAGGGTCCTGAGCACTCCCTTAGTTGAGCCCCGAAGCAATCATGGCCCAGCGCCTCAAATGAGCCTCAAATCTGTTTAATAAATCATCTGTCTATTTATAGAGTTAATCCAGGGAGAAATCCTCCGGGTTGTCTAGTCAGGCCTCGTCCACTAGAGGGCGCCCAATGCCCACCTCATCCAGTCTGGGCTGCTCTTAATTGATAAGGGATTTCAGCTCCCCAGGAAGCCCTGTGTCCTGTCCTTTTCTTCCTACTTGTCCTTCAGGCCCTGGATACAAGCAAGTGGATCAACGCCAGGTGGGATGCGGAAGAAAACACGGACCCCTCTGGAGGGTCTCCGTGTCCTCCGATGTGCACAGCAAGAGTTTCGCTCTGGCTTGGCCTGCCGTGCACACGGGGAAGGGAGAGCAGGTGTTCAGAAATCCCCAGTTTGCAATATGCTGGTTGACTTGTAATTCTCTTCGTCAGGGAACGGCCCCTTCCTTGGCCAACTTCACACCTGAGAACAGGTCAGGCGTCCCTACAGACCCAGTGTCTGCTTCGCATTTCAAAGGCTGGGAACTGTTAAGCTTATATTTTGATTAAAATGTTGTATTCGCTTCCCCCCCCCCCCCTTTCGATGTAATTTCTGGATATTTAATTTCAGCCCCATCATCTGAGGGGCGAAGGGAGGAGGTATTTGATGTGAAACAGCACACAGGGAACGCCGGCCAAGTCAGCCAAGAGAGCAGCTCGGGGCTGTGGAGATGTGACAGCTGAGATCCCTTTTGTTCTCCAAGGCAGGCCCTGAAACCCAAGCCCCTCAAGGACAGGAGATCTGTCCTGAGCTTGGAATCCAGACAACCCATTGTCCAGGCTGGCCTCCTGGCTACTTCTGGGGCCTGGGGCGAGTCCCTGAAAGTTCCCTGACTTCAGTCACCTGGTTAGGCTCGGGGAGAGGAATGGCCTGTTATTGGCCACCGGCCCTGGGGATATTGAAAGAAAAATAGCAAGTCTTCAGGAAAGCTGGTCTGGAGTCTGTGGTGGACATTAGTTATAATGTCCCAGCTTCCAAGGGATTCCAACTCCAGGTTACACTGAGATGGATAAAGGAACAGCCTTTAGCCCACCTAAACTTTCTACAGGCTGGTGGCCACTTATTCAAATGTCTGCAAGGCCCAGGCAGGTCATCCAAATGTCATAACGAGGGCATGTCTGAGAGAGAGGGGTGCACAATGCAGATTTGTTGACTGAGTGACTAAGAGCGGGTCTGGTATGAGACATTAGGGAGTGGTGGGGACCATGCCAAATTGGAAGGTACATACCCTATCGTTGATGTTCCAATTATCGCTCCTTAAAATACTTTAAATATCTTCTGGCCCAAGGGCTACTGATTTTGTACCTCTGTATCCACTTTTTTATATTTTAGGCCTGCATAAAAGACCAAGAAGGAAGGAAAATGTATGTGGTAGTATAGGGAGTCCCCAGTCTGCCCAGTTAAGCCTGATCTTAATATCCCATCTTTGCTCACAAATACAGTTCAGTTTGTCTTTTTACCACTTAGGATGAAGTAAACCTAGTCTCCTTAGAAACAGGATGTGTGAATGGTACCGTATAGAAGAAGGGATCATGGCAACAGCCTCTCATGCAGACCTCTGTTTGGTACACAGATGATGAGCTAATGGCCATCCCTGCCTCATCTTCCCCCCAAAAAGCCCCCAAAACAAAACTGCAAGGTTCTGTTGGAGCCAGAGGAACAGCTGGCCTGGTTTGGGACCTGGTCATGGAACTGGGCTTCAGTTTCCTAAAATGGGGGTTCCACTGCCCTGGCTATCCTTGTGTAGGGCTGTTGGTGAGGACCCATGAGATAATGCCATGGGAAAGGGCTTTGTAACTTGCCCTGTGCAGAAAGGATACGAGTTAATGCCATGGATTCGGGGTTGAACCTGGAGGAATAGTCCTCCTAGGAGTTCATTAAGTTGCTGGCACGAATGGGGTGCTTCTCTTTGTATTTGATTAAAGTCCTCTATTGATGGGCCCAACTTTTAGTTTCCGTAATGTTTCTTACTGAGTTAAGGAGTCCAAAGCTCATGTTTGCGAGTGACCTCTGACCCTTACTCAATGCTCCCAGAAAGCTCTCCTCTATCCATAGAATGGATGTGGGGTGACAAGCCCAGGGTTGGGGACAGACACCCCATAGGTGGCTCTCTGTGCTCTGTTCCCTCGAACCTCCCCTCCTTCCAATGGGTCCCATTCTGTCATCTGCTGTTTGCATATTTGTATTCCTGTTGTTTCTGTGTTTGTCTCAAGGATATCTGGTTGCAGGTCTCTGACGCTGTATTTTAGGTAAATGTGTACAGTGATTTCATCCTGGAGCTTAAGGGAACTTCCGCACCTAGCATTACTCATAAGCAGGTGAAGTGGAGGGCGGCTCAGCCCTGCTCCCTGCTCTGGTGCAGGCAGATGCTTGGCGTCATGTTTCCAATCAGAGGCGTAGATTTGCACTGCCTCCTGATCAAAGCCAAGCTGCTAAGCCTGGAATCCGAGGCGCTCCACGTCCCGCAATAGCTCTCTGGCCTTATCCTCCCCCACTTCCGTATTCACACCGGGGTTTCAGGCACCCCCTTCCACAAACACGGCCCGCATTTTCTCATGTCAAGCATTCATGCATACATTTCTTCTGCCTGAAATATTTTTTTCTGGAATGTCTGCCTGCTATAATCATGAGCATGTTTAGAGCAAAATGTTTATATGCCCCTTATATTTCCATAGAGAGGGAGCGCAAGGTGGAGATGAAAAGATAGAGGAACGTGGCTAGGCCTTCTCTCCGTCTTTCTGAAGGGGAGGGGAGTAGCTGGGGCCAGGAAATAAGCACGCAGGGCTCAGCCTCGCCCCCCTCTCTGTAGGGCTGCATCTGCCTGAAGATCAGTGCCTTCTTGTCTGGCCCTACCTGCTCCCTTTGGCCAGGGCTTGGAATTGCCTCTGAGAAGCATCAGGAGTCCCCTCTCTCTGTACCTGACCCTCCACAAGGACTGGCCTGGCCTGAAGCAGTGCTGCCCCCTGCAGGACACAGGGTAAGCGCATCTGCCTGCAGGCCCCGCCCTGCCCTCACTGGGGTCTCCCAAGCTATAGGCTGCAATGGCGGGGATGGTTCATTTTCTCCGTCCAGAGGTACAGCAGGTATGCTGAAGGGGCTAGCTCCTCGTTCTCATTCCATCTCGGTTGCCTCCTTGGTTATGAATCCTGAGGGGGAGGGGAGAGGTTCTTCATTCTATCTACAAACTTCAACACCCAAATATCACATTTTCCAAGGAGCCGCCTCCGACTCCCCTTAGGAGGCATACTCACCCCCTCCCTCTTCCTCTTAGCCTCTCTCCCGTGGGATTCCAGTTGTACTTCATCTGTCCATCCTTTTCTTCCTCACTTACTCACAGGTGTTTGGGGAGCTGGTGTTGTCCCGGATCTAGATGTCACGAGGAGTCACATTTCAAGTTGCCATTTCCTCTGAAGACCCAACTCTAGACCTGCGTGCGGTATGATGAGAACAGAATTGCTCAGAGGCCTGGCGTGAGGTCTCAGGTTGAAGATTATCAAATACTGAGAGCCCACCAGGTGTCAGCAATAGTGCTCGGTGCTTTTTGAGACAGAACCTTGCAATGGTAGGATGACGTTATCTCCTTTTCATAATGAAGATAACTGAGGCTCAAAGGCCAAAGCAAAGGATACAAAACAATAATAAAGAAGCCATGGTCTCCGCAGGGTCCCGAAGCCAGTAGTTGGTCAGCCAGAGCTCCTGACATTCACTGCTCGGTTCCCCGGGCCTCATCACACACACTCTCTCAGTCCCTCTGCAGTGGCAAGAGTAACCTATAAAGCGTATCTGTAGTGACAGAGGCAGTAAGCAATGAAGGCCAAAGCCAAAGATCCAGGGTGCGAGTGTGTGAAAGGTGCCATGCGGGGCTAATCCCCGGGGCCTTGCACACCCAATGGGAGCAGAGAATTGACGGGGCCCAGGAAGAAGCATTCGTGAGCAGGAACAGGCTGGGAGGGGCATTGCAGGCAGGAGGTCCCCCCGCAGCAAAGGAGCACAGGCCGATGGAACAAGGGAAGCTCAGAACTCAGGGGGTTTGCCAGCCCCGCCTGAGCCAAGGTTGGTGTTTAGATGAGATGGCACAGAGTGAGAAAGGAAATGAATTCGGTCTGTACCTGGCAGGACAGCAGTTTCAACTTAGGATGAACCATAGTATCATCTGTTTGAAAATAAATATCCCCATCCCCAGACCTACAGAATCAGAATCTCTGGACATGGGTTGGAGCTATTATTATTATTATTATTATTATTATTATTATATTTTAAGCTGTCACAGATGACTGATGCTGAATAAAGGTTGAAAACCACCGAGAAAAGAAGGCAGGCTATAATAAGGCCCCGGGGGTAGGATGAGTCCTGGATTTGAGTTCTGATCTTGGCTTGTATCATGCTTGGAGTTGCGTGTGGCAAGCCTTTGCGCCTCACTTTTCTCATTTTTTAAGATGGAAGCAATGGGAGGACCGCCTCCCTCCCTCCAAAGGTCATTATGATGAAAAAGAAAAATGTATTTGAAAGCCCCAGCGCAGCCCTTGCGCACAGGAACCCATAGGTAGAGGTGAGCCGATTCTCTGAATTGGGAGGGGCAGCAGGTTGCATGTGAAAGTGTGTGGGGCCGGCAGGTGCCCAGGGAGGAATGCGCATTGAGGATGGGAGGGTGTGGGTAGAGGCTAAGGCACTGGCTTAGGTGTGACTGGGCCAGGACAGCCATGGGGAGGCCTTGAGCACATCTGTGTGGCCACAGGCCAAAAGCGTCAGAGTCTCTGTGCGTGAAAGGCAAGGCCGTTTCCACACCTAAAAATAAAACAGGCCTCTCCCAACATTGGACTGGGTGCTGTGAAATCCCGGAGGGCCCTGAGATGCGATTCTAATTTTGTGAAAATCATCGTTCTTGAATACAAACTCAGAGGCAACTTTGCTGGGGATGATGTCCATATAGTGTGTCTTCCAAAATATTATCAATGGTCCCAAAGAGATGTCAGGCGCAGCAGTACTGAGAGGGGGCGTGTCCAGGCAGGCGTGTGGGGTCTCTGACTTGGCATCTTCCAGCAGGCAGGGAAGGAGGGGTGTACCAACCCCTGAAGGTTTGAGAAAGGCCGACGTGTGATTCCACACGCCTGATGCTCCCACCCCTGTCTGACCTGGGCCCCTGGATCAAACCCCTCTGATCCCGAAAGAGTTACTGCCCCCCGGGGTGGGGCCTGCTGCCCTTCCGCCCCCTCTGGCACTACAGGCCCCATTATCTCATGAACATGAACTTTCCCCATATCCCTGGGAGATAAGTATTTCCTTATGGTAATGATCGTGATTCTCCTTTTACAGCCGAGCACGTGCAGACAGAGGGATGGTCCTGAAAAGAGGGAGACATTTTCTTCCCTTTCTCTGGACTCTGTCAAGTTCAAATCATAAAACGGAAAGCACAGGGAACATCTCTGAGCGTTTTCCAGCGGAGGAAGCAGGGAGCAGGGCTGGGAGAAGGACGAGTTAGTGTGGTCTCGCTGTGCTGCAAATTTATGTCCAATTTGTGGGGGTCGGGGGTGGGGATGGGGGGGTAGGGGGGGAACCAGAAGAGGCAGAGGCTAGTTGGAGAGTTCCTTTTTATTTTCACAGGCCCATAAAGAAAGATGGAGTTTCAGGAATCATCTCACGCAGGCTTCATTGTGCACAGAGGGAAATGGAGGTCAAAGAGGGGGCTTGTTCAACAGGCTTCGAGGAGAAGAGCTGATCCCGCCCCCAAATCCCGGTTGCATTTTTGTCCTGCTGTCCTTGCCTAAACGGTTACACATGCTCCTCTGTGAGCCGGTTCTCTGTGCAGAGGGACATCCAAGGGCAATGCTGCCTTTCCTCAAGGTCATGGCGAGAGCCTGGCTGGAGGCCGGACTTATCTGAAGAGTTTGAGAAACATCTTGAAATTATCAGGACTTGGAACACGGCCTTGGTTTGCACTGAGCTTTCACCGCCTTATCGAGTTCCTAGACTTGAACTTCTCAAAGTTTAGTCAATCAGTTTTATTTGCCTCATCGGGAGCCCTGCAATCTTAGGCTCGTCCCCCCAGGCTCGGGGTGAGGATTTTGGAGGAGTGGGAGCCAAGGACTGACGGGGAGAGGCGTTCTAGGAAAACTCCCGGGGCTGAGCATGGGCCCTGGGCCTGGCACTGTGAAGGGGCACAGGCTGGGTGAAAAGACAAGTCATCAACCCAGAGCCCTGGGCCTGGGTTACAGGAACCAGCGTGGAGGTCAGTATAGGGTGACCCCCTTTTTATACAAGTGACTGATTACTACAGAATCTCCATTATTGCAAATTTAAATAATTCAAAACTAATTTTCTTATAGGCATACAGAAGGGAGGATGCACTTGGAGACTTGTAAATGTATAAATACCATAAGGAATATAACTCATTTTTTGCTTTTAATTTACTTTTGAAACAATAAATACATAATATGTGAGTAAAGACGTCCAGGAAACTTAGAGATGTTTGTTCAATGATTCTTTTTATTTTCTTGGGGTGAGCTCGAATGTTTTCCTAAATCCACTGTAACGTGACGGCTGGAGTTATCCTGGCAGAGCTTTGGTCATCTTCAGAGTATTTTATCGCCGCTCAATCTATTTCATAATGTTTTTGTCCTCAGGAATGTTTCTCAGAAAAAGCACGGTCCCCGCCACTCAGTACTCCCTGGGATGGCGTTGATATGAGATAGAGGAAAGCTTTTAAATTATGAGAACACGGAGCAGCGGAAGAAATGGCAGCAGGCTCTCCGCCCCCACGTTTTGGCTCAACAACAGGAGGCACAGGTGAGGGCTTGGCACGTGTGAGGAACGTAGCCGTGCTGTGGGGCCGTGGAAAAACACGGGTCACAACTCATTCAGCACTACTGATCGAGTGCGATTCTTAATCTGTATAAATTTTGGAGATTTGAGTTATCCCAAGCTCAGCCACGGACCTGACCCACACCTGCAGTCCTTGCAGGCACCAACCCCCAAGGTGACTTCTTCAAACAGGTTCTGTGGAGGCCCATGAGTGCCCTCATCCCTCCTCCACAGCAAGGAGAGGGGGTGATCACTTCCGGTTTAGTTACTTCTTACTGTTCTCCTCCTCTACTACCCCAACACACAGCCAAGCTCATTTCTGACCTACTTCAGGAAGGCTTTTTACCCAGACCTCATTCTCAAAGGCCACTTCTTCTTCTGAAAATCTCCATCCACCATTTCCAGTGTTTGCTGCCCATGGTATGGTCTACAGCTGTGTTCTGTCTTCTGTCCCCCTGATCAACTCAAAGCGCCTTGAGGCCAGGGCAGTGGCGTGCTACCGAGCCTGGAAGTAGACATGTCGGACAGTGGACTCAACCTTTGCTAGTGTGTGATCTCTGCACCCGTTCCTTCATCTGTAAAGATAGCAATAGCTACCTCATAGAAATGCTGTGAAGATTGATACCTTTATGCCTGTAGCAGAATGCCTGACTTAATGTTCACTCAAAAAGGCTTTTTGAGTGAATATTAGTTATATTCCATAATAATTATGATCTTATATTTCCGTAAGAATTATAATCTTGTATTTCCATAATAATTAGGATCCTGTATTTTTCTCTACCCTGTGCAACACTAGGTTTCTGAAAGGGATTCCATACGTGCTAGATTGGCCTGGATTCCCATAGGAGCCTCTTACATACTGGACCAAAGTTCATTTTGGTTAACTACATACCCATTACCTCCTGCTCATTTGCAATTTGGTTCCTTGCACCCTCGCTCCTGCACTGCATGATGGTAAGTGTGTCCTGAGATTTGGGCCGTGCAGTAGTACAGCTAGGGAGCATGCTTGAAGGTGGTGCTTGCAGGACTCAGGTAACACATGGAACCCACTGAATCGTATAACCGAGATATGGGGCCCCACTCCATTCTGCCCGCATTTGAAATCCTGGGGGTCCCAGGCCATGAGTAGCCTGGCTCTTGCCTGCTGCTCTAACTGTGCCAAGTCTGGGAAGCATGTTTTCCAGATGAGCAGCTTCTGAAAGTGCAAAGCTTCCATGAGACTATTTGCTTTGTAGCTGTAAGAATCCCATATACTGTATAGCCCTTTACAATGTGCAAGGTACTTGCACGTCTGTGATGTCACACAGTCTCCAAAGTGATGCTTGAAGATAGTCAGGGTTCGTTAACCCCATGCCGTAGCTGACTCAGGGAGAGAATATCCTCTCCAGGTTCTCAAAGCTGAGAAGGGGCGGGACTGGGCTATTAAATCTAAGTGACTATCGATATCGTTAATATTCAGAGTTCTTACTGTGTGCCACAACCTACGTGGAGTATTTTTACTCATGTTATTCCATTTATACTCATTTTGCATGCGGGTGAGATAAATTTAAAGAGACAATGTGACTTGGCCCATGACTAATGACAGAAGAGCTTAACGTGGCTCTAGCGCCACTGCTTTTACCCACACACCGTGCAGCTTCCAATCCACAGGTGATGAGGCATCGGAGGCAGGAGGACACCTCACCTCAAGGCCTCTATGCTGAGGTGACACTCACAACCAGTTTCAGAGAGAAGGGACATCTCATTCTGGCCCCTCACCTCCTGCCCGGCCACCTTCCGTCCCCTCACACCCAGGATCTCTGCAGGGACGGGTCCAGCTCTCCAGGAGCATGGAGCGCACTGACGGTGGAGACCTGGACTTGAGGGAAAGGAGTATACATGTTTGACAATAGTAATTATGCTAACATGGACCAGAAATGCCATTCATGAGCATGCTGGAGAATTTTGAGTGTTTGATTTATCTAAGTGATCTTCACTAATACATTTATGTACACAATTTGATCTACATAATCAAATACATTATAAAACATCATTTTGGTGTAAAGGAAACTAAAGAAAAAAATCATTAAAAAGCATGTGGGGTGCTTAGAAGAGTCCATAAAACCCTTTCATTTTCACATCAATTAGGCAGGACTGTGCTGGACTGGGGCAACCTGACTAGGGGAAGAGGCGGGCAGGGCCATTAAGACACGGACTGAGCTACCACTTCTGACTAAGCTCCTTTTTGGACCAGAGTACCAACCTCCTAACGCTTGTCTGCCACCACTGTCCCCACTTCAATGTTACTCTTGTTCTTGTGATCATAATCCACCTGACATACAGAGCTAATCATGCCATTCATCTGCTACAAAACCCCAAGATGCCCCCTGTCCAGGAAACTAGGTCACCCTGACTTCCCTTATGTGACCCTCACACCACTCATGACTCTCGCCTCATCCATCTCTCCAGTGTCTTTTTTAGTTTCTCCTCTCTTGCCACACCAGGACCCAGTGCCTGTCCTTCTCCCACTGCCTGTAACACCCTCTCTCCGTTCTTCCCCAAGGAACCATGCTCCCCAGGCTAACTCAAAACCACATGGTTAGCCACCCACCCAACATCATCCATTGCCCTTTGAGCTCTTTCTTATAGATTTAGATCATTTGTATTATAGCTCTTTTGTATGCATGTATTTATCTACACCTGCTAGACTGGGAGTATTTTGATGGGAAAAAATTGGTCTTGTTCATCCATGTATCACCAATACCCAGCACAACACCTAGAATATACGAAATACTCAAAAACAGTTAGTAGGATGTTTTTGATGCCTAATATGTGCCAGGCCTAGAGAGTCACATGGATCTGACCTAGAGACAGACACAACTGACAGCAGTGTATTAGGGCTTGACTGGAGGGGGCATGTGGCTGGGGCTCATCATAGGCCTAGTAGGTTTAAGAAGGAAGTGAAAAACAGTTTCTTGCCCATGCAGGGTAAAAACAAGGGGAAGAGAAGCATTCCCAGTGGAAGTAAGCGGACCAGTTGGAGGAAAAGAAGGTACAGCCAAAAAAGCTTCAAAAATACTGGAGTTCGCCGAGAAGTAAGTATCATTTGCTGAAAGTCTTCATGTTGAAGCGAAGGTCCTTGGCTTGCAACGGGGGTCACCTGTTTCTATGAACCTCCAGATAGCAGGATAGAAGGCGAGAGCCCACATATGGGATGACTTAAATTGGTGCGAGGGAATGTGTGTGTCACTCTGATCGGGGGTGGTACGTGCTGCATTATTAGGCCCAGGCTGAGGCCACAGTACAGTCATAAATCAAGAAGCGGGTGTTTAAAAAACAGTGGAAGTGTTAAGGAAACATGAAGTGGCTGACCTGCGCGGCTGGGCTGTTACTCCCTACAAGAATTTCGATGACTAATGATGTGGATAAATAAGTGCTTAAATTTCTCATAACCACACGTGTAATTTATTTAATTTAGGGGGTATTAAGCAGTTCTGGGAGCCCTCTAAGACGCTGGTGAGCAGTTAGTTGGAAAAGGTTTCCCACTATTCAAAAGAGGCTGGTGCTTTTTTCTCTGAACCATTCCCCCCCCCCCCCGCCCCCGATAACTGGGATTAATGTATAGAAAGATGAGATTTAGAAGTAGCCACCCACCCTTCTAGTTTAATTTATAGTTTTTGAAGTTCTACTGGTAGATAATCATTCAACTGGGTCTTGGAGAGCCTTTTAAAAAAAATTAAAATAACTGAGACAGAGGTGAGTCACACCTGAGGATTTATTGGGCCACATTGATGGAGATTGAGGGCAATCTGCTCAGGGAAAGGCCTACATGCTGTGACGTGGAAGGACCACAGTAACTGAGGCTCGAGACTGGCTGCTTACATGCCATTCATCAACTGTCGAATCCCTGAGCCTCGATTTCCTCATCTCTAGAAGGGGGCCAATCACACCTACGTCACAAAGGACTGTGAAGGTCAAAAGGCAAATTCAGATGCCTATTTCCATACATGATATGCTTCTTAGATGTGTGTGAAAGTCAGATATATTTCCATTGAACAAACAATATAGAAATATTATAAGGAAAGTTTGGTCCTCGATCATTATCATAATATATAAAAAGCCAGGGGCCGTCACGACCAAAACAACTGGACGGAAGACTGGACACAGGCAGGGGAGTTAGTGACGGACGACCAAACGACTGAACAGCAGGCCCTCGATCATTATAAACTAAAAAATCCCTAATTAGATCTTACTGTTCTGATAAAAGTCAGATATAATAGTTTAGCACTTTGTGTTATATATATAAAAAGGGTGTCCCAAAAATGTATACATACTTTGAATGATCATTAAGTCAGTGCTTATTAACATACAGTTTATTTTCAAAATTTAAAATAATCTGCAGAAATGAATAAATTTTTTGTCAATGCCTGTTTTCAAACTGATGACCGTTCTGGTCCTGGCACCGCTGATAACACAAAGCAATGGAATGGCAAACATCAAAAATTTTCTCATTCAATATTTGTGTGTCCTCAACTCGTTGACTGTTGCAGGTTTCGTACTGTAAGCTTTATCTTGTATGTATCCCTATTAAAAAAAAGTCTCGTGGCACTTTAGGGTGAGCTTTCTTTGTTCAAAGCTTAGTTTGGCTTCACCCATTATTTCAAATTAGTTAAACCTGAAAAGGAGTAAAATTAAGCATGTTATCAGCTATTAAAGTGTGCATATATTTCTGGGGAAACACCCTATATATTTGCTTTTAAAACCGGAAAAAAAAACACCAAAAAACATTAGTGAGCTAATGAGCTTAGGCTCAATGAACATGTGATTGAGGTTACAGATTGTTTGTTTTCAGTATGGTTATTTCATTCATTCAATTGAATATATTATATATATATATATATATATATATATATATATATATATATACACACACACACACACATATATATATGAATTAGTACCCATTACTTGGCACTTTAGTCTCAAATGATTAGGATTATGAGAAATATGTTGATTTGTTACTTTGCTTTTTTTAAAAAAAAATTCAGCCTATTTTTTAAAATATTGATAAAATACAGTCCGTATCCAAATAAGTTCCCAAACACTGCAGATCATGGACAATGCCACTGCTAAACAGAGCTACTAGCTGGCAGCAATACACAAGGGATGGCTCAAATGTCCTTTCATGACTGGTGATGAAAGTTAAATTCAGCAAGGAGCTGTGTTTTAAGGGCTTCCGTGTAAAATATAGATGGTAAAAATGTTGAAAACCACCAAATCTCTACCTAAAATATTTTGGTTACGGCAGCAACCAAATGGAAGGGAGTATTAGCACTGGACCTCAGAGGTGATGGCAGGTAAGAGAAACAAACAAGAGAGCCAGGCAGGAAGTGGAGTCCTGGCCCACAGACCAGCTCCTCCTGAGAGCCGGCTCAGGTGCAGGGAAAGATGGCCTGCTTTCCGCGGGACAGCCCGTCCGTCCCTACGCCATTCACTAGCGGAGATTTCTGTAACTCCGCATTCTCAGTCCTGGCTACAGATTCAAAACACTTTTGGTTCTTAAAAAAAAAATGTCAATGTCCGGGCCCTACCCAAGACCATTTAAAGCAGAATTTCTGGGCTAGCACCTGGGGAAGCTCAGGTGCAAATGGATGTCTGGGTGCCAGCCTGTTATTTTTTTTTTCTTTTCTGCTATATTAGTTTGGAGATTATACATTTTAAAAATTATTTGTTAGTGGTCACCCTGTATTTATATCATGCATCCTAGACTTAACAAATTTGAATGCCAATCTTTACTTTTATCTTTCCCTTGATAATGAAAAACCTTTCGAACACTTTAATTAAAATGACCCCTTCCTGATTTCTATCTAAATATCATCAGGTATATTAAGTCTACTATTTTACATTATTATTTCATATGTCTTATTAGTTTTATCTGATGTTTATATCATTCTTATCTTCAAATATAATTATCAGTTTTATAATTACTAAATAATATTTTTTTTTATCTTCATTTATTTTCTCGGGACTTCCCTCTGGAATTACCTTCCTTATGCCTGAAGTGAATCGTTTAGAATGTCCTCTGATGTGAGCAGCTGTGGCCAGTTCTCTGCATTTTGGTATGTTTGTGAACATTTTTTATTTTATAGCCATTCTGGATCTATATTTTGATTGAGTATAGAATTTTAGATTGGCATTTATTTTCATTCAGCCCACCACTCTCTTTCACATGTGTATGTATTTCATATGTAGTCTTTTCAGGCTGGCTGCTTTCACTTAGCAATATGGATTTTCACATTTCTTCAGTCTTCTCATGGTTTGATAGCTCTTTTCCTTTTAGCCCTGAATAATATCTCATTGTTTGGATGTACACAATTTACTTATTCACTTACATACTGAAGGGCATGTTGGTGGCTTCAAAGTTTGGGCATTTATGAACAGAGCTGCTATAAACATCTATTTACAGATTTCTTGTGTGGACTTAAGTTTTCAATGTATAGCTTTTTAATATTCCTGCTTAAGCCTTATTGAAACTGTGGGTTATTGTTTCTCATCAGTCCTAGAAAGTTGGTTGTTTTTTTTTTATTATCTCTTCAAATATTGCCTCTGTCCCAATTCTCTCTTTGTTTTCTTTCTAAATTCCAATAAAATACATATTACATATTTTTATTCTACCTGCCACAATTCTTAATCTCTCTCCTAAAATTTCCATCTTTATGTCTCTCTTTTCATCATTTTGGATCATTTTCCTGATCTGTCCTTTTTGTTCATTCCTCCTCTCTTCTGTGCCGTTCAGCGTGCAGCCAAATCCACCCTCCGAGCCTTTCATTGGTTATAGTACTTTTCATTTCTAGAAGTTATATATTGTTCCAAAAGTTTTCACTTTTATATGTTATGTTCTCTTGGCTAAAATGTTCAAGCTCATTCTTATTTCTTTAAACATAGTGGGCATAGTTATTCTGTCATCCATGTCTGATGGTTCCTATATCTGAATGTTTGGATCAGTGCTGCTGGTCCTTACTCATGGCACCAGAACTTGTACCTTACTGCTTGCCATTGCCCTCGATAAAATTATTTACAGAGGCTGCCCAAAGGACCTTCCTCTGAAGAGGATTTGGGTTTGGTTTTGTTTTTGCTGCTGGTCATCTAGGATATTACTAATCTCTAATGATTTTAGAGCAAGTTGATGGTTTGAGCTTTCCTGGCTTGCTCTGGTGAAATCAGTTAGCACTTGTGCAGGGGGTAGGGGTTAGTTTACAGCCTTGCAGGGACAGATTTCTCCTCTTATATGTTCCCTCTGCTGCTCAGTGTTGAGACAACCCCCCCTAGTCCATGGGACAGCTGGGAATATAATATACTGTTCGTTCTTGCTCACCCCTACCTTAACTGTGTAGTCGTTTAGAATTGCAGCTCATTGTGAATTGCAGTGTCTATCAGACCCCAGATTTTGTGCAGACATTAATTTCTGTCCTTCAGGTTCTAGGCAGTCAAAACACAACTTCACATTATCATTGCTTCTTTGAGGGTGACAAATGTCCTCTGGGCAAAAGTAATTTTGCCTTTTCTCTTAACTTTTGAGATTCTTACCTTCATGTTTACTTGATTTTGATCTAAAAATGTCTCACCTTTTTTTTCAGCACTTTGCTGTTTTTAAGGGAAAAAAAAATATTTTTTCTATTTTCATCAGAATTGTTAGTTGTCCTTAAGTAAAGATTAGTCTAAGTAACCTAGCCTGTCATTTCCAGAAGCCAAAGAGTCCTTGAAGTAATTCTTTTAAAAAAAAGAAACATAAAGACATCTTTTATCTGTCGCCACTCACTTCATTCAGAAAACTTTACATGAAATAATATTGATATGTCAAGTGTGTAATCAGTTGCATAGTAGGAAAACTATTCTAAGTATTTGAAATCTTTAATTAGTGGGTTTTCACTAATGGGATATGTGTAAGGTCTGAATTTGAAGAGTTAAAACTGTTGCATTTCAAAAGAAATGGATGCATTTGCTAGAAAGCATAGTAATATGGTCCTTTTGATCTTTGTATTATGATTTAAGTCAGACATCTTTATTGTTTGTGCAATTTCTCCAAACCCATGAAAGGTGATATATGTCCCTCTGGCATGAATCCGACCCTCTGGATTGGCACTGGGTTATTTAACCACCCTGATAAATAATTTACACTTGGGGATATTGTGCAGAAACCTTTTCAATTAACTTGTGTTGACAGAGAAACTAAATATAGTAGTCAATGAAAAAGCTGTTTTAACACATTCTTGACCTGTTGGGCACCAAAAAAAGTTATTGCTGAAAATATTATCTACTCTACATAAGAAAATATGTTAAAGGGGAATATTGAAAATAATAATGATGATAAATATGAGATTTAAACATCTATTATTTTTTAGAGAGAATTTTAACATTGTGTATTATTTTAACTTATGTATAAAAATTTACCTCATGTACATTATTTTAGTTCACTAAAAGAAGTGTCCACTGGTCGAGAAGGTCTCAAATCTGAGAAATTTTGGTTCAACTCCTGGTCTCATCAGGCATGCCATTAGGCTTGCTAACACTCACATCCCTTAACTGTAAATTGGGAATAAGAATACCTGGCAGTGTTGTTACAAGGATTAGAGATAATATAGGTTAAATAGCTTATGTACGTAGTAGTTTTTGTTTTTTTAGAAAGAACTGTCTGGGGTGAGTTTAATCATATCTCCTAATTTGTCATATACTTGATCTATGGCAGCCGTGGGCAAACTACGGCCCGCGGGCTGGATCCGGCCCGTTTGAAATGAATAAAACTAAAAAAAAAAAAGACCGTACCCTTTTATGTTATGATGTTTACTTTGAATTTATATTAGTTCACACAAACACTCCATCCATGCTTTTGTTCCGGCCCTCCGGTCCAGTTTAAGAACCCATTGTGGCCCTCGAGTCAAAAAGTTTGCCCACCCCTGACTATGGTCTTAGGGATTTTCAATAATGTGGCCTTCTTTTTAAAAAGAAAATAAGCTCCTTTAATTTTTTTTTTCAAAAATATATACATCTTTGAAAATTAAGTAGGGGACAAAGTAAATGCATACAAACTATGGCAGAATTAATTGTGTTGGCTTTAGTAAATCATATCTAATTAATCGAAGGCAGACTGCTTACTAAAAGGAAACCCCCCAAAAAGCTGGAAGGCAGTAGTCAATAATCTGACTGAACTGTATAGAACAGTGATGGCGAACCTTTTGAGCTCGGCGTGTCAGCATTTTGAAAAACCCTAACTTAACTCTGGTGCCATGTCACATATAGAAATTTTTTGATATTTGCAACCATAGTAAAACAAAGACTTAGATTTTCTTTTAATATATTTTATTGATTTTTTTTTACAGAGAGGAAGGGAGAGAGATAGAGAGTTAGAAACATCGATCAGCTGCCTCCTGCACATCTCCTACTGGGGATATGCCCGCAACCCAGGTACATGCCCTTGACCGGAATCGAACCTGGGACCTTTCAGTCCGCAGGCCGACGCTCTATCCACTGAGCCAAACCGGTTTCGGCAAGACTTAGATTTTTGATATTTATTTTATATATTGAAATGCCATTTAACAAAGAAAAATCAACCAAAAAAATGAGTTCGCGTGTCAGAGGTGACATAGGTTCTCCATCACTGGTATATAAGCTTCCAAGGGAATTTGTGGCCAGATTAAAATTTTTCAGTGTGTGAGCTTTCTTTCTAGCTTCTCTCATACTAATTCCAAATTACCACCGACTCTCATTGTCAAAATGACACACATCCCGGAGCCTTTCAGACTTATCATCGCGTATTTTGAGGAAGAGTGTGCTGGACAATTCAGCGTCACCTTCACAAACCAGCAGGGCCCTCTTCTCTCTGTAAGGGTTGAACATATTGTCTAGAGGGGCAGGCAGAAACCAGTTAAATTAGTTTGGTCTACCCTGGCCATCAATAGAATGATAGACATGTTAGTTTTTAGGTCATTAATTAACTGATTAAACAATCAACCTAATATCTTGTGAGTAATTGATATATTACTGCCTTTTGCCAGATGTTAGCAGGAGGCAGAGCATGTTGAAATATATGCCCCCGTCCTCAGCACACTGCAGTCTGGTTCTTGAAAACTCACATCTAGCCTTTGAATCCCCTCTACCTTTACTTCTCTGATTAGATTTGCAGCAGATAAACAGAAATAAATATTCCTGGGTTAGCCAGGGCTTCAGTTATAAATGTCTTTCTAATCCATTCACACTACCCACAGCACTTATGCAGGATTATCCATCACAAGTCATTCTACAATCTTAATCAAATTGCCTGCTGAAGGAAGCCTAGTATTTATTACATTTTTCCTAAATGGAAAACAGCTGTGATAAATTAATGTTCACCAGAAATCTCATATTAGGAATGATTCTCAACTGTCAGTCTTTCCAACTATGAATAATATATTCCTCTACAGCAACCTGTATCACTGAGTGTGGCTAATTCACTTGGCCCCTTCTACCTCTCTGTGTGGTACACTGGAGGCGAAATGTTTCCTGAGCCAGACTGGCAATATTTAAATGATAAACATATATTTTAAGAAATAAAAAAGAAAATGGCCTTCAGAAGGCGGCATGGTTGGCAACCACAGAACACATGTGTACAAGGCTCATTTCAAAAGCCATGTCCATCCAGAGCATCAATCTCCCGCTTATGGATGTGCCTAATGCAAGTATCACTGCTAATGTCACCCACATTCAACCTCAGAATTAGCTCCCTCTCCTCTGAGTCTATAATAACTAATCAAGGTTCTGATTAGAATTTGGCTTCCCAAATGGATTTTCCCAGTGAGACACAACATACTATGGGAAGGAAAGAGGTTTCCAGTTCCTCTGGTGGTTTCTCTTTGTCAACTGACAATTTGACAAATTTAAATATCTGAGGCTGCTAAGCGATGGCCCAAGTATTGTATTATTGTGATTTCACCAAAGAAATGCCTCTCCTTCATCAGCCCCCCTCCTCCCTTTTCAAGCTATAATACTCAGTTTCTTTGTGCCTTCTATATATGGTTTCACTGGCTCATTTGCAAGGTGGTTTTCATTAGCAAATTTATATGTGTGCTTTTTTTCTCTCTAGTCAGTAATCCTGGTAATCTACTTTTTTCATAGGAAACAAAATCCATCCAAATATTTTAGGTGGCCAGCGATAGAAGATAGTGTAGAAGATGCCTACAAATTCATGGAAAGGGCTGGAAAAGTAAGATAGGTTATAGTAATAGGAATGACTCCCAAAATACTACAGAACTGACCTAGGAGGGGAAGCTACTGCTTCTGCCACAATCAGGAAGGTGGGGACCTCCAGGGTTCCGATGGAAATACTGAGTTACAACCCACAGCACCACAGCTAGGACGCAGGGATCCAGACACGGGCAGGATGCCACAACCCTGCAGCCTCCTCTCTATCTCCACTAAGAAATGAGTGGACGCAGAATTTGGGGGTCTATCCCAATTGCCTCTTGTCGTTAAAAAAAAAAAAAACAGCAAAACTAAACAAAAAGAAATAGCTGTGTATCCACAACCTTTCTTGCCCACAGAAAATAGCCAGGAAGAGTAGAAAGAAGACCCTCTTTTCCATTCTCCCTTCAAAATCTCACTGTAGGGGCATCTATCTGTTGGTAGCTGGTGTGCACCCAGCACATGGGCATTAGGGTTTGTTGCTCATTGTTGTGAAACTCTCCAGCCTTCGCAGGATGAAAAGAGCACTCTCCCGGTAGGAACACCGAACACCAGTCACGCATGTCATTCAGGTTCTATTTCTTGTCGTATGTTTCTATAAGCTCCATGTAAGTAACATTGAAGGCATCCTATCTTGCATATAGCCTACTGTTCAGATGTGATTGTTTAGTGCATGTGTATGGATATGGGGACAGCATCAAAGCTGTGCACTGGAGGAGTTGTACGTTAGTTGTACTCAGTGTTATGTACTGTGTGGGATCCTGGATAGCTCCGTACCCAAAGGAGACTGTAGCTACGATTAAGTGTGGAATGTGCATATCCTTGAACGTCCCCATATTACACAGAGTGTGAAGCCAGACAAAGGCCCTCTGAAGAGAAGGGAACACTCGTTTGACTTCTGATATTCACATTGACTTTAGTGAGACAGAGACCCCCAAGTCTGCTGCCTTGCTGCTGCTAATACTTTTCTAATTTAAGTATGGACACATTTTTGTAGCTTCCACTATTTCTTTCAAATATTGAAATATTTGAATATATCGAGATATTCAAATACAGTTATCCTCTTTCCAAGTTCACAGAGAATTCTAGAATAAGAACGTGCATTCAGAGAAAAATGAAAAGTACACACATTGGAGCCTTCTCCGCCCTCCTCCAAAAGACTCCAGTGACTTTTGCAACACCCCCAAGTTCATTTATCTATAGGATGGCTCTTGATAGCTTTGTGTGAGCTTTTTAAAGTTCAGCCAAGCCAGCTGCATGATCAGCACAAAGACAATAGCTCCCACACACGGGGCTACATGGATTAAAGAACCCGACCCATCAGTAAATCTGCCAGATGGCAGTGGAAGAAAGCTTGTAACTCTCTCACTTTCATTTCAACAGCAGCAAACAATGTTCAATGTTTAAAATAAACTCTTCCAGATGAGCCAGAGATAAACTCCGAGGTGGGTGGACTGGAGCTCGCGAGGCCGCAGCTCTGAAGTGTTTGATTACATTAGCTCAAACCCCTGGGTAGGACCCGCTTCTGTCAACAGAATGCTTCGCCTCCAACACCTACTGCATGAAGCCATTTCCTGTGCTTTCAAGGGCTGGTGGCAGAAACTAGCTTTGCTTTTTGCACAGACTAATAATGATTATTTATTTCTCCGTGCTCAGCATTTCCTCAAACAGTGTGTACAACCCGAAAGGCCAGTGCTGTATGTCGGTCTGCACAGATTAAAACCTTTTGAATGTATTGGCAACTCAAACTTCTACTGATGCTTTCACCCTCCTGCACACTTTACTGTTCTCATGGTGACAAGAAAGGTACCATTATTTAGAACCATTCTGCTAATGACTAGATGCCTATTTAGATCTTTTGGGTAGAAAGAAAGAGAGGGATGGAAGGAAGGAAGGAAGGAAGGAAGGAAGGAAGGAAGGAAGGAAGGAAGGAAGGAAGGAAGGAAGGAAGGAAGGAAAAGTACAAGTATTTTGTTAAGTCAGAATTTATAAAAGAAGTTAGAAACATTTGGTTGTTTTTAGTAAACTTTAAAAGCTGTAACTTAAGACCGACCAGGCTATAATACATCATATGCAATATGGCAACTTTTAAAGATAAAATGACACACTGAAAAATAATTCTATTAAATATTAAGGAACTTATTTATTTAACACAATTAGTAGATGCTTTAAATGAGGGAGAGAAACAAACACAGGTTGATGACGAAAATAAATTTTAGGACACTCAGGATATCAACAAATACCCCATGAAGTATATTGGGACATTTTAAAAAATTAAACATCCCAGATTTAGATTAGAAGTCTTCGGGAAAATGTGATTCACAACACAGAACAGTGATTGCCGGTTCCTCCAGACTGAAGCCTTTATGGTGCGTCAGTAAAAGCTCTACTGTATGCAATAGAAGCTCTCTGATTTGGAATCAGCTGGTTACATGGGGGGGAAAAAAAAAACTGATTTAAGAAGAATTTCATAAAGAGTAGTAATTGAACTTAATTATTAATTAAACTTAAAACATATGAGGTGTTCATTCATCTGCCTATCTTCTGACATAAGGTTAAAGGCTTGTCTATTGTTTTTCTGAGTGTGGGTTCACTTGGAATTTCATCTCCTTATATCGTGCTCACTTAGTTTATGGCTTCCAGCCTTTGTGCCTTTAAAATGGAGTCAAAGTTTAAAGTCATTTGCAGAGCACTAAATATAGACCTGTTTAGATGTCTATAATATTTATTTTAGTTGTTTTGAAACATGATTCAACAGTTTCTAGTGATTTGCCTTCATTCACTTTTTCACAAAACATTCAGCTTAGTTTTCATACAAGTTCTTTTTGTACTCATAATTTATTAGTTTGCATTATGATTAACAAGTTCTATTCTAAATTATAACTAGCACAGCTAACACACACAGGATTGGCTAGGTTTTCTCTGTTGCCGCCTATGAGCCCAGAAGCTAGGCCAGTGATGGCGAACCTTTTGAGCTCGGCGTGTCAGCATTTTGAAAAACCCTAACTTAACTCTGGTGCCGTGTCACGTATAGAAATTTTTTCATATTTGCAACCATAGTAAAACAAAGACTTATATTTTTGATATTTATTTTATATATTTAAATACCATTTAACATAGAAACGTCAACCAAAAAAATGAGTTCGTGTGTCACCTCTGACACGTGGGTCATAGGTTCGCCATCACTGGGCTAGGCTAATGACTGGACATTTGATTGTATTTATGAAATGACAAATGAATGGTACATAACTCACTCTTCCCATGTATGTGACAGAACAGGTAGGCAAGAGGGGACACTCTCAGCCTAGAGCATTCTCATGCTACGGGCCTCAGTCAGTACATTTTAGGGGGATAAGGAGAATCAGTTATTACAGCAACTGCTTCGATTAAATATCTAACTGAGCAGCAACTCTTCCTTAAGATGGGCATAAACTGAGCTCCATCTAACTTTCCTGTAGGAATAAACCACCTTCTTCCATGCTAACCTGTGACTAATTTAACTCTACATTGTCCAGAGAAGGTTCATGAAACATCTGAAGCTGTCTGGGGGGGCCAAGCTCCTGAAGGGGGATTAGTGACATGTTCTCTCTTCAGTGTTGCTTAGGACATTTGGAATCAATTAAATATTCAAATATAGATTCTCTCAGATCTCTAGCCAGGCCCAGCAAGTTTGGGAGGGGAGGAAGTTCAAGGCAGATAACTGCTACTCCTCACACCAAAATCTATAGCTGACGATTTAAAAAATATACTCTCTAGACTTCCTGGGTCTGCAAGCAAATAGACAAGATTAGAAATGAGGAGGAGAAGCAGCAGGGGCCTTGTTAAGAAATAGGAGGTACAATATACATGAGAACGGCTGCCATAAACCGTGTCTCAAACACAAATAATTGAGCACTTTGGGATGTTGCATAAGTATAACAGTACGTATGGCCTTTGTGCACTAAGAATGATTTTTCATTGGTAAAGGATTATAAAACAATATGTAACACAGACTGTATATGGCCTAATAACTTTAAATATTTACACTCTGGCCTTTTGTAAAATTTGCTGACTCCTTGGTTTAGTTTTCTTTCCATCATTTGTACTAATATAAAATTGACTCACTCTTCCAATTAAATGCTGTTTAGAACCTCACTATATAAAAGTTACTCTGACCTCACCCCTTTTCAGAACAAGCTGTTTGAAACAGAAATCAATTATTTCACAAGATGAAGCCAATAGCCAACATGAAAATGGGTTTCCAACTCAATTATTCCAGGATCTGGCACATTACACATTTGTCTCCCACAATATTTTGCTGAGGTCAGAGGAGGTATCAGAATTGCCCTTTACTTGTTTCTGTGCTGAGTGAAATGGTTAGAAGTCAGTGAGCAGAGGGAGAAAGAAGAGAGCAGCAAAAAAAAGGTTTAAATAATCTTTAAAATCTAAGTAGTCATACTGTAGCTATTAGTCCCCGATTCCATCAAACACCGGGTGGGAAGGACATCTTCCAAATGGCAGCTCATTTTCCCTTAATAGTTGGTGTTTCCAGATGAGTTCCTAGTTTTCCATCATGATAAATTAATATATCCTATTTTATTATGGTGCCACAAACAAGAACTCTGAAAGGCTCAACTCTTACAAAAGGCCCAAATCCCCTGAAAAGCATCAGGTATCAAAATGCAGCCAGAAAAGATGGTATTAAAAGAAAAAAATATGGGCTCCTTTTTAATGAAGTCGAGGTGTAGGACAGATTTATTAGCTTCCATTTTTCCAAGTTGCATTCTGGTGTATTTCCTGCCCATACTTCTAAGTTCAGCAGATCTCTTTGCAGGATTATTTTTTTGTTTTAATACTTTTCAAAGAACATGATGTGGCTATACCCACTACACCTGCAAAGACACACCTGTGATGATACAAACACTAAGTGTTCCTCATATTCACAACCCAAGCTCTAACAGAAAACAGACCTGCTGTGTGATCTGCCAAGATCCTGCCATTCTCAAAAAGAACTGATATTATAAAAAGTCTTAAAAAATAACCAAAGGTCACCCCTGACCAAAATGCTCATTACATTTGGTGTAGTGCAGTCTATTCTTTACCATAATTCATTTTCCAATATTAAGAGATGATTAAGACAAATAATTAAAATAATTACTTTTGGTGCTGTAACAGATGCCTACAACATTCCGATGTAGACTTTATTTTTATGTACACCATTGATTCCTTACTTATTCATTCAAACATCATTACCAAATGTTTGTGTGTCAGATACTATACTTGACTCTTGAGGAAGGAAACTTAATACAAATATAGTAAAAAACATAAAACCTTCCCTTGGAAAATTTCTATTCCAATTGTCTAACTGGATTTGTGAACAAATAATCAGTGTACTAAATCCCTACTAAAGTTGCCAAGATCAATGAAAACAAAGTAGAAAGAGAATGAGTGCAGCCGATAGGGACTGGAAATAGGAACACACTTGAAGAGAATGTTAAAAGGGTCGGTAGTATTCCCAGTGAAAGGGAGAGGGGTACTCCAGATTGAAAGAACAATGCCAGGAGGCGAGTGTTTGGTCTATACTGAGGACGGGATTATCCAATGGAATAACTGGTGATAAGACATTAATTAGTCACTAGGCACATGTGCCTATTTAAATTTAAGATTAGAAATTCAGTTCTCAGTCATATTTCAAGTACTCAATAACCACATATGTCAAGTCTCCCATATTGGACAGTGTAGAGAATTATCTCCATCATTGTACAGTTCTACTGGACAGCACTGTGTAGAAAAGTACAAGGTAAGCCTGTGGCAGTTCATGGAGAATCTAAAATGTATATGAGTGTTCAAACTTTAAGTAGAAATGGTTCATAAACTACTATAGTCTACAGTCCCTTCACAAATAGCCTGGGGGATTCCACCTGGGTATACGTCTATGGCCTGTTTTACTAATCCAGCTTCTGCATTTGAGTAAGTTTTTTTTTTTTTTAAGAAAAAAAATTCTGTAGCCTTAAAATAGCTAGCTAGCTAGATAGACTGGACACTTACTGTTATAGGTAACTGGAAATCACCACAGGTTTTTAAGCAGTGAAGTGACACCATGACACAGATTTGGGTTTTAGAAATATTACCTCTTAGAGCAGCAAAAAAGAATGTGAGAAAAGACACTTGGTATTCCAAAATCAGTACAGACTAATGACGTGGTAAGGACTAATTTCAGTGAAGCGTCTAAAGAAACAGACAATGAAGAATTTACATCAGTAAATTTATTCCAAGTAAGGATCGCACACACACACACACCAGGCATATTATTTCCACACAAAAACCAGCATTGCAATAGAACTATTTAACACTTTGGTCATGAAAATCAGAGACAAAAACTTCTCAAGGTATCTATTTTAAATAACTGAGTTCTTTAATATTTGTAATCCAAGCATGTTCAATTACAGTTTTTAAAATCTATCATATTTGTTCATTATTCATTATGCTTATTGTATATTTATAACATCTTTTCTGAAATTTTCATTTCCCAAATAAAACTTTTCATAACTTCAAAACAGCCATATGTACTTCTTAGTAGTACTATTGTAAAATCAAAATTTTTCAAGTAGCAAGTGCTCAAGCCATCTGACCATAGATATGAGTGAGATCCATTTTTTTAAAATGGCTCTTACACTTCTTGCTCCTACTGTACTATGCCAACCATTACTTCACTGATATCCCAGAGTTTCCTTGCAACAGACTCATCCATGGCTTTAGGCAACAGTTCTTCCTCTTTACAATCCCCAAAGAACTTTCCTGACACACCTTCTACCTCCGGTGAAGAGGCTAAATAAACCGAAGTTTGGGCACCTTCTACTGGAGTTTTGAAAAAAGCCCAAGACACCAGATTGAAAAGTGGCTTGACCAGCAGCGGAATGTGCATGTGCCTCCCGAGGTTAGTCCGCACGATCCCCGGGTGCAGGACGTTGACGGTAACCTTTGTGCCTTCCAGGCGGCGGGCGAGCTCCCTGGTGAAGAGGATGTTAGCCAGCTTGCTCCGACTATAACAAAAGCTCTTATTGTAGCTTTGCTCACTGTTCAAGTCTTCAAAGTTGATGTCTCCATATTTATAAAGTTTGGAAGAAACTACCACCACCCTGCTGGGCGCTGAACTTTTGAGCAGTCCGAGGAGAAGGTTGGTGAGCAAAAAGTGACCCAGATGGTTCACCCCAAACTGCATCTCAAACCCATCTTCCGTCTTCATGTAAGGGCACTGGAAGACCCCTGCATTATTGATCAAGACGTCCAGTCTCGGCTCTTCCTGTAAATGTCAAAAAGGGAACAGCAGAATTAATAGACACAGGCCTTAAATGTACCCCAAATAAAAATTTTTAAATTTCTTATGAACTACTAAAACTCCATAAAATGTCTATGAATCTTCAACAATTGACAAAGAACTAAAAAAGACTTGTATGCCTAATAGGGGCGTGGCCTTCTGCTTTTCACGGGTTAGCTCATCTACTCTCAACACAGAAGCACTGAAGGTCCGTGGTTTGTCCAGTACCACAGGCCTCCCAAGTGACAGACAAAAATCTGAAGATGGACGCTTCTGATGCCAGTGCCCGGGCTCTCAATTAGTAAGCCAGCTTGCTTTTCTAATTGGGATTCTCAAATTAGAAAAGCTGGAGGGTTGAGGTGAGCTGGAGAGTGGAAATACAGCAGAAGGTCAGTATTGTTTATTCCCAGAGCTGCCAGGATCAACACCAGGGGCAGGTTAGGATTGCTTTACTTTGTAGTTTTCTAAGGGTAAGTGGTACTGAGGGAATGGAGCAACTTCAAATTGTTTCCTTAAAATTAGGACAAGCAATAGAGTAGGTCAGGGATGTAAATTAAGGCCAGACAACATCATAAATAAGTCAAAGAAATATTTTTTAAAAAATGATCCAGGTAATATAAAAATATCAGAAACAAGTCTAAATACTAAGTCTTACAATAACAGCAAAGGAGATTAACAGAGGAGATAGGATCAACAAACACCTTAAACTTGAGGATGACTGGAAGTCATGTTCTTCTTCCCTATAGGGTGAAATCTACCGCTTTCAGGCTTCAAGGGGCTCTCAACTTAGATCTATATAGTCAGAACTTTGCACTGTGACCGGATCCTGCCACACCTTTCCAGATTAAATTTAGACTGTCCTGAAAGGGAAGTCTTTTCATTTAGTAATTCATGGTAAGTTGATTTTCTCCAGCCCTGTCCTGGCTCCTCTCTGTCTCTTTTGATGGGCAGAGAAAAATAAATGTACAACATGTTCCAGGTGTAAAGACAGAGGGATGACCCACCATTGAATTAATTTGAGGTCAAATTTCACATTTCACTGGCCCGTTTGCCAAGTGTAAGTGAAAAGAAAAATGTGTTAAATTTCACAACTGTATCAAAGCCTACCCGTCAGAGGATTAACTATTTCTCATTCTGTCTGTCTAAGCACCTTCAGCTTTTCCAATAGTCAGCTTCAAAAAGAAGGCAAAAGTTCACCCGTGGGGGAAAGAAAGGAGTGTTCTCTTTCAGTAATCCTTTGGAAGAGTTTCCTGTATTAATCATTTCGGAGCCATCATTCTTTGCTGGACTTGTGTTATTTTAAGACTTTATCATCTACTATTTTTTTTTTTTTAATTCTAGGAGATAAATGACATAAATACCAAGAATACCAACCTGTGGGAAATTTACATTTCCATTAAAAAAAAAAATTTCTGGTATGGTCACTGAACTTGAGAGCTGGGAAGAAACTTAATACTTAGAAGCAAGGACAACTTAGTTATCTCTTTATCTCAGCTTTTAATTGGTTCTGCTCCAAGTGGCCAAAGAAATAAAATACCAGATTAAGAATAAGAATACCCAGCCACATCTTCATTTCAACGACAAAGAGGGAGATCCACTTTTAATATTTCCAACATCTCTTCTGAGTATTATTTCTTATGCTTAACCTGTTTTTTCTGATAATGAAGTAGACATAAAAACAAACCAACAAACTCCCCCCAACCTCTCCAGACCTGCAACAGCTCCCAAACTGTGCATCTGGATGCCCCAGAGTCACAAGGAACTCCCAGGATCCTCTGGAATATTTTAAATGCTCAAGGGCAACAGATACTCCGCTCAACATCTCAAAAACGACTAGTTTCAGGTGGCTCACAGCTTCAACATTACGCTGTGCTCTCTCTTTTGAGGATGTCACATCTCTGCAAAGCTGTTTTTAGCGGCTGCTGTAATGAAGTGCATGTCCAGTGTTAAAAACCAATCTGGAACAAGAAATGAGGGTGGCAAAGTCCGATCTGATTCCAAAGTCAGAGGAGTGAACAACAGGTACACATTCCCTGTAGTAATTATGTTTACTGAAGAATGAAATGCATATCTCTTTTTCCCCCTTTCATTATGTATACTATTTTTTTCAAATAGTGACTACGTTGTTATGACATCAACACTTACTAGGTTATTTGAACTTAATTATTGAATAGAAATAAAATGGCAGATATTTCTTTTGGCCTCAGGGCATCATGGAATAATAATAATTAAAAAAAATCAGGACAGTTTGGGAACCTCTGCTCTAGACCTGACTCCATTTCATACAGGCCCATTTCCTATGCCAGCCAACTTTCAATCTCTCTCCCCAGCGCCCTCTGCAGGAAGCCCTTCGATGTCAATGTCAAATGTCAGACATGCACTTCAGTGGAAAATTTACCATCTTTAAACCAAGACATCCTCCCGGTCCCTGGAGGGCAGCAGGAATACAGGAGTTAAAAGCGAAGGCTCTGGAGACAGATCCTGGGCACCCAACTTGGCCGCCCTATGCCTGCATCGCCTTGTGTTGTAAAATGGGGATAACACTGCCCACCTCACAGGGTTACTGTGGGGATTCCAGGACAAAAAAATAGCCAAGGGCGCTTGCATCTCATTAAATAAATGTATTTTTTTTTAGTATCTGAAATGCTTGGAACAAGCTCCTGGCACATCGGGCACCTTCCAATAAATGCCAGGTATTGCATATTTCCTTATTTCTGTCCCTGTTTCGAGCACGAGGCCGGCTGCTGGGATTCCAAGCTCCAGTTTATGTGGAAATGAGGCCGGTGGCGGTGAGGGTGGTGCTAACGAGTCCCCCGGGGGCCGAGCGCCGAGCTCCTACCCCCGCGGGGAGGGTAAGGACACGGTTTTCGAAGCCCTTGGCCAGCAGCCTCTCCGTGCTCTCGGCTCCCCGGAGGGAGACGGCTCGGTCCACACGCACTTTGGACTCGGGAAAGGCCGTGCGGGGCCCCGGCGGGCCTCCTGGGCCGCCCGCGGGGACAGGCGCGCACACTGGCCTGCTGTCCCTCGGGCCTATTTCCCGCTCAGCTTCCCGGGAAGACGGGACACGGCCCTTCCAACCCTCCCAGCTCCCGATTCTCCAGCCGCCCCCAAATCATGGGATCGTTCCTCCTCTTCGCTGCCGTCCTTCCCAAGGTCACACCCCCGGCTCGGGGCGGACCCTCCGGGCTCAGCCGCGGCCCCGGCCCGCCCCTCCGCCCGGCCCCGCGCCGGCTCCGCGGGCTCCACACCTGGAGCATCTCCCGACAGAAGGCGCGCACGGAGCGCAGCGAGGCCAGGTCCAACTCCTTGACGACCAGCTCGCCCGCCCCGCCGTCGGGGTCCAGCCCGGGGTCCAGGCCGGGGTCCCCGTCCCGGCGGAGGTCGCGGCGCAGCTCCGCCGCCGCCGCCTCGGCGCGCGCGCGGTCCCGGCAGCCCATGATCACCCGCGCCCCCAGGCGCAGCAGCGCGGCGGCCGTGGCGCGGCCCACGCCGCTGTTGGCCCCGGTGATCAGCACGGTCTTCCCGCGCATGAGGCCGGCGTCCGCTCCTCCGTGCAGCCGCGGGACGCTGGACCCCACGAATCGCCGGGCCGCCAGCCACAGGGCCCCTCCCAGCGCGGCCAATAGCGCCGCCACGCCGGACACTGCCATTGCCGCCCGGGCCGAGGGCCACCCGCCCCTGCACCGCACTTCCGGAAGCGCGACACTGAGCCGCGCAGGCTGAGGCAGCCACCTGTGCGCGAGGAACTCTGGGGCGCGGCCTGTTGTCCCCGAAGGGGTGGAGTGGGGCATGCTGGGACTTGTAGTTTTCCTTCTGCGGACCCCTGATCGGGCTGCTCTGTGGGTTCTGGTGACTCCTTGAAGCAGGCTCCCAGCCTGAGAGTCCTGGGTGAGCACAGTCCCCGGTTTTCACAGGGCGGGCTTCCTCCCCAAGGCAATCCCTGGGTGGTGGTGGCCTTCCCCACTTGAATGCTCAGTGAGTATTTTGAATTGCCAATCCGCTCTATAGGCTGGTTTACAAATCTCACACTTCATGGATGGTGTAGCGTGTTTTCCGTTAAGGGCTCCTGGGACATGTTAACCCTCCCTTCAATGTTTCACCCTCTGGAGAATTTTCCCTGCCCACTAAAGCCTAAGGAAGGGCTCTAACCGCCGCCCCCCGCCCCGTCCCCCCACTCCACCTCCAATAAATGAGGCCATGAACTGAGCAACATGGATCAGTTGGAAATAGAATGGGCCAATGGTTGTCAAACTTTAGCATCGCAGCAGAATCACCCAAAGGGCTTGTATAACAAAAAACAACAACAAAAACTGAAATTTTGGGGCCTGGGCACCAGAGTTAGGAACTGAATTGGTTCAAGATGGGGCCTGAGAATTTGCATGTCTAACAAGTTCCCGACTAATTCTGATATGGCCCCTGTAGGAGGAGGCATCCTCAAATGGCCTTATTTGACACTGGCAGGAATACAGTAGGAAAATCCTGCACTTACTGTAAACATGGACTTCTGAGCAGGCCACTTCCAGCCCCCTGCATAAGACCATTAAATGCATAAATGGAACGGAAAGTGCTCTATACCCTGGAACATGCTTCAGAAATGCCAGGTTATTGCACAGAGACCCATCTCAAAGACTTGTGGCTTTAGACCAATGGACTCTTAAGTGGTCATTTGTCCATCTACTCACCCACCTAATATGTGCCAGCCCTTAGGCCCTATGAAAGTCACAGGGAATAGGGTGCTTACTTGTTTGGTGCAGAATATTCCGCTGCCCCAGCCCCCTTCTAGAATCTCCAGAGCGAGAGAGGATACTTACAATGTGAACAGTTGAAATCAATCCCTGTAAGATTTTGATAATAAAGCTCTCCTACCCTCCTTTACATTTGTGAAGGATATAACATGTAACGATAGTCACAACACAAAGAGAAAAGGGGTGGAATGGCAGAAGCAGTTTCCTATGAGTGCTGAGAATGAAGCACAGGGGTGGGAAAGAGCACGATCACTGAGGATTAGGCAAGGCACCAGGAACAGAAATCATGAAGGGATCGGGGCCTTTATTTCTCCTATAATGTGAAGCTCCCTGTCAAACTCTGTTAGCCTGGAACACATCTGTTTCCTCTCTCTCTTCAGTTTTATCTATTTTCTGTCCTTCAAAGCCCACCTCAGTTCTTTTCATTTCCTGACCACTGCCAGCCCATGCAGATACTTGCTTCAACCTCATATGTGACCCTCATTTGGCACTGAGAACAAACAGCCCTCTAGTGTTGGCTGTTTGAGTTTGCACAATGGATTTCCTCTATGGTACTGTTAAGGTTTTAAATTTCCTCAAGGATGGGATTATTGTCTGCGTTCTCTGGTGGATTTCACATTGGGGAATGCATAGAAAACACTAGGTACTCATTAAGTGTCATGACTGGTATATTTTGGACTGGCTTACATCAAATTAGGAAGCAGATCAAAAGATGTATGCCAGCAGCATCTTTAACTAGAGGCAGGGTGGAAATTGCATATGTGGGTGGGGTAAGATGGACGTAGGAGTAGAAGGAACATGAGAGGGAGTGGGGAAGAGAGGAGAGAGACCTGCTATGTAACTGCTGTGTAGCTTAATCATAGAATTCAATGGAATGACTAATCTGTTCAGGATGGGCCATGGAATCAGTAAGAACAACTCAGTTTGGAAGGTTATATAACACAGGAAAAAAAAAATATATATATAGCATTTGAAGTAAATAAGACCTGAATTTGATTCTTAGTCCTGCTATTTATTAGCTGCTGTTCTTGGACAAGCTACTTAATCTGCTTTTGCATCTTAGGTTCTTCACTGATTGAAAAGAAGGGTAACAATATGATATCACACACGTTTGATTAGATGAGAAAATGAGGTAACATGAAAATATCCAGCTTGCCATGCCTTATCATGTAGTAGATTATGGTTAATCATGTTTTTGAAAACAGAACAATGATAACAATGAAAGTCCAGGACACTACGCTTCATGCCATATTTGAAGCCATGGCCAAGGCTTAATAGGGCCAAAGCCAGAGGACTGCAAAAATGTTGTTCACAGGCAATAAACCCACCAAACAAGCTTTAAAAAACCTTTCTAGGAGGTTCTGTTTGGAGCTAGACTTAGATGGAAAATGCCCTGTATGAATAACCAGCTGATTTATTTCTGAATGACTCGTGTGGAGTGATATTTTCACTTGCATTGATTCAAAGGCTGTTCATAGAGGCAAAGGACAAAAAAGCTCTAACTTTCAAAAGTGTATGTAATCCTACTCTTCCCCCCTTTGAAGACCACCATTCTATAATGATGATTTGTAACAATTTATTCTATTTACCAACATCCAAAAATGAGCAATGCGTTGTAAGACCAATTAGGCTTCTGACATAGCCTTTTAAGCATTCAAGCATTCAAGGTCTAAACTTATCCTAAAGCGTCATCATCATGATTTACACACAAAGGCAGGTGCAATGGTATTCAACAGCATTGACATCTCAAAGAGATGTAGCTTGAAGGCAACTTGAAGGTTCACAATGTTTTCCAAAAAATCAAGAGAGAACCTTTCCAAATGTACTTAAGTACTGAGGTCCAATCTTCTGAAATACCTAACTAAATACCCTAGAGATCCACAAGAAGTGGCTTCTGAAATACCAGACTCACTGCTTTATTTCTCCTCCCCATATCTAATTGTTCATTTTTGAGTAATGCTATAAGGTACATGAGCTGTGTTGGTGCCAAATTTCTGTGCCCCTTCAATATGGAACATGCTGTCATCAAAGAAGATGTGGGGCCGTATTTTCACCAAGATGGGACCTTTGGAGGCTCCAGCAAGGAATAGGGCTTCATCTATCTCTAGCCCCCAGCGGCGAAGCGTTTTCAGCACTCGGGCACCTGAACTGGCTGCACTCCTGGCTGTAACCAGGTAGGTCCTGATCGGGCAACATAACCGTTGGTCTTTGGCATAAAACTTCTTCTGCAGTCTGCCTAATTCTTCCAGAAAGCATTTCAGGGCACCCTGTAAAAGGAACATACGTCAGAGCTGTGATCGAGTGAAGTCAATGAAGCGAATGCTGAGAAAGCAGAGGCTTATAAGAGCTTATGAAAGGATATATGCAGTATCATGATGCCCATGGCACAATGCTGAAATTCCTTACATTTATGTGACTATATTTTCTTATAAGGAACCATCCTTGTATTCCTTGAATAAATGTAGGATGATCGTATAATTTATTGTCTAAATAGAGATATTTTAAGAGTGAAAGAAATTTCTATTGAAAAGTTAAACCAAGGCAACAGACATAAACTATTGATGGCAAAGCGGGCTATTCTAAATAAAGCTCAGTTAATTACCAAAGCACAACTCTTTTAATTTGCTTTTTTGTGAATTTCATATTTAATCTTATAAGGTATACTTTGTTTTGTTTTGTTTTGTTTTGTTTTGTTTTGTTTTGTTTTGTTTCATACCTTGTTGGCTTGAATACAACCTTGTCTTACACTTTTATCTTCAGTCTTTCCAAACACTTAGTTTTAGCTGTAGTACTAGGGAGCATAGAATTGGATTTTGCTATTTGATCCAATTTGAAAGTCTTGATTTTTAAAACAAAAGTTGACTTTTAGGACATTTATATTTATGGGTATTACATGGTAATGGTTCTGTCTTATGACCTTTATTGTATTTTTCATGCTTAAAGATATTAAAGGATTGTTCACTAACAAGTGTCTTTTTTGGGGTGTGTGTGTAAGTATGTATGTGTTCTAAGATTTAGGAAGGTTTATATTATTTTCTTCTACTGGTTACCTTTATAATTACAAATTTTTATAGTACCCCCAGTACTCTATTTTTTAAAAATCCAGGATTTATTATTTTTTTTTACAATGAGAAATAGTGAAATTAGGCTACTTCTTTACCTCTTAGTTATTCTCTATTTCTTCTTCACCCATCCAATTTTACTTATTTACACTTGCATCATTAAGGATTCTTTATTTTTTTAAATCCAGGATCTGTTATCTCTTATAATGAGAAATAATGAAATTAGGGTACTTTTTATCTCTTTTATCTCTATTTCTTCTTCAGCCATCCAATTTTAATTGTTTATATCAGCATTATTAAGGATTCTCAGATTTCTATTTATCAGCTTTACATTTGATGATTTGATCAGCTATTGTAGCCGAATATATCAGCATATTTAGTCTTCCTTAGACCTTTTCCTCTGTGTTTTTCCAGCTTTCATTAGTTATATAATTTCTATATAAGGGCATGTAGTATGCATTTTCTTTTCTACTCCCTAATCCCTATGATTGTTTTAGTTTGGTTCTCTGATTAAATATATTCCAGGCCCATGTGTGCCTTTGTGTTTCTAGTAGTCTACAGAGTAACCAAAATATGTTCTCTAATACTTGTTTTGTCAAGAAATCTTATGGGAATAAAATCCTTCAGAATATTGTATATTCTCAACTGTTGACCTATTTCCTTTTTATGTGAATGAACTTTTGGCTGGATATAGAATATGCGATTTGTATGTTCTTTCCATATGATCTTATAAGTAGTGCTCCACTGTCTTTTCTTCAAATATATTTTAAATGTTATTTTTATTTATAGTTAACAATATTATTTTGTATTAGCTTCAGGTGTACAGCATAGTGGTTAGGCTATCATATATTTTACAAAGTGTTTATTCCAATATTTCCAGTACCCCCTGGCCCTATACAAAGTTATTACAATATTATCAACTACATTTCCTATGTTGTACTTTACATCTCTGTGACAATTTTGTCACTACCAATTTGTACTTCTTAATGCCTTCACCTATTTCACCTAGACTCCTGAGCCCCTTCCCCTCTGGCAACCACCAGTTTGTTTGTTGTATCTATGAATCTATTTCAATTTTGCCTATTCATTTATTTTGTTCTTTAGATTCCACAGGTAAGTGAAATCATATGGTATTTTACTTTATCTGACTGACTTATTTCATTTAGTATAATACCCTTTAGGTCCATCTACTCTTTATTGCAAATGATAAAACTTCCTTTTTTATGGCCAAGTAATATTCTATTGTATATATGTACCACAGTTTTTTTTATACACTTATCTATTGATGGGCACTTGCATTGCTTCCATATCTTGGCTATTGAAAATAATGAATAAATAATGCAATGAACTTAGGGTGCACATATTCTTTCAAATTAGTGTTTTGGGTTTCTTGAGATATGTACCCAGCAGTGGAATTGCTGGACCATAACGGAGTTCCATTTTTACTTTTATAAGGAACCTCCATACTGTTTTCCACAGTGGCTGCACCAGTCAGCATTTCCACCAGTAGTAGAGCACAACTGTCTTACTATTGAGTGCTGCTGTGGACAAGGCTGAGAACAGCTTGATTTTTTTTCCCCTCAACTTGTATGTGCAGATTGCCCAAAGAATTATTCTTTCATCTTTGAAGTCAAATAATTTTACAATGGCATGTCTCATCATCATTCTGTTCTATTTCCCTGTTACATAATGTGGCCTTTAATCTTTTAATAGTTTAAGATATGAATGACAATCTTCTGGTAATTCAGGATCTTTTCATTTATATTTTTAAATATATATTTTGTTGATTTTTTACAGAGAGGAAATGTGAGGGATAGAGAGTTAGAAACATCGATGAGAGAGAAGCATAGATCAGCTGCCTCCTGCACACCCCTTACTGGGGATGTGCCTGCAACCAAGGTACATGCCCTTGACCGGAATCGAACCTGGGACCCTTCAGTCGCCAGGCCGACACTCTATCCAGTGAGCCAAACTGGCTAGGGCTTCATTTATATTTTTATATAAATATGCATGTTTATATTTGCCACACACATCTTCTTCCCAAAAACATAATTTCAGTGTTTTTCTTTAAGGATTCCAATTATGCATATTTTGAATTTTCTTTACCTGTGATCTATTTCTGCTTTTTCCTTTCTAAATTCTTATTTTTCAGTTCTCCTCCTTTCCAGAGTGTTATTATTTAACATTTTATCATCTCTTCTCTATTCTTTAAAATATATTTTTAAAGTATATTTTATTGATTTTTCAGAGAGAAAGGGAGAGAGAGAGAGAGAGAGAGAGAGAGAGAGAGAGAGAGAGAGAGAGAGAAACATCAATGATGAGAGAGAATCATTGATCTGCTGGCTCCTTCACCCCCCACAGTGGGTATCGAGCCCACAACCCAGGCATGTGTCCTGACCAGGAATCAAAACCTGACCTCCTGGTTCATAGGTCTTCACTCAACTCCTGAACCACGCCTGCTGGGCTCTTCTCTATTCTTGCATTTACAATTTATGACACTGCTGTATTAAGCTTTTAAAAGTCATAGTGTTTAGTCACAACTTTCACCTATACTTTGGCAAGTATTTCTAATGAGAGTTCTTTATCTGTTATTAGATTTTTCTCTTCTTTGTCTGCCTTTTTTTTTTTTAAATCCTCATCCAAGGATATTTTTCCATTAATTTTTAGAGAGAATGGAAGAGAGGAAAAGACAGAGAGAAATACCCATGTGAGAGAAACATATCCATTGGTTGCTTCCTGCCAGTGCCTGACCAGGGCCCAGGCTGGGGAGGAGCCTGAAACCAAGGTCCTTGACTGGAATTGAACCCAGGACCCTTAGGTCCACAGGCTGACTCTCTATCCACTGAGCCAAAGCGGCTAGAGCTGCCTTTTTCTTATAGTATCTTTGCATATGCTCTGTCCTAGTTTTCTTTTTACTACTCATCACTGATTGGTTTACCAGGGAACAAGTAGTGGTTTCAGGGGAAGGTCAAAGGTAATGATAGTATTTTAGGACTAACTTGTTTTCACAAATTAAAAGCTCCCTTCTTCTCTGTTATCATGGAGACAAACTGTTTTCTGCAAACTTGGCTTATCAACGTGATCATTTATTTAGTTTTGTTATCTATGAAGCTATATATATATATCAGGAAAAAAATGAAAATTTTATATCCTAAAGGTGGAAGGCACACACATAGATGAATAAAAAAGTAAGGGTTTGTTGTTGTTGTTTTGCAGGGGTTGAGGGAGCAACAGCAACAAAAATGGTATAGTGACTATTGGCAGGGTTGACCTTGCTCACAGATGGACTTTGAAACCCAGCAGAACACAGTTCTCCTTTCTGATTTTGAGTCCCTTCCAAAGGGAATAAATAGGGAGGTCATTTTATGTGACCATATTAAAAGCAGGTACCCATATCCTTCTTTCTTACTTTTATTTTTGGGTATGTTTCATAATTTATATATCTGTACAGTAGTTTAAGTATGTAATTTATCAATAAAATTATAGACATGTGAGGAAAAGTTACTCAAAAATACCTTTTTGAGGAGCTGTATGATTTGAAGCATTTGGAATCTGTTTGGGATATCCACCGTTGGAAAGACTGTTACTCCTTTCCTAGCAGTACAACAAGCCAGATCATCTAAAAAATGTCACTTTTCTTGAGCCCAGTAGAGAGCTGAGTTATCAGGACAACCAACTAACATGAAACCTAAGGGGGGAAAAAAGCTAAGGAAAAATTGAAGGTCTCTTCAAGGACAGATGGACTTCACAGACTGACACATCGTTGGCAGAGCACTGAAGGAAGACATACCAGGTGCAAGCAAGTGCGAAAAATGCAGCTTATTTTAGAGAACACATTGATAAAGGCCAAGTGTGGGCTAATGAGAGCATCAAAGTCCTGGAAGCTCCAGACACAAGAAATGCACACTCCCTTTAGGCTTTTCCCGCCAGCGACCTGGCTAGTTGCTTGTGAGAAAGACGGCAGGCAGGGCAGGAGATGAAAGAATGCAGTCCTCCGTGGTGCAGGCTTGGCAGACAGGAGCAGCTGCCACCAGGAGGAAAGACTGGCACTCGACATTGTCCCCTACCTCCTAAGGAACAAAAGTCTTAAACTGTTGAAAGAAGGGCTTCAAACCCTAGCCCCTAGCCCCACCCCCCAATGCGCAGGTAAAGATCCACTACCAAAAGGGAAGGGCCAGGAAAAACTCTCCACTCCTTGGAAAGGGACAGGAGACTGTTATGGACCCAGGCTATTAGCTATCTCCTGTTTTGTTTTGTTTTGTTTTTTAAATATATTTTATTGATTTTTTACAGAGAGGAAGGGAGAGAGATAGAGAGTTAGAAACATCGATGAGAGAGAAACATCGATTAGCTGCCTCCTGCACATCTCCTACTGGGGATATGCCCGCAACCCAGGTACATGCCCTTGACCGGAATCGAACCTGGGACCTTTCAGTCCGCAGGCTGACGCTCTATCCACTGAGCCAAACCGGTTTCGGCAATCTCCTGTTTTTTTTTGTTGTTGTTGTTGCAGGGGTTGAGGGAGCAACAGCAGCAAAAATGATACTAGTGACTATTGGCAGGGTCAATATGAACTTTCATATTGAGTGCTGGGGTCATATTATTCTCGACAGACAAAATAGTAAAAATCAAATATTTTACAAGGTGTTTACTCCAATATTTCCAGTACCCACCTGGCCCTATACAAAGTTATTACAATATTATCAACTACATTCCCTATGTTGTACTTTAAATCTCTGTGACGATCATGTTACTACCAATTTGTACTTCTTAACGCTTTCACCTTTTTCACCTAGACCGGTGGTCAGCAAACTGCGGCTCGTGAGCCACAGTTTAATTTAATATAATATTTTGGTGCAAATGATAAGACTCATTTTTTTATGGCCAAGTAATATTCTATTGTATATAGGTACCACAGCTTTTTTATACACTTATCTATTGATGGACACTTGCATTGCTTCTATATCTTGGCTATTGAAAATAACTCTGCAATGAACTTAGGGGTGCACATATTATTTCAAATTAGTGTTTGGTGAACTCCAAGGGCAATTTTAAATAAGGTGCCAACTCTGTGCTGAAGTTAAAAATGAACATGGCCTCTCTTATTCTGACATAGGCAAATAAACAGTCCTCACGCAGAAGGGGGTGTCAGTATCAAAGACACTGCATTAGTTAGGCCACAGTTAGCAAAATCACATGGGGACAATTATATAATAGTCAGGTAATTCATAAGTTAGAAAAATCACACAAAGGACACCATATAAATGCCTCATCACTGGGGGAGAGGCATGATCAATGAAATAACTTTACTCCTAAGACCTAGGAAGATATAGGCACTGCCTTAGATTTGATGAACTAGGACAACAGAGAATGTCTCTTCCCCCTAATCTAACAAAACGTGTAATATCTGTGTGCTGAAACCTACAAAACACTGATGAAAGAAATAAAAAATGGCCTAACTACACGGAGAGATATACCATGTCAATGGGCTGCAGAAAGACTTGATGTTGTTAAGATAACTATTTTCCCAAGATTAAGATATAAATTCAACACAATCACACACACACACACACACAAAAATGACAAGCTAATTCTTAGATCTGTATACAAATGTAAAGATATCAGAATGTCCAAAAGATATTTGGAAAATAATGTATTTGGAGGACTCATACCACCAGATCTCAAGACTTACTATACAACTATGATAATCAAGACAGTACAATATTAGTAAAAGATAGATACCTATATTAAAGGAACAGAAAGCCAGTGTTGGAGCACTTAGGATACCTATAAGCAGTGAAAATGAACCTTAACCAATATTTTGCACAAACATATAAATTAATTCAAAATAGATCATCTGAAGTTTAACATATACTTATCCTGTGACCTAGTAATCCTACTCCTAGGTATTTACCCAAGAGAAATGAGATATATTGTTTACACAGAACCCTGTATGTAAATGCTTAGGGTGGTAGTATTTATAAATAAACTGAAAACAGCCTACATATCCTCCTACAGGTTAATGGATAAACGTAATGTGGCATATCCATAGAGCGGAATACTTCTCAGCAGTAAAAAGCAACAAGTTACTGACACATGGAATGACAGGGATGAATCTAAAATGCATTATGCTGAATAAATCAGATTCAAAAGATTGTATTCTGTATGGTTCCATTTATATGACATCTGGAAAAGGCAAAATTATGGGGACAGAAATAAGATTAGTGGTTGGCGATAAGAGACTTAAGGATGACTACAAAGAAGCACGGGGAATTTTGTATGTTGTGTATTTTGATTGTGGTTTCAATACTATATGCGTTTGTCAAATCTCTTAAACCACCCACTAAAAATGATGAATTTTATTGTATGTAAATTATACTTGAAAAACTGATTAAAACACACACATACACACACACCTGGGTGTGATTGTCAGAATGGTGAGACAATGTAGAGATCAAATCAGGAGACATTCATTACTAGTCATGATACCACATTGGAGGCTTATATGATACACTGAACGTGGCCAGATTAATCCTTCCCAACTGTGTCGTTTGCCAGGGACCCTCAGATTTCTTTCACTTGAGACAACTGGGACACTGCCATGGCCAAACCCCACGACCAACATACTAGAAAGCCTTTGGTAGGAATCGGCCCTCATAACATTCTCATCAGTGGAACACATCTGGCAAAGCCTGGTCTTTATAGAAAAGCTACCCTTTCTATGCAAAAAATTAGTATTTTTTTTCTACTGCATAGTGAAAGCCTGTATGAGTAATAGAAATTTGTTGGTTTTCTCAATTTCAATTGTTTAATGGGAAAAATGGTTTAAAACATGCAAAATGTATCTGATAAATACAAAATCTAAAAAATTTGCTTTACCTGGGATGAGAAAATGGTATTTTTAGATCATCTTGTAGTAATTCTTTTTTTTTTTTAAAGTGTGTGTGTGTGTGTGTGTGTTCTTTTTTTTGGAGCTCTTCCACATTTCAATAATAGTTAATGGATAATATAAAATGGGCTGTGAATTTTAGCAAAGCAGATATATATAAAATATCACAAATGATTTTCCTTGCAACAGTAAACTTTTTTAACACTGAACAATTTCATAGCATGAGAACAAGTCTTCCAAAGTGGCTATTTAGGAAGGGCCTATAAAGTTAAACACACACACACACACACACACACACACACACACAGTTTAAATATCACTTGCTGTAACGTAAGGTTAGTTAATAAAACTTTTCAGCTTTCAGTTTGTCTATTCACAGTTTTATAAATGTAATAAAATATAATAAACTGTATCTTCACTTCAAGAAGAGCTGAGAAAAAGAGGCCAATTAAATTTTTTGGTAAGATTCATAGATTAAAACAGAATGATCCATTAGTTCAGTTTGGAGAATATTTTAGTTCTTCAAATTTCCTTTGGTTCAGAAGTTTGGTTCATTTCAGACTGTGGCTTTAACACTTTCACTTCAGTTTATGGATAGGTTCCAAAAAAAGTTCATGTTCAGTTTCAGATTGATTAGGTTTTCATAGTTCGCACTTACTTGAGGCTCATTCTTTGATCCAACTCAAGCTGTCAGTTTTGCAGATTTTCTCAATTAAGCAATGCCTTTATCGAGTTTGAGGTTACGGAGAGAGAGGTTCAACAAATGTTTACTGACCTACTGGAAATGACCTTACTATTTTGAGAACCTGTTATGTAGAAATGGCTTATTGGTAAGCCACAATGCCTCTGTTACTCATAACTTGGAGGGTGAAGTCATTATCATAAGATCATAGAAACATTTCCAAAAGGCTAGATAAAAGAATGTTTTGTTAAAAAAAAGTCAAAATAGGAGTTAACAAAAGAAAGGGAGAAAATGGCAAAGGATCAGAACTGAGGAGTGGCTGCCTAAAGTAATCTGAAAGCCATCACAATGAACAAATAATGCTATCTATTGGAAAATAGGGGGATCAAAGTTAATTAGAGCTCCTTGAACCCACCTGAACAATAGGCTTAGTCTCACATTGTGTTTCATGTTGAAAGAATTTCTCCAGCCCGTCCTTGGTAGGATATTCCAACTCATCAGAGAAGAGGATGGAGTCTCCATCAAAAGCCACACGGAGCTGTGAGTCACAGTAAGACGTGTCTTTCCCTCCATCAAACATTGTTGCAGAGGCGATCCCTAGAAGACCATGGGGACGGATTAATACTACTCTCAGGGCCATGAGATTTAGTTTCTACCATTAAAAAAAGTATAAACCCTCCCCGACCTTGCATTTCCTCTCTAGCTATTATTTCCTGATGACTCAATTCCTCTTCACAACCACACATCTCGAAACAGTTGTCCATGCACTGCATTTTTATAAGGGATGGAAAAGTGTAAAATGGATGTAAGATGATCACGGAGGATGTCCACCTCCAGGAAGGTCAAGCTCTAAAAGACGAACGTAAGGGCTGCCACTTGCAGAAACATCTTATGTCCAACGAGGGCATAAACCACATAGTCGTATGGGAAGCTCAATGGAAGTAAGCACTAGCACAAACCTCTCTGTTAACTGCCGGGATAAAACCAAGCCTATACCTTCTTGCAGTGCTTCTTGTACTTTTTCACAGTCCGCAGAAAGATAGAAGTTGGTAAGATATGCCTTCAAATAGCCAACGGGGCTTTTTCCACCGGTCAGACAGAAGCGGTCAATTAGTAAGCCTGTTATCGGGCGAGAGAGATTTCCTTATGTCAGAGTCTAAAGACAATATAGCTACTGTAAATGCAAGTGAGAGTTACCTTAGGAATAAGTGAGTGCCCAATGAGGTTTTAGAATTTCCTTCTGAGTACCAATATGGGAAAATGAAAATTACCTTCTTAGCACCAGCATCCTATATAATAAAGATGTAATATGCAAATTGACCCTCACTCCCTCACTACATCACAAGATGGCTACACCCACAGCAGAGGCAGGGTTCCCATAACACAAGGTGGCTGCACCCACAGCGGAGGCAGGGTTCACATAACTAGCCATAATGAGCGATCAGCAGGGACCTGAGACTGTGTGGCGCCAGGCTGGGGTGGGGGACGTGAGGCTGTACCCCCCTGCCCAGTGGGGCTTAACGGGGGATTTCGGGCTGTGCCCCCCCACCCTGGCACTGGGCTGGGGGACCTGAGGGTGTGCCGGGGGACCTAAGGCTGCAACCTCCACCCAGTGGGGCTTGATGGGGGACCTGAGGCTGTGCCCCTTGCCCAGCAGGGCTTGAGGAGGATGGGGCCAGCCTGGTCTGGATCTCATCCAATGGGGGTGGGGCCAGCCAGGTCTGGGTCTCATGTGATTTCGAGGCATGGACAGGTGGGCAGGGACTTGACTCTGGGTCCCACGGCACGCCCCAGACTCTGACAGGAGGAAGATTTTCATATACATTTTACTAATTTCCTTTCACCTCTGACATTTCTATTATAAAGAAAGAGCAAATAGAAATATTAAAATATTTCTTCTAATTAATTCCCTTTTAATGTGCACGAATTTTGTGCACCAGACCACTAGTTTTATATAATAGTTGATGTGTTTGATGCATAAAAATTTATGAAGTCCATCCACATTGACCTTGCCAATTTAGTTTCACAATAACTGGCAGGCATTATTACCTTCATTACAGAAAAGGACACCAAAACCTAAAAGCTTGTCTAAACCCACTGGTTCCTGTTGACTCTTGTCTTTCAACTGCAGCCCCCTGACTTGTTGTAAGGGCCAGTTAAAGTGTGATTCTATTTTAAGTACTGTTTCTACCTTTCTTCAGTAACAATACAATAGTAATAAAAAGTTGTGCTGGGAATTGAACATTTTTTTAAAAACATCAACAAAAGGTTTGAAATTGTCTCTATTTCCTGACTTGGAAGTTTAAATGGAATTAATAACAGACTAAACACTAATATACCACCAAATGTCTTTTAAATCAACAACAATTAAAAAAAGTACTAGATGTTGGTGAGAGGTTTGTAAAATAAGCATCCAAATTCACTATGGATGAGAGTATACATTGGTACAAGCTATCTAAAAAGTAATTTGACAAAATATATCAAGCACTTCTAATAGGTTTATTCAATTTGACCTAAGATTGCATTTTGGGGGACTTAATTTTAAGGGAATAATCTGAAACTCTGATAAAGATTTATGTAGAAATGTTTTGGTGCAGGATTATTTAAAAAAGCAAAACATGGTTAAATAATGTGTGAATAATTAAGTAAAGCGTGACATGCATACAAGATATTTACCCATTCAGAGTGTTTGTAGATAGGTGATACACTGGGCAGCTGCATATAACAAAAAGCAGTATTTTGAGTATAACACCTATATGGACCTAGAGAATAGTTAGAGTCCTTCAACAGTTGAGTGCAAGTGTTTGTTGTGGAATTAACAAAATGCTCTCACTTTTCCACGTAAGCCAGCACTGGGCAAACATGGCACAAAACTGTACCCTACAAATCCTTAATTATATTGATTTAATGAACAGAAATTATGTGGTGGCACTGGAGCTTTAGAAATGCCTAGAACATGGTTCCTTATTTCAAAGAGACAGTACACTGAGGAGCCAGGCTTGTAAACAGATAATTATAAAATAACAAAGACCATAGCAGAGAGGTATACAAATTGCCTTCACATATTGCATGCGGGAAACGTATTTATATGTTTTACGTATTTATATGTTTTACGTATTTATATGTTCTACCAGTGTAGTAGAGCGCAGGACACGTATTAATACGTTTTTTATAGACTAGCGGTAGAATGCGGGTAACATATAAATACGTAAACTAAAGTTATCGTAATTTTACTGAACGTTGCCATTTGCGCAAAAAATTAGCAAAAATGGCCCGCGCCACCTGTTAGCGCGCGATAAAAACTACCTGCAAACAATGTGTTCAGCACTCGTAGAAGGCAAGTGACTAACTCTTTTTCCAGGTGACAGGTTGTTATTCCATGAACAAGGCTGCATGAGAAGATTGGGCTCAATCAGTTACTTTGCAGATTTAATCAGTGAATAACGATGCTTTTTTTATGCTACTACTTTTGTGGGCTCAGTGTGATGAGGGATAGAGAGACATAACTCACCTACTAAGTCATCTAATAGCTGCACTTTATTGAGTAACTAATCTATGCCAGTCCTCTATGCTAAACCTTTTACATACGTTATTTTCATGTCCTTACACGATGAAAGCTGCATTTTCGAAAGGCAAACATTTTTTAAAGTATGTAGTTAGGTTAATACAATTTATAACTTGTAATATATCTTGATTATTTATACATATGCCCAATTTCAACCAAGCATTTAAATATGCCAAATTTATACCTTATTTTGGCTTGCCATCCCCATAAAACTGATGTCATTTAGAAAATAGGCTAAAGTCCCCAAATAAGAAGTCAGGTAATTCCATAGCAGGAAGAAGGGGACTTTTAAAGTCCCCAGCACACTGATGGAAATACTCTGAAGAGACGTTTGATGTGTGGGGAGAACAGCCAGCGAAAATCAGAGTTTAAGAGTGGAAAGGCAAGGTGAGAACCTTTAAACCTTTCACATGTATCTGCGGTGAGCAAGAAGTTTGATCACACAGTGAAAGCCTCTGGGGTGACGGCTCCTTGAAGTCAGGTTCAGAAGTGAAGAACATAAAACAGAAATGCATCGCAGGACCTGGGATTAAGACTTTGAAATTCACACTTGACAAGTTAAGTCCAGAGCTTTGGGCCCAACTCTGTGCTGAAGTTAAAAATGAACATGGCCTCTCTTGTTCTGACATAGGCAAATAAACATTCCTCACGCAGAAGGGGGTGTCAGTATCAAAGACACTGCATTAGTTAGGCCACAGTTAGCAAAATCACATGGCCTCCCTCTTCCAGAGCAGCGAGCCGTGCTTCCACATGGTATTTATTTTACTTACCATAGTGATTGACGCTGTTTATAAGCCGCACTCCCACTTGGGCATGGTTATTAGTCATCAGTACAATATCAAATAATTCGTGTTCTTCGGGATACAGATCACGGAGTCTAGCATTGACATGCTGCAGGGCCTGTAGGTTACAAACATGAGCGTGTGTGTATAAGAGGGCCAGGCAAGGTGGGCACTGGGAGTCTGGAGAGAAGGGATCTTATCAATGTCAAATTCAAGCTTTGAAGACACTTCACTGAGAGTTGGGGCTCCTTGTAGGTGAGGTGATGTCATTCATTTCTGTACTTCATGCCTCTCACACATAGGGCTTCAGTTAATGATTAGGGAATCTATAGGTATTTGTTGAAATTGTTACATTTGGTCTACTAGCATTATCTCTGTGGGGTAGGCAAAGAGAAGGATTAGGCTAGCCCTTTTATAACTTTATTTTTGTTTTGTAAAGGCTGCCTTTCTTGATCATCTGATCATTATTTTATTACTTTTCAATTATAATTCACATTCAGTATCATTTTATACCAGCACAGTGGTCAGACAATTATATAATTTCAGAAGTGATCCCCCCCATAATTCTAGTACCTTCTCGGCACCAGACATATGTATTACAATATTAACGACTACATTCCCTATGCTGTACTTCCATCTCCGTGAATATTCTGTAATTACCAATTCATACTTCTTAATCCCTTTTTTACCCAGCCCCCCCCATGCCCGTCCCCTCTAGCAACCCTTAATTTGTTCTCTGTATCTATGTGTCTGTTTCTATGTGTTTTGTTTTATTCATTTATTTTGTTCTTTAGATTGCACATGTAAGTGAAATCATAGCATTTGTCTTTTTTTGTCTGACTTATTTCACTTAGCATGATACTTTATAGTTCATCCATGTTGTTGCAAATGGTAAGATTTCATTTTTTTTTATAGCCAAGTAAAATTCCATGGTATATATGTACCACATCTACTTTATCTAATTGACTATTTATGGGCACTTGGGTTGATGATTATTCTTTTATTGTGAAAAATATAGAATACTTCATGAATTTGCATAGTTAACCTTGCACAGGGGCCATGTTAATGGTGTGTATTGTTCCAATTGTAGTGTATGTGTTGCCAAAGACCACTTTCTCTCTTTTTTTTTTTTAAATATATTTTATTGATTTTTTACAGAGAGGAAGGGAGAGAGAGAGAGAGTTAGAAACATCGATGAGAGAGAAACATCGATCAGCTGCCTCCTGCACATCTCCTACCGGGGATATGCCCGCAACCCAGGTACATGCCCTTGACCGGAATCGAACCTGGGACCTTTCAGTCCGCAGGCCGACGCTCTATCCACTGAGCCAAACCGGTTTCGGCACTTTCTCTCTTTTTAGCAGGAGTCTTCAGAATAGGTGTGTGGTTTCCTCCCATGCCCCATACATACTTTCTACTTACAGCTTGTTTCTGCCTGGTTATGATGCTACTGTGTAATATTTGTTGAAGTTATATAGGGATCACAGTTAAGTGCTATACATTTCTGTATAAATGTAGATAACTTTACTTCATTAAAATCATGCCCCTAAGTGCCAAGAACATCTTGATTTTTTAAAAATATGCTAGGTTTGGGGCAAAAGCAGCAAGAGTGAATTTCAACTCATTTTAAGGAGGCGTTTTATTCTACCAGTGCTTGGAATTATAAATTCATCATTTTTTCTGGCTACCGCTCCTTCCGAGGAGGAAACAGGTCTCCTGATTAGGACTCTACTTAGGAAAGCGCAGCATCTCAGTTCTGGGGCCGAGCCTCCCTCAATGGTCTGGGAGCCTCTGTGAACCTCAATGGTCTGGGAGCCTCTGTGAACGCAGAAACCGGACTGGGGTCAACTCCAGGGGCAAGAACAACAAAGTGGGTCAGGGATTGTGAGGGAACCTGGGGGAGATCCCCAGGCCGGCCTGGGTCCTCCTGGTACCTTGACGAAGCGGAAGGCGGGCCCGGGGGTCAGGATGACGTTCTCGTTGCAGAGCTGGTACTCCATGTACTTTTCCAGACCCTCCTCCTCGTAGACTTTCCTGCCGTCCACCATGTTGAACAGAGCCCGGGACGACACCGCGATGGTGAGGGCGTGCTTGGGTTTGGCCTGCAGACAGAGGTGCCAGTGCGCGGGGAGGGGGGGGGGGGGCGGCAGTCACACAGACGGGAAGGGGTCAGGAATAGGACTCATCCCAGGGCAGGGAAGGGGGGGGGGGGGAAGAAAACAGATGGGACCTTGATTGGGTCCCTGGGATGCTGGACACAGCTAAGGCCTGGACCCCCCCCTCCCCCCACCCGCCACCTCCCACCCCCTACTCCCTACCCCATCACCACCACCACTGAGGCTGCAGGAGGGGGGCTTGGGATGCACTTGGACTTCCCTCCAGCTTGGAGAGGAGAGATGCTGGGAGGGGCGTGGGCTCGGGCTGCGCAGAGGGGCGCCCAGGGTACCAGGGTCTGCAGGCTCTGCTCACCGGCCGGGGGCGTGAGCAGCCCGGGTTCTTCTCATACAGTGTCCTCACTGATGACCAGTAGGCCTCCTCGTCCTCATTATCCTCCTCCCGCTGCCGGCCCAGGTCAACTATGTAGTCGCGGTCCTGGGAGCTGTAGGACCTGCGCTGAGAATAGGGCTTCCACTCCAAGGGGGGCGTGCGTGGACAATCCCGATGCAGCGAGTCCCGGGAATCCCGGGAATCCCGATCTCGATCCCGATCCCGATCCCGATCCCGATCCCGATCCCGATCCCGATCCCGAATCAGGCTGTGCCCCCAGTGGTCATGGTGCTCATGCATCTTGATGCTGCGCATGGGTGAGGGCAGAGACTGAGGCAGGGACTGGGGCTGGGGAAGGGATGGGGGCTGGGGCTGGGGCTCGGGCTCCGGGGGCGTGGGGGGGCAGGAGTCCACAGGCGCAGGTGACGCGCGCAGCACGGGCGTCGTGGGCGGGGAGGGGAGCCCGGACAGCTCGTGCTGGGACAGTTCGTGCTGGGACTCTTGCTGGCTGTGGGAGGCAGTGGAGGAAGTCCGGGAGGTTGTGGAGCTTGTGGGGCCCTGGAGCAAGAGAATGGGCGTCTGAGTTCCACATGCGTCTGGGACCCCTTCCCCCCAATCCAGCAGGAGGCAAGAAGCTGTCCTCTGGCCCCTGGTCCTTCCCTAGCCTTTCACTGGCTCCTGGTTCACCCCAGCTCTTTTAAGTGGGGCTTCAAGGGGCTTAGCCATTTCAAGGCTCCAGATATTAGTCGTTTCTGTTAAATGGATACGGACACAGTCAGCTTTCATTGACCCCATTCCCCCATCACTCTTTTTATTTATTTTTTAGTAGCTGGGGCACAGGCTCTCTTTCTGACCCTCAGCAGATGGCACACCCTTTGCAAATTTCTGTCATTGGACTTCTGTATGTATACCTGCCCAGTCAGAGACTTCTAGGCAAGCCTGAGTAAGGGGTCTTGCTTGCCACTGCCTCCATCTGTGAGCTCTAGTTAACCCCATGAGCACCTAGACCAGATGTCCCCCCACCCCGCCCCCCGCAAAGACTCTACAGAGCACCTTGGAGACATCTCTTTGTACATTTGCCCAGTGACTAAGGCAGTGATTGCTGGAGGGCTGCCAGGCTGGGTAGCCCAGTGTCTCCCTTTTGCCTGCAGGGCTGTGTGTGTCTGCGGAGCTCAGGAGAGAATACCCTTCCAAAGTAGGAAGGAACCATTCTAGAGACAGCACTCCTTTACTAAGATGTGCAATGAATCGTTAAGCATCCATACATTATTCCTGTTTTTATGAAGGTTTCACATATTTTGAAAGGCGTTTTCTTGGTTAGATTATTGAGCCGGTCCGCACAGAGCTAGATGGATTGATGGGAAGTCAAGTTTTCCCAGTGGCTGGATCTATGCCACCCTCTCTCTACAACCAAGGACTTAATCTCAAAATTAACTTTTTCTTCTTATGTGGCCAGGCTTACGTGAGGGCCCAAAGCACTACACAATCGAAGACTCTTCAACAACTTATCTTCATTGTTGACCTTTCCAACCTTTGTTCTTACTCGTGAGTACTCAACAATTTCGTGGAAGGAAGAAAGGTAGGAAGGGAGAAACCTAGAGTGGAATCATTTCAGTGTAAACGATTAAACATATAGTGACCTTGGGTTTTAATCCAGCTCTGTTAGCATTATTAATGTGAAATCTTAGGCAAGTTGTTCTGTGTGTGTGTGTGTGTGTGTGTGTGTGTTTTCAGCTGTAAAATAGGGCTTTGGGGGGCAGGGGAGTGTGAAGTACATAGAACAGGGGCTGGCACATAGAAAACATCAACAGTTTTTAGCCACCATCATCATCAGTATTATCGTTACTGTTGTTACTATTATGCTATCATGCGCTCCATCCTTCATCCCTATCTCTACCTTAAGACTGGTGGTCTTGCTTCTGGCTTCCTCTGCTGATGGGACTCTGGAGGATGGGTTCCGTGAACTTCCAGACCACTGGCTTCGCACGATGTACCCTCGAGACTCTGTCTTTTGCAATGCTTCTTGTGATCCCTTTTGAGGAGAGAAGAGATCCAGGGCTGTAATATGCCACCACCCAATCCTCCCAGGCTTGTGCCTACAGAATAGCCATGTCCAGCTAAACATAGCAAACCCCATTGAGAAGATCGCTGGCCACTATGACCCTTAATTCAATCTGGCCCAGTCCTCACTTCACTGAGGACCAATAAAGTGGAGCTGTATCTGGAAGAGCATCCAAAAGCAAGACACAAATCTGACATCTCATCTTTTTTCACCTGTCACTCTTCAATGGTCATTCGTGGAGTTGACCATTTTTTCTCCCTTTCCCCACAGCTTCCCTTAAGAATAAGCCCATGAACAGATGCTAAAAAGACATGTCCCCATTTTTGACCAGACTACAAAGATGAGGGCAGATGGTTCCTAACCAAGGCTGTGATGGGGCTCCACAGTGTAAGAGGGAATAGAGCACTCTAGCATTCCCTCTGAGCAGAACAACACTGAAGGAGACCATGGAGAGGCAAGGGGAAGAGTTTCTATGTCCCATTTCCTTCCCCTCACCCAGACTGACTGTGGCTCCCCTACAAAATCAGTAGTTTGATCTCTGCTCACCCTGCTCATGGTGACCTGCTGGCCCTGTTTCCAAAACAGGCACATGTGAATATAAATACGCATTGTGCGGCAGGGGCCAAGAAGGACTGTTCCCTCAGCTGCCCTAAGGCAGTGTCTACACGACAGATGAGGACGCATGGGGCAACATCTCAGCCAGTGATGCGGATTGATTGCATGCCTCATCTGAAAGATTGTGCAGAAAATAGTCAATGTGATGGCCAGACTCCCCTGCCCTCCCTGATTTGAACAAAGACCAGTCTCCTCCCAAAGGCTGAGCAGAGGAGACGGCTGTGGTTTCTACACCATATTTTTCTGTGGGAACATGGGGATGTGTACTGTAGGGAAGGCAGGGACCAGCTTCTCCTAGCTTTACCTTAACCTCTCCATGAGGGACATTAGATAATCCCTAAAACAAACCCCAATAGCTCAGTCTCTCAGAACTCCCTTACCCCGAATATTTCTATTATGCTTTCTGCTTTTTTATTCTCTTATCAACTATAAAAAATGTCAGCTCACCGGAGTGCTGAGACGAATTGATTTTTCAGATTCCCGTCTTTTCTCTGTTTCTAGACTCTCTTTTGAGTATTTCGTTGCAGATTCATTCTTAATATAGAAACAAAGAATGTTTATTAATTTTAATCTCAAGGGCATTAGAAACCTGGGGCTTAGGGACAAAGGATAAATTAAAATTAGCATTCATCTCTTTGCTAATCAAATCTTTATATATATATATATATATATTTGCTCTGTTCTGCTAAGCATGAGTAAAAACAATTCAAAGAACTGTATCATTTTTAAGGTAGAAATTCAGTGGTTTATAGGTTCAAGGCATAAGGCATTTATCATTTAAAAATTGTAATATGGGCCCGAGCTGGTTTGGCTCAGTGGATAGAGTGTCAGCCTGCCAACCAAAGGGTGCCAGAATCAATTCCAGTCAAGCACAAGTGCGTGGGTTTTGGGCTCCATCCACAGTAGGGGGCATGCAGGAGGCAGCCAATCAATGATTCTCAGCATTGATGTTTCTAGCTCTCTCTCTCCCTCTCCCTTCCTCTCTGAAGTCATTAAAAATATTTTTTTAAAAATTGTCGTATGGGCTATTCTGTGGGAGAATCGTACAGGGGTCAGCAACTGTGTTTTCACCTCTTACAACTAACATGAGCATATACTCCCTAAGTGCTGATTTATCGGATTGACTTATACTTTATACTTTAATCTCCTTTTTCTCCCCTTTTATCATTTACTTTTCCCTCCATTTTCCCTCCACGTAGGAGGGAAATAATTTGATAATTTCATCTGAAATAATTCCATAATTTCAGAGAAGCCCCAGAGGTCAATGATGGATGGATATCTAACTTTCCTTGACTCTTTGGCAGGACTCTAGGATGTTTAATTCGCTCACCTTCTTTTTCTGTTTCAGAGATGTTTGACTCATTTCTTTAACTATTGAAATTATTTTGCTGTTATGCAGGTGTTCATCTCCCCAGCGCCATTTTCTGTTGCTCAGTCTAGGCATGCATAGAATGTCAAATTTATGACATCACATGTGACTCCATAGTAACAAACTGACTGTGAATACATGACTATTAAATATTGTTTATTCATATTTGAGTACATCCACTCATAATCATTGTCTGGGTCTTTAGAAATTGATACTTAAACATCCAAATATTTTTTTAAAAAAATTTTTTTTAAATATATTTTATTGATTTTTTACAGAGAGGAAGGGAGAGAGAGAGAGAGTTAGAAACATCGATGAGTGAGAAACATTGATCAGCTACCTCCTGCACACTCCCCACTGGAGATGTGCCCACAACCCAGGTACATGCCCTTGACCAGAATCGAACCTGGGACCTTTCAGTCCGCAGGCCGACGCTCTATCCACTGAGCCAAACCGGTTTCGGCTTAAACATCCAAATATTTAATGTGTAGCAATATTAATATTACTACTTCCTTTTTAAATATCTTTTAGCATTACTATATCACTCAGCACATCAATCCCATATATGTCTGTATATTTTCTGGTACTGTCAAAATTAATGACAAACCCATTTGTGGACCCAATCATTTATTATTGTTCATCCTGACAGAGTTTGGAGAACTTTCTGCGAATATAGAGACGATTTTTGCCAGCTGAGAATTTGTTCTAGATATGGTGGTTAGACTTCAGTTTAGCTTTAGTGTTTGGTGTTTCACAGCAAGACCATTTTTGCTTCACAAGGTCAAAGCATGTTCCCTCTGGCCAGACAGTGTGGTAGAATGATACTTACACTGTCTGTCCTGCTTAAACAGTTAAGCACACATATGTCCCTCTTGTGTACACGCAGAGAAGCATATGTAAAATCCAGCCCCCAGCCTGGGTTTATAGGCTCCAATAATACTCTTCTAGTTCTGATTTTATCTTCACCCAAGTTCCATGCCAACCTGAGTTGGTCACATGATCATGGATTGAGATAGATTTCTGGCCTGTCTTCATTGGAGTTGAAGCTTAGTTTGGATATCAGGAGAGGCTTTAGGCAGCCTCAATCAAAGTCCTCTAAGGGGTTTTCTAGAGAGTGAAACATGCAGGCTCCAGGTTACCCTGCCTGGGTTTCAATCCTTTCACGTCCCATGTCTCACCTCGATCCTCAGCAGGTTGTTTAATTCTCATAAGTCTCAATTTCCTCATAGGATGGAGATAATCATGGTCTCAACATCAAATGATAGCTGTGACAATTGAAATAGTATGAAGTACTTAAGGCAGTGGTTGGCATGCATAAGTCTTTAATCAATGTTAGCTATTACTTTTATTCATATTTTTGCCACAGCTATACTATAGAGTTCAAAGAGAAAAATCTTTAATTTAACCTCTATTGCAATCTAGGAACAGAATTTTAAAATTACTTATTATTTGTGTGCTTCTATAACCAATCAAGTGTCAGTTTAATGATTCTTTCCATAGTGTTATGACAGAGCAAGAGGGCAGGCACTCGAGCAGCATTTGGGAACAAAAGCTGGAGAGCTCTGAGATTCAAGTTCTACAAATTAGAACAGGAAGGTTTTACAGAGATGAGGGCTTGAAAGAGCATTTGATTTCTGACATTTCTGACTGGTCCTTCCAGCCTACACCCACAATCATCTTTTGCTTTTGGTCTCTTCCATGTAATTCAGCATTTATATGCTCAATAAGTTCTTTGGTTATTGGTCTTCTCCCATCACACACGACCTAGGATAGAATATGAGACTAATGACTATTTTGAATTATTTTATGTATTGAGATATAAATATATAACTAATTATTTCATTCGAAATGATATGAGTGACATTAAAGAATGATTTGTATGTTTTTTTCAGATTTCCTTACGTGTTTTTTAAAATTATTTTCTAATTCTTAACTTCGTTATTGAGCATGGAAAATTTCACATACATGCAGGCGACTTAATTAGTCAAGGTTCTCCAGAGAAACAGAACCAATAAAATATCTATCTACCTACCTACCTACCTACCTACCTATCTATCTGGATTTATATATAGGTATGTAGATATATAGGCATATAAAAAAAGATTTATTATGGGAATTGGTTAATGTGATTATGAAGGGTGAGAAATCTCACAGTATGTCATCTACAAGCTGGAGAACCAGGAAAGTTAATAATGTAATTCAGTCTGAGTCTGAAGTCCAGAAAACCAGCCGGGATGATGGTATAAGTCCCAGTCTGAAGGTCAAAGGCCTGAGAACCTGAGGGGATGTTGGTTTAAGTCCTGGAGTCTGAAGGCCCATGTGCCAGGAGCTCTGATGTTCCAGGGCAGGAGGAGAAGAAGAATGTCTCTTCAAGAAGAGAGAGAGTTTTCCCTCCCTCCAACTTGTTTGTTCTATTTGGATCCTCAAGAGATTGGATGATGCCTGCCCACACTGGTGAGAGCAACCTTCTTTATTTAGTTTACTGATTCAAATGCTAATCTCTTCCAGAAGCACCCTCATAGACACACACAGGAATAAACTGTTACCAGCCATCTGGGCATCCCTTCGCATAGCCCAGTTGACACATAAAATTAACCATCACAGCAGCGTATTTTTTGTTTGGCTTTGACTCTTCTCTCCTTGAGTTCAACCTCGGTAATAAAGTCAAGATGCAACACAATTGTGACCTTTTCGTGCAGCCTTTCCAAGTCACCCAAAATTGGTTTTGATAATGAAATTATCTTTGTCGGTTCTGGTTGTGGATAATTTTTTTAAAAAAAGGAGTTCCATAAAAGGAACTTAAAAGGCATTTTGGAATACCACAAACATGGGTACATCGAAGTGAGCACTCTCCATCCATTTTGAAAACTATTTTTGATGCTTGCCATGGTTACTAAGAGGAATATACCCATTCCCTTGGCGGTGTTAAGAGGAATATTGGAATTTGTGGGACCTGGTGTACATGCAAATACTCTTGCCAAAAGCTGATAAGTGGCAATTCCTTGTCCAAAATGTTGACTGGAGGCTGATGTGCATGTACCTAGGCTCTGCCCAGTGGCATTTATGTCAGCATTCTGCTTATGGAGGTCAAGGTGGCAAAGTACAAAATCTGGGAAGACTATCCAGAGGGGAGAGTATGCCATTCAGAATTCACCAGTGAAGAACAGTTGTGTGGAAGTTCATATTTCTCGAGTTGGTCCATTTTGATTACCCACATGACTCAGCCGTTACTGCGGATTCAGAGCGCCAGAGAGCTGTGTGTGTGGGACCCTAGAGTGAATGTGTTTGATGGATTAGAAAATAAAATAAAAGAAGACGCTTGTGACTTAGGAAATAATTTTTGGAAAAAGTTCTGGGGTGAGTCTTAAAGGTAATAAAGGTCTATAAAATATAAGGCCTTGAAAATAGCAGTGCCAATTAATTTCTGTGTAGACAAGGGCTCTGAGCTTTAATCCTCCCATCTGTAAACTAGGAATTAAATATACTACACATTGAACAATTTTGTTGTAAAACTTGAATAAAATCATGCAACTAAAAGGACATAGCACAATTTACAGTAAGTTTTTAATACCACATATCTCCAAGGCAATTTTCATTCAAAAAAGTCTGCATGTTGCACAGGGGGAAAGGTTAGTTGGAAGATGGCCAAAGGGCTTAAAAGTCAGGCAGGAGAAATACAAAGGGGCGACCACTTTCTCATAAAGGCCAGTGTCAAATTGGGTCTTGCTCTTTTTAAAAAAATCATGAGGCATTTTTTCCACCTTTCATTCAGCTTAGCCAAAATGGTCCATGTTCACCTCTTTTTTCCTCCATCCTGCCTTCAACACTCACTTTCCTAAGTAAAGTTAACAAATGATCCCATTTCTCCCATTAGTAACAGCCATTAGCAAGAATGTTCGACACTCACCAGCATTAACTGAACCCTAATTAGCCAAATACTGCCTACCACCCCCTTACAATGCACACCTTTCTTTCCCCGCGCCTGCTACGGCTCTCCTAAAAGAAACATTTGTAGAACTCCCCTTCTTAGCCCACTCTCCCTCACATCATTAATCAGCTGGCTATGCCTCATCCAAAGGGGGGAAAAAAATTATCCAGTTTCCTGTTGTATGCAGGCCAGATGCACAAGTGCTAAGTAGGACTTACATGTGTGTCCTCCTTGTGTTCGTGTCACATGCATTGCTGCATCTGGAACTATGGCGTGCTAGGGACGCCCGTCCCGGATTTCACAGCGGCTGTGTGTAAGCTGTCTAGTCTCTATGATGTCCTGTCCTGATGACTCTGCTTTCTAGATGCACGCCTTGCATAGAGCAAAGCAGGCGATGCCTCCTGGCCTGGGACCTTCAGCTTGCTGTCCATCAGTTTGCTCAGAGAATCCACGACCTGAGAGGGATGAAAGGGACAGAGAGACTTTCTCTATTAGGTGGCTTTAAAAGAGAAAAAAAATGTAAGAAAAGAAAGATACGGTTGAGATGCCTTCGTATACACACATCACACATCCCCTGAACTGTCACCAACTTATTTCCTGCATATGGGTGGCAGGCACCAGGAGCTCCTGGGCGGCCAGCGTGCTCGTGTTCTTGCAATGGGCAAGCTTGTTGCTGAGCAACAGCTCGGTGGTCTACAGGCTGCTGCTGCCCAGGGGTCTCTGCGAGTTGCTTAACCTCACAGATTTGTGAAATAGGAATGGTAATAATCCCGACCTCACAGAGAGAAAGGAAACAGGGAACCTGGAGGTCGCAGCACAATGCCTGGCACAGAAGAGCCACTCAGGACCCACCCTCTTCCCAGGTCCCCTGCCTCCTGATTCACCTGCAAAAACACAGCGCAGGGCCTCCGGGGAGGATTTTATCTGGACCATGTGACCACCTAGGGAGGACCTTGCCCTGAACTTCAGTGCCCCGTGAACAGGAGACTCGGAATCTTGTCTCTTTGTTTTCTTTTGGCCTGTTTTTTTTATTTGGGGTCTGTGTGATTTCCTGGCAACAGCCCCGTTGGTGGTGAGAAAATATGTGTGTTTGCTATTTGAGGAGCAAGCAGCTTGTTTCTAGGGGTGCCCCTCCCCCAAGGCCCTTGCAGAATGTGGGTCAGCGATGCATGTCCCTCAGTTCAGCACAGTTCAGAGAGCCCCCAGGCTAGTCCAGCTTGGATTCTGTATTTTTCATGATGCCTGTGGACAAAATTGTTTTTTTTTGTGACATTTTTTAGTTCTTGAAGTTTTGGCTTTGAGATTGATTAACTTTCCTTTTTTTTTTTTTCCTGGTTAGTCCCCTTGGCTGCGCACTTCTTCTTCCCCAGTAAAATAACAGCTTGCTTCTACTCCTGTGTTCCTGTTCCTGTGAGCGGCATCACCATCTTCCTGGAAGCGCGGGTTAAATCTACGATGTTTCATAGACGGCTGCATCGTCTTCCCTGTCACCTCATGTCACTCCTCAGCATCTTTTACTTGAGTTTCTTAATATTTTTCAAATCCAGTGACGCCCTCCCATGGCATCTGCTTTAAAAAGTAGCCTCAAGGGGGAGATCTGGGTATTTCCCCAGCCCCAATTTTTCTATTACTAATGCAGACAAGGAAGTTTTGAAACAGCCACGCTCGTGGCAGCTCTTACCAGAATTGGATTCTCGGGGGACATTATGTACATCCTATCAAACACAGGCCGTGACACTTGGTCGTTTATGTGTCTGTCTCTCCTGCGACACCTTGGTGATACTAGTATTCTGCCTAGTATGCTATACTCTGATGCACAATACTGTCCTCCTTCCTCACAGGCCTCAATAAATGTTGCTGAAGGAATGAAGGATGGGTAGCTAACTTCTGAAATGAGTGGCTTCCCCTTTCTCTAGGACAGTGATGCAAACCTTTTGAGCTCGGCGTGTCAGCATTTTGAAAAACCCTAACTTAACTCTGGTGCTGTGTCACATATAGAAATTTTTTTATCTTTGCGACCATAGTAAAACAAAGACTTATATTTTTGATATTTATTTTATATATTTAAATGCCATTTAACAAAGGAAAATCCACCAAAAAAAAATGAGTTCGCGTGTCACCTCTGACACGCGTGTCATAGGTTCGCCATCACTGCTCTAGGACATGTTCAGCCAATTCACTTCCAGATCAGACCTCATGATGTGAAGCTGCTGTATAGAAAGGAAGGGGCGGGCATTCATCTGAACTAGGATCTGCAAGGCAACCGATGGATTCTATGCAAAAACATATATGAAGAAACTTCTAGGTGCCAGATGAGTGCTGCATGTGTTTATCTTATTTCAGCTTAACAACAACTCAACATTGAAGGAAATAAGAATCTCACTTTGAAGAGGCAAGTTTCATGGGAGCTAAGTAACTTCCTGAAAAAAAAAAGAAGGAACCAAAATCCAAACTCTGATTGGTCTGGCTTCACACTTGAACCCTTTTTGCTATGTGACTGCCCAACAGAGTTTGAATATCAGAGCTCAGCCAGGTAGAGAAATCAAGAACAGAGAAGTTAACTAACACTAGTAGGGGAAATTCTGTTGTGGTACATCACCAAAATAAGTGATCAAGTAAGTCCAGTGGTGAATACAAAAGGTTATTGTATTGGGGAGGAAGTGTGACAATGCTGCTGGGACAATAGGCTTTTTAGAAGTATGGATTTATAGAGTAGATGAGGTTTCAGAGACCATCAAGAGAAATGAACCCATTTTACAGATGAGGAAACCAAGGTCCAGAAAGAAGAAAGAACTTCAAGCCGCCCAGCAAGTTGATGGTGCATTCAGGATTCACTACCAGGTCTTTCTATCTCTTCCTACTAAATCTAGCTACTCTCTTTCACTTCATTTTCTCTTAGGTTAGTCTGTCTTTCTCATTTACTTCAACACAACAACCAAATGCTTATTGGAGAATCAGCTTTGTAATAAAGCATTATACCGGCTCTGGAGGGCCAGTGGCAAGAGACGTGCCTGGGGTTAGCAAAACACTTCTGTCTTTCTCTGTCTCTCTGTGTCTCTGTCTTCCTTTCTCTGCTATGGATGGCCTCCTCCCAGGGCGCAGACAGAGGTCAGAACACGCCTGCACGTGAATGTGACCTTCGTGTTTTGCACTCCTTATTACTGCGCATATGTTCCAAGGCTCAGTGTCATACTATGCAGTGCCCAGTGATAAATGGTAAGCAGAGAATGGACGAGCATGACTATGGAGAGCGAGAAAATGTCCAGATGTTAGTAGCTCATAATGTTTCAATTTGGAGGAGCGCTCTTGCCCAGCGCCATCACCAAAGGTTTGTCTTTGGTTTATTTGTGTTATCACAACAGTGACGATGGAGTTAAATGCAGCCTTTGAAGAGAGGATTTTGGGTTGTTTCATTTATATTCTACTGTTCTTTCATTAAACATTTCTAAATATTCACAGGGCCCGACTCTTACAAAAATAAATCAGATAAACCTAGGGTTCTTGCCAAGTCAAATATCTACAGTTTCTGGCAATTATGTAATTTCCAACTCCGCTGCAGTAACTATTGCTGATAAGTCAATCGTCATAAAGAGAAACGTTCCAGACCAATCTTTATTAGTGTGTCCTTCACTGATATATGCAGCCTTTTTTTTTTTCTTTTCTTTTTTTTTGGAAACAGAGTTGTAACTTTTTTTTTTTTGTCCCTAGTGAATAGCTTCTCATCATAACAGTTTATATCTGGATAATGTCATAGTAAAATGTGAAAATGGTAAATTAAAGCCCGTGAAATTAGGCTCCGCTGTTATTAATAAAAAGCTGCTCTGTTTTCACCATTCTGTTATGATGGCACTGTCCTGTAATGCAGCTTCGCAGTAATGTACTTCTGGCACCGCGCGCTGATTTGGCCCAGACAAAAGCAATATTTAGAAAGTTAGTCTGTGGAACTTCTCTGGGAAAAAGGAATTTGAGAATCGTGTGCTAATTTAAATACCTCCTCCACACTGAGATTAAACACAGTATTGATCAGAACAGGCCTTTATGGAGACAGGAACGGTACTCTTAGGTAGGAAGGGGATGGAATAAACGCACTGAAAATAGCAGTGTGCTCTCTAGAGCAGCGGTTCTCAACCTGTGGGTCGCGACCCCTTTGGCGGTCGAACGACCCTTTTGCAGGGGTCGCCTAAGACCATCCTGCATATCAGATATTTACATTACAATTCATAACAGTAGCAACATTACAGTTAAGAAGTAGCAACGAAAATAATTTTATGGTTGGGTCACAACATGAGGAACTGTATTTAAAGGGCCAGAAGGTTGAGAGAACCACTGCTCTAGAGGAACTTCTCTGTGGGGTGCGGATAGACATTGTTGGAAACACAACTAAAGGACTCCCTAGAGTCTGCCTTTCCTCTGTAGTGAGAGCTCACGTGCCATGAGCTTATTTTATTGGGGTCCTTAGAGTTTTGTGGAATATTTTCACACACATTATCTCATCCATTTCCTATAATAGGCCTAGGGCATTGTAGACCAGGAAGGCACCACTCGCACTAGGCCCTGAACAGTGTTCGTCCCAGTGCCTCTAGCAAGGAGAAGCCCTGGGATTTACCCACACTTTCTGCATCTTGACCACTCTCCATCCTGCCCTGAGCGAAAGGAGGGAGGCAGTAGGTCCTTTTGTGATGCACAGCAATAGTTTTACTCTCCTGGGGAGATACTCAGTAGATTAACCCAGCTTTCATCTCTGGGAAGGGAAAGTAGCTTGACACAGTCATCTTAGTTACTTTAAAAATATATTTTTTTATTGATTTCAGAGAGGAAGGGAAGAGGGAGCTAGAAACATCAATGATGAGAGAGAATCATTGATGGGCTGCCTCCTGTATGCCCCCTACTGGAGATCGAGCCTGCAATCCGGGCATGTGCCCTGACCAGGAATAGAACCATGGCCTCCTGGTTCTTAGGTCGATGCTCAACCACTGAGACACGCTGGCTGGGTGAGTAGATACCTTTTGAGATTTTGGGTCAGGACTTTATGAAGGATCCAGCGAGCCACCTGGCTGTCAAAGTCTTCTTGGGCGTTGAGTCCTTGTCTATATCGAGGCAGAGGGTTGGAATAACTGCATCTCTTTCTCCATATCTTTATTCCCACAACAACGGAATGAAAGCCACAGGTTCATAATTATACATCAGTTGTCCAAATGCCGTCTTTGGTCTTGCCCAGCCTCTATTTTACTGTGAGCACCATGTGAGATGACCATCCTTGGAAGGAGAGGAAGGAAGCCAGGACCCTCTGCCTTGTTTCTGCCGGTGGCAGCAGGGGTCACTACAGCCAGGCTCTCTGGCTTTCTGTGCTTTAGGGAGGAACCAGTGCAGGTGCGGTGAGGGCTGCTCTCCGTGTGGGGGAAGGAGTGCTGAGCTCCCACATGTTTCAGTTAGGGTTAGTTTGGAAATGAGGGCGATTGGAGTCCCTGCTGTTCTTGTTTTATCTGGGACTATCCAACAGAAATGGGGCCAAGGAGAGGTCTGCAAAGGCAATTATAGTGTGAAGCACACAGCACGTTTGACAAGCTTGGGCTTTCTTCAAGTGTCTTCCCTGGGAGTTATTTTCTCTGAATTGGAAAGCTCTAGTTTTAGCTTGATGAACTGGTTTCTGGCTAATTCAATTGTTCTAGTCTCTGCTGGAACTAGAATAATGCATAGTCACAGCAGAGAATGTGGCTTTCTGAGATGGCATCATGAATAGGGTGGCCAGGTTGAGCAAGTAATTCAGGGTGGCTAATTACATTGGCATTTCAATTAAACAATGAATAATTTCTTAGTGTAAATATGTTCCAAATACTGCATGGATCCTCTCAAGTATTGCAAAGGAAACACCCATAATAACAATAATTGTTGCCCAGCCAGTGTGACTCAGTGGTTGAGCGTGGACCTATGAATCAGTAGGTCACAGTTCAATTCCTGGTCAGGCCACATGCCCAGGTTGTTGATTATTTTCTTTGGAAGCATTTCTGGAAGTGCAGTGATTTGATCTAAAGTGACATGAACTATTTGTTGCCAGTGCTGTTAGATGGCAGCCTACACAGCCCATGTATGTTTCAGTGTTCTAGCCAGAGGGATCCTCCTGGGCACTTTTGTCCTGCCATCTCTCCTCACTCCTTCCCATAGGGACAGGCACGACTTACTGAATGGATGAGTTTAGAAGCAGGCAGTTTGATTCAGTTCTTTCTAGGTTCTGTTTCTTTCACATATGGCTGCCCACATAGAGGGGAGCTCTGGGTTTTATTCTCTGTGCCAGGTGGTCAGATTACCTGGGTGGTCTCTGGCTGGCTGAGCAAGCCTAGAGTGATCTACTCTGCTTATGGCAGATTGAAGTTGTGAGGTCATATTGGGAAATCCACTGTGACTATTCATCTAATTCACATCCTCCTTTCTAGTGATTTTAAGAAATACATGCAATGTTTGGTCTTTATCTCTCTGATAGCCATGTCTAATACTCAACTAGTCCCAAACTCAAATTGGGGAGAGAGCTTAGATTGTCACAAGTAATAACTCCAAATGTAAGATCATTGGCCAGGAGTAACTGAGCCAGAGTTAGAGGGCCTCGCATTTAGACCTCATAATAACATGAGTAGAGTAAGATTTTGAGTACCACCAGCATTCACCTAAGGCGATATAGCTTTCTTTGCACAGGCCTTGCAGTTTGGGCCTGTAAGCTTGGCAGCTGGCACAGTACATATTATAGTTGTGCAGTTGGGATTATTAATTGATTTGGGGCAGACAAGCTCTGGTAAACCTGACTTGTGTGGTCCCTTGTGTGTCACCTTGATCTGATTTACAAAGGTATGGTTTGGGTGAGATGGGAATTCGGTTCCTGGGAAAAGGAGTCTCTTAGGTCCTGTTAAAGATAATTTTGGAATCAGTTTATAGGCTTTTAACTATTTGCCGATGAAAGCTTTTTTTCTCTTTCTCTTCAGGGGAGTTTTTTAGCATGGATGATAACGGGCCAGGACTGAATACTTCTAAGATAAACAAGTTCCATGCAGCATAGACACACGAGGCAGGTTCTGTGAGCTCTGTCTCAATCTTCTGAAATTCCAGAGACAGAACACATTTCCCAACTCTCTCCTGCCTCTCCTTATTTAACATCCCAACTCTGGAGTTCCATCCTAGATTTCTAGACATTTCTGTGTCACAGCTGTGAGGAAGAATTTCAGCTTTTTCATCTTTCATGGTGTAGATCTAGTTTTCGCGGAAGTCTGAAGCTTAAGAGAAAGAACACAAAATTAAATATGACTAAATATTTATTAAGAACATGAGACAAATTCCAAGAAATTACTGGAGGCTTAGAGATCCTGATGTCTTTTTTTTGAAATCACTTTGCCAATTTATCGGAAATGCTTAATTAGAAGTACTCCCTGATTATTGCCTTGCATTTTCTCTCCTGCCAGAACATTCTATGGCTCTCAAAACTCACAATGACAGGCCTGATGCTTAACCTTTATTGAGCTCCATCATTTCTACCTCTGCCTGTTTCTTCAGGGCCTGCAAAGCCTTGCTGGAGCATTCCCCTTGTCCAGAGGGATGATTACACACCTCAGGGAGAAGATTCTCCACATTTGCAATCCCAAGATTCCTCATCATCAGAAAAACAGCCTACTATAGAACAAAAGTACTCATTTTACTTGGTGCTATAGGCTGAATTGGGTCCTCCATTCCACTCATATGTTGAAATCCTAACCTCCCAGAACCTCAGAATGTGAGATAGGGCCTGTATTTGAAGATGGAGCCTTTAAAGAGGTAACTAATGTAAAATGAGGTCATATGGGTGGGCTCTAACCCAATATGACTGGTGCTCTTATTAGAAGAGGAGAAAAGGACACGAAACAGAGGAAGGATGAGTGAAGACATAGGGGGGAGGTGGCCTTCTACAAGCCAAGGAGAGAGGCTCTGAAGGAACCAATGCCGCGGTCGCTGTGATCTCACATTGTCAGCCTCCAGAACCCCGAGACAGTAAATCTGGTGTTTAAGCCACCTGTTTGGTGGTGCTTTGTGAGAGCAGCCCCAGAGAACTACTCTAGTGGGATAGAGGCCAAAGGAGGGGCCATTGCTTTATTGTGTGATTGCACACTAAATCAGAACTCTTCCAAGACTGCAAGCAGGAGGGAAGACTGGGTTATCCTGAATGTCAGTAGCTTGCAGAACACTGTGTCCTGAGGAGCCCTTTCTGAAGAAATGGGTCAGTTCTGGGTGAGCAGCTCCCACTGGCAGCTCCTTGTCCTCTGTCTTGCACTTTCTTGACTTGCATTCCGATCCGTTACAGCTCATCATAGCCATCCCTCCTGCCGCCTTTTCAGAACTCATTCCTGGTAGGGGTAACCACTAACTACAGGCGGTGGCTGTTTTCTAACTGTGCCACCTACTGATCCTTTCTCTGTAAATTCATGCCTAATCACCTGCTACTCAGCGAAATGCTGAATTGTTCAAATAAACATTGCTGGGAGAGCTAAGATCAAAACCGGCCTATGTGTTAGCAATCACCCCCAAAAGAGATGGGGAGGCCCAGTCTTTTGGTCCCAGCTGTTGTACTTTTACAATCCTGCTCATCCACTGCTTTTCCTCATCCCTCTCCCACCCCCACCCACATCCTTGTGTGGGTTATGTACTTCCTCTTTGGAATTCCCGTATAGTTAACCGTGAGCTTCATTCTAACCCAATACTTATATTATTCACAATATCTCCTTTACTAAACCTTAAGTTTCTTTAACTCCTGGGCTATGTCTAATTCATCTTTGCATCACTAGGGGCTATCAAAATATCTTTCAGAAAGTAGTTCTTTCTAGTAGGTGCTAAAATTTGAGCCTCAAGAAAGGTCTATATTTGAAAGAAAAAAAGAAATTTACCTGGCATTGACCAAGAACATATTCCTGTAGGCTTTGTTCCCTGTAAGTTTTTTCTTTAGGTCACTTTCTAATCAACAAACATGTGTTGAGTACTTACCATGTGCCAGGTGTGTTAAGCTTCAGGAATAAAATATGAATCCAACTCAATCAGATGAGTTAGAGCTTCAAGTCTATCAGAGAAAAGACAAGCTCGGGCATGTCTCCCACACAAGTGCTTGCCATTCTAAGGGGAGTGCCAACAAAGCATCTGAGGGTGGAAAGGTGGGAAGGTAACAATGAGGTTTGGAAGGGACCACAAGAGGAAGGCTTCTGGGAGAAGGTAGCATTGAGGTGGATGACCAGGTAGTACACTATTCTGCTAGGACTACCATAACAAAAAGTACCACAAACTGAGTGGCTTAACCAACAGGAAATTATTTCATACTTCTATAGCCTAGAAGCTTGAGAGCAAGGTGTCAGCAGGGTTGGTTCCTTTTGATATCTATGAGAGAGAATCTGTTCTACATCTCTCGTCCAGCACCTGGTGTTTGCTGGCAGTCTATGGCATTCCTGGACTTGTAGACCCATGTCTCTAATCTCTGCTTTTATGTTTGCATGGTCTTCTCTTGGTGCATGTTTCTGTGTTCAAATTACCCTTTTTATAAAGACAACAGTCATATTGGATTAGGAGCTCACCTTATCCAGTGTGACATCATCTTGACAAATTATATTTGCAATGATGCTTATTCCAAATATGGTCACAATCTGAGGTACTAAGGGTTAGAACTTCAACATATGAATTTGCAGGGGATGGAGGTGGGCGCAATTCAGCCCATAACAGGTAGGTTTCAGGAGGCAGAGATTATAGGAGGAAAATAAGAGGGAAGACCCTCCCAGAAGTAAAAACAAAGCAGAAGCAGGTAAATCTGCTTCTAATAAACTTTTGAACTACTCATTTCCTAACCATTCTTTTTACTACCCTTCTAACATTTTGGTTCTTTAGTTCCCTCTGCCAAGAATGCCCTCCTTTCTCCCTGTCTTCTCCTTCCTACTCCAGCACTCTCTGTTGAATCCCATCTGGTTATGAGTTGAAGAGGCACTACCTTCTGGACAGAGTGGGGTTCTGCCTTGGGCTCCAATCTTTAGGGCCCCAAGAAGCCTTAGAACTCCTATGACATTAGATTATCTTCACCACTCCTATGACATTCACACTTATTGCTGTGTGTTACCATCTTTTCATTTGTACATGGTTTTAAGCTTGACTACAGCAGAAACTCCATGTCAAAGCTCTGTGCATAGCCTTCAGTGCTGAAGAATAATCAAAGACTAATATCTATGATAGGTAACAATCTAAGATGTTCCACCAAGATTCTCATCCCCTGTATACACATCAAGTACAATCACCTCCCCTTGAATTTGGGTAGGAGCTTTGCACATAATGGATTCCAAAGGTGACAAAGAGTTTTACATATGCTGTTAAGTACCTTAATCAGTCCCCTTTGGATCAGTTAAAAGAAATATCATTCTGGGTAGGCCTGACCTAATCAGATTAACTCTTTAAAAGAAACTGGAAACTTTGAGAGTCTCTGCTGAGTTTGAAGGAGCCATTGTAGTTACTACAGCTGCAAGAAAACAAATTCTGCCTACCCTATTGACCCATGGAAACTGTGACATAATAAATGGGTGTTGTAAACCACTAGATGTGTGGTAAATTGTTACAGAGCGATAGAACACAAATATAATGTCTGTGCTGATTGTACATACTTGTGCAATATGGTCTGGAAAGAGGGCAGCTGATTCCTCTGAGCACACAGAGACAAATAATGTATGAGTCAGCTTATGCTGCCATAACAAAATACCACAGATGGGGTGACTTAAACAAGAGAAACAGTCCAAGATCAAGGCCCCAGCAGACTTGGTTTCTGGTGAGGCCTCTCTCCACAGCTTGTAGATAGTCACCAATGAAAGTGGGGTGGGGGGGAGTGGAAAGAGAGAGAGAGAGAAGAAGAGAGTGAGAGACTTGCTCTGGTGTCTCATCCTCTTCTTGTAAGGACACCAGCTTTATCAGATAAGGGCTCCATCCTTATGACTTCTCATCTTAATTACCTCTTTAAAGATCCTCATCTCCAAATAGAGTCACATGGGCTTTAGGACTTCAATATATTAATTTTTAGGGGACACAGTTTAGTCCATAAGAAATAGCTAATGAAATGGGTGGCAGAGGCGGGGGTGAGTGAAAAGTAGGAGAGCGATGCAGCTTGAAAATTATTAGGGCATAGGCAGGAAGATAGAGAGACAAGTGTATATACTGAGCCAACTACCCTTTAGCCTTTAGTTCGTGGTCCAAGCTGGTCACTTCTTTTAAGCTCCAATGCCTCTATCTGTGAGTTGAGGGTTTACATGGAATAATTTATAGTGTCCTTTCCCTGACTTCATCCCTCACCCAGATTTCTTTAGCATCCCAGAATAAGCTAGGCCTCCTTTTTCAGTTCTAAAGTATTTGCATCTCTCCCTTATCTTACAATTACTTGTCAAATGTTTATTCCCATTAGAGATTAAAGTGTCCAGGGTCATGGAATATATGTTGTTTACCACTCTCAGTGCCTGGCACAGTGCCTGATACATAATAGGTGCTTAATAATTATTTATTGACCAAGTGAACAGTCCTTTATGATCTTGCCAAATGAATATGCTCTTGTTTCTATACGTTTGGTCAGTATTTAACATAATCAGGCAGTGCTGAGGCATTTTCAACATTATGTGATTTTAACCAGTTAATGAACCCTACCTATTAGAATATTATTAAAAGGTAGGTCTTGTTTTGCTAATGGGCTGGACAGAGCTAATGGTAACCCCATCTGTAGAGCAGGAGGTCTTGGGGCCAAGTGGAGTCTTCAAGGATGCTCATGTAAGGTGGCCATTGGAATCACTGAAAGACCAGTGTTATTGAGAGAAACCAAGGTTGAAGCTAGAAAAGTGGTAGCAAGTGACAAATAGAGCAGGTAAGGGAAGGAAGAAAATGGGCAGCAAGTTTAGTAGACAGATGTTAGAAGGCATTATGGAATTAGCTGCAACAAAGCAATCTCAGAGAGTGGTTTAGAAATAAAACAGCGAGTGAAAAGAATGCGAATGCACAGGCTCTCTAGCGTTGCATTGTACCTGGTGTGCTTGGAGGCAGGTGGGAAGGCTGGGTTTGCAGACCTAAGGAATTACAAAAGATAGGGGAATTTTGATGACCTAAGGCAGCCGTGGGCAAACTACGGCCCGCGGGCTGGATCTGGCCCGTTTGAAATGAATAAAACTAAAAAAAAAAAGACCGTACCCTTTTATGTAATGATGTTTACTTTGAATTTATATTAGTTCACACAAACACTCCATCCATGCTTTTGTTCCGGCCCTCCGGTCCAGTTTAAGAACCCATTGTGGCCCTCGAGTCAAAAAGTTTGCCCACCCCTGCCCTAAGTAGACCCCGTCTGTGGATTTACTGGATAACATTATCTGATATTTATAGTGCTCAACTGAAAAATGGGCCATAATCACATAATTAACTTTAAAGTCTGTTTTTATTTACAAAACTTACAAAAGAAAACATTTCCCATGGATTCCATGTTATGTGAAGGTTGATTAGATTTCAAGACAATTCACCAGCATTTTAAAAATGTGTATTTTACTAAGAATATCCTAGAAATGTTTATATGGTTTGTTGTTTTGGGAAACCAAGCACCCTTTATCTTTTCAGAGTGCTTTGTACTGGTAGGAAATAGTTCTAATATAGGTATTATGCTTACCAGTTTGTCAGTCACAAATTACTAAAATACTTCTGTAATACCACTATTTTGCTTAAAATTATATTTTTTGATGTCTTTATCTTGTGGGAGTAAGTGCATTAATTTCCATTTTAAACCTCTATTTGATATTAAAATTAGAACAACTTGTTCAAATCCTGAAGTTTTTATCTTGAATAAATATTGCTAAATTTTTATTGAGCAACTGCCTTAGGTTTAGCTTTGGAAAGTCACCAAAATCTTTTCCTTACTCATTTATTTCTTTTGATCTGAATTCATTTTCATTTCCTTCCTTAGTAAAGTTACTTCATTGGGCATCTCATTGCCCAGCTATAAACATTACATCTTTTTTGTAGTGACTTATTTATATAGTACACATTTTATTCTTTTATATTTGGGAACATTTATATGTGTATGGCCCCATATTGACTCTCAGTTTTAGGGCTGTGAAGAACCCTTTGAGGTTATCCTACATACTCTGCCTTTCAGCCTACAGATGCAGAAAATAAGTCCAGAAAAGTTGAATAGTGTGTCCCATATCACATGACAAGACAAAGCTGGGGCATGGCTGTAACTCTGATGCCCTTAATTGCCTGCTCATTGACTTTTTGATATGCCATGCCACCTTGCCTGTAGCACTTTCTTTTCTGCAAAAAGCTCTATTGTTTCATTTGGTCCAGTGCATGGGAGGGGGCTTCAGGGAGGTTAAAAGAATGGCCAGTAGTTTAGGGGAGAAGCTTAGGTAAAAGCCAGGCCCCAGGGGATGCAGAGGGGCCCCACAGGCCTTGAGCTCCACAGGCTCCTGGTGGTGCTGGAGGGTGAGCCTTTCACTCGCCCAGCCCAGCCTGGGGGCCGGCAGCCTGCGGAGGGAGGTGAGGCAGGTGTCCTCCATCTTCTTGATGAGCTTCACCTCCTCGCCCCGGAAGTGGTTCCCCAGGAAGTCGCAGACATGAGGATCTGTGCGGATAGAACCCAGGGCCTGCAGCTCCCCAAGGGCTGGGTCAGGCTCCTCTCCAAGGCCAGGGCGGCCTGCATGGCGTCCTGAGCTTTGCCCGCTCATCCTGGGGCGGCTCCTGCACGTCCTGGAGAGAAGGCGGCTGCCACGCTGGTTTTGCAACTTTAAGAGCCGCTCAGCGCGCTCACTCTTCTCCACCAGCTCACGGAGGAAGTGGCCCCCGCCTGCCCCCGAAAGCCATCCTCACCGTTGAAATAGAAGCCCAGGGAGAGGTAGGTGTGCAAGGCCAGAAGAGGCAGGTGGCCAGGCGGTGACCGCAGCCTCCACCTGGGGGAATAATTCTGACGGATTTGGGAGCTCACGGTTGTTCAGCAATAAGGAGTTAAGGTAGAAGAAAAAGGTGCGGAGGTGGTTCTGCAGGTGGGGACTGGATAAGATGCAGGACAGTGGCCCAAGGCTGGAAGAAGGGGCGTCCCTGGGTCTGTTCCGTCCAAACACTGTTGAAGCAAGAGACAGAGCCGGGACCGCCCAGGGCACTGCTGTAGCATTTGTTTTTATTTTAGATTCTAGGCTAGACTGCCTAGAATCCAAAATGTGTCCAAAAAAGTATTTAGGTATAGTTATGTGAAAATTTCATCATTAAAATAAATAGCCAACCAAATACTCCAAACAGCTTAACAGAATCTTTCAACTGAAAGAGGCATACGATCATATACTCGAACCCTCTCAAACTTGAATCAGGTTCATTTGTAGTGGTGTTAAGAAGGACGAAATATTGAGGCCAAGGTCATGGAGACCATTGGGGCACAGAATAGTGGTCTGCGGCCTCCCACCCTGCACAAGTGGAGAAGAGCCATGACCACAACTGTTTGGTTGTTGACACTCGTAGGGGGAAGATAAAGATGAGACTTAGCCATGTTAACTTGTAGAACATGATCATTTAGGAGTTTAAGGAGCAAGCAAAGCACAGTTGTAAGTCTAGGTATTTCTATACTGCAGAGGTTTGTCAGATTTCAATCATTCATTCATTCATTCAAGAAGTGTTTACTGAGTTCAACATTCAGTCAGACAGGGATGAAAGATGTGGTCCCAGCACTTCAGGCACTCAAAATGTGAAGTATAAAAGGAAAGGTAACAGAGAGAAGGCTGGAGGGGAGAATCTGGAATACCGGGGCCCTTTTTGGAATGAGAGAAAAGCCAGCACTAGTAGAATGACTTCTTTCCCTTTTTGTACCTCCATCCATCCAAGGTTATTGTTCCTGTGTCTTTTCTCCCTTGCTATCCACTGTCTTTGTTGTCCCCTGATTAAGCCCGTCCTTGTCAGCCTTGTTGTACCCCTAAAACTATGATAATTGTACCTTGGAAGAACTTGAGGTGCTGTGTTGAGACCCTTCCTGTTTTCCAAAGAAAGTACTGCAAAAATTGCACATAAACAAGAATTATTGTTTTAGACAGGCTCAGCTCAGACACATCATCCACGCGACCAGGTTCTGGCACAGCCCTATCGCTCACCATCCATCTTATTCATATTTGAGTCTCAAGCGCTTTTCTTACCTCATGCTCCTTCCTCCTCATTTTCTGACAGTTCCAGTTCTTGCCAAATACCTTTTTCTTGGAGGTGCAAAGGTTATTACCTGGTCTGTGATGATGCCCTCAATCTGGCTGAGATTTATATTAAGTCCTGGGATTCTATAGTGGAGGCTTGCTACCAGTGTATTGCTGGTCTTTTCTTAAAGATTTTGCTGTTAATGCAGCTGCTACTAAGGCCTGGAATGACTGGTTAAAGCATGTAGGTCAATTATTGAACCACAAATGCAATTTGTGTTTAGTGAAATGTAATTTCCTTACAGTGGCAGTGGGGAATGAGGGAGAATGGGAGCCTCAAGATCAGAGCTGAATAATGGCTGAGGTCTCATGTTCTTCCCTTTTAGATCATAGAGAAATAAGAATAATACCCTATTTATGTGTGTGCCCAGTACTCTCCTAAGCAGCTTAACATGGATTATTCCATTTAATCTTCATAGTAACACATAAATGGGTTCTATATTGCCATGTCGCAGCTGTGGAGACTGAGGCTTGTTGAATTCAAAATAAATGCCTTTCCTGTCGCATATCTACGAAGTGTCCAAGTCAGGATTGAACCCAGGTCATTCTGTTTCCGAGGCTTGAGTTGCTCATCACTGCGTCAAACTGGGACTTCCTTCCTTTTATTGGGTGTTCTTTTTTTCTTTCAATGAGTTTTATACCCGTCTCCCCTCTCTTTATCCAAATCGTGGGAGACTTGTATATTTCAAAACTGTATCCAGTAAAAAGGATCCTAAATTATAAGCAGGAATGAACAGCCCAATAGTAACGTATTTTAGTTGAAACATTAGGCTAGGTGGCCTCCTACCCCCTTCCTCCTCTGACAGTCTGTGATTCCGAGAGGGATCTGGGTCTGGGCCACTGCTCTGCCACTCATTTTTTGTGTGGGGGTGTTTTTTGTTTGTTTTTTATCCATTGATTTTTAGAGAGAGTGGAAGGAAGAGGGAGGGAGGGAGGGAGGGAGAAACATTGATGTTTGACACATTGATTGGTTGCCTCCCGCATGTGCCCCGACCAGGGGTCAAGCTTGCAATTGAGGCATGTGCCCTTGACCAGAATTGAACCTGGGACCCTTCAGTCCACTGGTGGACGCTCTAATTCACTGAGCCACACAAGCCAGGCTGTACCATTTACTAACTGCATAACCTCAGTAGAGAAACCTTACCTCATAGAGACCTAATTTTCTTTTCTGTGAAATAGCAATAAAGGATGCATCTCAGAACTGATATGGCATTAGTGAAACAGCACAGCACGTGGCCTTTTCCATCGTTATAGCTAGACTCTTCAGATGGCCAATTTCCTCAGCCAGGCCTTCATTTTTAAGATGGAGTTTATTTCTTAAGATCCCATTCATTAAAAAAACCATGATCATTTCAGTTGAGGTAAAGGGTATCTTTTCACAAAGACAAGGCGTTCTCAGCCAATGGACAGCTCATAGACTCTCTAAATGCCGAGTGACCCTAGAAATGGTATAAGCCCATCCCACTATTGTGCAGATCTTAACACTAAAGCCCAAAGAAGTTACACATGTTCCCCCAAAGCACACAGTAAGGCTGTGGAAATTATAACCAGGATTTATATCTCCTGATTCCAGGCCCAGTGTTTTTTCTGCAGAGTTCTAATAAACTCAAGATAAAGGTTGGAGGTTAGAGGGAAGGCTAATTTAACTACATCATAAAAAGAGACATTTTATATGCATTTATTTCTATTTCTATGTTAATAATTGTTTATGCCCTAAATATCATTGGCAGTAAAGATTTGGGAGGGAGGAACTTAGCGTATATATTCTAGCATACCTGAGTTTAAGACACAGATCTGCTACTTATTAGCTATGTGATCTTGGAGGTTAAACTCTGTCTCAGTTTCCTTATCAGCAAGATGAGATAATGGTTATAACTTTTTAGTGGTTGGGAGGATTAGATGATATAATATATGTGAGGGGCTTAGTGTAATGCCTCGGATACAGTTCATCATATCATGAATGGTAACTCTTAATGATAATAAGCTGTAGTAATAAAAGCATAATATGCTAATTAGACCGGACATCCTTCCAGATGTCCTTCCGGATGACCTCCTGGATGAAGCCGGGGCTTAGAGGAAAGCCCGGGTTCCGGGCGCCTGCTGGCAGTTGGAGGAAAGCCCGGGTTCCGGGTGCCAGAGGGAAGCTGGTGCCAGCAGCCAGGGGAAGGAAGGCCTACTCTTGCATGAATTTCGTGCATTGGGCCTCCAGTATTAACATAATGCCCAAGGGAACAACTTTGCGACAACCACAACCACCTCATTCATGAGTGAATTCATCCAATTGAAACGGAAAACTCCTCATTTCTACTGAAAGTCAACAAATTCCAGAGCCAAATAGACACATTGCATTTTGAATTAGTGAAGGTGTCCCTTGACTACAACCTGCTGACACCACTTACTGATTCAGGGACCTCTCCTGAAGCACGCAGGCAGTGCTAAGGCTTACCAGTCCTTAAAGTCATAGTGCACAGTCTTTCACTGAATACAATCAGAGAAGAGGTGCTTATTGTTACCAGAAAGCCATTTCTATTCCCCTTGCCTTTGGGTTAAAAAAAAAAAGTGTGGACATACATTGTATAGTTAGTCTATGGGTGATGGAGACTTCAAGGAAGAGAATAATATCAGTAATATAAATACTCAAAATGTTCAAATAAACCTAAAACTAGAGACAATTCATGTTTTTTTAATTCTCCTATTTAAAGGGTTCTAATGATATTACAGAGAGGAGAATACAGATATATGCAAGAGTTTCCATGTTTTTGTTGTTGTTGTTGTTTGTTTGTTTTTTAGGAAAGACCATGACTAAATGAGCTGGTTTTATAGAATGATAACTACAATTAAGAAAAACAGCTTGGCCGGCATGGCTCAGTGGTTGAGCATCAACCTATGTACCAGGAGGTCACAGTTTGATTCCCTGTCAGGGCACATGCCTGGGTTGTGGGCTCAATCCCCAGTAGGGGGCATGCAGAAGGCAGGCAATCAGCTCTCCCTAATTGATGCTTCTATCTCTCTATCCCTCTCCCCCTTCCTTTCTCTAAAATCAATAAAAATATATTTCTTTTAAAAAAGAAAAGCGGGGGAGAAACCAAGATGGCGGCATAGGTTAACACCGGAGTTTGCTCCTCGACCAACCACTTCAAAAATACAACTAAAAGACGGAACTGACATCATCCAGAACTACAGGAAGGCTGGCTGAGTGGAAGTTCTACAACTAGGAGGAAAGAGAATAGCATACTGAGACTCAGAGGAGGCGCAGTGCTGAAGTGAAATACTAAGGTGCGGAGTGCATGCGGAGTGGGCTGGCGGCTGAGGGCATGGTTGTTGTTTTCAATCAGGAGGGAGTTTCAGACTGTGAGCTCCAGATCCGGGAGAGTCTCTAGGGACCCAGACTCAAACGGGAGAAGCGGGACTGTCTGGCTTCGGTCGGAACTCGAAGGCCGCTTTCTCTCCGAGGTTTGCAGTGGTTGCTGGGACTCTGAGAGGCAGAGACCCTGGGGACGGAACTGAGTGCACCCGCCCTGTAGATACCCGGGGACCCGCCCCGCCCAAGCCCTGCACAGAGGCATTTGCCGGATAGCCTTAGGCAAACACTATATTAGCACCGCCCTAGAGATCCAGCACAGACTTCTCCCACTGCAGACACAGCTGACTCTCATAGCCAGTTAGCCTGGAGGTCAAATCACCCCCAGTATTGCCGACAACAATCAAGGCTTAACTACAACAAGACTGCGCACAAAGACCACAAGGGGGTGCACCATGAAAGCATAAAAAATGCGGAGACAAAGAAACATGACAGAAATGGAGGATATAGAGCTAAAAACCGCACTTTTAAGGTCTTTCAATAATTTTCTAGAAACTGCCGATAAATGTAGTGAGATCCTCAAGAAATCTAATGAGACCCTCGATGTTGTGATAAAGAACCAACTAGAAATTAAGCATACACGGACTGAAATACTATACAGACTCCCAACAGCAGACCAGAGAAGCGGAAGAATCAAGTCAAAGATTTGAAATGCGAAGAAGCAAAAAACACCCAACCGGAAAAGCAAAATGAAAAAAGAATCCGAAAATACGAAGATAGTGTAAGGAGCCTCTGGGACAGCTTCAAGCATACCAACATCAGAATTATAGGGGTGCCAGAGGATGAGAGAGAGTAAGATATTGAAAACCTATTTGAAGAAATAATGACAGAAAACTTCCCCCACCTGGTGAAAGAAATAGACTTACAGGTCCAGGAAGCACAGAGAACCCCAAACACAAGGAATCCAAAGAGGACCACACCAAGACACATCATAATTAAAATGCCAAGAGCAAAAGACAAAGAGAGAATCTTAAAAGCAGCAAGAGAAAGAAACTCAGTTACCTACAAGGGAGTACCCATATGACTGTCAGCTGATTTCTCAACAGAAACTTTGCAGGCCAGAAGGGAGTGGAAAGAAATATTCAAAGTGATGAATACCAAGAACCTACAACCAAGATTACTTTATCCAGCAAAGCTATCATTCAGAATTGAAGGTCAGACAAAGAGCTTCACAGATAAGGAAAAGCTAAAGGAGTTCATCACCACCAAACCAGTATTATATGAAATGCTGAAAGGTATCCTTTAAGAAGAGGAAGAAGAAGAAAAAGGTAAAGATACAAATTATGAACAACAAACATGCATCTATCAACAAGTGAATCTAAGAATCAAGTGAATAAATAATCTTATGTACAGAATGAACTGGTGATTATAATAGAATCATGGACATAGAAAGGGAATGGACTGACTATTCTTGGGGGGGAATGGGGTGTGGGAGATGTGGGAAGAGACTGGACAAAAATCGTGCACCTATGGATGAGGACAGTGGGTGGGGACTGAGGGCGGAGGGTTTGGGCGGGAACTGGGAGGAGGGGAGTTATGGGGGGGAAAAAGAGGAACAAATGTAATAATCTGAACAATAAAGATTTATTAAAAAATAAAAAAAAGAAAAGCACGCTTAATTTTTTTCTTTTATGTGAATAATTAAATATAGTAGTGGATTTTTCTCTTATTAAGAATTTCTTGAATCATAAAGTAGTGGGAGAAATATTAAATAATCCATTATTATTGAATTCAGGGCAAATGATACCTGTCATTCTAGAAATGTAGGTTGTGCTATTTCAAGTTGGAATTTTTTTGAAGTAGTGAATTCCACAGCTCATCTTTCTTTTTCTTTATTGATTAAGGTATTACATATGTGTCCTTATCCCCCCATTGTCCCCCCACCCCCCCATACTCATGCCCTCGCCCCCCTGTTGTCTGTGTCCATTGGTTAGACTTATATGCATGCATACAAGTCCTTTGGTTGATCTCTCCCTCTTTCCACCACCCTCCCTTACCTTCCCTCTGAGGTTTGATGGTCTGATTGATGCTTCTCAGTCTCTGGATCTGTTTTTGTTTACCAGTTTATGTTGTTCATTATATCCCACAAATGAGTGAGATCATGTGATATTTATCTTTCTCTGACTGGCTTATTTCGCTTAGCATAATGCTCTCCAGTTCCATCCATGCTGTTGCAAATGGTAAGAATTCCTTCTTTTTTACCACAGCATAGTATTCCATTGTGTAGATGTACCACAGTTTTTTAATCCACTCATCTGCTGATGGGCACTTAGGTTGTTTCCAAATCTCATCTTATACCAAAGAAAATCCAATATCTCCTGGGATGTATTTCATACAAATAACAGCTTTCTGAAATGTTTATAAATTATGTTTCTGTTTACTTATATTAACTTGTGTTGGTGAGAAATTAGGATTATTATTACAAAATAGGGGTTTGATTATTTTAGCCCAGTGATAGCAGAATCTAGAAAGAAGGGAGGATGCACTGAAGGGGAAATTGGGTCAGTGAACATTTTTAAAATTACTTCTGTGTGGAACCTTGGAACCAGTTCCCACAGTCTAAGTTGATTAGACACTGTAACAATACATTGTTCAAATGTAATGATGGAACTGTAGACACCAGCATGCATTTGACCATTGATTCCTTCTACACTTGAGAGTATTTCAAAAGATCCATAAATATTCTGTGGATATGATTTTTCACTCCTGAGTCATTAAAGTCACAAGTTCAGAAAAAAATCTAAAAAGAAAAAGAGACAGAAGGTGGAAAAGAGATAGAGGTGGAGGTAATAGAGATAAACAATAGGGTGGTGAAGACCTGGGGTGGGGGCGTGGGTAGGGGCTGGACAGAAGGGATCAAGGGGGAGGGTGGTGGAAGACATCTATAGTACCCTCAACAATAAAAAATATGTAAATAAAAAATAAACATAAAAAAAGAGAGAGGAAGAGGGGGAGCAAAAGGAAGAAAAGGAGGAGGTGACAGAGGAGGAGGAAGAGGAAGAGGAGTATGTGGAAGGGAGGTGAGGAGACAGAATGGAAGTGGGGAGAGAGGATTACAGAGAGAGGGAGATAGAGAAAGATTGAGAGAAATGCATGAAATGACACTTGGCAGATGCCCAGAGCAGCTGTTGCTCCCTTTAGCTCTTTTCCTATAATCCAAAACTAAGCAGCTATAATTTGGCTGCTGCATCTCAGAAGTAGGAAAGGGCTCTGAATCAGTCAGAAGAAGACTCGCTTGTCTTGAGAGATGTCCTGGGGCTTTTATGAAGGGCCCAGTATCTGTTTGTCTGTCAGCACACATTTGTCGTGTCTGTTTTTCTGTCCGGAACAATGCTGTCTCTATTTGCCTTTTGTGTCTTAACTGTTTTCATTGCTGTGTAAATATTTCATGATTTGGAATGTTTCCCCTTGCAATCATGTCATCTTTAAGAAATTTGAACACGCTAAGAGTACACGTTATCTTCATCTGTGATGAGTTGATTCATTGCCGGGCACTAGTTAGCCAAAGATAGAAGCAATTTTTATGCTATTAATCATGTTTCCCACAAACTCTATGGCAGTTGTCGAAAATGGAAAATTATACAAACATTTCACCCCTTACCGCCATCCTAATGTTTGAAGAATGCGTCATGCTTCTTCCATGAGGGTGTGGCATAATTTAAGAACAATGTAGATTTATCAGTGTGTAGTTTTAAAAAAGGAAGTAGGTGCTGCATGTGCGACCTGAAAGAAAATCACTTTGACATTAGTAGGGAGATCTCTAAAAGATTTGAGTATTTGGGGGGATTTGAAAATCATGTCCTCAGTTATGTGTTTTCTCTTATATAAATAACTAGAGGCCTGGTGCACTAAATTCATGCACGGATAGGGTCCCTAGGTCTGGCCAGTGATCAGGGCCTTCTGGCTGCTGTCTGGGGCCTCCCTTTATTCCAGCACTGCCCCCTGGTGGTCAGTGCATGTCATAGCGAGTGATTGAACTCCCGGTCTCCCGGTTGAACTCTGAGGGGACACTTTGCATAATAGCCTTTTATATACATAGATAAACTTGGGGTTAAGGAGAAGAACCTATGCAAGGTGGAATCTATGAACTAAAATCCAGCCAGGTTTTGAGCCTGGCCAATGAGCCTCAATACTGACTCCCTTATGTCATTCTTGCACATGTTAATGTTTCATGATTTAGTTACCTTCTGTGAAGTGGGAAAATGGATTATGTTCATTCACCTAGCATTTATGTGATATCCAGCATGAATCACAGACTATGTTAGGCATTGAAGATGGAAAGATAAATAAGATAAAGTCACACCCTTCAGGAGCACAGATGATAAATGAAGATAAACAGGCTTCCAACATGGAAAAGGCAAAAGGCAGTCCTGGGGTCCAGCCCAGACTCCTTCCTCTGCTCGCTGGGTGATGCTGGAGGAAGTACTTTGCCTTTGTGAGCCCGCTTCCTCATTCAAAATATGGGGATGACAATGGCAAAAGTTCTCTGAGAAAGTCATCCCTAAGGTTAAACAGGAGTAGAACAGAATAGCAGTGTCTTGTAAATGATAAAGTGCTAAACATATGGGAGGTATTTTTGGAAGGAAATATGGTACCATGGAATGGACACGAGTTTGGGTCATCAACTCAGTTCAGATATCAGCTCTACCATTTAAAATTAATGTGAAGTGGAGTTGTCATGAAGACTAAAATAATTTATTCTTAATTCATCCATCCAACAGAGTTCTTATGTATCTACTATATGCATCAGTTCTGGGACTCTGGGACCAAATAAGTTTGTCAGTGTTAGACTTTTAAGAGGTACCCTCAATGTTTCCTTGTAGGTTCAGAAATTCTCTGCAGAAAGTCAAAGAGTATTGTCTTCCCAACATTTACTGAGGTTACTATATAAAGAAGAAATATCAAATGGATTACAATTAATTTTCAGACTATATTTTTCTAGCAGAATCTGCTTTCAAGCTCTCTATGAGTACATGGGACATATGGATATGTAGGAGCAGCCTAAACTCTCCATCCACCCTTAACCCCCAATTGTATGGACTACAAGGGATAGAGATGCCTTGATTGATCAGTGAAATTATACAGTTGTTGACTTATGAGTATTTAGATTTCATTAATTCACAAACTATTCATGCATGGGTAGAGAAACAGTCTCCTAGAGAAATTGATCGTTATATTTATTTGGGGTCCCAAAGTTGGAAAGTGGTTAAAATGGAATTTCAATTTGAAAATAAATTACTAGATCCTTTTTAAAAATAAGAATATTTTTTATAATTCAATATACAGTTATATATTACTAGAGGCCTGATGCATGAAATTCATGCAAGGGGTTCGGCCCTCATAGCCGATGTGGCTGCCTTAGCCCCCACAGCCCTACCTTCATCCAGAAGGTAGTCCAGATGGTTGTTCTGCTCTTTGGCTGTCCGGTCTAATTAGCATATTACACTTTTATTATTATAGATTATTATAAACAATAATACTAAACATGCGTGTTAAGCCATAGAAGTGGGTGCTATTAGTAGTATGTCCATTCTATAGATTACAAACTAAAGAAGAAAGGTTTTGACATTTGAATATAAAGCAAGGAATTCGTGGAGCTGGGATTTGAACCCAGGTCTTCAGCTTTGCAGGGTGAGATGTGCTCTGTGATTTACAAAATGATTTATTTCGGTTTTTGTGACAACATAGTGAAACAGAGATTGGACCCTCAGCAGGATTAACATGAATACAGAAGTGCTTAAATATGAAGTGAGTAATATGAATGCTAGTCTATTTCAGGCAATAACAATGTACTGCAAGATTTTTCTAGAAGGCTTCCTCAATGCTGGTTATAGTTAGAATAGTCCCATTGATACCTTCTCTGATTTCATGGAAATAGGTTTTGGAGGCTATGGTCTGCCCTTGTGCAGATGCACTATGGGTAATGAGCTGTATTATGGATGCTGTTGGAAGGTATTTGAAGAACTTTTCTGTGAATTCTTAGCTGAGAGGTTCTCCAGAGAAGTGTTGGCAAAATTAGATATTTTATTTTATTTTGCTCATATTGGTACATTCAGAGATTAAAAATTGTGAAGAGCTGACTGTCTGGACACAGGAGGTTCTCTAGATCTACACTTATTATTATTTGTAAAAGTAAAACAATAGAATTAAATAAATTAATAGCAGAGACCTCATCATGGTCTTTGAGCCTGGACGGGATTCTGACTCTTCCCTGTCATTCTCTGCATCCCTTCCTCCTGCTCTCCAGCCCCACTGACCACTTGCTATTGCTCTCTACCTCAGGGCCCTGTCCTCCTGCCCTCTGCCTTGGAGTCCTGCTGCCCCAGAACCCTGTCCCCTCCTCTCTGCCAGGGAGTCCTACTGCCCCAGAGCCCTGCCCTCTGCCAGGGGATCCTGCTGCCCCAGAGCCCTGTCCCCTCCTCTCTGCCAGGGAGTCCTGCTGCCCCAGAGCCCTGTCCCCTCCTCTCTGCCAGGGGGTCCTGCTGCCCCAGAGCCCTGTCCCCTCCTCTCTGCCAGGGGGTCATGCTGCCCCAGAGCCCTGTCCCCTCCTCTCTGCCAGGGGGTCCTGCTGCCCCAGAGCCCTGTCCCCTCCTCTCTGCCAGGGGGTCCTGCTGCCCCAGAACCCTGTCCCCTCCTCTCTGCCAGGGGGTCCTGCTGCCCCAGAGCCCTGTCCCCTCCCCTCTGCCAGGGAGTCCTGCTGCCCCAGAGCCCTGCCCTCCTGCCCTCTGCCTTGGAGTCCTGCTGCCCCAGAGCCCTCTCCCCTCCCCTCTGCCAGAGGTTCCTGATGCCCCAGAGCCCTCTCTCCTGCCCCTCTGCCAGGGGATCCTGCTGCCCTAGAGGCCTGCCCTTTGCCAGGGGGTCCTATTACTAACCCACTCTCACATTTTTTAGGTCTCTGTTCAGTTTCCACTTACTCAGAGCAGCCCTCCCTGGTCACCCTCAGTTGGACCGTCCCTCCCACGTCCTTCCCTGTGCTTTCTTTGTACTTCAGGGCCCTTATATCAGCTGACAGACATTGTGTGCTTATTTGCTTTTTGCTTATTGTCTATTCCATGGCTGGAGAGCGAGCTTAAGGAGAAAGGATGTGGTTTTGCTCAATGCCATATCCTCATGCTCGAATAGTGCTTGGGTCCTAGTAAGTATTTGCCGAATGAATGAGTCAGTGATGAAAACAGAGGAATACGAAAGCTGAGCAGTTCCTCTGACTTGCTGAGGCTTTGCTGAGAACTTAGCAGTGGCCACTGGGTGGCCACAGCCGCCTTCAGCATTCACACGGCCAAGTTCCTTGCAGAGCATACCTTGCCAGCAGCTTTGCATGCTGCCATTCCTCTGAGTGGAAGGCCTCGGGCTGTTAGTCTTGGTTGTTACTGCCCAAGGGAAATTAGCCTTTCAAAGACCTGGTGTACCAGGTGGCTTTGCAATCCACACGCATTCCCTCATTGATTTGCCCCACATTTACTGAGCATCTATTATGTGACAGATACTTAAGAGACAGAGATGAGTCCCTCAGGGTTCCTGCTTCCAAGGAGCTAGCCCAGGTTTACTGGAGCAGGCAAGAGAAAACCAAGTCACAGTCCTTTCTCAGTAGCGCCCTGACTAGGGAGAGGATGACATAGGGACAGGAGGTTGTGGAGGTGCAGGAAGGGCACCCCATCCAGCCAGTATGGAGCCATGTGAGAGAACAGGCTTCCTGAACAAGATGACAAGTAAGCAAAGCTGAGAAGGAAGCCAAGGCTTACCCAGGTGGAGGCGATGGGCGTCTCTGCAGGAGGAAGAAGCAGCAGAAGCCCAGGAGCTAAGAACATGTGGATCATTTGAAACTGAAGTGGCTTATTCTGCCAGCAGCGAGGCATGTTTGGGAGAAGGAAGAGATGAGGCTGGAGGAGGAGTGCGTAATGCTGCTGCAAGGAAAAATGACGCCTACTTAAGAAAGCAAATTCCAGGAATGCATAGCTCTAGACGCCCGGGTGGGTTTCCAAGGAATTACAGCATGAGAGGACGCAAGCCTATCATTCTTTCTATGTGATCTGGGAAACAAAATATACAACACTTTCAGCTGCAGTCGCTTTCTTCTTCTATGTTCACTCCACCAATGTTGATTCGAACACCTGCTATGGGGCAGAACTGTTAGGTGCTAGCGGTACAGACATAAAATAAAAACTTGGTTCTAGAAGGACTCAATGAAGTCCATGCCGGTGAATTTGTACCCAGTCCATTTGTATACTTAGTTTACTGTCCTCCAGCTGTCTTGAAATTCCTAATACTTTTTGAACATGCACATTCTCATTTTGCAATGGGCCCAGCAAATTATGTACCGCATCCTCGTGACTGAGGTGAAATTGTGAAGTTGATCAAGAGCCAGGGTAAGTAAACAAGGGCCCGTGGGCCCTATCCATTTGTGTATGGTCTGTGAACTATGCTAGTATTTACATTTTCGATAGCTGAAAAAAAATCAAAAGAAGTCTAGTCTTTCATGACATGTGAAAATTACAGGAACTTAACAGTTCAGTGTTCCTAAAAATACTTTATTGGCACGAAGGCATCATCCCCGGGAAGTCACCATTACCTTCCTGGGAAGTGGTGAGAAGTGGAGCCTTTCTTCCTTACAGGCCTCTAAACCCGGGGGCCACCAGGGCAGCCCATTGGTGCACTGTGCCAAGGGTGAATGCAGGTGGCTGTGTGGCCTGAGAAAGATTTAGCCATCACCCAACGTGAGGAAACAGCAGGGCTGTTAGGGTCGCCAAAGGAGGAACGCACGAGGCCAAAGTGGTAAGGGATTATACATGTATTAGGTCATCTGGATACCAGATGGGTAGGCTCCAAAATGTCCCCAGCACCCAGGGACAAGGAGCCAGAGATTTTAAAGGACTTTAGGCAAGCTTTTTCTGGGCGGAGAAATTCTCTGGGCTGGTCCGGATCCTGGGAAGGTCCGGAGGGGAAGGATAATGGTCTTAGCAAGTGGAATGTCATCTTAGCAAAAGGGAATGTTGGTTGTGAAGTGGTCTAAAGGTCAGCTACCAGGGGAGGGGATATTGATTCAATTATTTGATTAGACCTAATAGGCTACTCAATTGGCTTGTTATCTTTAGAGTGATTGAAACAAAGCCATTAAAAAAATAAAAAGACATATATACTATGATGGTCTGGGGTAAGTGAAGAGAATGAATGGATTGAATAAAAGTGCTTCTCCTAAGGAACAGCAATTTAATAGGACGATTCTTTTGAAATTTCTTGCTTTTATGATTGATGGCTGTCCGGTTCATCCAGTTGATTGGCAGCAGGCTGCTTGAAGTCAGAATCCCAAGTTCGGTAGAAGCAATGAGTGGACTTCGGTGGAGTGACAACAGGCATGTTGGAAGATATGCCGATGAGGCATGGGATCCTTATCAGCCCACCAGGTGGTAGATCCCAGCAAGGGTTCCACACCACGCAAAGAGCAATTTGAATGGGACAGTAGGTGTTAGTAACGATAGAGATGAAACCTTACATTTAATCCTCACATCATTCTTCCATGATCAGCGATTCTGTTTCTAGGATTTGGAAAGAGAAACGAGGGCACTCAGCCTTTACACAGGTTGCTCACGGTCACGTGACACTCCATGGAAGAGCCAGATCTGAGCACAGCGGGGCCTGCCTCCAGGGCTGCTCTTCACCCTCTGTGCTGCCTTCTGCTCTTTTGCATCTCACATGCTCCCGTAACTTTGCTTGTCCCGTAACCTGCCCTCCATTCCTGAAAGCCCCTTGGCCTTCATTTTCTCCCAACATTAAGCTTTCTTTTTGATGGCTCATCTGAAGTGGAACTACTCTCTTTTTAGCACCATTCTATCGCTTGCTTGCTACGTATCAATAACTCCCATGATTTGGTAGGAGGAAATTAAAGTTTTAACCTTCATTACTATATAATACTGGCCTCTGCTTCCATCCTTAGTATTCTTTTCCAATGGACTTCTTATAATCTATGCTACATCAACATCCAAACACTTGAAAGTTCCCAGATACCCTGTACTTTCTCTGCTATGCTCATGCTGTCCCTACCTAATCCCCAGAGGGCCCTTTAAATCCTCTTACAAGAAACCCATTGCCAGCCTCAGCTAGTTTGTGCTATTCCTTTATATACTGTACACCACATAATTTACTCTGTCGGAGGACTTTCTACTCACTGTTGACATTTTCCACTCATTCATTTGATTTTCCAATTTGACTGAAAGCATCTTGAAGGTAGGAATGGTGACCAGTTCAGTTTGTTGTCCTTAGTATTTTGCATAGGATGTGGCTCATAATAGCCATATAGTAAATGCTAATGAAAAATAATTTGACTTCAATTTATTCCTTAAACAAAATTTATAGAGTACCTACATGTTCCCAGCCCTATGTGAGACTTTGAGAATATTGAGATTAAAAAAATATAATAAAACATAGTCAGTGCTCTTCTGTAGCACACAGACTAGACATAGAAACAGATATTTATACAGATAAGTACAATAATGTCCCATTGATTAATGTGGATGAATATGTATTACCATGCAGGCTCGGAGGAAAATACTGCTGGAATCAGGGAATATTTTCCTTATGTAGTACAGAGGACATTTTTAAAATATGTTTTTATTGATTCTTTTAGAGAGAGAAGAAGAGAGATTGAGGGAGAGAAAGAGAGATACATCTATGTGATAGGAAAACATCAATTTAGTTGCCTCTAGTACTCACCCCAACCGGGGACTGAACCTGTAACCTGGACATGTGCCCTGACCAGGAATTGAACTGGTGATCTTTTGGTGCATGGGATGATGCTCAGCCAATGAGCCACACTGGCCAGGGCAATATACTACAGACCTGAGCACCATCTTTTGCACTTGAAGATCAACAGGTTATTCCATAGAGATTGATATCATTGGTTCTCACACTGATGCACTTGGGTACAAATGTTGGTGTGTGAACTTGGGAAAATTATTTACTGTCTCTATGCTTCAGTTTCTTCTTTTGTAAAATATGGCTAATAATCTACCTACCTAACTCATAGATGGTTGTGAGGATGAAATGTGGGAATGTGTTAAAACAATGTCTTGCACTCAGTAAATGCTAGCATTATCAGTATTTTATTATATTTATAATTGTGGTCCTCAGAGAATCAGCCACCTCTATAACTCCAGGATGGACCTTTTTGAAAATGCTAACATCCAAACTAGCAGCTTAAGAAATTTGTGATTGGCCATATGAAATAGAAAAGAAATAGGGATCTTTCTTTGGGTCCTCGGGGGGATCACCCAGTTTAAAGAGTGAAAAAGTTCGAAAGTAAACAACAAAGATACCTTAGAATTTGTTGCCGAAAGGACTGGAGAGGCATCCTGATGCATAGGAGCTAGAGAAAGAGAAGAAATATGTATTCCCCTCAAGCAAAAAGCAGAACTATCACACTACAATTCAGCGTTCTCGTCTAGATGAGAAAAACAGACCCATAAACTTTCCCATGCTTTGAATGTTTAGTGAAAGATGTGAATCTGATGGAGTCCCCTGGTCCCAGTTTGTAGCCTCGTTATGCTTTCTCCTGGAATTTTCCAGATTCCTCTTGCACTCACAGAGATCGGTGCACACAGCCCTGGCCCATCACAGCCAACTCCAGCACATGTTCCCTTGTGGGAATTTTCACCAACTCCTGAATAAATGGTACAGCAACTTCTCAAGTCTTGAAAGTTGCATGTTTTGCTTTCAGTCAATTCCCAAATTCAGAATTATTCTCTTTTCTTGTTTTGCTTTATACCATCAGAGTTTGCAAATGCATTTCATTCCAGGGATGAAACAACCTGACATAGCAAACCTGTCTTGCCGTAGAGAGAAGACTCCTGGTAGCAGTCTCCCTCTGGGCTCTCCTAATACCTCTAGTTTCTTCTTGATTTAGAGTCTGTCACTGTACATGTGGACCCATTGTTCTCAGGAAGAAATCTGATATTCTCAGGCAACCCCAAACACCTCCACTGGCTACCTCCCCATTCCTCTTTCCCTGTTCTCACCCTGCAGCCTCCAAGGACCAACTCCACACATTTCCCCACACTTCTTGGCCTAGCATTTGCTCCACTCCTCCATCCTCGCCTCCCCCCACCTCCCTCCCGGTGACCCCAGGCTGTAAAATACTATATAGTATCTCTGGCTTGGGTTCCTTATCTGGCCCCAAATTCTTTCCTTCTCCCTCTATGACAGTGAAGAAGAAGGAATGTTCGTTTATAATATTTTATTCTCTATCTTTTTCTTCCAGGCTCCCTTTAGATGATATTTTTGCTCATGCTGCCTTCAAGTTGAAATGTCCTTTTCTCACTTGCCCTGGGAGATGTGGCATTCCCCCAGAAGTAGTTGGGATCTGATCCTTCGGTTGTTGCACAGGATGAGAAATCATTTCAACACAGTTGGTGATGGGCTGTATATCAAAACAGAGAGAAGTGGGAGGCACGGGCCACTTTGAAGGCAGCATCCTCCTTCCAAAATGGAATTTCTGGCACGATCCAGGAGTTCTTGAGTTTCCTTTTCTCTTTTATTCCCAGGACTGAGGAAAAGAGTGATTGCATATGACTTGGGCTTCTCACCATCACTTTCTTGTCCTGCCATGCTCTGTAATGTGCTGTAAGTGAAGCCTGATATCCCACGAGGCTTCAGAATCAGGAAAACGTGCTCAGTGACTATTCTGATTCTTCTGAACCAGCTCTATGACATCATGGTAATAACAGTTATCTCCCACCGGGCATGCTTTTGTAGATTTTCCCGAGCACTTTCACACACATTCTGATTGGACTTCAAATCCTGGATTGCCACTTTCTGGGCAGGTGCTATCCTCTGATTGAGTGGCCGCAATGTAGTCCGGGGAAAATCCACCCCACACCTATTAAAATAAAAAGCTGAAACCAACAGAGTAGGAGACTTAGGTATATACCTATTTCTGGAATACAGAGATGCTGGTACCTGCTGGGAAAATGTTATGTGGATTAGAAGTGAAGTCATAGATGTTGCTTTGCACGCAGTTGGCACTCAATAAATGCTAGTATGATTGTTGCAAGGAGACTTACACATGTTTCCTCATTGGTTCTCGCAGCCACCCCTTGAGGATCACTGCTGTGTTATGATATGAGGTTGGGTTCAGAAAGTCCTAAGTGGTGCCCGACTCAAATTGTGCAGCCAGGAGATGGTGACATTAGAACTCAAACTTGGATCATCTAAATTTGCTCTTCCCATTCTATCACACTACCTCTTATGAAGTTCATTTTTACTTGTTTATCTAGCTTATAAATATTTATTGAGCACCAACTGGGTGCCAAGTACTGGACTAAGTGTTAGGGACACAGACCTAAGTAGACCTGGAACCTTCCATCTGTGGCTTCCTCTGAATACTCCAGGACCACTTCTCTTGAGTTCGTGGAAATATGTGTGCTTGCAGTACTTTGAAACCTGGATTTTTGTAAGATGTGTAACTTCTGTTTTTTTTTTTCTTTTTATAATAACTTAAGCCAAATACTTTATAAACCACTAAAACATTTTATGAACAGTTTATGAAACCAAATATAAATGTGATCATTCATCTTAAATAGAGTTCACATATAGGTTGTGAAGAATTAAGAAACTGCTGACAGATAGTCTGAATGTTGGAAAATGGATATTTTCAAAAAATATCTATGTATAAATATATGTAAGTGCACACACACGTAAATATATATTAGATGGTAAGTAATTTTATCTGAATATTTTGCTTTATTTTTAGATAAATACATTTTGTTTATTTTTGTAAATGATACTCGTGATAAACAAAATTCTACTTAAGCAACCCTTGGTTTATTGCAGTGATTGGGAGCCTAGTGATTTTGACTCGGAGAATTGTGGTGTCTACTCTCATGACTTGTTACAAAAATTGGTGTAAGACATACGCCTGGGGGGAGGCTCATAGGGAGAGAGGGTTTTTTGTTTGTTTGTTTGTTTGTTTGTTTGTTTTCGTAATGAAGTGATCCAAATGTTTAAGCAGCTGTATTAGCAAAGTTGTTTGGACAATTTTACACAATAATATTTTGTGATAAAGCTTTTGTACGTTAAATGGCCATTGCTTCTCAAAATTCCTTTTCTCAGACACTGAACACGAACTCAAGGGGGCTCCAGATTTAATTGAGAAAATGAAACACATCCTTTTGAGATGTTACAGTAAGACATAAACGATTTTTGCTCCATCCCAGACATTTATTTTGAGCAAGTCATTCTGCTGAAGAAGAAACCCAGAAGGGCTTCTTTAAATAGGATATACTTTGATTGTGATCCAAGGAAGAACTGATAGTAAGAGATTAAAACATCTCCAGGGTAATTTACAGCTTCCTGCATTTTTAAAGGTTATTTTATGCCTTAATGGTCAGGGGTAATTTATATATGCTGTGGTAGAAAGAAGCATGGCCAGAGGTTTTCTCTGCTGCTCAGAGTCTTGGTTGATTTAAGAGAGGAGATGCTATCTCACGCTGTACCAAATGGAGCCAAGACCTGTAGACTCCATATAACAGCCAAGTCTGCCCATATATGTTGACAACTTGTACCAGGCAATATATTTCTGAGCTCTTGATCAAGATAATAACAATAACAATGACAACAACAGTATTAACAACAAGGATAGAAGGAAAAGATGAGGAGGAGGAGAAGGAGGAGGAGTAGGAAAAGGGGGAGGAAGTGGAATTGCTACTGCACCAGAAATGCTAAGATTAACATCAGCAATTAATACTACTAAGACTTCTGTAATTCCAGTGTGTACATTAACTAGATTCATGTCAGCAAATGTCTTTCAGTTTGACCTTGTGTCAACCATTGTACTAGACACTGAAAGATTATACAGATGAATCAGATATAGTCCTGCACGGTCTAGTTGGGAGATTCTCCTTACTGCCCCAAGCAAAACAAAGTGGCATTAAATGTGACATAGAGGCACCACCAAGAAAAATACAGGAGAAACAAAACCTAGCGATTATGGTAGATTTGGAGATTGGGAAAACCACATGGAAGAAGAGCTGTAAATATTTTTTAAAAAGCTCTTAAAGGAAGTGTGGATTTTGGTAACTAGATATGGAAAAGTCATTCTACCAAAATATGCCATGAGCAAAGGCTATAGGTGTGAGAGTATATATAGACTCTGCAGAATGAGGGCCCCTCCGAGCAGCCTGAAGGAAGGATGGTTGTGGGAGTGTGACTAGGGAAGGCTGGGTCATCATTGATAGCATGTTTGTTTGCAGAGAGCTGGATTTACTCTAGTGCCAGCTTAGAATTGCCACACATTGAAGCCTGGGGTACATAAAGACTGCTTTGGGCCCTACCTTCTCTAGGTTCCATCTCTCCAAGCTGCCTTTCCATGACCCCTTTGCAAAGAGATTATTCTGAACCATAGAGTAGATTCTGGGGACATTAAAAGACCTGTAGTCAAAAAGAAGGATTGATCAGACCGTCAAACTTCAGAGGGAAGGCAGGGGAGGATGGGGGTAAAATGGAGAGATCAACCAAAGGACTTGTATGCATACATATAAGCATAACCAATGGACACAGACACCAGGGTTGAGGACATGAGCAAGGGAAGTGGGGGCAATGAGGGGATAAGGACACATATGTAATACCTTAATCAATAAAGAAAAGAAAAAAAAAAAAAGAAGGATTCTCTGCGAGTGAAAATGTTAGGCAACTTGCTGGACTGGAGAAAGCATCTGGCTTTCCTTCAGCCCTGCTCCAGAAGGGCCACCCTTGAGCTACACTAGACCTCTTCCTGCCTACATCCTCTAGAGCAGTGGTTTTCAACCTTCTGGTCCTTTAAATACAGTTCCTCATGTGACCCAACCATAAATTTATTTTTGTTGCTACTTCATAACTGTAATGTTGCTACTGTTATGAATCATAATGTAAATATCTGATATGCAGGATGCTCTTAGGTGACCCCTGTGAAAGGGTCGTTTGACCGCCAAAGGGGTCGTGACCCACAGGTTGAGAACCGCTTCTCTAGAGAGTTTTCATTTAGTATCTAAATTTCTAGACATACTGACTCCATTGTACCAAGGAGAATGAACTTGTGGACATTGGGGTTTATACAAGACCCTGAGAGGTGTTACAAGATGAAGTTGTAGGTAGAGACCATGACTTTATGTGTGTCCTGCTGTCTGGTCACAGAGGAACCCTGGAAGAATCCTATCTAATAAAAGAGAAACATGGTAATTGGCGTACGACCGCTACCCATCCCATTGGCTAATCAGGGCAATATGCAAATTAACTGCCAGCCAAGATGGCGGCCAGCAGCCAGGCAGCTTAAACTGAACATGAGGCTTGCTTGCTTCAGTGACAGAGGACTCCAACGTTCCCCGCCTGCCTTGCCAGCCTCTGAGTTTGCAGTTTGAAACATTGTAACAAATATAGAAGCTAAACAAAACCCCAGAGACCAGCTTTCAGTCTGCTGGGATCTCAGAGCTGGAGTTGATACAGTGTTTCGAGATTATAGAACCTAAACACACCAGATACCTTCTTTCAGCAGCAGGGGTCTCAGAGCTGGAGCCAGAGCTAAAGCTGGACCAGAATAAAAAAAAAAAAAAAAGAAAGAAAGAAAAAAAGGAGCGGTTGGGAGCTTCAGTCGGCCTGAAAACAGCCCTCAGCCCCTCACCCAGACTGGCCAGGCACCCCGGTGGGGACCCCCACCCTGAAGGGTGTGTGACCAGCTGCAAAAAGACCCTCAGCCTCTCACCCAGACTGGCCAGGCACCCCAGTGGGGACCCCCACCCTGAAGGGTGTGTGACCAGCTGCAAACAGCCATCTACCCTCACCCAGGCTGGCCAAGCACCCCAGTGGGGACCCCCACCCTGATCCAGGACACCCTTCAGGGCAAACCAGCCAGCCCCACCCATGCACCAGGCCTCTATCCTATATAGTAAAAGGGTAATATGCCTCCCGGCACCGGGATCAGCGTGACAGGGGGCAGCGCCCAAACCCCTTGATTGCCCTGCGGCTCTGTGTGTGACAGGGAGAGGGGCCACAACCTCCCTATGGGTCCCTGCTCTGTTCGTGACAGGGGAAGGCGCCCCAACCCCCTGATCAGCCCTGCTCTGTGCCTGATAGGTGGGAGCTCCCCAACCTCCTGATCGCCCTGTGGCTCTGTGTGTGACAGGTGCGGTGCCCCAACCCCCCCACCCCACGGGCCCTGCTCTGTGTGTGACGGGGTAGAGCCATAACCTCCTCATCGGCCCTGCCCTGAGTGTGAGGCTGGCGGCGCCCCAACCCCCTAATAGGCCCTGCTCTGTGGGTGATAGAGGGTGGTGCCCCAACCCCCTGATCCACCCTGCTCTGGGTGTGACAGGGGGGCGATGCCCCAACTCCCCTATCGTCCCTACTCTGTGAGTGACAGGGGGGAGCTCCCCAACCCCGATGGGCCCTGCTCTGTGCATGACAGGGGGGAGCTCCCCAACCCCCTGATCCACCCTGCTCTGTGCGTGACAGGGTACGGAGCCCCAACCCCCCTGATAGGCCCTGCTCTGTGCGTGACAGGGGCCGGTGCCCCAACCCCCCAATCGGCCCTACCCTGAGCGTGACTGAGGGTGGCATCGCAACCTCCCGATCCGCCCTGCTCTGTGCATGACAGGAGGCGGCACTCCAACTCCCCAATTGGCCCTGCTCTGAGCCCAACCAGGGGCTGCACCCAGGGATTAGGCCTGCCCTCTGCCACCCAGGAGCAGGCCTAAGCCAGCAGGTCATTATCTCCCGAGGGGTCCCAGACTGTGAGAGGGCACAGGCCGGGCTGAGGGACACCCCCTCTCCCCCCCGAGTGCACAAATTTTTGTGCACCAGGCCTCTAGTATGTGTTATAATTATAAATCAGTCATGTGCTCTCAGACCCATTAAAATAATTGGACTTTGTGTCATTAACCTGTTGTTTTTTTGTCCTGGTTAAACTAAAAATATAGCTGTGTGACCTTAGGACAGTTACTTACTAGTAACCTATTAATCTCCAAGAATCCACCTATTTCTAATTTTTGTCATTGTTGTTCTACGAAACCATTTTGGTTGTAGTTTTATTATTTTTTTAAAAAATGATGTTAGAGAGATGAAGGGAGGAAAGGTGGGGGGAGGGAGAGAGAGTGGGGGGAGAGAGAGAAAGGGACATCAATGTGAAAGAGAAACATCAATTGGTTGCCTCCTGCATGTGTCCCAACCGGGGATGGAACCCACAACCTAGATAAGTGCCCTGACAGGGAATCGAACCCACAACCTTTTGGTCCATGGGATGATGTTCCAATAAACTGAGCCACACTGGCCAGAGCTTGGTTGTAGTTTTTAAAATGTGAAGAACATGCAAATCAGTGATGTTTCACATTTCATCTTGATTTTTGGATTAAATGTACTTTCAGTTGATATTATTTGAGTTTGATATGAAATGGCAAACATATCAAACTGTTCCTTCCTTGAAAGCGTAATTCTAATGTAAGTCTTTAATCCTGCCAAGGAGAAAAAAAATGTCAAATATCTTTGTAAACAAGCAGCTAATAGGAATGCTAGGTTTATTTAAGTTTTGGAAATCTGTGCAGAGGAAGTAGTATCCTGTTGTTATTAAATCAAACAGCTATATAAGGAAGGCCTTCCCCACATCAGGTATTTACAGTAAATTTTTCTGTGGAATGTTGGCTGCTTTCTATGTAGTTGTGAGGCTATTTTGCTTCGTCTTGAAAAGAATAGAGCATTAAAAGGAGAGAATGCCATGAATATTTTACCCCAAAGCAGAGATGCCTTTTATTTTAGGGAGGAAAAGGTAAAAACACTGGAATCCAGTAGTATAATGTAGCATAATGTAGTATAAAAAGGAATGCCTACATGTTTAATGCCCCACAAATGGAACTTCAGAAAACCACAGCAGCTCTTAAATGGTGCATTGCAGGAATAAAATCATGACCCAATCCTGAAAGCATTCCTGCTGGGTGGCTAGGCCTCACTTTTCTCAGGAGAACACAGATCTTATACAACCTTTTATAGAGTGAGGCCTAGTTATTCCATGATGCTTAGGAAAATATGGAGAAGGAGCTAAGTGTTTCAGCAAATTTTAAGCTAATTGAATCAATAAGGCAGAAGCCAAGAAGGGGGCGGGGGATAAAAGTTCTATTGGGCCTTTGCTTTGGGCAATGATATTGGAGGCTAATACATAAAACATGAATTACAGATGCTGGTTATTTGTCTTTTAGAAAAAATATTCATTTTTTTAAAAAAACTAAAAACAAAATAAAGCATTATGGATCACCCATATCTCCCACCTCCAATCCCCTGCCTCTTGAAACTGCCAATCTGTTCTCTGTATCTATGAGTTGGACACAGACACCAGGCATGTTTTTTAAAGATTCCATACAGGATGGGGCAAAAGAAGGTTTACCATTGTGAGTACAGGAACTGCTTATTCTTGTATTATTATTAGTTAATTATTGCATTTGTTTTCATTGAAACAACTGTACAACTACTTTTGCCTGACCCTGTATATTGGAAAGATCATACGGTATTTGTCTTTCTCTTCTGATTTATTTCACTTAGCATACTGACCTCGAGGTCCATCCATGCTGTCACGAATGACAAGATTTCAATAACCCTAACCCAAGGAGATGTTTTTATTGGTCTGTGTGAGAGAGAGAGAAATGGAGAGGGAGAGAGGAACATTGAAATGAGAGAGAAACATGATTGGTTGCCTCCCATATGCACCCCTACTGGGGATCGAACCTACAACCTGGGCATGGAACCTGAGACCTTCCGTGTATGGGACAGCACTCTAACCAACTGAGCCTCACTGGCCAGGGCTAGAGATTTCATTGTTGGTTTTTTTCTGTGTGTGTGTGTGTGTGTGTGTGTGTGTTTGTTGTGTTTTTTTTTTATGGCTGAATATATTACATTTTTAAAAATCTGTTCAGTGATCCATAGAAACTTAGGTTGTTTTTAGATCTTGGCTATCCTATATAATAAAAGGCTAATATGCAAATTGACTGAACGGCAGAATGACCGGTCGCTATGACGCACACTGACCACCAGGGGCAGATGCTCAATGCAGGAGCTGCTCCTGGTGGTCAGTGCACTCCCAGAGGGGGTGCGGAGAGCACCGCTCAGCCAGAAGTCAGGCTCATGGCTGGCGAGCACAGCTGTGGTTGCTGGAGCCTCTCCTGCCTCTGCCAGCAGCGCTAAGGACCCCTCGGGGGATGCCCGCCTGCTGGCTTAGGCTCACTCCCTGCATCGTGGACTGAGAGAGGGCGCAGGCTGGGCTGAGGGACTCCCCCCCCGCCCCAAATGCACGAATGTCGTGCACTGGACCTCTAGTTATAAATAATGCTGAAAAATCCTTCATTTCACAAGCTAATGTTTTCTATTATTTAACCTTGAACATTGCTGCATTTCTGTTCAAGGGGATGCTTCTACATGGGGTGCATATATATTTTCAAATTAATGTTTTCAGGTGTGTGTTTTTTAATAAATACCCAGACATGGAATCGCTGGATCATATGATAATTCTACTTTTTAACTTTTGAGGAACCTCCATACTGTTTTCCATAGTAGCTGCACCAATTTACAGGCCCACAAACAGTGCCCAAGGTTTCCATATTCTTTGCATTCTTGCCATCACTTGTTATTTCTAACAGGTGAGGTGATACCTCATTGTGGTTTTGATTTGCCTTTGCCTTCTGTCCATTTTCTCATCAGATTGTTAGTGCAGTTTTTGGTGTTGAGTAATGTGAGTGCTGCTTGTCTGTCTTTTTTCTTTTAATATGTTTTTTATTTATTTATCTTTAGAGAGAGAAGAGGAAAAGGGATAGAGAGATAGAAACATCAATAAGAGACAAACACATCAATTGTCTGCCTCCATGCCCCCTACTGGGGGTAGAGCCCACAACCTGGGCATGTATCTGACCAGGAATTGAACTACTAACCTCTTGGTTCATGTGTCAACACTCAACCACTGAGCCACACCGGCTGGGCTTGTCTGTCTTTTTGACTAACGTGAGTTCCTTGAAGAAAGGGACCTTTGCTTCTACGTGTTTCTCTGTGTGGTAACCAGTACATGCATTACACATAGTGGGCCATTAGTCATTATTTATAGAATGGAATAGAAAAAAAACACACACCTCTTTAGATTAGAAGAAAATAACTTGAAATCCTAGGAAAATTTTCCTTGTGAAGTGATTCTTCAGTGACTGTTAACTTTCATAATGTTCCGTTTAAAATGAATCCCGTTTATTAAGCCCTTGTTTTTGTTCCAGAATGAAGTTTTGTGACATTGGAGTTTTGACATTTCAACGAAGATAAAAGTTGATTCTACAGATTCAATACAGATTATTACAAAGTTTATCCTTTGGGGAACAGTGTACTAGATTACACTTTCTCCTGGGACCTTTAGCTGCTGGAATGTGGCCCATTATGCAAATGTAACTTTTTACTACCCTTTTGCTGGCTGCTATTAAGTGGACATTTTCCTACTCTCTTTCTGGTAATCCATCCTGGGTTCAGACAGCACGATGTAGAATAGGAGAGAATGCTGGAGCCCTGGGAAGCATAACATCTGACGTTCTGGAGTGGTGGGTGGGTCATAGATGAGTGTACATTGTATTTGTGTGTGTGCTTGTACATGTGTATGCCTGCATGTTTGTTTTTATCCTGGCCTATTTGACTTACCAAGTCTGTAAATACCCAAAGTGAAAAAAAATTAAGGAAAAGTGGTTGTATTCCCCTCTTCCTGGTATTGGTTGGTAACATCAAAGCAAAGACAGAGACTGAGGACTTATTTAGCAATCAATTCTCTCCCTCTGCTTTTAAGTATTCTGCTGGTTTATAACTAGTGCCTTGAATACGTGTGTGTTGTTTAAACACAGACTTTTTCCCTTTAAATTGAGACCATAATCTTAGTTTTGGAGTGGGGAATTCCTAAGATAACTTTATTTTGTAAAAAAAAAAAAAAAAAAAAACACGAGGTCACTCAAATGGTAGACAATTCATCCCAAGTGCTTTCATTGTCATCTAACAACATAAAGAATAACGTGTGCCATTTCTTTTTTATCTTTTTCCTTTGGCTTTGTTTTAGAGAAAATAATTTTCTTATCAATTTGGCAGATATAGTGCTAGCTTATATCTTAAGAGGGAATGCTATCAGTTTTAGAACGTTCACTGAAGTTAAACTATCTACATTGAGTAAGAGTGGGGAGTTTTGTTGGCACCAAACCCAAACAAAATCTTAGTAATATTTGTAATAAATCTGTTTGATTAGTGCATTATGTAAATGCTCTTAATCCTACAAATTGCTATTAATGTGGTGTCCTTTTTATATTTTGATACAAAAGGCACGGAATGTGACACAAAATTGGATGAAAACAATGGAATTCATTCGTTTGAATGTGCTCCCCCCCCCGCCCACCCCAGCTGTGCTAGAGATTACAGCTAAGGAAATTTCTCTAAGTTTTATAATCTTTACAAACAATCTAAATATATTTCTTTTTAGTAGAGATTATATCAAACAGATTGTATTAAATATTATTTATGATTTTAGTCAGGAAATTTTGAAATGATTACTTAAATGTGGAGGAAGTTACTTTGTGGATTTTAACACTGGAAATGTCCCTGATTTAGAACAAAAAAGTAATTCAAGGTCATTCAATATAGTCTGAAAAATTTATTTAACAACAATTATATACTAAACACTACAGAGGCATTATCAGTCCCCTTCTTAAACCATCCCTTCATCCTCGGGCCAAGGTCTTTGGATGTCATACTTCTAGACTCCCCTAACATCCTACTTGAACTCCATCCCCGTGTCAATTCTGTGTTGAATTTGCCTATTTATGTATTCATATCCTCAACCAAACTCTGATATTTTCAAGTGTGAGAGCAGTGCTTTTTAAAATCTTGTGTTCCAAGCAAAAATATGCGGGTTCTGGTGCAGAATACTTCCAACTAACCACTACTTTGGGCCTCTCGATTGCTTCCTTTTTCTCTCATTTTGCCATTTATTACACTCCAATGGCCTCTTTTTTTCGTATAAAGCTTTGTGTGCTTTATCAAATTTTCTTAATATGATTATCATCATCACATTTATACTTAGTATTTTAGTTGCATGGCTAAGTACTTTATATAGGTTATCTTAATGAATTCTCATAATAATCCTGTGAACTGGTTACTATTCCCTTTGTGCAGATGACAGAACAAATGTTTAGAGAGGCAAACCAGCTTGTCCAGGGCCACACAGCCAGTAAACAAACCCAAAACCATCTGAGACTAAAACCTGTGTCCTTATACATTGTGCTGTACTTTCACTTATTTCCTGCAAGTGGAATTAATCAGAATTGAGAATGTTTTTAAAATTCTTGAGATACTGAATATGCTACAGGACAAAGGACAAGACATTTTGTTATAATTGTCAAATCATTGCATCACTGGTCTTCTTAGCATTTGGCATATGCGCCTTACTGTGCCTACCAAGGAGAGTTCTGTATATGTGTGAGCAGGAAGAACACGATGGCAACTCAGCGATGTAGACCATCCTGGTCTCCAAGTTTTTCGTAACACAACTCCTTGACATGAAGGAGCTTGAAGAAGGTGTTCAATCCTGTTAAGTCACACCAAGAACGCACGATGGGCCAAGAATTCCTCACTGTTGTGACACTGGAGCTGTGGTGTAGGTTTGGTTCATGCATGGACTATCCCTGGTATATTTGTGATTCCTCTAATAATCAGGGGGGCTGCTGTTTTATGCTAGCCACAGACACAACTTTGAAGTACAGATATAATGGCCAAAAATTAGGAAACAACTATGGGTCCAGGGGAGCGCATTGACTAGTGTAGACTTTTCAGAATTCATCACTCGATGTCCTATATCTGGCTCTGTCTAAGAAGCATGGGTCTAAGGATTTCCATACTTGGTCATTCCTTACATTTGTCCTACTCTCCCAATAAATGTGCCATGCACAAAATATCATAAAAGTGCATTAAAGAGTGCTAATGGAGCAGGAAGAAAGAGTGTCTTTGACATTGTGTAGTGGAACAAAGGACCAAAGATCTGTGTTAGCATCACTGAGGAGTGGATGTGTTCCTAAATAAAATTTGTCTTCTCTCCTGAGGTTTCAGCTTCTTCATATATTAAGTGAGTAGACTGGCATGACATAATCTGTTAAGTTTCCTTCTCATTTTTAAATTAGTATAATGGAGTGTCCTATAATAATATTTAGTGATTGATGGTTCTAATTTATACAGAGTGTATGTTCAAATTCTGGCTCTAACTACAAGGTGTATATCCTTGGTCATATTCTTGAACTTTTCTAAGCCTCAGATTCAAATTATATGAAATGGAGCTGGTAATAATACCTTTCTTATTTGGTTGCAATGAGAATTAGTTTGGAAATACGCAGAGTTCAGTGCCTCACACACAGTCATTTTACAGTAGATGAGGGCATGGTAATGACCTAATGACATCTGTGACTCTACTTATCTCATGAGTCTGCATGAAAAGTCACATCAGATGTTCATATACAGTATGCTTCTTCGTTTGTATATTAATTCCCTGGAGATAGTTGAACAAAGCACCACAAACTGGATAGCTTAGAACAACCGCAATTTATTTTCAGAGTTTTAGAGGCTTAAAGTTTAAAATCCAGGTGTTGGCAGAGTTGGTTTCTGAAGATTCTGAGATAGGATCTGTTCCATATCCATCTTCAAGCTCCTGATGTTTGCAGGCAATCTTTATCGGTTTTTGGCTTGCTACACCACTCAAATTCTGCTTCTCCTCTCACATGGCTATCTTCCCTCCATGGTTATCAGAGTTCCTTATAAGGACAACAGTCATAGTCATTGGATTTACATTTAACTCAGTTTACATCTTCAGTGACCCTATTTCCAAATAAGGTCACATTCTGAAATGCCAAGGGCTAGGTGTTCAGTATATTTTTGGGGGAATATGTTCCACTCACAGTAGTTTATGGGGAAGATTTATACATAAAGTAGTAAAATTATTATTTCTGATAATGATGATCTGGAGTTAAGCAAAGTCAGACTATAAATGAATGACTAGGTCAGGTTCACCCTGATTTCTTTATATGCCAGTTGCTTCTAGAAATTAGTAGTCAAAGAGGATTTTGAATACTTTCCAAGTCATTGGTTACCAAAATCATTTGAGTTTTCTAATTTTTGGATATAGCCTGTATTCATAAATGAGTGTTGATTTCCACATAAATTTTGATTTTTTTCTGTCTTTGGGGATGGTGACGGATGAGGGTAGCCAGTTAAATTATCCTACTATTCCAGGGAACTTGAAACTGACCCACTTCAAAATAGCTACTCATTGCGAAGCGGGCTATTGGATAAGAGTGATTTATTATTATTCCAGTGGCCTGGCTCTGGTGTGGGCTCTCCAGACAGTCAGAACTGTTTCCCCAGCCACCCAGCCCTACTGGCAAGAGCCAGGTCCTAAGGCTGCATGAAAAATCTCAGCAACAGCATCATTCCTTTCTTAACTACTGAGCAAAATTCCTTTGCCTTTAAACCATCAGCATCATGTCTCAGATTGCTAGTTCCCCAGCAAGTGTGAATTTTGAGGGAGTAGCTCTCCATGTCTCCAAGATATACAATCTCCACAAGGATGCCAAGGAACTGTGACATTTAGTAAGGGCTCTGGGCTAAGAAAAACATCTTTCTTAAAAGCCTCGAAGTTTTCTCCCTCCCCAAACACATGAATTAATGATCCCATGTGTGAGTTTCAGAGCCAGCGTATGATGATGTCTGACAAGCTATCTTCAATTTATTTTCTTTTGCATCAAATATGCTTAGAAAATAATATTTTGGTGTTGGCTCACTTGTAATTTCAGTCCTACCAGTGAATGTCTAAGGTTGCCAGATACCTACTGTTTTCTTTTCTCATACACATATCCAGAATGTTGTATACAGATATAACAGGGTCAACACTCTCCCAAGATCAGGGCATAACAGCGAAACTGCCTTATTTTCACTGAGGATTCGTGTAACTCTGGATGCTTTCTTCTATACATTCCTGAAATTTTGTTATTATAACAAAGCTTTGTCTAGGCTCTTAATTTCTATTTATATTTTTCTCCAGTAGTATGCTATTTCTCTGAATATATACAAAACTTTTCATGAACAAGTTAGAAAGACTAGCAATGAGGATAATGTTAGACTCTTTCCAGAAAAACTAAGCCTTCTTTTTTCCCCCAGGGCTTTAGTTTCCTCATTTTTCCCTTTTGTCCCCATTATTCTTAAACTTTTGCATTTAATTGACACTTGTAAACCCTGCTAGATTTTACTCTTCTTGATATTTATTTTTCCCATTGGTATCTCTCTAAATTCCTCATCTTTTTACCTCCCTGTTTTCTTTTCTTCCTCCTTCCTTTCTGTTTCTCCTACTTCTCTTTATTCCTTTGCTCCATTTTCACCCATCTCATAATTCAGAAAAGTATAAAGATGATCACAGGTTTTAAAAGAAGGATAAGGAAAGATAGAGGAGGAGGAAATGTATGGGGAAGAGGAGGAAGGGGGGCAGGAGAGAAACAAAGAAACAGACTTTGTTTCCTTGGACAGAAAAGGAAGCAAGGAAGAAACTGTCCAAGAAATCTAAACCCTTATATTAATTAGTGAGCAATATGTTTACCTTTGAACTTTTGTCCAGTGAGTTCTAAAAGGTAACTATGACTAGTTGCAGAACGTCCATTGCCCCTAACAAAATCATACCATTTGCTTAACAAAATGAGAAAATGTTACACTTTGGAGCTAAGGCAATGTAAGTATTGCATCATTAAATAACTGCCCCTAAATTGGCGTTCAACTACCCAAAAAGTCAGAGGCATGAATTTCAAATCAAGGGGAAGAGTCAGGCTAGTTATGCTCCTAGTGTTGACCACTCTGTGCAAAACTCCATCCCCAAATTCTACTGCGGGGAGATCCAGTGATGAGAGCACAGGGTCTGGAGTCCCAAGACCAGGGTCCAAGTGCTTCTGTCACTTGCGTGATGTGTGACCTCAGACAAGTCTCCTCATCACTTTGCTCCTCAAGGGGACAGTGAGGAAGAAAGTTCTTATATGCATACAATTATTATTATTATTAGCTGTTATTTATTGTCACTCAAAATGATTGTTACAAGTACAATATAAGTCTCAGATGACATCAGTCTGCAGTTGATGTAACATTGTGAAAACCTTTGCTTCTCTCTAGTTCATTTGGTATACTGAGTTTTTTCATGGAAAACCTTTCAAAGCTTTTATGGCCCAGGCTTTTATTTTCTGGCTCCCAGGCCCCATTTTCTGTTGAAACATGTAAAAATATAAATAATTGCATGTGGAGGGCGTCTACTGCAACAGCTCAATATTCCTTGAGATTACTTTTTAAGAAAAAAGGAGAACAAAACACTTATAACAACACCTGCTAGTCGGCAGAATTTGACCTGACCCCTTTCTCCTTTTCTTGTTATTATAAACACCAGGCTCTTTAAGTGAGAGCTGTTTAAAGGATGGAGGGCTGTGAGTGTTCCTTCCCAGATCCCAGATGCACTGAGAGACGGATGGGCTTTTTGATCTTTATTTTATGAGTGTCTGATAAATTGCCTCTGGCACCTGGCAACTGAAATTTCACTATCTGAAAACCAACCCTCCTGTCAAACAATGCGGCTGGCCTCGGCCTCTCCATGGAGGGCCTCTGTGGCCGGGCAGGGGAAGCCTTCCGCTTCCTGGACAGTCCGCCACCACGCGCGGGGATTTACACGCTTTAATTTTAGAGAGAGGAAAGGATTATTAAGGGCTTTATATGCTATGCAAAAATGTGTTTTTTGAAGGATTTCATCACGGCTCTTATTTTGGGATTTTTGAACAATCAAATAAAGGCTTCAGCACACTTCCTAGCCTGGTGGCAGGGTGTGGGGGTCGGGGTGGGGGTGGGGGGTGGGGGGGAGGTGGATGCTGGTAACAGGATAAAGATTTGCAGCTCTGGGTCATGAGCCTCCCCCCACTAGCCTTGGTGTGTGTGTTGATACAAGAGGAATGGCAGGTGGTCTTTTTCTAGGGACAGAAGAGTTATAAACACGGTCATCAGCTGGGGCTATTATCACCTTTCTTTTAATGTCTTATCCAGGGGCAGGACTAACTCAATTCTAAGAAAGAGCTATATATTTTCTCTATTTTTTAGAAATTCAAATATATATATATTTTAATTTTTAAGAAGTGATAAAAAGGAGAATGATACACATGCTTCCATACTGTGTTGCTCCTTAAAGGAAAAGGAAGCCTGTGAGTGAATGATAGATAAAATATGACACACTGTAGATGCTCCGATGAGTGTGTCCTCATAGCAGAGTGGGGCCCGGGCCCCACCACCTGAGTCATCTGTGTGCACCACACTGCCATTTGCCACCCTTCTCCCCTCTTCCTCTGCTCCCTGAACTTGTTGGCTTAAAAATTGTTGTTACCCAGGGAAGATGACATGCTCAGATTTGTTCTCTTCTCTGAAGCTCAGAGGAGATTGTGGTTAATCTTTTAAAGTTTCCTTCTGGGATGTTGTTTTATATGTTTTCCAGGACATCACACAGAGGTCGAATACTGTTGGCTGGGTGGACATGGGTGTCCACAGGCTGAAATTATGTTTGAAATGTTTCTTTTCTGCAGTCAATAAGATTTCTATGTTAGGCTTGGCCATCCCAAATACAGTAAATCTGCAGTAAAAACAGAAACGCCCTAGGTCAATCATTTATTTATCTAGCTGTATTTATTTTGTTATTGGCCAGTACAATTTATTATGCTTAGCTCTGAGACTAGGGAAGTAAATTGGGTATATCCTTTGCCCTCAAGGAGCTCATAGTCTCATGCGAGAGACAAATATATACACAAATAAGAAAAATAGGGTTTGTGTCTTTGCTCTGGGTGGGAAGCCTCGAGGTGATATTTGTGCTAAGTCTTAAAAATTGAGTAGATGTTCCTCAGGGAGGCCAGGCGAGTAAGGCAATGTGGACGCAGGGAACAGCCAGAGCTATTCAAACCCATGTCGATCGAGGGTCAACTGTATTTCATTTGTACAAATATGCAGTATTCCGTTGACTTGACTTTCAGTCTGATAACTGCCCACAAGAATTTGAAATTCCTCTGAGTATTGTGACCTAAGACCTTTTTAAGGGTCTGCCACTTCCAGGCTAGAATGACTTACCCAACATCTTCTGGCCAGTTAATGATAAAGACAGGCTAAACTCCAGGCCACCTTTTCCCAAATAAGACCAACAGTAGAGGTATCCATTTTCCTGATTCCTGTGGGGCTAGGGGCGCTCTCACCCGCAAACACCTGTTTTCTTCTCTTGAATATATTATTTGAGCACATAATGTTGGGCATTACCTCTTAGTCATTTCACGGGAATACAAAGAGGAATGGAAATTAGTCTTTCTCTTCAAGGAAATTTTAGGCTATTAGTGATTGGGGATTGAGGGTGAGTGACAGAAAAAAATCAGCTATCACACAGTTTAAAACATGGAAAGGGAAAGTGAACGTATTTAAAAAAATTTTTTCTGCACTTTTTTCTTCTCCTCTGATTTGGGGAGTTTTGTCAGCGTAGGCATATCAATATTTGTTTCCAAGGCTTCAGGTTTCACTTGATTTAAAGTTGCAGGAATATTTACGTGTTTATTTTTTTGTTACTGCACTATCCTCCAAGGATCATAGACTGAAACATTCTGTTTTCTTGTCTGTGGACTCTGAGAGGGTGGAAGGAAGGCAGGCCCTCTCCACGGGCTCTAAAGGATTGGACATGTGGGTTCAGAGGACATTTCTGAGGCTACTTGGGATGGTCCTGCAAAGCCCTTAACCATCTCCCTGCAGAGGAAAACAGTCATGCTGGCAACCCCCAGACCGTCTCTCGAGAGCTTGGAAAGCAGGCTCTGGGCCACATTTTCTGTCCCCTCATGTGTGGCCAATACACGTGAGGATGAGGACTCTCAGTGCGGCCTGGGCTCACCTCAGCACAGAAGCAACCAAACCCGTGTTTCCTCTGAATATGATTTAATTTACCAAAATCAAGATGTGATGAGTATTTATTCAGTAATTATTGCTCCCTATGATCTACAGCCAGATGGGGTTTTAAAGCATTGAGTGAATTGACTGTTTGTCAACCTACACACAATACTTGAGTTAGTTTTTTTCAATGAGGATGAAACAAACTCATGCAAAGTTTATCAATGTGTCACTGCATATGCAGGCCTAATACACATGATGCAAACATGCGGCTTAAAATATTTGAATCCATAGCATGTGTACTGGACCCTTCTGAATATGATGGATTTCAGAAAGCTATGAAATCCACATAGTCAGTTGTTTACACTGGAATTTTGGGTATTTACAAGGAAATGAAATTTAAGAGCTAGGTATCTCATGGTCATAGAAAAAATAATGCTTGTAAAAGTAACTATGGGACTTATAAGGAATGAATAAGGTGAAGAATATAAAATTGTTGCATCCAGCCCTCCTCCTGGCCTTTTCTCTTCTCTGTAGGTCAGAAAAATGGAAGCTATTGGGATTAGACTCTAATTTATTGAGTGGAAATAGCATGTTGATTTTTTTTAATGTGTTCTCCTTTAGTTAGTGATAGTTAAACTGGGCCTTGAACCTGGAGTACGTCAAAAACTATTTGCTGAATGAATGAACTGTCTGCTTTGTCTGCTAATATATGGGTCTTTAGCTGGGTGACAGAAACTAGACATTGTAGGCTTACTTTGTACAATGTGTTATTAAAATAAAACTTAGTTCCTTGAGGAAGAAATCAGGCAGGGAACCTAATGGACTAAAGACAGAGGCCTGTGACTATAACCATACTCATCTCTCCATCATTCAAGGGAAAAGTGGAATGGGATCACGCACGCACATACACACGACATATGGTATGATATGTGGATGTGTGAGTATGGATGTGGTATGGGTGAGTAAGTGCACACACATGGGTAACATGCATAAATAGCTTACTATGGGTAGATGAGAATTGGTTATCCAACATTTTTTGTATTGCCACTTTCCCTTAGAAACCAGAAGCATGGACATCTGCGATGCGTCAGGGAATGAAGACATTTGGATGTGTCTGGTTTTGATATCACTAAAAGACCAATGAATTAAAGTGAGGGAGCAGATCTGAGCGTGGCTCTCTCTGCTTTATAGATAAGCTGAGATTGGAGTGTGAGATGGTCCAGTCTAGCAGGTTAGGAGTGAATGATCAGCTGCTGATGAGAAGTAGTTGAAAAATAGTTCCACGTTAATTGTTTTATTGTCTACTTTGTATTATCAAGGCTTGTGGGAGAGAAGAGTTATAGATAACAAAAGTGACATAACCCATGTGCCTAAGAAGCCTCTGTCAAAAAGCATGAGACGTTTCTCTGGGAATATCACATTTCATTTGGCAGGAGTCTCTCCCAGAGTGTCTGGAAAAATACACAGGAAGTCCCTCTATGTACTCTTAACAGGAAGCCTATAGAGAGCCGTTTAATCAATGGTATAGCAAACAGAAATATTTACAAGTGACAAAGCTCACCAAAGCCTAGTCTTTTCGGTGTCCTTTGGATCATTCACAACCACTAGAGGGACAGGTGTGGTCTTAGCACTGGACTTCTGTAGACAGATGGATGATGGGCTCTTCCAGTGACAGATTCATTCATGTAGTATGGCCAGACAGGATTGGACCCAGTCACGAGAGAGGACTGGGTTAACATTCTGCCTCAGTCCTTTCACACACAGCTGGCTGGTGAAAATGGCTTTCATCTCTGTCAGAATCTCAGTTTTCTTACCTATAAAATGGAAATAATATACCTCTTATAGAAGGTTGTTGTGAGATTTAAAGATGATAAAAGCAAGAACAAGAAGCTTAATACAAAGCTTGATGAGTACCCAATAATTATCCAATAATTATTCACTTTTACAGTTTTAATCACATCATTAAATCTATGATACCATCAATAATAAATTGATAACATTTAATGATAACATTTTTTTGGAGGAAAATAGCTTAAATGTGCTATATTTTAATTATGTTTTAACTAACCACATACTTTAATCCATATGACACATATTACTTTTCTTTTCAGGTTCAGCATCAATATTTGAGGCTAATTTTTCACATAGGGTTTCTAAAGTATTTTTGTTTTTTCCTAAATCAAGTTTGGCCATTAGGGATCACAGAGAACACGATGGTGGCACACCACCTTTCTTCACTCATGCTCGTTATTTGACATAGCACCTTTAGGGCTGACACTATAATAAGACCAGAGTTTCCTTCCCCCTCTCCTTAATTTAATTACCTCTCACTGGAAGTTCAATGACTTCTTTTGAGAGTAGCCAGAATCTTCCTGACAGACTTCTGATGCTTGAAAGAAGGAACATTGTGTCTGGGAGGATATAGAAGACATTGGCAGTCGGCTTGTTTCTCTCCATTATCATGGCTTGGGCCCTAGTTGCTGCCCTGTCACTAAAAATTTTCTAGCTTGAAAAATCTTTGCTAGTTTTGAGTAATTCACAACTTTTATTGACATAAATCGACTTGCCTGGCATGTGACAAGCAACCTGCTTATATCAAACTTTTGTTTTCAGTGTTACTTCATGGGGCAATCTCCTTGAGGCACTTGAAGTAACAATGTTGTATTTCTGAATATAAAATTAACTGTGTGTGATGATATCAGTGAAATTTACTAACCAGAGGGGACTATTGGTGACAGATACCTGTGTCTGAGCTGTGCTCACAGATGAGTGAGCAGTGACAGAGACCTCCCAATTACTTCTCTGCCTCGCTGCAGATAAGCTGCTTTGGACAATAGGTTGTAAGCTGTGTCCCAGTTGTGGGAAAGAGCAAACAGAAACTTCAAGTAAATCTTCTAAATTGAAGAGTATCACAAAAATACGGTTATCTATGGCATGCCCTAGCTTGTTATGATTATTATATATTAGAGGCCCAGTGCACGAAAATTTGTGCACTCAGGGGGTCCCTCAGTCCGGCCTGCACCCTCTTGCAGTCCAGGAGTCCTTGTTGGGGGAGGGTGTGTGTGTGTACAACTGATGGCCTAAACTGGCAGTCAAACATCCCTCTGGCAGCCTGGGAGCCCTTGGGGGATGTCCAACTAACGGCTTAGGCCCGTGGGAAGTGTTAGGCCGACATCCTTAGCGCTGCTGCACTGCGGAGGCAGGAGAGGCTCCCGCCATGTCTGCTGTGCTGGCTAGCCATTAACTGGCTCCTGGCTGAGCAGCACTCCCCCTGTGGAAGCACACCGACCCCCAGGGGGCAGCTCCTACATTGAGTATCTGCCCCCTGGTGGTCATTGTGCATTATAGCAACTGGTTCCCTGGCGTTCCACCTTTAGGGTTAATTTGCATATTACCCTTTTGTTATATAGAATGACCTGCCCTCAATCACTCCTCCTTCATAAAGAAAAAGCATGGGTATTTTTTCTCTCTCTGTGCCTCTGTAGTTCCTCACTCTCCTTGGTTTCTTCTCTGTTAGCATAATCCCTGGAGGCAGCTCCATTCACGTATCTGAGAATTTGAGCTTTAGAAATAGTGCATTCCATGGTATCAACCAAGAAAGAGGGACTCTGGTGCAAGACACTGCAGCTTACTAGTAAATCTCTGCTCTTACCCTGGCTGGTGCGGCTCAGTTGGTTGAGCATCATCCCATACACCTAGAGGTGGCAGATTCAATTCCTGGTCAGACCACACGCCAGGGTTGTGGGCTCTATCCCCAGTAGGGGGTGTGCAAGAGACAGCTGATTGATGTTTCTCTCTCTTCCTTTTCCTACTTCTCTCTCTAAAATCAATAAAATAATTTTAAAAGTATTTAAGCTCTTTTTTTAAAAAATATATTTTATTGATTTTTTACAGAGAGGAAGGGAGAGAGATAGAGAGTTAGAAACATCGATGAGAGAGAAGCATCAATTAGCTGCCTCCTGCACATCTCCTACTGGGGATGTGCCCACAACCCAGGTACATGCCCTTGACCGGAATCGAACCTGGGACCTTTCAGTCCACAGGCTGACGCTCTATCCACTGAGCCAGACCGGTTTTGGCATATTTAAGCTCTTGTCCCCTCATTGTTGTGTGGCTTTGGGTGCTTTAGTTACCTCATCCGTAAAATTGCTATGCTATGTACTTTTTGGTTTGTATTAGGCCTGTATGCTCTGCTATTTGTTTATTTCTCTGGTGCTACCATAGATCCAGGTATGGTGCCTACTAAATCATAACTTAACAGCATTAAAATAGATCATTACTATGAGGGCATATATGCTTCAGACTTTGTAGTGTACAAAATATTTTCTTAAACACTACTTCACTTAAGTTTTATAACAGTACTGTGAGACAGAGCAGTGATAATTTTCATAAATGAGACCAAAAAAGGGACTGACCTACCTTGCCTTTGTAAGTGCAAAATTGGCTACCTGTGTGAGTCATAAAAGCCAGATTTGCTATGGTTTTATCTGTGTCGTATTGTTTCACTATTTGTCATTTCCAAGTAAACATAGTTTGCTATGAAGTGGGAAGCTGTCGACATGTGTCGGTGTTATTTAGGCCTAAGTCATGTCCAAGGGGCTTCATTTGCAGTGACACAGGTATATCAGGGGAAGGCTACCAGGCCAGAACAGTGCGGAGTAGAAAGGGGAAGGGCTGGAGTGGGGCTGTGGCTAAGAGGAGTGTACACAGGGATAGCTGTTAGCTTGGCACGGAAGACCATCAGAATGGTAACCCGTGGATTTAAAACTCCCTTTTACACCTCTGTGAGATAATGCTGTACCGAGAGTTCCTTTTTCCTGCTGTGCCCTAACCCTAATGTTTCAGTACCCACTATCCAAGCGTGATCTCAGGCCTTGAGCCTGAATGAGTCTCGGCCCTAGACTCACACCAGCTGAATTTCTGTGTTCCAAGTTCAAGCAGAGTGCAGGGTGTTTGGAATCCAGCTTTGGTGCATCCCATCCTCTAACTATGATATATGATAAAGGGGAAAATTGCAGCCAAACTTGACTATGTTCAAAGCAAGGTGCTAGTGAAAGGATGGGTCTGAGGATGAGTCCTAATGGATTAATGATCCTGATAAATGTTCTATTATAAGGGCTTGTGAATGATTAGATAATTCTTACTTCCAAGAGCAGAATTTAAATATTTTTTTGCCTGGCCTCTTACCAAAGTAAATAAATCACTTAAGTATCTACTTAATAGTCAAATCTTTATGTGTAAAAAGAAGAAATGGGGAATGTCATTTTTCTTAAAAATAATATCCAACTTACTTGCTGCTTTTTATAATATTTACTGCTTGTTGAACCAACTTACTATAAAAAATGAGAACACTTCCAGTAGACCATAAAAGATACTCTATTTGATACCTATCCATTCAGCAAAGTAAACATAAAGTGGAGTGAAGATTTTGGGAGCAGCTATTATGATTGTTGGTGGAAACCAAACATTTAATAAAATATATTACTCAAGTTTGTGAAAGTCTCCCTAATAATCCCAGGCCGATTCTTCCCCCACTAACACCCACACGATTCCCACTGCATGTAGCCATGCTGGTCCAAGGGCAGAAACTGAATGTGCTCTATATTTGAAGTAATTTTCTTTCTCAATGTGCTGAGGTCAAATTATCTTGGAAACCCGTATGATTCAATTCATATTCTCTTAAAGGCCTGGAAATATATATATATATATATATATATATATATATATATATATATTCAAGCTTGGGATGAAATATAAATGTTAATATAATTTAAAAGTGTGGTTCAAATGCCTCTTCTGTATGGAACAGTGATTTAGTTATACTGGTGTTTCCTTAACTCTTCCTTGCCATGTTCAGATCCAGCTGTTAAAAAGAATGATTATTTTGTTCTGATAACATTTTCACATACATTTTGCTGTTTTCTTCCTAAGACATTTCAAAGCTTTAAATGACCACGGAAAAGCTGTGTGGAGGCCACATCTGGGAGCAAAGCATAATCCTTCATCTTTTGTATTTTGGGTCAACCAAATCAAGTTGTGTTTCATAATACTTGCAACGGAGACCTTCAAATGAACTGGGAGGCTGTGAAAGTCCGTTTATAGACTTGAAAGTGTTTTAAAGATGACAAGTGACAGCATTCCTGTGTGCTTTCCCATCATTGCAACAATGGACAGGATGGTCTTCCTCTGCACAGTGTATAGCACACAGTAGGTGCTCATGCATTTAAAAAAAAATAAATGTCTCCTTGTTTATAGCAACAAAACCCAAATGCTTCTGATTTGTGACCATTTTCCTGGGCTGACAAAAGCTAAAATTTTATGTTCTTGCTTTCTGTTGACCAGAGATATGATACGAGAGAGTGTAATTTGTCTGAGATCCACAGCTTGAGGTGTTTCAGCCTCAAGACTAAAGCTTCTATAGGAAAGTTCTGTTTTATTCTTGAGCACAAAGATGCGCATAGTTAATTTGAATGTCATTTAAAGACCAAAATGTGTCTTGGAGACTACATATTTTAATCTAAATTATATAACTTTGTACAGGAAAAGGGAAACCAACAATAAAATAATGGATTTGTGTTTCCATTTCTTTCTAGTTGGCCATTTTTTCTTATAAAATAAATTTTATGAAAATAATTTGAATTATACACAGTTCTTAGTATTAGGCCACTACTGTATTTACAAAGTACACTGTCTAGTGCTGACTTTACTTTCTTAGAAGAGTTAGGTAGCTGAAGTCTTAACTAGTCTTTGATGAGGCAGGTAGATGGAAATGGGAATGTGTACTTATTTAAATGTACAATTCTTGAAGCCAGAAATTGTATCCTATAGGAATCAGTTCCACCTTTTTGGAGTCTCCCCTGTGGGACACTGTGAGAAAGGAATTATTAGAACTATTTTCTATTTCTCTATGAGAGAACAGGTGAGTTGGGTGGAGATCCCCATGGATTAATGAGGGCAGAGATGGAGAAGGAAGGGGTGATATCTGGTGGGACTGAAGTTGGTGTGGAGAGTGAGGATTTGGAAGAGGAGTGTGCTGGGCAGGATGAGGTTGGTGACTAACACTGGTAGGTTGGCATGTTGCCTTCACTGAAGACTTAATTCAGTTTTTTTCTATCCTCTCTGCAAATCACAATAGACATTCTTTGGATTGTAAAATTGGTCAACTCTTCTATTTCCAAGGGACTGGCTGAAGTGACTGCTCAGTATGAATAAGAATCAGGTGAAAGGGAAGAAATTCATAGTGTTTTAAACCAAGACTGAAATCTAGATGAAATGCCGTAGAATTGTAGTCGAGTTTAGAGAAGTGAGTACTCAACAAATGCACAGTAAATTTTTTCATTTTTTTACCAGAGAGCAAGTAACACATGATACACTCCATTGTTAGTGGGACTCCCTTGATGAGACTATATTAAATTGCAATGCAGGTTTCATGTAGGAAATAGTATATACTGTATACTAACCACTGTGCTAGCCACTTTACCAATGTTATCATATTCCATTCTCATGATGACCTTGTGGTTTATGAGGGTGGCAGAGGGTTCTCAGTTTTATGAAGAAAGGAAACAAGGTTCTAAGAGGAAGAATGTTGCCCAAGGTCACACTGCTGGTGGTTTCCAGATCCATATTTTGAATCCAAAACTTGGAGTACTAAAAGAGTGGCTAAACATTTGAAAAAGCACTTCAGTTCTTCTAATAGGTCTCAAATCGGCTGTCCTTGCTTTTAAAATCTGATCTTGACATGGTCACATTTTACCTCCTTTTACTGGTATATGGAAACTTTATTAGTACCACTTTTGGAAGATATTAAGTGCATTGTCTCATGTTACAACATCAGAACTAGGAGTAGAATATTAATCTAGAAGAGAATTTTTATAGAAATGAGAAGAAGAGTGATGGGAATGAGATGTGTTAATGTGTGCATACATGTGTAAATTTTTTCGCCATAATGCATATTGTCCCACTTGGTTCTGTTTTCCTAAAGTTTACCCTGGTATGAAAGGAATCTTTCATAGGATTATGATTGGGGGTATTATCTCATATCACTAAGAGGAGAATCTGGGCCACACACTTTGTTTAAAGAAAACGGATTTCTCTAAAATAAATGCTTACCACAGATTAATGACGCAGAAAAATGATTGTCCCCCATGCATGGTAACTTTGTTCACTTTTCTGCAGATCTGCTTTCTTATCCAGTGGGTTAAGCAACCATGCAGAGATAAACAGACTGTTGTTCCTTGTGCCTCATCCTTTCCCCTTATTGTTGTCATATGTGGTTGTAGCTTGCCAACTGAGACACCGTTAATTTCTTCTGAACAATCACACATGTGTTTATGTATCTATGTGTGAGTGTGAACACAGATAATTGTAATTAGTTAAGGTTTTCTTTAGTTTGCGGAATTTTCTGTCTCATCATCCTTATGTACATGTCTTCCAAGTTTAGAAGATGAAAAATCAGTCGTTTTTTTTAACTTTGCAAAGTAAAGGTTACTATGAATGACCAGTAAAAATTATCACTTTTCTTGTGACCAGAGAATGTCTTTTTCCACTGGGTAAGAGATATGTGATAAGCTCGGTTTCATTTGCTATTTTTATGGTCCTTCTAAGATCTTACATTATTTGCAGTGTTGATCTAATGATTTCACATATGCAGGGGTGGGCAAAAGTAGGTTTACAGTTGTGACTATGCAAAACACAGTTTATTCTTGTATTATTATTTATTAACTAGAGGCCTGGTGCACGAAATTCGTGCATGGGTAGGGTCTCTAGGCTTGGCCAGCGATCAGGGCCAATTGAGGCCTTCGGCTGCCGGCTGGGGCCTGCCTTCATTCCGCACCGCCCCCTTGTGGTCAGCACACGTCATAGTGAGCGATCAAACTTCCGGACTCCTGGTCGAACTCCCAAGGGGACACTTTGCATATTAGCTATATATATATATATATATATATATATATATATATAGAGAGAGAGAGAGAGAGAGAGAGAGAGAGAGAGAGAGAGATTATTGTATTATTTTCTATATAAACAAGTGTAAAACTCCTTTGTCCACCCTGTAGTTGAGCTCTACTACATGACTCATGTACTCTTTTGAACAATGGAGTGCAGTGATGAGCAACATTAAGCTTCCTGATTAGTAAGGGGAGGTGGATAAGCATACATACAAATACATACATAATGGAAATAGTAAGCCAGATAAGCGCAGTGAAAGAAAGAAAAATACAGTATAGAGCATAGAGATTGGGGGTTGGTTTTTAGATAGAATAGTAGGAGAAAACATTCCTGATAAGATACCACTTGAGTAGTCAACCTGGAGGAAATGAAGAATAAGCTCTGTATGTATTCAGGAGACAAGCATTGCAGACAGAGAAGGGGAAAGCATGAGAGAGTGATTGTTGCGTTTAAGAAACAGCAGGGCATGCAGTGTGTGGGAGCAGAGCAGGGAGGGAGGAGAGGGGAAGGCGAGGAGTGAAGTAATAGGTGGTCATACTGCACAGGGTTTTGGGCGCTCCAGTGGGGACATCAGGAAGCCACTGAAGAACTTTAATCACAGGAGTATCAGAGTCATGATATATACACTGAAGAATCAAGGGGGATAATTTAAATACAGACTTTAGGATCTCTTTGGACACCTACGGAGAATGTGCACTTGGGGTCAAGGGTAGAAGCAAGGAGTCCTGTTATGAGGCTTAGGTACTACGCCGAGTACATAATCATAGTAGCTTGAACTAGAATGATGAAAAGTAATTAGATTCTAGAAATAAAATAATTCACTGAGGGATTGGACATGAGGCTTGGAAAAAAACGAGGATTTCAAGGATGGCTTTAATTTTATAGAGGGAAACGGTGAATGGAATGGAAACACCTTAAAGAATGGAATTTCCAGTTACCATGATCAGAAGATTTCAGGAGGAATAGGGGATGAACAGACAGCCAGGTGGAAATGTTGAGGGAGCAGTTGTGGAGCCTCCAGAGGTCAGCCCAGAAATCTGGACTGGAGATATACTTTAAAAAACATCAACATGGAGATGAAACTAAAACCTTTGGGTCTGGATGGGATCGCCTAGCAAGACAGAGCAGATAGAAGAGTTGAGGCCTAAAGACTGAGCTCTCAGGAGCCCCAGCATTTAAAGTGAGGGATATGAGGAGGAATAAACAAAGGAGACTGAAAAAATAGCAGCCAGTGAGCAAGTGTCAACAAGGAATTTTTTGGTGACATTGAAAGTAGCTGATTTGGTTGATTGTGGGGACAACAGGCAGATTGGAGTGGTATAAGGGAAAGATGGAGAAAAGGAAATTAAGACAGGGATTACAATTATTTCTTCCTAAAGGCTTTGCTAGAAAGAGAAGGACCAAAATATGGTAGTAGCTATGGGGGGAAATGGACCAAGGGAGTTGTGTTGGTTATTTTAAATTTTTTAATTTTAATACAGGAGCCGCTTTGACATGTGCTGATTAAAAGGGTCCACTAGTGAGTAGCAGCAGGCGGAGATTTAGAATTGTGCTTTTTGATAAAAGATTCCTGTTGAATATCCATAGAGCGGATGGATTTTGGCGTTTGGGTGCCGCCTGGTCCGTGGGTGGATGAGAATTCCCTTTGCACTTTGTAACAGAGCCAGCACCCTGACAAAAGCTCACCCACCACTCCATTTGCCAAGCTAATAAAGAGGCAATCAAAGGCCTGTGTGTTCGCAAGGTTGGTGCGATCAGAAAAGGAGATTTATGGACCAAAGTGAGCCACAATACTAAAAGGTCACAAACAGCATTTCCCTGTTGTGTCTACTCTCTACATATCGTAAGGCCCTCGACTTCTGACTTCTTATAGGGAATTCATTTGGGCGCAGTTATGAGCGGCCAGGTCAGCTCATGGGGTAGCAGACCCCCAGGTGTGTGAAGTACATGCAGGTGGTCAGGAGTTCATGCTGAGAACTAGCATTGAGCCTCCTGACCAAGGCATAGCCTGAGACAGGTCTGGGCAGGGCAGTGTCATTTTTCTACTGGAATGTTCTAAGTCTTCTTTCCAGAACTGGCAGCCTGTGTTTTGAGCAATCACTCTCCTACTGCTAATAAACTGAGCTGTGCTTTCTTCTCCTTTGGGTGCAGTGTGGCTGTCAACTGGGTCCTTGGGAAATTAGCCATGGATCGACTTTCACCTTCTTTCAATGCCTCCTCTGCTTCATGTCCAAGAGAATGTTCAAGTGCCTTCACTCATATGGTTTTCTGCTGATTAAAAGCCCAGCCAGTCTGGTTCAGTGGTTGAGCATCGACCTATGAACCAGGAGGTCATGGTTCAATTCCTGGTCAGAGCACATGCCAGGTTGCTGACTCAATCCCTAGTGTGGGGTGTGCAGGAGGTAGCTGATCAATGATTCTCTCTCATCATTGATGTTTCTATCTCTCTCTCCCTCTCCCTTCCTCTCTGAAATCAACAAAAATATATATTTTAAAAAATAAAAATAAATAAAAGCATTTGTAACATGTTATCAATAGAGGGTAAACCAAAGTTTACTTTTGCTCAATCTATAGCAGAAAATGGTTTTTTTAAATGTGTGTTTGTGTTGGGCTCAATGTTGAATGTATGTTTATATCGATAAAAATTGTCTCTGGAATATTAGAAGCACCTGTTTTTCTGGAGGCAGGTATTTTATCATTCAAATAGGTTGAGCAGCATCTTTATTGTGCAATATTCTGGTAGTTAAGGGATTGGTACACATATAAATGGAAAAGCTGCATTTCCTTACATCCCCAGTTCATGTCTGCAGTGGGTATAAGTAAGGATGGCTGTGAACGATGGAGTCCAGTGAATGAGTGCTCAGTAGCACTAAAGGAATGTCCGGCCGCTCCAGGCTGCCAGGTCAACGAACCACCGGGGACACAGAGATAGTGTGCTTTCTGCCGGTCCCAATTTGTCAAAAACTTTATAAAAATAATAACTCACACTCTTATCTTAAAAACATAAAATAACAAGGGACTATTTTCATTATCAATTAGGAAGCACTGAGATGTAACGCATAATCATGGCGATATTCAGGGAATTGGAAATCTCCATAAAAAGTGGGTTTTGCAGCATTCAGGCTAATCCCAGTGTTTTCCTTTGATTACTTTGGGTACCATTTAGTCCACTTACTGTATCATCTTGTAATTGCCCTGAACAGTTTTTCATCACGAAAGTACTTATGTTCTCTCATTGTTTGACACAGAGTGTAAAGAAAAAGTATTTAAAATGTCAGGCTCCTTTGGTATGTTATACCACAAAGGATGGAGCAGATGTTTTTAAATAAACATCAGCCTCGGTTGTGCGTTGTTCGGACACTGAGAGAGCCTTTTTCAGAAGCAGGGGAAGCTCATGAGTTTGGAGGAGGCTTAAATACTATACTTTCACCTAAACCCATAAAATGTTGGCAGAAGTATCAGGGGCCAATGAATGGGCATAGAGCTGAGCATGTTATAACTCAGATGACCAATAAAAACGTCAGCCTCAAATCCGAAGTGAATAGTTTTGTAATTGTGAACTGAAAGCATTTTTTAATTGCTTTCAAATGGGAAAACTTCATATAATTTAATAAAATTTATCTACTTTATTATCAAGAAGGCCATTATTGCAGCAAAGGGAAATGGAGGATTTAAATGTCATTCCTAGCATCTAATTTCCCAGCTCTTTTATTGGGATGTTATTAAAACAAGGCCAAATGGACTTTGCTACATCCATAAAAGCCAGTCAAGCAAAAGAGTTAATGTGAGCACTGTAGAATCATTAAACATGGCCCGGGCTGCAGCCCGGCTGGTGTGGGGTGAGATGTGCCCTGAGAAACAGGTGTGATATGTCAGGAGCAGTGTTTTGGCATTCTGTAGTTTGTAACATTCTAAAGAATAGCCTTATTCAAGGAGACTCGAGCCAGGGACAATGACTATCTTTGTACCCGAGTGATCTATTTCATTCATTAATGTACATTGGGAATCAACAAAAGGCTTCTAAACATATGGTGGTAAGGATGGGATGGGATTCTACGTGGGGCTCTCTCTGATGGAAAGCAGTTCACTGGCTTGCCAAGTGGGTACATAGGTATGTTTTGCTTTCTGTGGAACTAATAAAAGCATTCCAGGGTTGGCAGGAAGGCAGAACAACTTGTGGATGGTGGAACTATTTAGAAAAAAGTGCCAAGGAAATAAGGAAGTATCAAGGTATCCACAATGAGGGAGCTGTTGTTAGTAGGAAGGCATGGGAAGGGAGGTAAACATTGTGAGCATGTTGAGTGTACTGCATTGGGCACTTTCACAGTGGTTGTAGTCATAGCGATGAATAACATTTTCTGAGGACCCACCATCTGCCAGTCACCGTGCTAAATACTTCCTGTACTTTATTTCATCCTATATAATAAAAGCCTAATATGCAAATCGACTGAGCGGCGGAACCACCAGCAGAATGACTGGTTGCTATGACATGCACTGACCACCAGGGGAAAGACACAAAGGCGGGTGCCAGTGGGGGCCCCCAATCACCCTGCTGGTCGCCCCACAGATGGGCCCTGATTGCTGGCCAGCCCTAGGGACCCTACCCATGCACAGATTTTGTGCACTGGGCCTCTAATTTATAATAATAGTCTTCTTATTTTGCAGATGATTTTAAAACTCAAATTTGTTCTATTCTTTCCTTTTCAAATAAACCCCACACAAAACATACCCACAGGAAAAACTCCATAGGCAAGTTCTCCGGTGAGCCTTCCTCATCCATGAAATCCTACAAAAGGCACCCAGCACTCCAGTTGGGCTGGAAATGCCCAGAAATGCCCAGAAATCCCCAGACCCATTAGCTGGTACCCTTTAAATAAGCCCCCAGAGTGTGCTGGGAAATTTTAATCACATTGACATTTATCTCTGGGTCTAGGAGGGTTGTGGAATTTTCTAACAAAATTCTATTTAACATATTATTAAGGATTTGTTTGTTTCTTCTAATGGATGTTCAAGAAAGCAAGTGGAAAAACCTTCTACCCAAAATATAGAATTTTTTTTTTTTCTTATGAGACATCTGGAATCTAGCTACAAATTTTGGGCACCTACAATCTTACTTTTTCCCCCCTTTGGGATGAAGGCCAAATTACAACAATTTGGGATTTCTGGAAATAATAAAATTATTTTACGGTAGGAGTTGTGTGCCCATTTCAGACTGTAATTTCAAATTGTCCTTTCACACTCAAGGGTACAGTGATGAACGGTACCAGCTGTGTAATTGCGCGTTTGGAGTTGCTCAGTAGAAGGCAATGCAATAATATGAGGCCTCAGTGCTAATAGTGGTCAAGAGCCTCGGCAACGTTCAGCTCCTGCCAGCGCTTTTGTTCATCACAGCATCGCAGCACCTCAGCTGCATGAGTCCTCCTGTTTCAGGTTGGAAGGTAGGTGATGTGAGTTCCCCTTTTTGTGTGAGCCAGAGATCTAGGCTGGGAAGTTCTGGCAGTTGGAGAACTGCCCAAACTTCCACCACTGGGGGCAGAAATTGACCTGAGTCTTTCTGTGTGGAGAATCCTATCCTTCCTCTCCCAGTAGAACCTTTCCTGTCCCCTTGAGAGCAGGACACATTTACTGAGGATTTGATTTGGGGAGAAGAGCTGCCCTCGTGAAAAGGCCTTTCAGATAAGTTGTTGCAGAGCCTTTTTCAGGCAAATGTCCCTGAAACACGTCTGGCAGCTTGGAAATCAGCACACAAGCTGTGGGAGCAGCCGGGGTGGCAGAGCAGAAGCATGTAAGTCCTCCTTCTAGATGCTTATCCAGAAGCAGCTAACTGGCAACCTGTTGGGTGCACCTGGCCTCAGAGTGTTTTGTTTGGCTCTCACAACATGGGCCCAGGCAGTATTTTACATCTGAAGTATTTAATAACAAAGGGGGAGGAATTGCACATAAATGTTTAAATTTCCAGGCTTCCTTGCAAAACACTTGGGCAGTGCTCGCCCTGACTCCCCCATATCTGCAACAAGGCAGTACAAGAGCAGTGTTCTCCCTCTTTTAGAAAAGCCCAGTGACTCACAGTTTTTCATAATACCTTACCCTTTCTATTTTCTCCACACTGGGGCCTTACCAGCTGCTCCCAGAGAGTGTTTTATATCAGTGTCACTCATTTAATTCCATACAGTGGCCCTGTAAGCCTTGAGTTTGTTGAGCAGGATTATGCCTTCTGACCCTCTTTGGAGGGACAAGAGCTAAAACACCTTCCTCAGGGGATAGATAGGTAATTTTTCTCATCTAGACTGGGATGATTTGGGGAGAAAAGTCATCTGATGACTTTTGGAAAGTGCCCGTCACCTCAGAAGTTTGCCAGTCACCTCAGAAGTCTTCCTTGGTGCTGTCCCGATGCTCTAACCAACTGAGCTACCTGGTCAGGGCTTGATTTTCATTATTCTTAATTGATTTAACAAATTTGTCCCAAATAATAGCAACAATGTGTTCAATGATGTATGCCTATGTGTATCTATGATATGTTATATATATATATCATATGTATGACTAGTACAGATCATATGGATGCTTATAGATACGTGAAATGAATGATAGCAATGATACAAGGGCCAGGAAAAAGGAATTTCTATTATTTTGTTACTGCAATATAGTAACAAAAGATATTCATACTACTCATGAACTGGTACAGTGTCATTTGAGAGTGGGTTTGGATTAGTTGTTATAAATGTGTATTATAAACTCTAGGGAAGCCACTAAAAAGTTTTTCAAAAAACACAACTGTTATGATAATAAAGGAGAGAAAATGGAATCATATAAAATGCTCAATTAAAACCACACACAAACAAAAGAACAACAGAAAAAGAGTGGAAGATGAAAATAGGAACAAAGAATAAAGACAACCAATAGAAAAACTAAAAAATATGGTAGCTATTAATCCAACTCGATCAATAATCACTTTGAATGTCAACACTCTAAATCATCCGTGGGCAAACTACGGCCCGTGGGCCGGATCTGGCCCGTTTGAAATGAATAAAACTAAAAAGAAAAAAGACCGTACCCTTTTATGTAATGATGTTTACTTTGAATTTATATTAGTTCACACAAACACTCCATCCATGCTTTTGTTCCAGCCCTCCGGTCCAGTTTAAGAATCCATTGTGGCCCTCGAGTCAAAAAGTTTGCCCACCCCTGCAAATGTACCAATTAAAAGACAGAGATTGTGAGAGTGGATCAAAAAACTCAACCCAGCCCTAGCCCCTCAATTGGTTGGAGTGTTGTCCTGTGCATCAAAAGATTGTGTGTTCAGTTCCTGGTTGGGGCACATACTTAGGTTGCAGGTTCGATCCCCAGTGTGGGTACGTATGGGGGGGAACCAATTTATGTTTCTGTTTCACATCAATTTTTTTTCTCTCTTTCTCCCTTATTCCCTCTCTAAAAATCCATAAAAACTTATTCTCAGGTGAGAATTAAAAAAAACCCAATTATATATTTTCTAGAAGAAACCCATTTTAGATTTAAAGACCCACATATAATGAACAACATAAACCGATGAACAAAAACAGATCCAGACACGGAGAAGCATTGATCAGACTGTCAAACCTCAGAGGGAAGGTACGGGAGGGTGGGGGTAAGGGGGAGAGATCAAACAAAGGACTTGTATGCATGCATATAAGCCTAACCAATGGACACAGACACCAGGGGGCTGAGGGTATGAGTGGGGGGGTGGGGGGGGAATGGGGGGATAAGGACACATATGTAATACCTTAATCAATAAAGAAAAAAATATATATATAAACAAAAAAACATGAAAAGAATAAAGGGATGGAGACAAATATGCTATATTAACACTAATCTGAAGAAGGCAGAAGTACCTATATTAACTTCAAACAGAGGGGACTTCAAAGTAACGAAAGTTGTGAATAAAAGTGGGCATTACCTAATGATAAAGGGGTCATTTCTCCAAGATAAGATCGTAATTCTTAACATGTATGTGCCTAACAACAGAGCACCCAACTACATGAGGCAGAAATTGACAAAACTGCATGGAGAAATAGATGCATCCACTATCCCAGTGGGAGACTTCAACAGCCCCCTCAGAATGGACAGCTCCAGCAAGAAGGAAATCTGGGAGCCCATAGTGAGCTCAGCAGCACCTTTACTCGACAGGACATAATCAACATCTCTTGACTACTTCATCCAAAAGAGCAGAATAAAAGTTTTTATCGAGCTCACCTGGAACATTCACTAAGATAGACCACCCTATGGGTCATAAAACACAACTTAACACATTTGAAAAATAGAAACCGTACAGTGTCTGTTCTCAGATCACAGTGGAATTAAGCTAGAAATCAAGAGCCGATAAATAACTAGAAAAAAAACAAATATGTGGAGATTAAACGCTACACTTCTAGCAACGCATGGAATCAAAGAAGATATATCAAGATACATTTTAAAGTATTTGTAACTAAATGAAAATGAAAATACAATCTATCAAAATGTGTGCTTTGCAGCAAAAGGCAGTGCTTGGAAGGAAATTTATAGCATTGAATGCATACATTAGAAAAAAATAACTCAAGTCAGTAATTTCAGCATCCACCTTGTGTGTACTGTAAATTGGATTATAATCTATAATAATAAAAGCCTAATATGCTAATTATACCGGACGACCTTCCTTCTGGATGAAGCCGGGGCTGCGAGGGAAGCCTGGGTCCTGGGTGCCAGAGGGAAGCCGGTGCCCATAGCCAGGTGGGAAGGGGGGGGCGGGCAGCGGAAGGAAGGCCTACTCTTGCACGTATTTCATGCATCAGGCCTCTAATGTATTTATAAGCTAACAATTTATTAAAAATAGTCTAATATTCTAGGTGCATCGATTAATAATGTGGATTTTGTAATCAAAGAAAACACGATAATTTCAAGAGAAACATCAAAAGTGCTTTATTTAAAGTGATGTCCATCGCTAGCTACACATTTCCCCCATCTTTCAGGTAATTTGTGGAGACCGTCCCAATAGAACTTTTCTTGTTTTGAGGCAAACCATTCAGAGACCCAATTTTCCACTTCTTTGTATGTTTTGAAGTGCTGTTCAGAGTGTGCATGTGCCATCAATCGTAACAAGTGGGAATCTGAAGGAGCAAGGTCTGGTGAATACAGCGGGTGGGTTAATACTTCCCAGGCAAGATCTTTTAACGTGTCTTTAACTGGTTTTGAAGTGTGTGATGATGCGTCATCATGAAACAAAATCACTTTGCCGTGTCTTCTGGCACATTCTGGTCATTTCACAATCAAAGGGTGGTTCAAATTGATTATTTGTTGTCAGTAGCGATCAGTATTAATGGTTTCACCTGTTTGTTTGTTTGTTTTAATTGTCTAAAGTTTTACATATGTCTCCTTTTTCCAAGAAACACCAATCAGAAAGGATATATGCACCCCTATGTTCATAGCAGCACAATTTACAATAGCTAAGATTTGGAAACAGCATAAGTGCCCATCAGCAGATGAGTGGATTAAAAAACTATGGTACATCACCTGCTTTTAGAAGCTCATAATCCACCACACCTTCCTGATCCCACCAAATGCAGAGCATTATCTTCTTTCTGAAGCAATTTGGCCTTGCAGTTGATGTTGATGGCTGACCTGGATCAACCCATGATTTTGTGCATTTGGAATTCTCAAAATAAATCCACTTTTTATCGCCAGTCACAATTCGATGCAGAAAAGACTTTCTTTTGTGCCGTTGAAGCAACATTTTACTGATGACTTTTCGGTTTTCCATTTGTCTTTCGTTCAGTTGATGTGGCAGCCATTTTCCTTCCTTTAAAAATCTTTTCCATTGCTTGTAAACAATTGGAAATTGTTTGCTGAGCAATGTTTAATCTTTCTGCAAGTTGTTTATGAGTTTGACATGCATCTTCATCTAATCATGCTTGTAATTGTTGGTCTTCAAACTTTTTTGGTTGACTTGGACCTTCTTTGTCTTTCATATCAAAATCATCACTTTTAAAGCATTTAAACCAGCATTCACAAGTATCTTGAGATGGAGCATGTTCACCATAAGCTTCCCGGAGTATTCAGCAGCACTTTTCTTCAAAATAAAGTAATGAATTAAAGCTTCCCACAAATGCTCTTTTTTTTGCACAAAAATACCTATGATGTTAACACCTTCAGAAAACTTGACATATGAAGTTTTGAAGCTTGTCATCAATACAACAAAATAGCATACATATCAAGTCACATATATATCAACATATGTGTAACTCCATCTATTGAAAAAAATCTGCATTATTAAACGGTACACCTAGTATTATCATATAGGTGTATTATTCTATTATCGGACATTAAGACTGAGTCCAATTGGCTGGCTATTTTATTTAAAATATATTTTCATTGATTTCAATAAACTCTATGTGTGTGTGTGTGTTTAGTTTAGAAGGTCAGTTCTAAGACTGACATTTTAAAACTCAAACTATTTATGTTTGTTCTAATGCATTACTGGTCCAGAATCATTAGGGTGTTTCCTTCTAGTTGCCATTAGCTTGATTATTATTTATTCAGACATTTCCAAAAATTGACTCATGTACAACCTTCCTTCTCTCTCCTTCCTCTTTAGCCCATCCCCTCCCCCTCTTCTCACCCAATCTTTCCTGAGGGATAAATCACATCATTTGTTGGCAATTGTCTTCTAAAGGGGGGATTTAGGAAAACATTAAGATTTGCTCTGTGCAAATTTGCTGTTGCAGATTCGTATTACTCAATTACACCAAATGGCTGTTGACTGACCTAGACAGTACAGGGAATGCCTGTGCTGGATCTGTTGTAGAAGCTGGGAAAATGACCAGGGCCAGGAAAACCCAGTTTGGTTATGCTTGGTGCTTTATTATTTAATCAAGCGGACTATTACACCATAATCATATGTAAATGGTTTTAGCTTCTCTTCTTTTTGGGTAGACATGCCTAAACAGGAGCAAAAGGCAGAGGGAAGACCTTGAGATGCTCATTTCCTGAAATAGAATGCTGTGTAGATTTGGCCCCTCAGGCCCTGGGGTGATTGGGATGTGTATTGTTCTTGGATGTGAAGGCCAAAAGGAAAGAATTTAGAGGCCTTGAAAGGAAAAGGTTGGGTGTTATTCAGCCTCTGATGACAGTCTTCAAAGTCAACAAATTCAAACAGCTGGAGTTGAGAGAAATCATATTTGTGGTGGGGAAAAGATCAAGCCACACTTAATGGCCCCTTGATTTTTACTTTAGCTGCTTTATTTTAAGTTGTTGTTTTTTTTCATAGATTACCTATTTTAATGAGTCAGTCCTTTAAGATTTGCAAATGCCCTCTTTGAGAATCTCCATTTTGGTGGGAGTGGGTGGGGTGGTCTGAGAATCTTGTCTCTGCCTAGCCTCTTAGCAAACATTTGGATTCTATTTTATTTTTGGACCCTACATTCCCAATTTGAGAGACTATCTTCTTCTTGGTATGTGCTTTTGATTGCAAAAAAAGTAGCTTAGTCCAATATTTCCTACCCTAAATCAAGTTTTTGAGAACCATAAATAGGTCATTAAAAACTTTATATTTTTCCAGTGAGATTAGGTGGGGAATGTTCCAATAAATTCACACCATTGTTTTAGTGTCTCTGAGTGATCACAAGAATAAGCCAAAAATCACACAATCAACTTCTGAGATAAGACATAGAATAAGAAGAAAACAGCTTAAAATTGACACACAATTCTTCTATATAAAGAATTGAATTATCACACACCCCCGCCCCAGGAGTGGCATGTACAGCACTTGTATAGCATTGTGTCATGTATAGGGTAATATTTCTCATAAGTATGAAATTATTATTTGGCATACTTGATCTTCCTGCTCGCTATGCCAACTGTGAACCACGTGGGTTATTTCCTCGTGTAACCAGCAGTTCTTCTCCTGGTCCATACATTTTGGCTACTCTAATAGTTACAAATAAGAAATTTTTGTATTGAGGAATCATTTGCGTGGCTTAATGAGCATCATTATGGTATGTATCGCTCAAAGATGATTATTTGATTAATATTACTTGCCTGGTATGATGAAGTTAGAATTATAGTAAGAGTGAGTTAAATAATTTCTCCTAGATAAATCTATGAGGAAGAAAAAAGTAAAGTTCTGAACCTTAAATGTCATTTACTCTTAGTAACAGGTATTTGTATTAAGAAGTCAAGAGCAAAGTAATTTATCTCAGCAATAAGGAAGGCCTGGTAAGGGGAAAATATTTAGGAATGCACATAGAAGAGATCCCTGAATTAGAAGATCAGAAATAGCATTACATAGTCCTTCTTTTCCTTGTAAATTACAAAGCTGGTTCCCTTTTCCATCTTAAATATTGTAAAAAGATGTTGCTGAGACTGATAAAGTTCATGCCTGACAAAATATCTTGATATTCTGAAGCAGCAAATGTCACTGAGCTTCAAAGGGGCAGAAAGCTAAGTGAGATACATATGGCATAGGGAGGTATGTGTGTGGTTCTATGTGTCTCTGTATGTGTTTCTGGTTGGAGAACATTAGGCTAAAGGGATGGCTCATGTTCCATGGTAAACTGTCAACCCAGGGGATTTTTAATCTTTAAGCCTGGAATAGAAACAGTCTTGGCTGACATATACTGGAAGAGGGATGATTAATAGAATCGGCAGGACATGTCTATTTAGCCATTTTTTTGAAAAAAGTTAGCATGTGGTATTATTGGCAAGTTGCTTGCATGATGAGTCTTAACAGAGTTCTTTCCACATGGGTTGCCTGAATAAATTAAGCAGTAAGGAGAGAGCTAGCTTGTATTGAGCAACTATCGTATATAATAATATATTCTACAACAGCAAAAAACTAGACATTATGACACCAACATAAAATAGATCACTGGGTTAGAATATGAATTCCAGAAATAGAATTAATTTGATATATGTCATATAAATACTCAAAACAAGGAGAAAATAAGAATTACTTATTAAGTGGTATTCTGTTCAGAGAGCAATTTGGAAAATAAAAAGTTCTATTAAGGATTTCGGGTTGAAGATCAAGAATTGACTTCCTTAATCTCCACTCTTGCTTGAAAACCCAGGAAAATAGAACTAAAAGGTTTTCTAAGCATAACTATCCAAAGCACAGAGACATTGAGAAATGGCTCTAACAACAACATAGATGCTAAAACACTTAGTTGACCTGAGCAAGAACAGACTCCTAAGTCAGCAGCAGAGAAAGCTGAGCACTACTCAGTCTGCACCACAGATCCCCCAGGAGGCTCAGAAATTGTCAGCACCATGTACCTGTGGAAGTGGGGAGGATGAAGTGTATGCAGAAGTTGTTGAAAACAGGAGGTTGGATTAAATTCTGCTTTAAAATGCAGTTAAACCACCAAATTCCCCCTTCCTCTGCTCAGCTGGAAGACTTCTCTCTCACCTGACAGGAGGCTGGAGGCTTATTCTCAGGAGATGTCAAGCTGTGCGTCTCGGGAACATTAGGTCCACTTGGGGGAAGGGAATTCCTACTGCAAATTGAGGTATTTGATTAAAGCTTACGCACTGAATGTTGAATGTCTCGTACCACTCTTTTTCCCACTTTGCTCTCACGACACTCTGAGTCTGGCCTCTATACTTTCCTTAAGAGACTGGGTGATACTTCTGTACAAAATTTGAATTGTCAACGAGACAAGACCTGCAGACATACATCAGCTTTTCCATGGAATAGCCCATTGCCATCACTCCTTAAAATGAAGACCACGGTTGACAAACCCACACAGTCCTCAGCTGCTCCCATCAGCCAATAGAGGTCCACTCTTAAACCTGGTCAGACAGCCAAAGATGTCTAGGTATTTGAGAAAAGCCTCTAATTGAAAACATAGAGACAAATAAATAAATAGAAAGAAACAGTACAGAGGTATCATTATATCCCAAGTAGCTGAGAAAGTGTTTCCTCAATGAAACAACAACAGTATGCCACAAAAGGGACATTACCCCAAGAAAAATATTGAAAATTAAAACTATGAAATATGATAAAATACTTAGAAGCTTTAGAAACAAATAGTGAGGAATTTTCTCAGAAAGTAAAACAAATAGAGATAGAAAATAAGAATGAAAAAATAGAGAATGATCTTAGGAGGATCAATAGCCAAAACTATAGATCTGAATAGACAAAAAAGAGAAAACCATCAAGAAATAATTCAAGTAGCTCCCAGAATTTGGGAAAGATGAGTTTCATCATTAAAAATGGCAAGTACCCAGCAAAACTGATAAAAATCTAGAACCACATCATGTCATTTCAGAATGTCAATGACCTAGAGTGAATCTGGTGGCTCTGAGAAATGTAAAAAAAAAATCCTATATACCCAAAGATTATGAATAAAATATTTTTGGACTCTGCAAAAACAGAGTCCAAAATTTTTATGGAAAGGCCTTCAGGAAAAAAAAAATGTTTTCCAGTCTAGAATGCTATACTCAAACTGTCAATTGAATTTGTAAATAGAATTAAGATATATTTGGACAGTCAATATCATTAAAAATGTACTTCCTACTCACTCTTTCTCAAAAAACTATTTTAGGATGTGTTCCACCTTCCATAAAAGTAAGAGAGGAAGCCACAAAACCTGGGAAATGAGAACCCACCCAAGCAAATGACAAAAAGAAGACCTTTGATGACGTTGTAGCAGAGATTTCTAGTAGTCAGTGAAAGTCACACACACCCTTGTTTTCCCCTCTTAGGCACGCAGTTAGCCTGCATCCTCCCAGCTCCCTTGCATCTAAGCGTGGCCTTAGGACTGAGCGCTGTCCATAGAAGTGAGCCCTGTACATGAGACTGAGTGTGCTACTTCCAGGCTACTGTTTTCAAGAAGGAGAGGTGCCTCCTGACTCCCCTTGAGGTGGCTGGATGCAGAGGAGGACAAGGCTGGGGAAAAATTTACCCACAGATGATAAATTTACAAGACGAGAAAACCTGGATCTCAAACTCATCACATGGAGGAGGGACATCCACTAGTGAAGGCCACCATGCCAATATGAACAAGACATAAGTTTCTGTTCTGGGGTCTATTTAACATTGCAGCCTACTAGGGATGCTGAAAATAACTGCTGGCATAAAAGCTGTCAAACAGCCCGGCCGGCATAGCTCAATGGTTGAGAGTCGACCTACGAGGTCACAGTTCGATTCCCGGTCAGGGCACATGCCCGGGTTGTGAGCTCTATCCCCAGTGTGGGGTGTGCAGGAGGCAGCTGATCAATGATTCTCTCTCATCATTGATGTTTCTATCTCTCTTTCCCACTTCCTTCCTCTCTGAAATCAATTAAAAAACAAAACAAAAAAAATAGCTATCTGTCAAACAGGCCCACAGAGTAACTAGTCCAATTGGAGCAGGTTAGAGGCTCCAGAATAAAAGTTTCCCAAGAAGACGGAACTGCTAGAAAACTGGATGTATTTGAACACTGGGGGAAAGTTTGGGGGTGAATTAGTCATAATAACACAGGCAACGAAGAAAACAAAAGTAAATAAAACATCTATTGAATCCAGGGAGAGCAAAGCTTATTATGTAGGAAAATAATTATGGCTTGCTGCATGACTTAGTTGTAAATAATGTTTAGATAACCTTAATGAGTGAATTGAACATAAAAAGTATAGCTTTATTGGGGGGAGTAGACAGCTGAAGGTGGGTATGTATGTATTAATGCAGGATGGAGAGAGAGAGTTAAAGACGTATCTCCCATCTTGAGAAGTCAATATCTCCTAAAACTGAAACATTAAAAAAATGATGTAAGTACTTCATTTATATATATACATATATACAAACATATTTATACATTTCTCTAGAAACTTAGAGAGTGGATAATATTGAGCATGGGAAATACTGAGGGGGTAGCAGCAAGAGATTCATATTTTATAATAAGCCTCTCAGATTTATTTTACTGTTTAAGTTATATGTATGTGTAAAACATAAAAACAAGAACACATTTTAAAAGAGTTAACTTCACATTTCTTACAAAAATATCCCATATGGAGCAAAAACAGAGCTATAACATTATAGTAGAGTTCAATCAGAGTGAAACAGAAAACAGATTTGATGATATTAGAGTGAGGGCAAAACTTCCTCCACTTTGAAGCTGCAGAAGAAACTAAAGAGGAAAACATCTGTGTAATAAAAATACTAAAATCAAAGAGAAACAAATCTGAAAAGTACTTTATCAATCATGAAAAGCTTAATTTTTATTATATAATAGCTCATTCAAATATCCAAGAAAAATTTCAAGACCTCAGTAGATGAATGAAAAAAATATATGATAGGAAATGGAACTGGCTAATTACTGAAAAGACCCAATTTGCTATTAAGTGAGTATGTGAAGAGTCACCTTTATACTTATTTCAACTTTAAATTGGTAACTCTAAATGCTCTTGGAATTATGATAGGCATCTGTTGTATATGAATACACAGCTAGTCTCAATGCAAATTTTTATGTTCTACTTGAAAATATAATAACAAGTAGAATTTAGGATGTGGAATTTTTCAAACTCTTTGACAAAGGCTCAAAGACCTCAAAAATTACCCTAAGTTAATAATTAACCAAAGAAATCATGAATTTGAGGGGGAAAATATAAATTGTAATTTCTCACACCATACAATAACAACATAATTATAAAAACTATGCCATAACTTGACCAGATTTTACATAAGAAATATAAAAACTAAGACTACAATAGTGTAATTGTGCTTGTTATGTGAAACGCAAAAGCATACGGGCACAGTCTTAAAATTCACAAACTTATATGTTTAATGAACAAAATAAACTAAGAAACAAAAAAGAAACAGACTCCAGTACAGAGAACAGACTGACAGCTGTCAGAAGGAAGGAGGGTAGGAGAATTGGATGAAAAAGCTGAAGGGATTAAACAAAGAACAAAAAAGACCTCAGGCACCACAACAATATGATGATTACCAGAGGGGAAGCAGGCCCGGAGGGAGAAGAGGGAATAAATGGTGATGGAAGGAGACTCGACTTGGGGTAGTGAACACACAATACAATATACAGATGATGTATTAGAGAGCTGTACACCTGAAACCTATATAATTTTATTGACCAATGTCTCCCCGATATATTCAATACATTTTTTTAAAAATTCACAAAATTTACATCAATTACTTTAGGCTGCTGGGATGTGGAATGATCTTTTTATCTTTCAAAATGTCTTCAATGTTAACAAAGAAGATTTGGAGTTCAAGGGTTATCTGTAACACTTCCTGGTCAATTAATTTAGACAAGGCACATATATATTTTAAGCCTTATTTTTTCCACCTGAGAATAATAAAAATAATACTGCTCACCTACCTCAGAGCATTTTCATGAGAACCCAATGCTGTAATGTATATGCAGACACTTGTAAATATAAAGCAATGTATTAATATGATGAGTTATTGTTATTATCATTGGTGTTATTGAGAACACTGCTTTGGCAGAATGATTCTTTCTCAACCACAGACAGAGCTTTCTCTTCCTGCTTCCATATGTGACACATTAGAAGTTATTTGAGCTCAAGGTCAGTTTTAACTTCGGCTTCTCAGAAAAGCAATGGAATAAACCAAAGATCAATGTGAATATTTTCCAAGAAAATCATCCAAAAGGAATACCCAGGGAATGAGGGAAAGCATTCCAAGGACCCCACAGGAAGAACGAGTCTTTGTCTGAGAGCTCTGAGCTCCTCTAAGAACTTTGTGTTAGCCACTGCTCATCTCCTCAATGGAAAAGACTGGCTCCTTGGTCAACTCCAGTTAATTTCAGTGTTTATGAGGGGCTCAGGATCTTTGAATGGGTCACTCAGAAGGGTTTAATCATATGACTTCAAATTTAAAAAGGTTATTATTTAGACCCAGTCATTACAGATTCATAAAATTTTACTTTCCGACCAAAAATGTAAATATATATGTATAAATGTATATGTGTGTGTGTATATGTGTGTGTGTATGCCTAAGTGACCATCCAATAGTTTGACCATTCTCCTGGTAGCTATGACGTGCAATGACCACCAGGGAGCAGATGCTCCAACCAGTAGAGGAGGGAGCCTGATTCCTTGTGGAATCAGCTGTGGGTTAGGTTGCTGCTGGGTCACTGTTGGCCCCAACTCTGGTTCACCCACACCCTTGACCCAAAGAGGAGGGAGGAGGGAGCCCGATTCCTCACAGAATCAGCTGTGGGTTAGGTTGCTTGCTGGGGGGAGGACAGGCAGAGATTAACCAAAGATATTATATGCACACTAGAGGCCTAGTGCACGGATTTGTGCACCAGTGAGGTCCCTCAGCCTGGCCTGTGGTAATCAAGCTGAAACTGGCTCTCTGACATCCCTGGAGGGGTCCCGGATTGCGAGAGGGTGCAGGCCAAGCTGAGGGACCCACCAGTGCATGAATACGTGCACCGGTCCTCTAATATATATATATATATATATATATATATATAATTTTTCATTCAACAATTAAAGTTTAGGGATAACTAGGAATATTTCTAAGGTAGTTTTGGTTTGATTTTTGACTGTTGAAATCGAACACTGAAAGTTCAGAGGTGATCTCAATTTTTGTTTTCGTGTTTTGGGTGTGTTGGGAACATGAAAAGCAATGTGAAGATATGTACTAAATTGCTCAGTCATTATTTCTGAAGAATTACACTTACTGTAAAATGAATTTTCCTAATGGCTCTTTTGTTTTTTTATCTCTATGACTCCTACAGTAAAATGCCCATTCAATCTTTTGCCCATTTCATAGTTGGATTGTTTGTGTCTTTACTGTTGTGTGTGTATGTGTATATATATGCTGATATATATGATACTTGTCCTTTGTCAGATATATGATTTACATTATTTCTCCAAGCTTGTATCTTTTTATTTTTCATCCTCTTAGCAGGGTCTTTCAAAGAGCAAAAGTTTTTCATTTTGATTAGATCAAATTTATTGATATCTCCTTTTATGTATCATGTTTTTGGTTTCGAGTCTAAGAACTCTTTGCTTATCCTTTATCCTGAAGATTTTCTCTTATTTTAAAAATAATTGTACAGATTTACACTACATTTAAGTTCATAATTAAGTTATTTTTGAAGTTATTTTTGTATGTGTGAGGTTTTTTGTTTCTTTGTTTACTTTTGTGTGTTTTTTGTCACTTGGATGTCAAAATGTTCCAGCCTTATTTCCTGAAAAGAACATCCATCTTGCATTGGATTGCTTTTGTAAATTTATCAGAAATCAATTGGGTTGATTTTTGTGGGTCTATTTCTGGGTTCTGTATTTTGCTCTATTGATCTATGTGTCTATTCTTCTTCAATACCACACTTTTTAAAAAAATATATATATATATTTTATTGATTTTTTTTTTACAGAGAGGAAGAAAGAGAGATAGAGAGTTAGAAACATCGATGACAGAGAAACATTGATCAGCAGCTGCCTCCTGCACACCTCCTACAGGGGATGTGCCCGCAATCAAGGTACATGCTCTTGACCGGAATCAAACCTGGGACCTTTCAGTCCCCAGGCCAACACTCTATCCACTGAGCTAAACCAGTCAGGGCTTCAATACCACACTTTTTGAATGCTGCCGCTGTATAGTAACTTTAAATATTGAATATAAAGTGAATAATCCCAGATTATTCTTTTTTGGATTCTTTTAGGTATCATAGTGATTTCACTTTTCCAAATAAATTTTAGAATATATCCACAAAACATCTTGATGGGATTTTGGTAGGAATTATATTAAACCTTTCCCTAAATTTAGGAGAAATTACATCTTTGTTATGCTGAGTCTTCTTATCCATGCACACAATATGAATTTTCATTTATTTGGGTCTTTTAAAAATTTCTTTCATCAGTATCTTGTAATTTTCAGCATATAAGTCCTATATATGTTTTGTAAAATTTATATCTAAGTATTTCATTTTCTTTAGAGTGAAGATAATGACATTGTGTTTTTAATTTGTTTCCACATATTCATTGTTAATATGGATATGTGAACTTGTATCCTTGCTAAACTCACTAATAATTTCTAAAATTTTTGGAGAGTTAAGCTTTTTGTAATTTTCTAAATGGATAGTCATGTTATCTTCAGATTGGGACAGTTTGTTTCTTTCTGTCTATTCTGTATGCCTTATTATTCTTTTGTTGAAAATATATTTTTTGATTAATTCAGAGAAGAAGGGAGAGAAAGAAACAGGAACATCAATGATAAGGAGGGGATCTAGCCGGCAACCCAGGCATGTGCCCTGACCAGGAATGGAACTCGGGACCCTTCAGTCTGCAGTCTGATGCTCTATCCACTGAGCCAAATCAGCTAGAGCTGTAGGATTTATTATTCTTTACCTGGCCTCCTTCCATTGGCGAGGCGTTTCAGTTGAGTAAGAGTGGTGCTTGCCTGATCTTGTTTATAGGAGGAAAGCATAGTCTTTCACCATTAAATATAATGTCAGCTATTGGTGTGTGTGTGTGTGTGTGTGTTTTTTAAAATGCTTTTTTATAAATATATTTTTTATTAATTTCAGAGAAGGAAGAGGGAGAGAGAGAGAAACATCAACGATGAGAGGGAATCATTGATCGGCTGCCTCCTGCATGTCCCATATTGGGGATTGAGCCTGCAAAACCATGACCTCCTGGTTCGTAGTTCAGTGCTCAACCACTAAGCCACACTGGCTGGGAGCTGTTTTTTTATCAAGTATTTTTCTTTTATTTTTAACTTGCTGTGAGGTGTGTTTTTTTTAAAATCATGAATGGGTGTTGGATTTTGCCTAATTCTGTATTGTGTGCATACATTTATATTATAATGTAATTTGACTTTTCTTCTTTAGATTGTTGATGTGGTAGATTACATTGATTGATTTTTTAGATATTGAACCATACTTGCATGCCTACAATTGATACCAGTTGGTCATGGTGTATAATTCTTTTGATTCATTGTTGGATTTGATTTGTTATTTTCTTGTGGATTTGTGTCTAAATTCATAGGAGATATGACCGTAGATTTTCTGATGAATTGATTTATGTATTTAATTTTTAACTTTTCTGTGTATAGCTTTACTATGAATTTTTAAGCATCATGTTTTAAATAATAATTAATACTATTTTAAACAATCTGCATTTTACCTCTTTAAAATTATTTTTTAAGAAAAACTAAGTTAATTGGGAGTGGTATAAAGAGATTGTAGGATTTATTCTGTGTGTGGAGAGAGAGAGAGAGAGAGAGAGAGAGAGAGAGAGAGAGAGTTTGTGAGATATAAATTAAAAAAACAACAACAAGTGAGGCAGTATTACTAAACATTAAATGATAAACACAACATGGAATAGCAATCAAATACTTCACAATTTCCAGAAGTCTCTTTATCCCATAGCAACCATATTTGGATTTCTCATGAATGATGATTTCCCTATGAAGAGACCCATAGATCTATACCTGCTCTTTATTACTGATGATGATGATGATGATGATGATGCTAATAATGATAATGGAAAAGAAATGGTCAAGAGAGAGGAAAGAAAAAGGGAAAAGGGTCATGGTGGGGGCAGGAGGGGAAGACTAGTTAATATATACCAGTTGTTGAGTGCCTATTGCTAGGAATTCTATTTTTCTGGTGATGCATCTAGGGTGATTTCTTCCCTTTCCTTTCTATGATCTTCTGTTCACTTTCATCATATTGGTGCATCCTGACAGAGTGTGCCAGCAATATAAGTGATGGCTCATTTCTCTGTGTTCCATCACATTGCCTAATCTTAGTAAAATTTTTATAACTTTTATAAGGGTGATAAGCCATGTTGTTAATTTATTTATCTTTCACTGAATTCTTTATTTTATAAATTATGCTTAGTATCGGAGTAAATAAGAACTGGGGATCAAATTATTGGGAGTAGAGATTGATGTCTTCATTTTTAATATTTTATTTCAATGGATTTTATTGGAGTTTCATATAAGTTTATGGTATGATAAACTTGTATCTGTCTTTGTTTTCTCCACTAAAACAAGAACTGTGGTGCTGCATCATGTGCCTTTGGTTTGGGGACTTGGATGGTTTTATTTTAAGTCATGTCACTTAACATTTTGGGACTAACTTTATCCATACACAAAGCCCTGCCTGATCTTCACCTTTGAACCTGGGTTCCTCGAAGACCCAATTTACTCTTCTTTTTAGCTTATGATCGCAGTGGGAGAGCAATGCACCGTTCAGCCAAGTAGGCTCAGCCTGGAAGAGCCTGTCTTTCCCCCAAATAAAGTCCAATCATGAGTTTTCTGGAAGAAAGAGCTAGTTGGACTGTTTGGTTAGGAAAATGCCCTGATGAGGTAAACTCATCTGACTCTACTTGGTCCTTAAGGCCTAATCTTTTTATATGGGAAGCATCCCAGAGAAGATTCCATGTCATAAACTCTAATGGATGCCAACTGGGCTCTTGTGGAAAGGGAGATTGTTTAGAAGGAATGCTTTTAGAAGATATGGCATAATAGGGGGGTATTTAATACAATGCAATATTTTTGTTATTTCTGTAATAACTGTGTTACATCTGAATATACTCTTCATGAAATACATCAGCTTAAGAACTCTACCATGATCGTAGCCAAATAATGTCACCCCTTATGTAGCCATGAAAATCTTGAGATTAACCAGCCCCTGGGTGCTACTTTTAATGATGTTTTCGCAAGCAGCTTTCTACTTAGAAATGTGAATATTTGGCAGATATTTTCATATTTGTGTTATAAAAAGGTCATAAAACTGAAAAAGTAGCCAAATTCTCACTTGATAGTTTTTGAATCTTTAAATTTGTTCATGTATCAAACAGGGATTTTTGAATAGCCACATGCTACATTCCTTGTTAGTCATTGGAGTTAGAAAAATAAAGAAAAAGACATTTATTTGCTCACTCATTCCTTTAGAACTCATGTTTGAGCATACATTATGCCCCAAGCATCATTCTAGGTTCTGTGAGGTGATACAGAAGTAGGTATGGTACATCCATTCATTCATCAATGCTACAGAAATACTTTGCAAGTGATGAAGCTATTGCTTGAGGACACAGAAGTTGTTCAGCATCGAACTAGTTAGTCTCTTTCTTCTCCTGACCATACAAGGTACTGTGAGCACATATTAATTTAGCTTATTCAAAATTCACCATCTACCTACAGAGTTCCAGGTCCTATGCCAGGCACTTTGGAATAATAAGATGAAGAAGCAAGTGTCTGTCTTTGAAGAACTTGGTAATAATGGAGATAAGGATGCTCAGGAATTTTGTACTGGCATGTGTGGTGTGTGAGCACAGAGAAGGGAGCAGAGAAGGATCCTACAGAAGTGATGCATGGAAAACATGGAAGGAGATGGGACATCAGTGTTCCAGCCACAACTGTTAGGCATTAGAGGTCTGAGAGAGCTTGTTATGTTGGAGGGACTCCATGTCATGTGTTGTTACTGGATCATGGAGTCTATGGAAGAGCATTGGGGGAGGTCTTGGATATTGGGAGAGAGCATTTGGATATTGTTCCGCAAGGGATGGTGAGTCAGAGACCTACTTTCCATCTGCCCTGCCAATATTTCCCAACTCCACTTCCCTGAACACCCTATGTATTTTGCTTCAAGTAATAGTAATATTGTTTGAGCTCCACAGTTGCAGAAAGAAAAGAACAGCCATCAGGACAAGTAGATGAGAAGAAAAACATGGAATCAATCCAACGTGTCAAGATCCAGTTGTCACTGCTGCCACCTCCCATGTGGGTTATATGAAGCTCCTTTACTTGTATTTATCTCCTCTGGCCCTCCCTACAGACCTCTGGGGTAAAGTGGAATTGCCTTTGTTTGCACATGAAGAAATGGAGGCCCTGGGAGATGAGTGGCTTTTGCCAAGCCGTACAGTTCCAGAGCTGAGGCTTCTAATCCTAGTGCAGTGTTTCTGCCGTGAACCAGGTGAGCTCTCTGTTCCGCCGCCATCCCCGTGGGTACTGGCCCGCCTTCAGGATGTACAATTTAGAGTGTGAAAGAGATGGGTCCCTTACCTATAGGACTACTCTTGATCTCATATTTATAGCCAGGATTCAGTCATTTATTAATCACCTAGTGTGTCCATTTTCCTGCTCAGGAGTGTTTAGGTCAGACCTGTATTTGAATTCCAGCTCTCATTCTACATACCCCTTAATTTTGAGCAAATTTTTCAAATTGTAGTTCTTATTTCCTCATCTGTAAAAATAGGTACATTCTTGTTCCCCAAAGCATGAGATGATGTGGAAGCCCTATGATATCAACAGAGAGCCTGATGTATGTTAATCTCTCAGAGCCATTATCCAATAGGTACAATAATTAATAAGATCACGGTCCTGTCTTCTCCATGTTTTAGCCCAGTGAGAACACTGAAATTTTGTTTTTGTAATCCTCACCTGAGGATATTTTTCCATTGATTTTTAGAGAGAGTGGAAGAGAGAGGGAAAGACAGAGAGAAATATCCATGTGAGAGAAACACATTGATTGGTTGCCTCCTGCACAAGCCCTGACCAGGGCCTGGTCCGGGAAGGAGCCTGCAACTGAGGTATATGCCCTTAACTGTAATCAAACCTGGAACCTTTTGGTTTGCTGGCTTGGTCTATCCACTGAGCCAAACCGGCTAGGGCAGAGCATCAAAATTCAGAAGAGCAATTGAAGTTTCAATAGGGTAAGAAGACCGGAAATCCCAGGCACCCTAGACCCTTTCTTAGCACAATGGAATCAAGCGTTTTGGCTATTCACCCTCTTTTGTTCCTTCTGGCAACCATAACCAAAATATATGGTTGTCTAAGAAAAAAGCCTTCTATGAGGGAAGTGGATTGACTTAATCTTGGGAATACCATCCTCTTCCTTTTCCTCTACTCCTTCCTGTGCCACTAAGGGCTCTTAAAGTTCCTTTGTCCACTCATCTAGCTGTTTTCTTAACCTGCTGAGACTTTTTCTCATTGGGTATCTTGTGGAACTGGAAGTTGCTTTCTTAGTCATGGCAGTAACCTATAGACAAACATGGAGCCATGGATTAGAATGAGTTAGGTCTTTCTAACTACACAAAACACACATATGCCATACCCCCATGCACACATCACACATACATACACAAAACACATGCACTCACACACCTCACATACACACATACCACACACACCACACATGTACAAACACAAATACATAAAACATATACAAACACCCACATCATACAAACACATACTACACCTAAACCCTCTATGTGCACATATGCAAACACACCACACATGCACACATATGCACATACATCACACACACCTAGACAGCACATGCCTGTTTGCATTTAGTTTTGCTTCTTGGATGAAGAAGTTTACATAAATGAGAGCATAGGTTAAGTATGCCCATGTTGAAAGATTTGGCAAATGAATCCAGCCTGAGAGGCATTGTTGAGATCCGAGGGCTTCCACAGCATCATTCGCAGGGGTCAAGCCCTGCTGGGGCTGGCTCGGAGTTCTTTGCCAGCTTTGAGGGTGTGGTGCAGAGGATCTGATGTTTGCTTTAATGACTGTGAGAAGTCTCTTAAACAGATTGGCTGCCTAGAAAAACATTTCACATGCTTCTCAGTTCTGAACACTGGCTTCGTCAGCCATGACCACAGGGAGATTAAGTGTAAGTTTAAAACTTTCTCCAATCAGGCCATAAAAATTGTGGTTTTCCTCCTCTATCAAATTAGCTGATCTCATTTAGGCATGACCACTGCTTATACACAATCAAACTGTAGGCAGACACTTCTGACTTTGCTTCACCAGAACCTAAACAGAGGTTCACATACAGAGGAGAGAGGCCCTCGCAGGGCTGAGGTCCATAGTACACGCTCTGGGAGGGCAGGTACCTTATCTTGTTTTCTGGAAGTCCCCCCCCCCCCCCCCGCCCCACCCCGGGACAGAGACTTCTGCTAACGGAGTATGAGTTCTTTCTGGGAGTTTTATTTACTCTTTCATCTCTGAGGTAGATGCCTGGCACACAGTGGATTTAGCAGGACATACTTGGGTAACTTCTAGAACTTTACCTTCTGAACTTCACTAGTCTAGGCTCAGACTTTGATTCTTATTAAGATGACCACTCTCTGGAGAGAGGACTCACAAAACTGGTCTTCATGCCTGCTGCCTGTGTATGAGTGAAGGGTGGGGAGGGAGAGGGGAGAGAGACAGTGCTGAGGTGGAAGTGGATGCAACCAGGGCGGAAGTTAGGAACAGATAAGATCTTTTTCTTCTTCACTCTAACATTCAGCTACATTTTATTCTAGTTATTTTTTGTCTGTTTTTTTTCTTTTGTACTGTTGAGATCATATTATATGAAAACTACTGTACTTTGACTTTTCACTTAATATAATTAGTACCAGCCCTTTTCCATATCATTAAATGACATTGCAAATATTATTCCAAAAAAAACCCCACAAACGTTTGCACTGTGCACGTGCACCATCATTTAACTAGACTTTCCTCCCTTGTTTGGCAGTAACTGATTGATAAAGAGCAGAATGAAGGGTCTCTTGAGGCATGGAGATCAGTGTTAGTTCTTGCTTGGGACTGTCCTAGCCAGGCTTCTGATCTTACTGGGTCGAGGCAGTTGTTTTGTGTTCCCCCGAACTAGTTTATGTTAGCCAACCATTTGATTATGTAGATGGTTTACTGGGGAGTCAATACGATGTCTATCAAAATGAGAATATTCCCATTTTGTGCCTTTTGATTTTTATATTTTGAAATAATAGAAAGGACACCTAAACAGATGGATGACTCCAGGCAAGCAAGTCCAAACATCAATGCAGGTTTTTAGCCTTTAAGCTTTACTGAATATCTCAAAAGAGCATGGAGAGTCTATTTGAATGTTAATCAGCTTAGGGCAAGTTTGGGGCCTCGGGAAACACAGCAGCATGGAATGAATAAGCTCAGGATCCTCCTTTGGATTGTGTCAGCGTCGGGGCCAGCGAGTTCTGTGCTAATGATTTGATGTAGGACGAGGGGTATCCTGTGCATCTGCTGAGGAAGTGCCTGTCTAGGAAGAGATAGAGCTGGAGGTTTGGAAGCATTTAATTTAAAGTGAAAACAGGTCTGTTTTGTTGGAGATTCAGTAGATCTGAAAATGGAATCTCACAAATTGTTTGTCAAATTGGATTTATGGGAACAGACTGAATTAGATATTATTCAATTAAAGATATAAGTTAGAGATATATTGATATGCAGGGTGCAGCAAAAGTAGGTTTATAGTTGTTCATATTAAAATAATATAATGATAAATAATACAAGAATAAACTGCTTCACATACTCATAACTGTAAACCTACTTTTGCCCTACCCTGTGTTTGAGATGCAATGGTGTCATTTCCAAAGGTTCCTAATGTATTTTTTAATATTTAACATATACCGATGTGAGGTGATACCTCATTGTCATTTTATTTGCATCTCTCTGATGATCATTGTCTGTGAGCATTTTGCTATATGCTTTCTTGGCCATCTGTATGTCCACTTTGGATAAGTGTCTATTTAGGTCCTTTGCTGAATTTTTAATTAGATTGTTTGTCTTCCTTTTGTTAAGTTATATGAATTCCTTATACATTTTGGAAATTAACCCCTTATCAGATGTATCATTGGCAAATATCTTCTCCCATACAGTGGGACCCCTTTTCATTTTGTTGATGGTTTCTTTTGCTTTGCTGAAGTTTTTTATTTTGATGTAGTCCCATTTGTTTATTTTTTCCCCTTAGTTTCCTTTGCCCAGGAGATGTATTGGCAAACATATTGCTTTGAGAGAGGTCAGATTTTGCTGCCTATGGTTTCTTCTAGAATTTTTATGGTTTCATGACTGACATTTAAGTCTTCTATCCATTTTGAGTTTATCCTCACCTCACACCTGTCAGAATGGCTGTCATCAACAAATCAACAGATGACAAGTGCTGGAAAGGATGTAGAGAAAAGGGAACCCTAGTACACTGGTGGTGGGAATGCAGACTGGTGCAGCCACTATGGAAAACATTATGGAATTTCCTCAAAAAATTAAAAATGAAACTGCCATTTGACCCAGTTATCCCACTTCCAGGAATATATCCTAAGAAACCAGAAACACCAATCAGAAATAATATATGTAACTCTATGTTCATAGTGGCATAATTTATAATAGCTAACATCTGGAAACAGCCCAAGTGCCCACCAGTAGATTAGTGGAAAAAAATCTGTGGCATTTTTACACCATGGAATACTATGTAGCAGTAAAAAAGGATTTCTTACCCTTTGAGACCACATGAAGGGACATGGAGAATATTATGCTAAGCAAAATAAGCTAGTCATAGAAAGACAAGTATAAAATGATCTCACTCATATGTGGAATCTAATGAACAAAATTAATTTATGAACAAAAAATATCCAGAGACACAGAAGCATGGAACAGAGCAACAGATCTCTGAGGGAAGGCAGGGGAGGGAGTGTTTGGGGGAGAAATTAACCAAAGAACTTTTTATGCATACATGCATAACCTATGGATACAGAAAATTGTATGGTGAAGGCCTGAGGGGGTCAGGTTTGGGGTGGAGGGGTCAATGGGAAAAACAAGGGATATATGTAATACTTTAAGAAATAATGATAAATTTTAAAAAATTAACATATGCAGTACCTCTAGGATGAATCAGACTATGTTGGAAGAGAGGTAAGAAGGCAGGAAAGAAAATTTTAAACAGAATTAAAGGTAGTTTCTCACTCAGTGGAAATTATGGTTTAGCAGTCATTGCATGGTTAAGACAAGGCAGAGTAGGGTGGGGCATGACCATGGCAGGACTGAGGATGGACATGACTGACTTCAGGACACCAAGTTAGAAATTTGAAGTCAAGGAGATAGACATGTTCCTTGCTCGCCAAATCCTGCCTCTCAGCCAGTGGCTTTGGCAGAGTCCCTTAAGGCCTGGTGAGAGAATATATTGGGATAGGTTGGGTGACTTAAATATTAAGTATAGGAGATGTAAGTCCTACCTGGCAGAATTTTTCAAACTGTAGGTTGTTACTAGCATTTGTATAAAACATAAAGTAGAACAGAATGGAGTGAAACAGAAAATATCAGAGTGATATCACAGAGAGTGAAGAGAAATATGAATTCCTAAAACTTTGGTTTCAGTTTTGAGGGCAGAGCAAAGTCATATAAATTATTATTTTTTTTTTGTGACCCCAGGTCCTTAATGTGGAAAACAGTGCCCTAACAGGCTGCAGAAAGCAAATCAGGAAGGCAGTTGGTAGGATTAATAAGATAATGAAAGGTTTCATTATAGCATGTTCTTTATCTATACTAATAAAAGCATAATATGCTAATTAGATTGGACAGCCAAAGGACCTTCTGGACATCCTTCTGGATGAAGCTGGGGCTGCGAGGGCCGAGAAAGCCACCTGCAGCTGCGAGGGCTGAGCCCCTTGCACGAATTTCGTGCATCGGGCCTCTAGTTGTATAATAAAGCTTTACACTTACTCCAGTGTTACTAAAAATTGACTTTTGTCCAAGATATTTATAAATGTATATTTCCAAGAACGAATAGTTAAAACAAACAAAAATAACAAAACAAACACTGCCAGGGCTAAATATTAAACAATGGAGAAAACAGCTATAGTGAGATGGTGAGTTTCTGCATATGTGTGCATATGTTTGAGTCTGTTCCTAAAATAGGACTCAGTCTAAGATAGGAATTAGATTGTGCTTTACAAATAGCAATCTGACACTGAATGCAGGGATGGGGCAAATGTAATTGTCTTGTTATTTAGACTCATGGCTCTATGGGCTCAATGGATATTTTTCAGGACAGTTAAGTTGCCTAGGATCTTCTTAACCAACAAGTGTAGTTATATTTTCTTCAGAATATAGAACAACATATACTTTACACGCAGTGGTTCTCAACCTGTGGATCGCGACCCTTTCACAGGGGTCGCCTAAGACCATCCTGCATATCAGATATTTACATTACAATTCATCACAGTAGCAACATTACAGTTATGAAGTAGCAACGAAAATAATTTTATGGTTGGGTCACAACAGGAGGAACTGTATTTAAAGGGCCAGAAGGTTGAGAACCACTGCTACAGGAAAGAAAGCTTATAGTATTTGGAGAAGTTGGTGTCAGATAAATGGTTTTAATAGGCTTACGAAGGCTATTACTCTCGCTGGGAAAATATAAATTACTTTGAATACATGAGCCTAAAATTGTTGCTACCAACATGTTTAGGGCTTTGTTACATGACAGAAGTAAATAGGTTGAGATAGCTTAATGGGAAGAATGTTTCTAAGTGAAGATGGTAATATCTGGAAAGGAATTTGGGCAATTAGAAAAATAATGCTGATTGTTTGGAAGTTTTGTCTACCAAGTAGATTTTGTGAGCATGTTTTCATGTCTACCATTCTCAATGCTGGTTTAAAAAAGTACTCCATTTGTTTAAGCGCGTTCACTGCCAGCTGGGTAGAATTCCTTTTACAAAGACCCAACTGAATGGATTGGAGAGGACTCTTTATTTATCTATGATTTCAACTCCACCTGTTTACCATTTTCTTGTTAAAAGGAATTAGCGAGTGTTGGGTATGTGGCTATGAAGCAATTGAACAAATCTCCAGTGCAACTATAATACAAATCCATCTTCAATCCCAGAGCAAATTGTTCTCATTTCGGGAGGGGAAAAGGTATTTTCTCAGCTAAAAACAAAAATTAACAAATATTTTGCAGAAGGTGAACTTTAGGGTCCCAACCAAATCCTGAACAAATTAGAGTGAAGCAGAAACAGCTGTTGGGTAAACTGCACATCCTAAGAGTAGGTTCTGGGCTGTCAGGCCGGATTGCTTGGAGCTGGCCGGTCCCAGCTTTACCATTTCTCAGAACCTTGGCAAAGAGTGGGAAATGTGGAAAGAGGAACACAAGTTCAAGAACAACAGGAGCTCCAAGCACTCTTTGCTTTGGGACCCAAGGGATTCAAATGCCGATTTTCTTATTTTCCCCTGGGAAGTAGCCGATGACAATGAAGAAGACTTGTTCTGTGACAAGGGGGCATGAAGCTGTGATGAACCTGTGAGAATGCAGCAGGCATCTCAAGAAAATTGTCATCTCACTGCAAGAGCTGCCCCCAAACAAGGTTTAGCATGGTAATCCCATGACCTTCTCCCATGAAGGTTAAACTTTGCATAACAATGAGAGAAACATCTGCATGTTACCCACTCATAATATAAGTCAAGAGATATGGAATGACTTGGAAAGACTGAAATACAAGCTTGATCATTTTCAAATTCCAAACGAACTTTTCCTCCACCAAGAACTGTTGTGTTTGAGTCCAAGGGAAGTGTTTCAGTTTCTCAGCATCCTAGATATTTTAGATATGCTAAGGAATTGCTAAGTGATCTCCTCAGCTTGTTTTTCTTGTTAAATGTGTTAGAGAGTGCCTAGGGATCCATAAGAAAAGCACACCACTTTCCACCCAAGTTCCAAGGCAATTAGAAATGAGAACAAAGAGAGTGAAAATTTTAAGGCCAAATATAACTTCTATAATGTATAAAGCCAATATGGTTCAGTATGGCTTATTTCTTGGGGCATTTGGGCTTTTAAACTAACTGAACTAGACTGTCATATTTCAGGGAGGGGGGCGGAAAGAGATTAACCAATTAATTTATATGCATATATGCATAGCCCATGGATAGACAATAATGTGAGGAAAGCCTGGGGAGTGAAGGGGAGCAAGGTGGAAAGAGTCAATGGGGGGGGGGGGGGGAGGAAAGAAAACGGGACATCTGTAATACATCAATAAAGATAAATTCAAAACAAAACAATAACAACAAGCACTGAACTAGAAATAGAAAGACTCATGGTGCCTGTTCCTCAGGTAGCACCAGCCAATGCCACAGGGAAGCCAAGGCACTGGGAAGGCTATTATTATTGTTTGCCATGCGGCCAGGAAGAATTAAGAACATATGCTCTTGGTGGAATATAACCCCCCCCCCCAACATTATTATGGTAAAATTTATCTTTTCTTATATAGCTAATTTTCTATTTATAGTGCATACAAAGTGTGAAGCAGATGACAAAGATATGAAACGAAAATAAAGCCCCTCATTTATCTATCCTTCCCTCTTTACACTCAAGAGGCACCAACTCTTAAATAGTTTCTGTTTTTACTTGCCCTGGTTGTTATCATTATAATTTTAAATGACATACTTCTATTTCTACTTCCAAAATTGTCTTTAAACAGTATCTGTTGATTCTCTTCTATAAAAGATGAGGAATCTGGCATACTTACACCCCCTCCAACCTCCTCTCTCCCCTTCACGTTCTAATTTTTATTAAGCTTTTTGTTGTTGTTGTTTTCACTTTTTTTTTTTATGAGGAAGCCTAATTAAAAATGAACTCCTAGAGTTCAAACTTCACTTCATCATGTATCTACTTATTAGCTATGTAATCTTGAAAAAGATATTTTGCCTCCCAAGACTTCAAATTCCTCATTTCTAATGGGGGATAATAATGGTACCTCCTTCATAAGTAACTGTGTGGACAAAATTGGCCAATTCATATAAAGTTCTTAGCATGGTGCCTAATAGTCAGAAAACACTGAGCAAATGTTACATATGGTTCTGGGACAAGAGTAAGTTTTTATCAGAAGCTTGATTCTAAAATCTAACAAACAATATATAATATTATGATTATTTAAATACTTTTATAGTAGAATCAAATAGTGATGCCATTGCGATTAGCTAGTCATTAGTAATAGGAAAGGAACAAAAGGGGGACCAGACATGATAAGCATGGTCAATTGGGCAGCTTCACCAGGAAGCTGCAGTTTTACACTCCCCAGGGAACCTTAGGTTCCTTCATGCAGATTACTGGGGGAAGGGGCTGGACAAAGGGGAAGATGGACGCATGTGCAGTAAATAGGGGTAACATCAGAAAGGTGCTTGCTGCCCGTCAAACCTGGGACTAAAGATCATTGGCCAGATGCTGGAAGCCAATTCTAGCATGTCATAATTGCAAGAGTTTCATCAAAAGGTTGATGGAACTTGGGGACTCAACAGGGTTGAGTCACACATGTAGTCACCTGTTGGGAATGACTGAGGGCATTTCCCCAAACCTGAAAAGGGATTATTGCTTGGCTGCCAGACAGCTAAAAGGCATCTTAATCTACATGTTATTGCCTCCTACTGGCCAAACACCCAACAGCTGTAGGCTAATTCCCCCATTCTGACAATGGACTCTATATGAAACCCTGACCCTTTGAAGTGTATATCTCTGCCTCGCCTCAGGACAAGTTGTGTTAATAAAAAGCATGGGGTCCTGAGAAGAGGAGACCTTAGAATTTAGATTTTAGTTTCTTTTAAACTAGGCTTCTCTGACCCCCAAATGCCTTTCAAAATTATATTTCATCTCTGGACTCCTATTTGATCTATGCACAGCCTTCTCCAGATTTCCTGAACCCTTCTTGATGCTGGGACAAGAACCCCAGCAGCTAGAGGTGGTGGGGCCACTAAAAACCCATGAAAATTTGGGAATACCTAATCCCACAGACAAAGGAATTCTCTCTCTTGGTTCTTGGTGCTCCTTGGGCTCTCTGATTCCTTGGGCTTTGCTCCTGCCCATGTCCCTTCCATAGCTAGATAGCCCTGCAGACTCCACACACAAGGGACTGATGGACTGCAACTGAGAACACAAAGCAAGCTGGCTTGATGCGGGCCTGGCCACTGCTCCACTATGTAAGGAAAACTCTGGGCAATGGCTTTGATTGAAGCTCCGCGGAAGCCGCAGTTACACTTCTATGGCAGGATGAAGGGAAATGGGGCCTTGAAAACTAAGGAGTATAATTCCACAAAAATATAGAACTTTCTGCAATACCTCCCCCTCCCGTGCAAGACTGAGAAAATACTTTTTCTCAGGATATTGCAAGAAACCCGCTCCCACCAGCAACCTGTGGGGATGAGCAGTGCTCCCACCTATAACAATAGCTTGGGTGGACTCAGAAAAAGAGATGTGATTTTTTTGTCATTAAAACTTTGTCCTCTAAAAGAGATGCTTTCACGTGTCAATGTTTAATAGGTCTTAATTACTTCTAGGTTTCATTATTTCTTCTTGTCATACTTCTTTGAGAAACAATATAGTACTGGTTGTCAGCTTATATATTCTACTGTGAATGTGACATTATATGAGTTAATTGGTTTTTCTATGCCTTGTTTTTCTCATCATCATCAGATAGGGATAATAAAAGCACCTTCCTTAGAGTATTTTATGAATGATAACTGAAATAATGTATGTGCGGCGCATAGACAAGCACACACCACCCTATATTATTTTGCTGTTTCTTTTAAAAAATTTTGCTGGAGTACTTTATTAATTAATTTATACTTACAAAATGTTGGGGACACTAAACGTTCTGGGTTTGCATATACAAAATACATTTTTATTTTCCTCTCCTCTCATATGTGAGTGCTTATAAGATTTCAAATTCCCTGTGGCAATTTGGAGTTGCATTTCCAATAATGATGAAATCGTTTGTTGCAGACCAATACTCCCATCAAGAACATCTAGAGAAGCTGGGAAAAATACCCAGCTCAGCACTGGAAACCTAGCAAGGCAGCCAGGACTGCCCAGTTGGGAAAGAACCCAGAAAGAAATAGGTGCATTGAGGTGAATCCAATTTTTTTTTCCACTTAAGATATTTGCTGCTCTTGGCATGTGGCCAAAGGCCTAAAAAGTTGAGCAGGAAGTGGCAGCTAATTGAGCAGAGCATTTGATAAGTATGTGGGCTGAGGAGATAAAAAATGAAGTCAGCCTACCAGGAAAATGGGTCCTTGGTAAAAGCCTCCCACTTCCAGGTCAGACCCCTGGAGGCATATCCTCTAGGAGTAAAGGCAAGCTGGAAATAGATCATCCCTCACAAAAGACTGGATGGCGGTGATCTGCACCTACTTTAAATGCCTCCTAGAGAGTAAGCTCTCCCCTTATAGGAGGAAGACAAAGCAGCCAAATCTCAAATTATGTTTACAGTTTTCATTCATAATGTCTTACATTGAATACAAATAACCAAGCGTTTCAGGAAATAGGACCAAAAGGACAAAAACCAAGAAGAAAAACAAACAATAGGATCAGATCAGCAGGTGACCCACTTTTTATTTATCATTTACTTTGAAATGCCTATGATTCCTATGTTAAAGAAAACATGTCAATAGTTGAGAATTTCACTAGGGAGCAATGGCTTATAAAATAATTTAATAGAAATTCTAGAACTGAAAACTACATAAAATAGAATTAAGATCTGAAAGTACAGTTTTAATAGCAGATTACTCATAGCAGAAGAGAAGCTAAGTAAGCTCAAACATATATTACTATCAAATATCCAAACTCCTACCCACAGAGAAAAAGCATGTAAGAGATAAAAATGCCTTAAAGACATACGGGCTTGGTGAAAAGATCTGACCTATGATGCATTTGAAGTCCTTGGAGGAGAGGGAAAAGAATTCTGGTAGATTCCAGATTTGTAGAGAAACTGGTCATGAACTATTCCAAATTGATGAAAACATCAGGTCACAAAATTCAAGAAAAATGGCAAACCCTAAATTGGATGAATAATATTTTAAATGCCCAAGCATAGCATAGTAAAATTCCTTAAAACAAAAGACAAAATCTTAAAAGTAGACAAAAAAGACATTTTACCTTGAAATGAGCAAAAAGTAAGACTAACAGCTAGACAACAAATTGACATCTTTAAAGAAAATAACTGAAAACCTAGAATACTGTATTCTACTAAATATACTTCAAGAATGAAAGCAAAATAAGAAAATTAGAAAGAGAATGTGTTGTCACAGAGCCACGCTAAAAGAAATGATCAGAACATCAATAGATAATTAATTTAAACACAAATATATAAGGAATTACTCCAATCTGGTTCCCTTTTAACTCACAAAGGATATGCAGCATGAATGAGAAATTATCCTTTGTTGTTTTAAGCCGATTATACATGAGGATTTTTGCTATAGAAATATAGACTATAGTGACTGACAAGTTGATTCAAGTTTTTTCCCCGATTCCTTCATTCTTCTTTCTACTATTTGTAATTTATACTCTGTGCCTGTCTATGCTTTCAGTAGTTACCCTAGTTATTTTTTTTTATTTTTAGAATGCATAATTAACAAATTCTAAGTACTTTGATTAGATGCTCAGATTTTAATGTATATTCACAGCCCTTGAGGATCTTGTTAAAATGCAGATTATGATTCAAGAGGCCAGAGGTGGGGCCTGAAATTCTGCATTTCTGACAAACCCTTGGGTCTTGCCAATGTTACTGGTCCCTGGACCACACTTTGAGTAGCAAGGCCTTAAAATTTCTCTTGGCTTGCCCCATCTTCAAACTTCTACCTTACTGTTTGTTCTCTATTTTAGCTTTATTTCCCCACAAATTAAACTTCAAAAATTTTACATAGTCAATATTTATTTAGATTAATCGACTTGCCAATTTATTTGCTTATCATTCCTTCTTCTTTTCCTTTCTTTTTTTTTTTTTTTAATCCTCACCTGTGGATTTTTTTTCCATTGATTTTTAGAGAGAGTGGAAGAGAGAGGGAAAGACAGAGAAATATCGATGTAAGAGAAACACATCAATTGGTTGCCTCCTGAATAAGCCCCCACCAGGGCCTGGGCCAGGGAAGAGCCTGTAACTGAGGTACGTGCCTTTGACCGGAATTGAACTCAGGACCTTTCAGTCCTCAGGCCCACGCTCTATCCCCTGAGCAAAACTGGCTAGTGCATCATTTCTTCTTTGTTAATTTTAATTTTTTTTTAAATTTATCTTCATTGTTGAAAGTATTATAGTTGTTCCTTTATTTTCTCATTGACCCCCTCCATCCCGTAGCCATCCCTCCTTTTACTTCTTTTAGAATTTCCTTCAGTAAATATATTTTTGTGATAAATGCCATGGTTCATCCTTCAAAAAAGTCTTAATTTTATTCTCCTTCTTGAAAATAATTTTATTGAGCAGAACAGTCCAGGACATTGCATGGTTTCTGCCCTCCCTATGCACTAATGTGAGAATGAGTCATCTGTCTTATTGACATGCAGGAGATCCATCCTTTCTCTCTATTTGCTTTTAGGAGTAATTTTCTTTGATGTTCACTGTTTATGCTACATCTTTTTGTGAAGTTATTTTTTATTTATTCTTTTTGGAATAGGCTGGGCTTTTTGGATCTGAGAATTGGTGTTCTTTTGTGGGTCTGGAAAATTCTCAAATGCAGTGTCATTAAACACTGGCTTATTCTCCTGGGATCTTCTCCTATATTGCAATTAGCCATTTGTCAGGTCTCCTCACTCTATGCTCTGGCTCTCAATTTCTCTTTCGTATTTTTTAATCTCTCTGTCTTTAGGAGTTGCATTTTTTATGCCATCTTTTTTACCTACATTCTAGGTCAACCTTCATCTTCTACTTAACCTATCCATTTAAATTTTAATGTTAATTATTATAGTTTTATTTCTAATATTTTATTTGTATCTTTTGAAAACATTCTTACATTTGAAAATATCATTTTTACTTTGTTCATGTTTTCATGCTCCTCCTTTATTTCTTCAAATAAAGAAAGTATAGTTATATATTCTCTGGGAATTACAATATCTGATTTTTTTAGGAAACTGATTCTCCTATACTTATTTCAAGGTGCCTTGTCTCTCTGTTTTTCTTTTGCAAAGCGAGTTGTTCATGTTCTTTGTAACTGCATCTGTGGGCATTCTTTGAGCCTGGTTTGAATTAGTATTCCTCCAAAATGGTTTGTGTTTGCTTCTGCCAGTCTCCTGGGGGCACACTGACCTAGGACCACTTTAAATTAAATTGTCCATTTAAGATTTTTCAGACCTCACAAGTGGCATAAATTTGGATGGCAAACCTGTGAAGGGTCTGTTGTGGTTATGAAACCTCAGGGGAGATTTCTTCCCTTTACTAGTGCCAGTGTAGAGACGAGGAGGATTCCTTGATCTTCTATTTTTGGCAGGGAGTTTATGTCTCATTCAGCCTTCTACAAAGCTGATAGCCCATTGGGGCTTTCACTTTATGCAGGCATCTTCGAATAGATTACCCACCTGGGAGTAGTTCCTCCCCATTTTATCCAACCTCTTCACCCCTAGCAGCTTTGATGATGGGATCTCAAGCTCTCTAGGATAGAAGAACTCTGTATTCTGGAAGGTGAACTAGTTTGTCTTCCTTCTTCTCTTCCTTCAGGTTCCTTATGAAAGCTGAAGTGGGCAGGTGAGGGAAGTCAATTGTATGTTGAGAACCTTTGGACACTTTCTACCCGTTCTACATTCACATAATGCTACGTTATGCTTCTGGCCCAAGACCATCAGTGGAGTACTATAACATAGTGAAACTCGTTTCAGTCTGTACTTAATTAGAGGGAAACTCCCAGTAAAATAGGAGTAGTATTTGTGTGTTTTGCCTCAACCTTTCTGCATAGTTCATACCTACTTCTTTGCACATAGCAACTTCTCATTGAACGTCCAATGAGATATTCAACTAAAAGCATTAATACTAATGTTATGACTAATGTGTTTGTTAAACTGTGAAAATAAATCAACAGAAATCTTGAATTTAGCTAATAACCAGTGAGTTAGCTTGATCATTTCTGTATTTGGGCACCTCCAATTACTTCTGGAGAAATCAAATTCAGTTTCATAACTCTGTGTTTCATGGCTATGTGTTTCAGAATGTTTTACTTCCCAGAATCAAACCGGCCTCTGACTTTCTATTCTCAGCCATCTACATGGACAGTGGATGGAATCAAAACTACTTAATCAAGTGGAAGAGATTTAAGATGTGTGTTTTGAGACTGTTCCCAGACCTGTCCCTGTGGTTGAGACCCCCAGATATTGTTCATACCCAAATCATACTGGGAGAATGATGGAGGCTTTCCTTGGGGCCTGAGACGAAGCCCAGGGAAGGGGCTGTGGTCAGTTCCAGTGGGGTTCTTCATTCCTCCGAGGTCAGACCTGTCAGATTCTCCATAAGTCATGAGTCAGTTCTGCACTTGGGACCTAGGCAGCCCTCCAGCCTCCCCCTCTGAGAAGCCCTCTGGCTCAGGCCCTCAGTCATGTTTCTTCAGCGGACAATCAATGGGGCTCCCCTACCCCCGCCTCATGCTTCTCTAGCTTGATTTCAGGCCCCATTGGATGGCTTGAACCCACCATATTTCCTGAACTTCCCCCCTTCCTCCATCTTGACAATTTTGGCCACTGCCAAGTTTCTCAGGGGGAGCCTCAAAAATTCTGGATTTAAAGAAACAACATTTTGGAGTCATTATAGATAATCTATGGTGTTACACACAATCCATGTTATTTCAGAAGGATGGAAGGACGTGGACACGCCACGGCTACTTCTACACGTTTCTTTTTATTGGCTGCCATCTCTAAACGCGGGGGTTTATTCATAGTCACTCTGCTCCTCTATCCCCAGGGATAATGCTCTTCTCTGCCCTCCGCCCTTCCGGGAGATGTATCTTTTTTTCTTTTTCTTTCTGATCTTCATTTCGTGTTCAATCTGGGAAACTTCTTTTTCACGGAGTCAAACCACTGCCCCCCATTCCTTTCCTCTGCATGCGAGGGCAATGGAGGCCATCTTCCTTCTGGCCAGCGAGGCGTCCCAGTTGCTTCTTAGAAGACAGACCCCTGCATGGAAACCAGGTCCTTGGCAGTTGATTTTCAAAGCTCTTACAGTCGTTCTCAACCTTCCTAATGCCGCGACCCTTTAATACAAGTTCCTCATGTTGTGGTGACCCCCAACCATAAAATTATTTCCGTTGCTACTTCATAAATGTAATGTTGCTACTGTTATGAATCATAATGTAAATGTCTGATATGCAGGATGGTCTTAGGCGACCCCTGTGAAAGAGTCGTTCGACCGCCAAAGGGGTTGTGACCCACAGGTTGAGAACCGCTGTCTTAGACTCTCTGTTGTACTCCCAATACCTGCTTGGTGTTTAAACTCGGCATGATTACACAGAATTAGTCTGAGTTTGGAAGGCTGTGATCTAGATTTAGTTTCCTATTTCGCCACTATTCTGTGTGGCCTTGTTCAGATTATTTATTTAGTTAATTTTCTTATCTATAAACTGTGTAAATTAGTGCCTGCCTGGTGTAGGGGTGGTGAGCACTAGAGAGGAATTGCCTAATTTAAACCTGTACCTTACAAATGGGAAGGAACCAATAAATGTTAACGCTTATTATTGTTGTTCTTCATCTAGTCATTCAATAAACATTGATTCTGTGAGTGCAACTGTGGCGACAGTGAGAACTCATAGTAATTATAGTGATTTGGATTTGCCCCAGGGCCCTGGCTACCACGCTCATTGCCCTGAAGGGAGGGTGGATGTTTAATGTAGTCAAATGCCTGGATGTTCAGAGCTAAGTGGCCTTGAAGCTTCTCCTGCTGAAGACACCGTGCCCCGCACCCTCAGACCCCTCGGACCCGTGCGGAATTCCTGTGCAGTCGGCTCTCGCGTGTGGGGCTTCGGAGGCTCTCAGGCCAGTGTGTCTGGGAGAGTTTCATTCTGGAGGCATCAAGGATATTAATGTGCAGCTGCGGGCTCTGTCAGGAATACGAGCTGTGGTGCAACAGAAACCACCTGCGAGGCTTGTGATGTTTGGAAACGGAGTGCTGGGAAGGAGGGGCCGGCCCAGAAACTAAAACGGGGTGCGGTTCCTGTGCAGCTCAGAGCACAGGTCCCAGGGCAGGAGGGGCGGTGGGAGGGGGGGAGGGGCTTGCAGCGGAGCTGCCACTGCCCGGCCCTCACTGCTGCCCCAGGCGTCACTTTTTAATGACCCATGGACCCTGTCTGACTGAGGTGTGCTGGGCTTCCTTCTGTGCACATAGAGAAGGGGATAGAAAAGGCCCGTGTCTTTAAGACGCTGTGAATGTGTCACCCAAGGAGTGACTCCCCCATCCCGTTACATCAGAACATAATGGCGAGTGACCCAGCAGTAGCACCAAGTCGTCCTGGGAGTTGCCAGGACCTGGGCTGGTGCCGCTCAGACCCCGGGTTCGGTAAACTCTCCCAATGGGCCTGCTGGCTAGCACCAGCCTTCACGCACGGCTCCTCTGAGCTTGCCACAAACACGGCAAGGACACGACCATGGTTTGGGAGCAGAGCCCTGCCAACAGGCGGCCTGGTGCCTACCCAGTGGCCCTGCTGCTGGGGTGGGACCCGCACAGCCCAGTGATGGGCCGGGCTGTCCTGTTTCCGGCTGAGGGAGCCTTTGCCACAGCAGGTCTCATGGCTCTAAGGATCTTCCAGAGCCACGAGTTAAAACGGATTTTCTGCTCCTCATTTATGCCACGAGAACCTTGACAGCAACTTAGTGGGGAGCTCGGGGATGACAGGGAGATAGCTGCTGGGGTCCACCAGGCTGGCAGCAACCCCAGCCACACACTGCAGTCCACAGGCTCGCTGAATGAAGGCCGGTCCTAAGGAAATCGTCCCCCACCAAGTGGCAGAGGAAGAAGGCCAGCCATGTCAGGGCGCGGAGACATTGCGGCCATTTTTCAGGCTGCGGGAACAATTCCCAGACCAGCTTTCCCCACCGACGGTGCTATCAACATGTATTCGCCCAGCACTCCCCGGCTTCCGCCCCTCCCCGGGGCCTCCGAGGCTCCCCAGCGCCCAAGGTGCTGCCCACAGCAAGGCAGTCCCTCCTGACTCCCCACACTGGCTGCCGAAAACCCACACGGATGGGAGAGAAGGAGCGGGGTCAGGAGTGAAGACAACACCTGGGTGAGAAGAGAAAACTCCGAAACCCGAGCCCGGAGTGATGAGTTGAAGATAGCCCATAGGCCTGAGCAGTGAGCCTAGAAGTAAGTGCACTGATGAAGAAATGCATTCAAAGGTGTTTTTCCCTTCTGAGATGGGAAGTCATCAAGTGTAGAAATCTGAGAGTCTGTAAAACGCTGTTGTGAAGGAAAAACTATTCGTTGGCCTAAGTGGAATATTTGCATTTATTATAAGAGAGACAGGATTTTTTAATGGGATATAGTAATTTTAAGTGATATTGAATATAACACATTTTTATTTTATCCCAAGGCTATCAGGTAAAGTAACAGATAAGATGATATTGTGTCTATTTTTCAGAGTGGGGGCGGGGGGATTGTGATGCTTAAGACCAAACATGTAGGATCAGCAGAGTTGGAGTCTCACCCCCGTTTTCCAGCTTCAACTCGAGTGTTCTTTCCATGGGATCTCCTTTTTGTTTTTACTTACCTAGCTTCCAAGCCTAAGGCCATCCTAAAATAAAATGTAATAAAGTGCTTATTTTAGCCACAAAATGTTCCGTGTGTGTGTGTGTACGCACGTGTTCAGGGTACATTGAACATGACTAGATTTTCGGTCAATTTATATATAATCAGGAGAATCTGTAGCAGGACTTTTGTGTTAAGAGGCACTAAATAGGTTTGTAAATATCTGATTTGCTTAAAAGCAAGTATAATTAAAAAAGAATGGCTGATTTCTAAACAATGTCCCTTTTAGGTATGTTCCTATTATTTCAGGAGATAGAGATTAAAACCTATGATCTTAAATTTTTGTTATCTGTCACTGTGTAGAGTCATAGGCTCTAAAATAACTACTGTATTAAAATGTAGGCCCCTGCTTCACTGACTAGCTGTGTGGCCTGAGCAGATGTCAGCAACACTAGCATTTATTGAGAACTTGCTGGGTATGTCCCAGGCAGCATGTTAAACCCTGCAGCTGTGGACATATTTGCTTCCATCTTTCTCTGTTTGGTTTCCATGGGTTTGGGTTTTAACCTAGCAGATGTGTTTCTATGCCATCCACTTGTATTAGTCAGCATAGTCTTGGTTATAAGTGCGGTGACAAACAGTTCCCAACTCTCAACAGTTTGTCACAGAAAGTTTGTTCTGTCCCCACACCAAGCTCACTGAAGGTCCAGCTGATTATACAAAAGCTGTCTTTTATATGGTACCTGCGTGATTCCAAATATTTCAGTCTTTATCGTCTCCATATGAGACGTCCACATTTGGAATCAGGAAAACAAATCCATTGATATGTCAGGCTTTCTCTTCTAAGCTCTGTCTTTAAGGAGTGCAAAGCAATTCTCGCAGTTAGTCTCTGGGCTGCTGGCACACAGCTCCACTTACCTGTGAAGGCATCTAAGAAGGAAAGCCTACCTTCTATCCGAGAGCAGGAAGACAAATTGATATTGTTAGCTACAAGTAAGGTCTACCACCCTGCCTCTGTATGGAGAGCCTGAGTAAGATGCTGTAGGCAATTATGAATAATCCTACATAATAAAAGGCTAATATTCAAATTGTCCCCTTGTGCGTTCGAACAACTGGGAGTTTGACCACTCACTATGACAGCTTCTTCCCCTGTTGACCACCAGGGCTGCGGCACAGAATGAAAGCAGGCCCTGGCCGGCAGCCTGAAGCTGGGGGAAGGAAGGCCCCAGCCAGCAGCCGGAAGGCCCTGATCGGCCCTGATCACCAGCCAGGACTAGGGACCCTACCTGTGCACAAATTTCCTGCACCAGGCCTCTAGTAGCATATAATAAGAATCAAATGAAGAGCAAACTAAGCTGAAACAATGTGAAGACTCACCTGGGCTGAGGTGGCCATGGGGGCAGAGCTACAAGCTGGGCCTGGAAACATGAAGAGGAGCTGGAGAAAGGGAGAGAGGCCCCGATGGTTCTCCAATAAAAGAACCAAGCAGGTGAGCCACCCTCAGGCCCACCCAGGTGAGCCACTCAGCAGGGGCTGCATTTTTAATAGTGCTAAGTTATTCAAGCACAACAAACTGTGCAGTGAAAGTAAGCCAGCGGGTAGCACAAAGCCTGCTTGGAGATGCCTCTGTGCGAGGTTTGAGTGTACATGGTTTCCCTGGGAAAACCTTGATGGGCCATCTCGAGGGTATGGGCGCCTTCCTGAAAGGTATTCCCAGTACGCCAGAGGGATGCCAAGTGCTGTATCCATCAAGCTGTTTGGCCAACTCTTAGAGAATCTCAGCTTCCTTTTTTAAAACAAATTAAGTTACTTCCAAAAAAATCAATCCTCTTTCTGAGACTACAATAATTTTTAGCAAAATACATACAGTCATGTAACCACGGGCACACTGAGGATAGAAAACACCCACATCATCTGAACTGGTTTCCTCATGCTCCCCTGTAATCAATGCACTTCCTCCACGCCCAGCCTGTGGCTACCACTGCTCTGTTTTAGGTCCTTATCGTTTTGCCTTTTCTAGAGTATTATATAAATGGGGGCATACAGAATGTAGCTTTTTAAAAAATATATATTTTTGTTGATTTTAGAGATGAAGGGGGAGAGAGATAGAGAGATAGAAACATCAATGATGAGAGAGAATCACTGATTGGCTGCCTACTGCATGCCCCACTCTGGGGATCGAGCCCACAACGCAGGCATGTGCCCTGACCAGGAATGGAACCGTGACCTTCTGGTTCCTAGGTTAACGCTCAACCACTGAGCCACGCCAGCAGGGCAGAATGTAGCTTCTTTATGAGCATCATGCATTTGGGATTCATCCATGCTTAATGCATACGACAGTAACTCATTTCCCTTTATTGCTGAATACTATTCAGTTCCACGGATGTTCCAGTTTGTTTATCCATTCACCAGTCAAAGGATGTTTGGGCTGTGTCCAGTTTTGGGCAATTATGAATAAAGCTGCAATCAACTTTCCCATCTCGATTTTTATGTGAACCTTTATTTTCATTTCTCTTCTGGAAATACCTATGGGTGGGATCATCAGGTCAAATGGGAAGTGATTGTTTAACTTTATAAGAAATTGCCCAACTCATTTCCAATGTCTCAGCTCCCCCTGTAATTCCTGCTGCAGCTTGCTCTCACGATGCAGCAGGGAAGTTTTTTAAAGCAAGAATGATATTTAATCCTCACATATTCATAGATTTCACAATTTATGAAGTACTTTCTATCCATTGTTTTATGTGATCCTTGTAGCAACCAGAATAGGAAGGATGCCAAATTTGGAGTTGCATGCTATGAACAAGGCCATTCCAAACTTAGATAAATCCTTCAACTTCTCCAGATCTCAATTTCTTTCTTTTTTAAAATGGTCATGATATTCATAAGGGACACTATGGGGATAATAATGATTAAGAGCTTGCATTTTAATGTCATCTTGTCTTTGAATCCTAGCGCTGCTACTTAACTCTCTGTGATATCAGCAAGTTACTTGACCTACCTGAGCTTCACCTATGATAATTGCTTTTATTATGCAGGAATAATAATTACTTTTGGGAGCTCTCTTAATGATTAAGTGGGATATATGTAAAGCACTTAGAGTCTCATTCTAGAGCAGATGCTTTATAAATAATGGCTATTGCTACTATTGACAGTAATATTACTATGGAGAGAGTATTCCTGAATTGAAAGCATTATATGAAAATGAGCCACTTAGCAATTAACAAAATTAGGGTTTAAGGTATTCCATTTAAGTGATACTCTCAGTCCTAACACTTCCCATGTGCTTGGACTTTAAACTCAGAACTCTATCTTTCCACCATGTGGCCTCTTTAAAACCTTTCAAGGGATTTTCCAAATAATTTATCCTGTGAATAGAGCCTGCAAAGCTATAGCACCGTGTCCTACAACTCTCAGATTTCATTCACTAAGATAGAGGCCAATGACCATGGGGAAGAGAATTCATCCTCAAGGCCAAAATGCATCTAGGCTGCTCTTGATGTCAGTCACCAAGGTCCTGCAGAAAGTGTGGCATCACACTCTTCAAGGCCACCTGGGGGATCCTTACAGAGTTGGGCTGAGGTAGTTTTCTGAAGGTCACAGATTTCTGTAAGTGCTTTCCTGGAAGTGGCTGTATAAGGGTGCGCACATGTAGTGCTCAGGGGGCACTCAGGTGTCTGGCTGGTTGCTACATGGTAAAGTTAACTGTGGGGCATGTTGAGCGTCATTACTTGGCCATACATCTTGAATGGTGTTTAACTTTTTATTTTGAAATAACTTTAAGCTAACAGAAAACCTGCTCAACTATTACTAAAAATTTCTGTAGATCACTTACCAAGATTCATATTTAGCATAAGTTCTCTATGTGTCTGTGTGGGTCTGTGCATATCTTGTAATTCTTTTCTGAATCATTTGAGAATAGTTTACATGCATCATGCTCTTTTACTCCTTAATACTTTTTTATGTATTTTCTAAGAAAAAAAATGATATTGTTATATAACCCCTGTATAGATATCAGATTTAGAAAATGTATTGATACAAAGTTTTTATTAAGCCTGCACTGTGTATTCCAATTTTTTAAATTGCCCAATCATGCCCTTACTAGTATTTTTACTTTATTTGCAGGATTAAGCACAAGGTCACGGGTCACATATTACGTTTAGTGTCCTTTAATTTGGAACAGTTCCTTGACCTTGCTAAGCCGTTTGTATGATTGACATTTTTGAAGAATAGAGAATAGTTATTTTATAGAACATTCTTCTGTCAGGATTTATCTAATGTTCTCTCATGATTCCATTCTGGTTCTGTATCCCCGATGGGAATACCACAGAAGTGAGTTTGTGTCCTTCTCAAAATCCACATCCAGAATCTATAATGTTTATCTGCTCTCATTGGTGATGCTAACGTTGATCATTGGTCAAAAAAAAAAGGTAGTTCGGTTTCTCAACTTATAGTTGTAATATTCCCCTTGCGGTTAATAAGCTTTCTCTCCTAGATTTAGCATTTATTATTGATTCTTGCCTAAACCAATGATGACTATACCACTTCATTCCCATTCATCAGTGGGCATCCTATTATAAGAAAAAGCCCCATTTTCTTTCTCTATCTACTTACCTACCTATCTGTAAATATTCTATTATCTATCAGTTTTATTATATGTTCATAAATGGGTCATAATCAATGGATCTTAATCCATTATCTTCTTTATTTTGATGCCAGTGGTTGCCAGTTTAAGCTGGCTCCTGTGTCTTTTGGCATCCTTCCTGCATTCTTTTAAGAACTTTACTTTCTTGTATAATAAGATATTTCAAGCTCACCTAGTATTTTTATCACTCCAGCCATGGATGCAGTAATTTCTCCAAGGATCTGTTTTTGTTTTGTTTTGTTTTGTTTTTCTATCAAGGAATGATATTGACAAACAAGGTCTGGGTGCTAGATGTGCTCATTGCTACTGGGTGTCATTGCTTCTCAGCACTTTCCACAGATAGGGCTGGGGTTCAGCAAACATATATATGTCTATATTTCTTTAGAAATTACAAATTTGATTAACACCTACATTCCAGTCCATCTCCACATGATTCTTCCTTGCTTTCCCCCTTGTCCAACTTGCTTCTTCCATAGGGAGATCTTCGACTCCCAATCACATCAACATATTTACTCAAGTCTACAATACATAACAATTAGTTTTAGAATTGCTGGACCCAAAATAATATAAATAAAATAAAATAAAATCCTACTCATAAGAATCCATGGTTTATTTGCAGTTACATTTCTTCCAGTCTTAAGTTATATGTTAATAGTACTGTACTTGACCCTAGCTGGTTTGGCTCTGTGGATAGAGTGCCAGCCTATGGACTGAAGGGTCCTGGGTTCGATTACGGTCAAGGGCACATGCCCAGGTTTCTGGCTTGCTCCCCAGTAGGGGGCATGCAGGAGGCAGCCAATCAATGATTCTCTCTCATCATTGATGTTTCTATCTCTCTCTCCCTCTCCCTTCCTCTCTGACATCAATAAAAATATATTTAAAAAATAGTACTGTACTCTACACTCACTGGCATTAGATCTATGTTTTCCTTTAGTGTGATTATATATATATTTAATTTTAAATATAATGGGTTGATTTGTTTCTTTTTTGCATTGTTTAAGGTTTTTCCCAACATCTTTGTTGATTTTATTTTTGAATATGTGGGACACTGCAATTCCAAAAATTCATAGTCTGCAAAATTTCATACTTATAGGAGTGTCTTCCCTTCATCCCTGCTCCTGCCTTTGTTAGGCAAACACTTAGGTTGTTATGTTAATCCTTCCCGCTTTCCCTTATGCAAAAAATAATCAGATTTATATGTTTTCTTATTTTCTCTTCTTTGCTACACAAAAGATGGTGAAAATATACTATTTTCACTATTTTTCTTTTACCAAAACTCAATATAATAATAGATCCAATCTACTACCCTTTGCCTTGTCTGTGCTGTGGATTTATTACACTTTTATATTGTGGTTAGGTTGAGCAAAGTAGATGCCTCTGAAGTACCTCAAGGCTTAGCAAAGAATTGGCACCCTACAAAATTATGGGATAGATATTTCATTGAGCTGGTCATTGAAGGGAATGAGGTGACAACACTGAAATAACTGGGTGCATACTGGATGTTTAACCACCTCTCTGTGGCTCCTATCACCTTCGAAATGAAGTCTAAACTTGTCAGCTGGCAGGTACGACCTTTAGACTATATCCCAACTCCTCTTTTTCTACTTGTCCACATAGATCTTATGCAGTTTCATCCTGTAGTACGTGATCCTTATTATAACACACTGTTTCAAACTTTTAAGAATTTGAAATTCCATTTTAGTTGTCTAGAATTCTCTTTCTACCTTTTATGTGTGATCAACATTCAAGCATTCTTCCTTAACTAAGTTACTTGCCACCTTCTCTAGGAAGCCCTGGTTAAGCTACTCTGGCAAACATATTATGTCTACAAAAGCACTTGGTACACATCTCAAATAATACAACACTCACTGACCTGAATTGCAATGCTTGGTATACTTCTATGTCTCGCCCGTGAGTTCCCTGAGAATTAGGATCTTTGTCTCCAGTGATGAACATAGCACCGACTGACAATATGCTTAAATAATTCACCAAATGGATAATACTATTCTCCTCTAGTTATCTTAATCTATTTTAGATTTCTGACGAAGAGTCTACATGAGATTATAGCTATAGACTTTTTATAACTCTAACAATTTGATATGCTAAAAGGCAACATGATTTTTTTCATTGACCAATGTCATCACTGACAGGAAGGGGGCGCCATTTAACAGTTTGTGGAGAGAAAGATTTTAGCTTTGGAACGTCTTTTATAGAAAGACTTGGTATTACTATTCTAGATGAAATTGAAGTATATTTCATTTTTCTCCCTGAGATGTCAATGTATTTAACCTTTGACATTTGAATTAATAATGAAGCGAAGGATACCTTATCTAACTAAACTCCACTGAAAATGTGTGTGTAGCATTAATTATTTTTATGAACTCTAGAGGGATCTATAAAAAGTTAAGAATGTTGATAAGGAAAATGAATCATGGTTGGTGACTCACATTTTTAAAATTTATTAACACATTCTGTATGAATGTTTATGTGTTTATATTACAGTACAATATGTGGAATTGCTGGAGGGGTTTCTTGGAGTAAAAATTAATACCAAAGTGTATTTTATAACTCCTGTTTCTATGAGGATAAGCAGCAACAGCAGAAAATAACTTTCTGTCAGTTTATGTCACTTTCAGTATGTGCTGTGTACTAAGGCTGTGTCCACCTTTTCGGGGACTCTGTGCCTGAAACAATTCAGAGCCCAGAGTATGTAGAGGTCCCGGAGGACTGCACGTAGCTCTGAGGTCCGAACAGTTGATCCGAATGCTCAAACGGTCCTATGTGAAGGAGGCGCCGTCTTGGTGAAGCCTCTCCATGCTGCCTGCTCCACTTTGTAGGTGCCCGTCCTGATCTAAGTTGCGCTAACGCCTGGGCCCAGCCCCCCGAGGCATAAATAGAGCTTGTTATTGTAAGAGGCAACCTCAAGCCACTCTCCAGGGCAGTTACATAAATAAGACCAGGGCTGGCTTGGAAGGGATGTAAATCTCTGGCTAAAATGAGAGAAGAGGGAGCCATTCGCTTGAAACCACAGTTAACATGCTGACGGAGTTTCCAAATAAACTTTTATCTCTTAAGACCGATCGCTAGTGATGGGGATAAAAATGAGCATGAGAATGTAGCCACAGAAGTGACCACACCTTTCCAGATTCTTCAAGATGGTTGCTCAGCTCTGCCCTCACTGGGCATTTTCCTAGAAGCAAGGCCAGGCGGCTCTGGGTCCTGAATGGAACTCAACTCTCCCACAGACTGAAAGGGGGAGCATTGCCCACCCTCGGGCTTCTCTTGCAGCCCCTTTTCTGCCAGTTACAGAGCACAGAGGGGCACAGGCAAGAGGACCCACCTAGAGGACAGGTTTTAAGCCAGCCCTTTCCTGCTGCATGGAGGGTGCAAAGTTGCCCTGGCTGGTGCGGCTCAGTTGGTTGGAACATCATTCCATGCTCCTGAGGGTCGCAGGTGCAATTCCTGGTTAGGGCACTTGCCTGGGTTTGGGTTTTGGTCCCTTGTTGGGGAATGTGCGAGAGGCAACCAGTCCATCTCTCTCTCTCTCTCTCTCTCTCTCTCTCTCTCTCTCTCTATCTCTCTCTCATCAGCAAAACATAACCTTGGGTGAGGATTTTTTTTTTTTAAAAAAAAAAGGTGCAAAGTCATTGTGCCTCAGCCTTTATTATCGCACAGAAAAGGAAAATGCCTCATAAAAATGCCTCATCTTTGAGTGAATGCCTGTGGGTTCTGTGGCCGGAGTGAGACCGCTGACACAGGGCATTCTGCAAGCTGGAAGATGTCGCTGGGAGATTGCAGTTGTCGTGTCTCTTAAAAAAGTGACCAGGGCTGCATATCTTTGAGGTGTTATCTCCATCTTGTTTTTTCACTTGATTTATGATTTCATTTGTCCTTAAAGTGATTCTTATTTTGCTGCCCACATGCACAATGCAAAATAGCGACAAAGAGTTTTGTGTTTGAACTTATTTGATTTTCCCCTCAAAATTAAACTGAACTTCCCTGCATTCATTTAGACCTTTGCAGTAAAGATCAGTGATTATGAATTAGTGTTTTCTCCCCTTTTTTTAGAGTCAGCACCATCAAGGAACTGGGTTCAGTTTCTTTGGGGATGAGTTGTGTTTTTATCCTTCTTCTGAAATGGATATTTTTTCTTTTCTCCCTCATTGTTTTGTAAGCCGGATTACCAACTGAGGAAAGCTTTTTGAACAAACAAAGATCCTCTGATAACTGAGATATAAGCAGCCAATGTGATGTCCAGGGAAATATTTCTAACTTGAGATGCAGGTCCCTTCTGACGCCCTCAATGCCGGCCATCGGAGGGCCCCGGAAAGAATTATGGCTCGGTGAACTGCATGCTGACATAGCTAAATAAGTAAATAGCTGGAGTGAAGGCAAACTGCTGTTTAACAGCTTCCCCTGTTACGTATACACTTTCAAACAAGCATGAAATGTGAGTCCCTGGACATCACTTAAAAGAACCAGAAATAAACAGAGTGTGTGATCCCACACTCCTATTCCTCCCGGACAGTGAGAGAGGTAAGCTGGGACTTGGGGTGATTTTGTTGCCCTTCTGTCCCAGGCCTTATAAACACAAACCCTGTCGCTCCCAAAGCTCGGGGTCACGCTGCTGCTGACAGACCCATCGAGCCCGCAGAAGTGAGGGAACTGAGGAGGCAAAGAGTCCGTGACCCGCGGGCCATCGCCTCACCTCCTATTTTGCAAAGAATCACACTCCAGACTCAGATGCTTCCACTCTAACGTCTGGCTAAGTCAGCCTCGAGGACTGGGAGCCAGATTTGCCCATTCCCACGTGGAGCTCTTTTTTTTACCTGCAAGATATATGTTAAGCTCAAGCCCTGCAGCGTGGGGTCAAATGGGTGCCCAGGTAACATGCTTTTATGTGGAACACATTCCTTTCGCATGAAGCACACAGTACAGCTGGAGGGCTTATTAGACAATTACCTATTCTCGCTTCTTCTTTCTGCACCTGAGGAAACTGAGGCAGAGAACAGAGCTCAGAAGAGGGTTCGAGTTTCCTGTTTCTTGGGCCACTGTTTTATCTCAACCTTTAACTCTCTGTACAGTAGTTAGTTGCCTACTGCTGTGTAGCAAACCATCCCCAAAATGAGTGGCTTAAAACAATGATGATTTAAAAAACAATTTTGATTGTTAAATTTGAGTTTATTGGGGTGACATTTGTTAATAAAACTATATAGGCTTCAAGTGTCCAATTCTTGCACTGTGTGCCCATGACCCAAAGTCAAATTTCCCATCACCATATATTTGACCCCCTTTACCCTTTCATGCCCCCTACACTCCTTCCCTCTGGTAGCCACCATATTGTTGTCTATGTCTATCAGTTTTTGTTTCTTTTACTTATTTGTTCATTTGTTGCTTTCAGTTTTATATGCCATCTAGGAGTTAAATCGTATGGGTCTTGACTTTTTCTGCCTGATTTATTTTGCCTGGCATGATATTCTCAAGATCCGTCCATATTGTTGCAAATGGCAGTATTTCATCCTTTCTCCTGGCTGCGTGGTATTCCATTGTGTATATGGACCACATCTTCTTTATGAAATCATCTATCCAAGGATACTTTGGTTGTTTCCATGTCTCGGCCACCGTGAATAATGCATTATTTGTCACAGTTCTGTGTCTGACTGAATCAGTTGATCGGGTTCATTCATGCAACTGCATTCATCTGGCCTGTTGGCTGGAGGCTGGGCCCACCTGCATAGCTGGCCTGGCTGGGCCTGTCTCTCTCTGCTGTGCTTTCACGCCAGCCTCTGCACAGCATGAGGACTCCAGAGCAGAGATCCAAGAGGGCAAGTCCCCAGTGTGTGGGACCTTATCAGAACTTTGCCTCCTCTCCTTGCTGATGGCCCACTGGCCAAGGCAAATCACAAGGCCAAGGTCAGAATGAAGGTGGGAGAGGAATGTAAAGAGGCCTGGGTGTCGGAGCATGAGCAGTCAGGGGCCACTTCTGTAAAACCGCCACAAGCGTATGGCAGCCTTGCTCTCAGTGCCCCATCCAATAATGGTTTCCTGGAAAATGTTTGAAGGCCAGCCTTGAAAAACAGGTTTCTCTGGTCATGACTATGTGCAATAAATCCCAGGACTCTCATGTGATAACCTGCACTGTGTCCCAGTCCACATGAGGAGAGAAGATGCAGAAGAGAAAGTAGCATTTTGAAAATGCATTTGATGGAGATTTCCTTTTCCTAGGGAAGCAGCTGTTCACACCCTGGCCTGGGGCATTAAGAATGGCTTCTCCTACCTTTCTGCTCTTCTTCCTCCAAATACATTTTTGGTGAACTTGAAATCAGTCAATGAAGTTTCAGGATCAAATGCTGATTTGTTGACACTGAGTATTTTCACAGTGACAGGGCGGGGTGGCCCATCTCAGGGGATAAACAAAGGCTGAAGGCCTGACGCTCCATAGACTGGAGTGCCTGGGCACAGCTCTGGAATGATGAGACCTGAGATGGCTATTCTAAGTCAGAAGGAGCTTTATTTCCCAGGGGTTTTATATTCCCAGAGAGCTCTGCTCTGCATTAGAAAGATCTCCTCAGTGTCCCACGCTACAGAAAAGTGCAGGTGATATTCTGCTCACTTTTCTGGGTTTATTTTTTAAAATATATTTTTTATTGATTTCAGAGAGGAAGGGAGAGGGAGAGAGAGAGAGAGAGAGAGAGAGAGAGAGACATCAGTGATGAGAGAGAATCATTGATGGGCTGCCTCCTTCCTGGCCCCTACTGGGGATCAAGCCCATAACCCGGGCATGTGCCCTGACTGTGAATCGAACCGTGACCTCCTGGTTCATAGGTTGACACTCAACCAGTGAGCCAAGCCTGCTGGGCACTGGGTTTATTTTTTTAAATACTTTCTCTGAGTTAGCACAGAATGATCATTTTCTTCAAAATATCCTTTAATTCAGAATTAAATTCCCTTTTGCAAGTGTAATGCATGCAAAGTGCAAAAGTTAAAGCAATGCAAATGTATAATACAATGAAAATTAATCTGCTTCCAATCCTCAGCTGTCCCCAGAGGCAGTCACCAAATACCTGATTCTTTTATCTTTTCAGGGATAGTCTTAATCTATGTTGATACAGGACTATATGTACAAATAGAACCATAATACGTGCACTATCCTGCCTCTTTTACTTCAGTTTTAATTTTAACAAACTTATTGAAGCTCATTCTATATAAATAGAGAGATATTTAACTGAAAAAAGAGCATCTACTTTTCCCACAGAATTCAGTTTTCAGATTCACATCTTTCCATTTTTACTGAATCATCTTATAGGTCATCAATTTCGGTCAGCCACAGCTGGCCATTATGTTTACATTATGTTTATAGTATCTGGTTGAGGCTGTCCAGGTTTCTTCCTTTGGTCCCGGAACAGGTAGCTGGTAACAGTGTGGTAGTGGAAGGACAGGGCCTTGGATCCACACCCAGCCCCACACTCCACTCTATTTCTCTGACTCTTAGTCTCTTCTCTAAAAAAAAAAAAAAAAAAAAAAAATATATATATATATATATATATATATATATATATATATATATATATATATATAATGATTTCAGAGAGGAAAGGAAAGAGAGAGAGATAGAAACCTCAATGATGAGAGAGAGCATCATCAAGTGGCTGCCTCTTGCACATCCCCTACTGCGGGCATGTGACCTTGACCGGAATGGAACCCAGGACCCTTCAGTTCGCAGGCCAATGCTCTATCCACTGAGCCAAACCAGCTAGGCTACAGCACCATCTTCTACAGGCTGGGGTGACAATGAGGTCCCACCATGGGGAACTGTCAGCAGAAGGGTTGGGGAGGTGACAGAGTTGGGTCCCGGCTTACAATGTTTCAACTTACGATTTTTCAACTTTATGAAGGTGGGACAGTGACTAACATTCAGTAGAAACTATGATTCAAATTTTGAATTTTGATTTTTTTCCCCTCAAGTTTTTTAAATCATTTAGTCTACTTGCTTATCAGAGTCCAAAGTTTTGTTGCTTTCTTTTTCTATTACTTTTATCATATGGTTCTTTTATGCCTTAAAATATTTCAGGTCAGGAAAGAGCAAAAGTACATACATGTTTATTTTGCTGCCTTCATCTGGAAATCTAGCATAGCTTTTCCCCTTCCGTCTCTTTGATCTTTCTGTCCTCTCAGGTTGTAATGTCTTTCTGTTGACCTTCTTTCTCTTCCAAACCTGGTCAAGGCTCCAATCTCAGGTCTTCTTTAATAGCTCCAGTTTACAGGTCAGTTGATTTTCTTTGCCCTTGAAGCACCTTGATTTCTCTCTACTTAGTACCCAGATTTTCACCTGCCACTGCTGCTGAATCTACTTCTACTAGTAATGATAATAAAAATTTAATGGATATCAACATTTCCTGAATATTAAGCACTATTATAATTGTTACTCATATTTGCTCTTCCTTACAATATCTTTTTAAAAATATATATTTTTATTCATTTCAGAGAGGAAAGGAGCGGGAGAGAGAGATAGAACCACGAATGATGTGAGAGAATCATTGATCAACTGCCTCTTGCACACCCTCTACTGGGGATCATACCTGTAAGTTGGGCATATACCCTTGACTGAACCCAAGACTCATCAGTCCACAGGGCAATGCTCTATCCACTGAGCAAACCCAGCTAGGGCTACAATAATTCTTTTAATTAGATATCACTATTATCTCCATTTTACAGATGGAAAAATTGAATCACTTAAAAGCTGAATGAGTTGATCCCTAGTCACACAACTTATAACTGGTAGCACCAGATTTTCAAATGCAATTATCTGATTTGAGTGCCTGTGTTCTTAACTACTCATAACAGTTATGAGAAGAAAGCACTCAAGTCTATTTCACAAATAAGGATATGGTGGCCAGAGAGTTTAGATGATCTTCCCACAGTTGCTTGATGGCGGGCAGGGGACAGAACCAGAGTTTTGAGATAACAAGTCCAGGACGCTGCATTACCAAGCTACTTCATTACTATTGCCTTTTTCTAATTAGCAAAACATCGTGTCTCACTGTGTCCGTTTTCCACTGAACTATTGATGAACTGATTAAATAAATACTTATCATGTGCTGCGTGCGAATTCGATATGTATTTGGTAAAAATACATTTCCAGCATTTCAGCATTGACCTACAATTTGAGAACATTTAATCCAGTTGCCTTGTTTTCCAGGTTACAGGTGATACTCAAAAAAGCTGAGTAAGTTATCCCAACTTCCATGGCTAATTTACCAAAGAGGCCGTGTTCAAACCCCATCATCAAATGTGCTCTTGCTTGCACGTAATAAAATACCTTTCAAATGACTCGTATCATTAGCGACTTAAAAACATTTTGTTCTAGAGAGTTCATTTAGTTTCACTGAAAATCACTTTTCAAAATATATTGCTTCTTGACAAAGAAAATTTCTGTACCTCAGATATTATTTTCCGTAATCAAATAGGATTGTTTTCTAACTGATGTATCTTGGCTCCGAAGCGTGATAAAAAATCACGTAGCAAACTCACAAATATTGATAGTGTCTAAAAGTGTTGGGTTTTTTAGTTTGTTTGTTTTGTTTTCCTGCTAGAGCATGTGTGGCTCTAAAAATGAAGTCATAGTTGTCAGTGAAGCCTTGCAACTTAAAATGCCACAAATCAGAAACGGTTCCCTTCTTGAACCATGGAAGAGGGCCTGTGTTCTCTGTTCAGTCTGTCTCTTTAAACTCAATCTTGGGTTTTATCTCAGTTCCAAGGTAAATATTCTTTAAAAGTCTAAATCTCTTAGCTGTTCCTTTAAAAGGTTTATCTTGTGCACGTATTGCTTGTTTATTTAGTAACCCTGTGAAGCTGTGGACGTGTTTGTTTAGTGCTCTTTCTAAATTATTTACGGTGAGAGCCAACTAATCTTCCGTCACAGTGAATTTCAGGTTCTGGAAATTGCTACCCTTATTGATTCTATTTCCAATTGAGAATTTCTACAAAGTGATCAAGCTTATGTTACTGTTAGATCTTTAAGCAACTTTTTTGCAGAGAAAAGTGAGGGAGTTTTGCACACTTGATCTTATTCCCAAAGGAGAGTTTGGGAAACCAACGAACCTGTGGATATTGGGAAGGGGTTATGTCCTCCATAGTCATTCATTTCTCACTCTCCCTTTTATTATTGAGGTAAAAGTAGAGAATTGAGGGGACTTTCATCAGGCACTCAGAGGAAGCTGGAAAAGTAATGAAGACAGGAGCAAAATATAAAAACTCACAGCAAACACGTCCTGTAAGAAATGGCAGCAACACAGGGGAAATGCAATCTTCGGCTCCTCATCCTATCTTAAGTCTTGGCAGTTTTACAATTCAGGGCAAATGACCGGCAGACCCTGAGCTCTACTTTCCTGGTTCACAGAGGGGCCTCAGTACTTTGGAGAAAAGGGAGTGTTCAACTTCATCTTTCAGGGCAAAGATTAGAATCATAGAATGTTAGCACTCAAAGGGAATTCATAGATCATCTACTTTTTAGTTCAATCTCTTTGTTTCACAGTTGAGGTCGCTCTGAGGCCAAGAGAAAGGATCTAAGTTTTCCGGAGTCATACAGTAAGTTAATGGCAAGGCATTGATCAAAACCCACCCAAATCTTGATTCTCAGACTACAATGTCAGCAATCATGTATTAAAATGCAACTAAAATCCAAGCTACTTAACTTAGCTGACCTTGTCTTCTGTCACTCTCCCCATTATTCCCTCTGCTCCTGCCACTTCGGCCTTCTTCTTGATCCTGGGACATACCAAGACATTTCCTGTCTCCAGATCTTGGCTGTTCTCTGGGCCTGGAATGCCGTTGTCTTCCCCAACCCCCTCCCTCCAGCTCACCTTGTTTTCTTGTCAATCATATCTAAGTCTCAGTCTGAATGCCATCTCTTCATTGAGCCCTTCCCTGACTAGGTAATACCAAGTATACACCTAGGATTTCATTATCATGTCATTATATTTTATTTCTCAGCCTAGCGCTTACCATAATCTATTTTTGGTTGTGACTGTTCTCCTCTAGGAGAGTATAGATTTTGTTTATTGTGTTAATCAACACCTAGGCTATATCAAGGACAGATGAAGTATATAATAAATTCATGTTAAGTAACCAAGTAAATAGATAGATGGATGATAGATAGATAAAATAGTTGTAAATACACATAATCAAAAAATCTGGTGGTATAGATATTTATTTTACACATTTCAATTTCCCGAAGCTCTGTGGCTTATCCTTAATATCAATATTTATAAATGTACATATTTCAAATCAATAGTACGATACATAAATGTATATATGAAAATGCACACATACATATATGCACACAAAGGTTCAATGATTGGATTCTATCTATATAACCACATATTGATTTAAAGAGGGAAAAATGATGCCCATTTGATGACTTCTTATTACACACAAAATTGTCTTCCTGGAGATGTTTTTGAATTTGTCAGGAATCCCAGGTTTTTGAAAATGAGGGTCTCCTGTGATGTTAAGAGAACCTTCACTGAAGTTGGAGGTGTGATCATGGCAATGTCCACCGAGTTCATCAACAGCTTCACAGGGGGACAGCTTGGGGACACACAGGCTAGAATGCTCCCTGTCTTTTTGCCTGGAATGTCATTGATGTGAGAGTGATGTTGACATTGTTAGCCTCACTCTTCCTAACCTGACAGCTTTAGGAGATCATGGGTGGGAATAGAAAACCCTGAAAGGAATAGTAAAGGCCTATTTTCACTTCCCCCCACACCCACACTCTTTCTAATTAGAATTGTAAAGACATTGTTAGTTGTATATGTACTTTCTTGTTGAATTCTAAATTTCACAATTTGAACAGCTAATATTTGGATAGCTTCCGCTTGACTCTAAGGATTGAGAGCTGGAGTACACAAGGGACTTTGACTCCTCCGATTCTCATCAATGAAGAAGCAGAGTCTATTTTGCTTTGTCCATTTGGATCCTTGTTCTAGAAAAAAAGGGAAGCCCCTCTTCTGGAGGCAATTGACCAAATTTACTCCTAGAGGGTCAGAAAGGGATAGAATCATAAATCTCAATGTGACATTTGCATCTCTTAGCTGTCATTGGAGCAAAACTTTTTTTGTTCGATGTTACCAACGTGTTCTGGTGGTTCCCCAGCAACAAAGAGGTATCATGACCTGCTGACAGGAAGCTTACAGCCCTATAACGAGAATGATGTACTCTCTCACAACACACTGTCACCGTTGAGATACAATTTGAGTCCAACTTGTATTTGAGTATTGCCTCTATAAAATGAAACATAGGAACCAGACTCTTGTTTATTTTTTTCCTTTTAAATATAATAAGTGCATGACACCCCAAAAAACATGTGACAGAAGAAAAATAACAGTAAATTGAACTTCATAAAAATGTAAAACTTTTATGTTTCAAGGAAACCATCAAATGAAAAGACATACACAAATCTGATAGGAGATATACATCTAAAATATATAAAGAACACATACAATTCAATAATAAAAAGACTCCCCACATAAAGGTGGGCAAGGGATCTAAAGTTCTAACATTTTTTCAAAAGAGATATATAAGGAGTCAATAAGTATGAAAAAATACTCAACATCCTGAATAACTCAACCCACCTCTTTACTTCCCCTGGTCTTAAGAAACGGTTAATCTACTTTGTCTATGTAAATCTCCTATTCTAGGCATTGCATATAAATCGAAGCATTCAAATATGTTGCTTTATGACTGGTTTCATTCACTTAGCATAAAGTTTTCAAGGTTTATCTATGTTGCAGCAGGTATCAATATTTCATTTTATTTTATTGCCCCTTAATATTCCATCATATAGATATATTAAATTTTACTTATGCATTTATCATTTGATGGACATTAGTTTTATTTCTACTCTGGCATTATTAGTAATTATGCTATTTACTAGAGGCCCAGTGCACAAAATTCATGCAAGTATAGGCATTCCTTCCCCGGGCTGCTGGCACCGGCTTCCCTCCGGCACCCAGGACACAGGCTTCCCTCACAGCCCCGGCTTTGTGTGGAAGGTCATCCAGAAGGATGTCCAGAAGGATGTCTGGTCTAATTAGCATATTATGCTTTTATTATTATAGATATTTGTGTACAGTTTTTGTATGGATGTATATATTTTCTTTTGTCTAGGGTATGAACAGTGGAGTAGAATTGCTAGGTAACATGGTAACTGTGTTTAAATTTGGGGCAACTTCCAAACTGTTTGTTCAAAGTGGCTGCAACATTTACATTCCCACCTACAATGTATGAAAACTGCAATTTTTCCACAACTTCTCTAACATTTGCTGGTATCTGACTTCTCTTTTAGCCCTGCTAGTGGGTGGAAGTGGCATCTCACTGTAGTTATTGTTTGCATTTTCCTAATAACTGATGATGTTGAGCATTGTTTCAGGAGTTTTTGCCCACTTTTATTCATCTTTGGAGAAATGTAGATTCAAATCCTTTGCCAATTAAAAAAAATAAGTTACTTATATTTATGTTACTGAGTTTAAGAGTTTCTCATATAGTCTCAAATCCATTACCATATGTAAGATGTGCAAATGTTTTCTCCTTCTGTGGCTCATCTTTTCCTGATCTTGATGGTGTATTTTGCAGCATGCAAGTTTTATTCAGTTCAATTTATCTATTTTTTCTTTATGCCTTGTGCTTTGGTGTCACACTTAAGAAACCATTGCCTAACCCAAGGCCACATAGAATTAGTTGTATAATATATTGTAAGAGTTTTATAGTTGTATCTCTGAAATTTAGATCTCTATGCCACTTTGAGCTCTTTTTAAACATATATTATTATTAATAGGGTTGGATTTACATGTGCCATTTTGCTTTATTTTTTTCTCTATAAGTTTCATGTGTTTGTTTTTTGTTGTTATTTTCCTCTTTGTCTTTCAATGCTTTTGTTTTCTATTAAGTGACTATATTATAGTATAATATTTTAATCTATAATAATAAAAGTGTAATATGCTAATTAAACTGGACATCCTTCCAGACAACCTTCCACATGAAGCAGGGGCTGTGAGGGAAGCCCGGGTCCTGGGTGCTAGAAGGAAGCCAGTGCTGGCAGCTGGGGGAAGGAAAGCCTACTCTTACACGAATTTCATGCATCGGGCCTCTAGTACCTTTAACAATTGTAATTATACTTTTTAGTTATTTTTCTTCGTGGTTGCTCTAGAACATACAATACACCTCTTATCAGAATCTATTTTAGGTTTATACACGTAGGCCAAGTAAAATATTAAAACTTTACTCCTATATAACATCATTTCTTTTGAGATCTTTTAAAACTATCACTGTTATATATTATGTCAGTATACTAGTATATTACAAATCCAATAATACTTTTTATAATTATTACTTTATATAATGTTATATTTTTAAATAACCTGAGAGAAGCATAGCAGGTATGTATTTGTAGAGTATTATAGTGACTACCTTATTTATCCTTTCTGGTTCTCTTCAGTCCTTTCTGTGGGTTTGACTTACCATCTGGTATCATTCCCTAATGCCAATATAGCCTTCTCATTGTCAGATAGGTTACATTTTTATGTATTTATGGCCCAACAATGCAATGTGTGCAACACTGCACATATTGCTTTATGTGATTGCTTTTTAAATCAGTCAAGAGAAGAAAGGAGGAGAAATATGCAGTTATACTGTCTTTTTCAATTACCTGCATAATGATCATCACCAATGCTCTTTTGCTTTTTCATGTGGATTTGAATTACAGGCTGGTGTCACTTGCTTTTGACCTGAGGAACTTTTAATATTTCATGTATGAAAAGCCTGCTAGTAAAAAATTCTTTCAATTTTTGTTTACCTGGGAACATCTTTATTTCGCCCTCCTTTTTCAAAGATATTTTTGCTGGATATAAGATTCTAGGTTGACATTTTAACTTTTGGCACTTTTCATACATTGTCTCACTGCCTTCTGGGCACCTTGTTTGTGAGGAGAGGAGATGTCAGATGTTAATCTTAATATGGTTCTCTTTTATATGATGAGTTATTTTTCTTTTTCTGCTTTTAAGATATTTTTGTTTTGTGTTGGATTTCCACATTTTTATCATAACATGTTTGGGTGGATCTTTGGTATAGAGGTGGTTCTATACAGATGGGAATCAGACCATGAGGACAAAGCTCTGCAGCTTGCCTGAGGATATTCATTGAACCAAAGGTGGGGGTGAAAAACTGTTGTTGTTTTTTTGAGTGCTCCAGCTGTATGAGTAAGCATATGGAGGGCGATAGGCAGTCCCTGGTCTTCCGAATCCTTCTGATGTGACACGTCTTCCTTATGAGTGAGCCGAGATAGGGCTATCAGAGTCTAGTATTCTTGGCTTCCTGGGCATGGGGTAGAGTTTCTGCTCTATAAGAGTGGGCTGAGGAAAAGAAACATGGTGTTCTCCACAGTGGCTGCCTGGAATAGAGCGTCTGCAACATGGGTGTAAGGGGAGTAAAAAGTTCCTGCATCCTTCCCCCTCCTGGGGGAAGCCTTAGCCCCAGACTGGGAGCCGGGAGGTTCCTGTAACACTGAATTGTGGGGGAGGAGGGGGCTAACAGTATAGGTGTGGCTAAATGCCACAGACTCTCAATATTCTTACTCATACTTAGTAGATTTTCTCAAATAAATAAATTTTCTTTATTTCCTGAATATCCTTAGGAAAATTTCTAGACACTTAAAATGAGTATTTAAAAATAATGTTACCTATTAAACTGTTGTTTTGTTGGAGGGAGAGGGTTCTCTGAGCTCTTTATTCTGTCATTCTGAAGTGGTATATGTGGTACAGTCAGTTTTATTTTTAGATTAAAATATAACTAGTGAAATAATAGCACACATTACTCACTGATCTCTAATTACTAAATTTATAATAATAAAAGCATAATATGCTAATTAGACCAACATCCTTCTGGACATCCTTCCGGACGAGCTAACAGTTGAAGCCGGGGCTGCAAGGGAAGCCTGGGTCCTGAGTGCCAGAGGGAAGCTGGTGCCGGCAGCCAGGGGAAGGAAGGCCTACTCTTGCATGAATTTCATGCATCAGGCCTCTAGTATCCATATATTTGTAAAGAATTGTATTCATTTAACTCATTTAGTAAGTATTTACTGATTATTTACAAAATGAACAAATGCAGATGATACAAAGACTTCTACAGCTAAGATGCTTGCTCCCAAGGATTCCTTCATTTCAGTGAGAACAGATATGAACACAAATAACCAATACAGTGTGATCCGTGCTAGAGAAGTATGAAGGGAGGAGAGCATTAAGACCTGTGTGGCTACAGAGGAAGGAAACACTTTCTGGGGAACTGATGACCTCTGAAGCAGATGGTGAAGAATGAAGGGGAGAGTGGTGCAGAGACACCCTATGGAAAACCTGGGGTCACTTATTATCATGCAATGGTCTGGGTAGGCAGCTGAGGCCAGATGCTGATCAGCCTCTTACTTCATTCTAATGGGTTTGGGTTTATTTTGGAGGAAACCCAAATGAAAGGGAATCATTCAAGGATTTCAAACTATTAGATGGTATAGTCGAGTTCTACTTTAGAAAGATACCCAGTAGCAGTGGGGCAGGGGGATGGTGGAGAGGTGATAGTAGAGAAGACACCAGTTAGAGACCTGCTGATGTAAACCAGAGCTGAGGGGGACTAACAAGAAATTGATTCCAAAGAAGTTGAGGTGTTAGCGACTAGATTGGGCAGTCATTAAATGGTAGGTATATGCTAGAAAGAGCATCTGGGATGATACCAGACATTTGGCCTTGGAGCCTAGGCACAAGGAGGTAGCAGTCCTTGAAACAGGGGTGCTTGGAGGAGAAGCAGGTGTGGGGCATGAGAACGAATTTCATCTTGGCAATATTGAGGTTGCAGTTCCTGTGGATCATCCAGGGGAAGGTGTGCACTTGAAGATATGATTCACATATTACATCTTAACTGTCCCAATTGGCCTATCTATTCACCCAGTGCATATTGGTAATTTTATGTCCACATTTTATTTCCATTCCATGGGTGTGGCCTCAAGGTCAGATGCAGTTGATAGAAGATGAAATGCCATTTTATGACCTGCCACAGAGTAAGAATGGATATGGGACTTTGTGACACCCTAGGTCAGCAGTTCTCAACCTATGGGTCGTGACCCCTTTGTGGGTCGAACGACCCTTTCACAGGGGTCGCCTAAGACCATCAGAAAACACATATATAATTACATATTGTTTTGTGATTAATCACTATGCTTTAATTATGTTCCATTTGTAACAATGAAATTGGGGGTCACCACAACATGAGGAACTGTATTAAAGGGTCGAGGCATTAGGAATGTTGAGAACCACTGCCCTAGGTGATCACATGGACTCGAATCTCATGTATGTTCTGCTTTCTTAACCTGGAACATCCCTGAAAGATATTTCACTGGTGCTTTTCCCCATAAAGTATTATCTCTTTGATGTTTCTCTCCCCATCCCCCATATCCCTCGATGCTTCCTCCATTCACCCCGCCCTACTCATTTTTCTTTTGTTAGATCCCTTTCCTTCTGGATATTTTTACCTGCTTGAAAGGTGCATTTTTTTCCTGGGCCTTCCCTAAGACCCCTTTTAATCCTGCACTTCCATCTGCTGCATGACAACCCTAAGAAAACCAGCATTTGGAGCTCCAGTGAAACGTAGGGAATATCTCCTGCAATGCCTCAATTTTGCTGACTTTGCGTTTGCAGAGAAGAAAGAACTTGTTCAAAGTCACATCACTAGACAGTGCCTTGCATGCACTTTTGATTATCTAAATCCCTCTAAGTTCAATTCTTTGAACATGCTTTCTATTTATAGTATAAATATATACGTCATGGATTTTTAAAACATTAAACATGAGTTATTAGTTACAAACTCATTTACATCATACATTAAGAAACACATTCTGAAACTTGCTTGGAAATATTTCTTCTAGCACCATTGAATTTTATCATGTTTGTTTATTAATTTAATGAAATAGCATTCAGATTTCCTGGTGAGTTTTTTTTACAGTTTGTTACATAAGTAGAATGCCCTTCAAATTAGACCAGTCTATCTAATGTGGTTTATAAGTATTGACTTGTTGAATTATAAATGTATTTATTACTTTTAATATGTTTTTATTTATTTTAGAGAGAGGAGGGGACAGAGAGATAGAAACATCAAGGAGAGAGAAACATCTATCAGCTGCCTCTTGCACGACCTACTAGGGATTGAGCTTGCAACCTGGGCATAAGCCCTGACTAGCAATTGAACCAGTGACCTCTACGTTCATGGTTCCATACTCAACCATCGAGCCACACCAGCCAGGCTAAATTTATTTTTTAAACGTTGTCCTTTAAACCACATTTACATTTTTTTCTGGACTTAGACTTAATACATATTCAATATTCAAAATTTAGAAACTATTGAAAATTAAGCAGAAGTTTTAAAAAGTTATGCATGTCTCATTACAATTATATAACGCATTATTTTAGCGTGGGTTTACATGAACTGTTCCTCTTCATGTTCATGGGACTGTAATATATATTTTATTCTTTTTGATAATCTAACACTTTAGTGTATTTCCAAGCTGTATATCCTTATTAACAATTTTAATGGCTTTGTTATATTTCATCATGCTTCTATACCAGATATACTAATCTATCAATGCCCTTATTTTTGGACATTTAGCTTATTTTCTATTTTTTAATCTTCACCCAAGAATATATTTTTATTTATTTTAGAGATAAAGGAAGAAAGAGAGAGTGAAAAACATCAATATAAGAGAGAAACATTGACCAGTTGCCTCCCATACGTGCTCTGACCAGGGATTGAACCCACAATCTAGGTATGTGCCCTGCCAGGAATCGAACATGCAACCTTTTGGTGTGCAGGACACCACCAACCAACTAAGCCACCTGGCCAGGGTGCTTATTTTCTATTTTTAATGGTATATATGATGCTATCTATAGAGAATATTGTTGGATTTAAATTCATGCCAGATTTTGGAGATTGTCCTAAAATAGATGCACTGAGTGAAAGGGGATAAACACTTGTGTCCGACAGGAGAGCTATGGACCGAAGGTCAGCATGACATACATGACACAGCAACTTCTGAACAGTCTTAATGAAGATGGTCTGAGGACTCTCACTTTTGGGCTCCTCTGGGACCAATAGGATATATTCTGAGATTAATTGAGGTAAAGGATACAATTATTAACTGAAGAAGCAGAGATTTTGCCTTGATCATGCTAACTTGCCCATATGAGCCATCAACTGTGACTGTAATAGCATTGGACTTACAATAATTATGCTAATGTGGTCGATTGCCTAGGCTGCCAGAGTATAGATTTTATAAATATGTATTACAGTTACATGGTCTACCTGGCTATTTCATAGAATCATAAATTTTTGAAGCTGAAAAATATCCTTAGAAATATTCTCTGTTCTATACATAAGACAGTGTTAGTGAGGGAGGGGGGAACTTCCCCATCACTCATGCCACAGCTGAATCTAAACCTCTTGATTCCCGGGTAAAAGGTCTTTATCTGAATACTAGATAAGAGTGAACAGTTAGTTATTTTATGTGAGCTGCGTTGAACCTTAGTGGACATTACTCCATTAAAAATAGTGTCTGCCTGGATTTTCCTGGACTCCCAGACACCAATTAACATGGGTAAAGGCAGACCTTGCCTAGAAACGTTTGGGAAATGAAGATACTAGAAAACAATTTATTCTAATGGCATGTCTCTTCATTCAGTTCCAATAATTTTATCCATAGATGAACAGATAAGAGATATTATATTTTCCATTGTAGCACTACTGTACATTTATTTATATTTAATGTTTTATATATATTATATGTGTGTGTGTATATTGTGGTGCATGTTGCAAATATAGCTGGGGAAGGCTTTGCAGAGAATTGAATTTTAAGCTGGATCTTGAAGAAGAGGAGCAATCTAACTCAGACAAGAGAAAGGGCATCTGAATGAAGGACCAGCCCGTGTGGACGTGCAGAGGCAGGCAACCCAGTTGCATTCATTGCACTGTAAGGGCTAAGAGGATGGGGTGAGGGCGAGAAGAAGGCAGCTACAAAGGATTCTCAGGAAACCACGTCACCGAGGATGGTAAGCCAGTAAGTGCTTCTAACCCGGGAAGACAGCTCATTTTGGACATAGAATACTAAAATGTAGTTAGAGTTGTTTAAGTTAACTTGCCACTGAACAAATTGCATGTTTTGCATCCCAATACGGCATCCAGTTGGCATGTGCTGTGGCTTCATCAATCAGGGGGGAGTTGCCGAGACTGTACTCAGCGTGTAATTCACCCTTTCCTCCATTTCTACGAACGGTCACATTTCTAGAAATTATACACCCGATTGCTTCATGAGTGAAGTAGTCACAAGCGCTACTAAAAGTAGTGCTTCAGTGAACTCCTTCCCTGGATGATCTTAGGTCTGACCTTCTGTACTTTATCTTCCGAAGATCAGCTTGTGGTGTTAATTATGGGGTAAGTAAGCAGTTACTTCCTACAGCAAATCAGCCAAAGCCCAGGTTTGCTCTGGAGGTCCCAGGGATCAGAGCTCTGTGTTTCTTCAGGTTTCAATTTACCAGCCTCAAACCACTTAAAAGCAGGAGGAGGAAAGGCTGGGGAGTGATCAGTTTACAAGTGACCTGGGAGTTCACAGCTTTCATCCCTGGAAATCACAGCCCATATAATAGGCCTTGAGAAGATACAATTGGGACAAATTGACTCAGGCGTCCTGCTTTCAGAAATGCAAGCCCTTTTTTCCCTTATCAGTGTCCCCATGCCTGGCTGTTGGAATCAGGCATTTGATGGAGGATGGTAGTTGTTCTAAGGTCAAATAGAGGATGTAGGTCCCCAGTAAGAGTGTAGGCTGTTTAGTGGCACCCAACTGTGTTAATTGGTTAATAGGACTCTAGCTAGTTTGGGGACTTAAAAGTCCCTCCAGAGGAACCAGGCTTAGCAGGCTTTTTCCTTTCCAGGCAAGTGAGAGTTGTAATTGTGAAAACAAAGTATGACCAGCACTATACATATATTATTGATTTCAGAGAGGAAAGGAGTGGGAGAGAGAGAGCGAAACATCAATGATGAGAATCACTGATCTGCTGCCTCCTGCACGCCTCCTACTGGGGATCAAGCCTGCAACCCGGGCATGTGTGCTCACCAGGAATCCCATGGGTGATCTCCTGGTTCATGGGTCCATGGCTCAATCTCTGAGCCTTGCCAGCCAGGCTGGCCAGCACATCTTGAACCTACACCACTGTTGTAACAAATATTTGTGGATTGCTTTAGATATGCTTTTAAAATGTGTGAATGTTTTCAAGGAAAGCATATTTCTAACTTGGCACCTGAAGTTGACCTTTAGAGGCAGTTTGAGTCACCAGGAACCCAGTGTAGTGGGAATGGTGACAGTTGTTGCCAAACAGTCACACTTAGCAGAAAGACATGCCGCTTTGAAAAAGAACGAGAATACGGATTATTTTGAGGGATTTGCAGGCTAGCTCTCATGGCACTTGCCAAAGTAGAAGAGAATCTGAAGGGGATCGTTGTCCATATTCATTTGGATATAGAAAGTCTGGCCATTAGGAATTCCAGAGTCTTGCATTAAAGTCATGCATCAAACACACAATTACAGCAAAGCATTAAGGTACTTCATAAAGTTAACAAGCATTGTGAGACCACAACATTGTCAAGTTATGGCATCTCACAGATGGATGGATGCTGTAGTGACGGTGCAGATACTGTTCAGTGCTTTAGTACTGATAAAGGCCATGGCGGTTAGTTCTTATCGCTGGTGGATGAATGGTAATGATTCTCCCATTCGCTGTTCATTCTATGCCTAGGATCATTTTTAATGTAATTCTAAACTTAACACCTGCATATTTAAAGCCTTTCCATGGCTCCCTCATGCCCCAAATGTTTCAGTCTGTCATTTTCAAAGGCTACAGTGATCTGCCCTGAATTAGTCTACCCAACACCCTTCCAGGATGCTGTTTTTAAACCACATCAGGTACCTCACTAGTTTCCCTACTAATTATGTACAACCTCTATTTTAACTATTACCTCTGCCAGAAAGTCCTACTATTTTTCTTCCCAGTAGAAACTCCCACCATTTAAAAAATATACATTTTTATTGATTTCAGAGAAGATAGGAGAGGGAGAGAGAGAGAGAGAGAGAGAGAGAGAGAGAGAGAGAGAGAGAGAGACATCAATGATAAGAGAAAAATAATTGATTGGCTGCCTCCTGCACGTCCCACATTGGGGATCAAGCCCGCAACCTGGGCATGTGCCCTGACTGGGAACCGAACCCTGAACTGTGATGAACCGTGATCTCCTGGTTCATAGGTTTATGCTCAACAACTCAGCCACATCAGCCGGGTGGAACTCCCATCATTTCTCAATCACAACTTGGTTAGTGAAGTTTCCCCACCTTTGTAAAATGCCCTACTCGAACAAGTTCCCCAACTGAGGAAATGGCTAACTGAATGCATTTTGTTTTAAAATTATTGCGGCAATATATATTCTCTTAGCATGCAATACTCTCTATATGCAAAGCACACAGCACACTGCTTAGTACAGTGACTGGTGCTCAAAACATGAAAGCTATTATGATCATTTGTATACTTGAAAGTGAATTTTTTTGTTACCCACACAACCACACTCCAAAGAATATTTTTCTATTTGACGTCAAGTACTAATTTAGTGTTTCACTTTCCTGTAGAAGTTTATGATGACAGAGATCTTTATTAACATCAGAAGACAGACACTTCCTTAAGAGGCTTTTGTGATTTCACATCTGTGTACATATGAGGGAAAATGAATACTATGTGTATGGAAACTACATTTGAGCAAATTATCTGAATTTGTCTATAGTGAGGGGGTTAAAAGAAAAGATAACATTTTTTCCTAGTCCTTGGCATGTAAGAAATTTCCACTCCCCATTGACTCTTCATTAAATAGAGGGGTTAAGAACAAAATTCTTTTTTCTATGCTGCTTCGCCCTCTTTAGTTTTAACATCTACACAGAAGCATATACATTTTCTTTAAATGGCAAATTTTTGGCTGAAACCAGATTTCGAACTAGGGCATTGATTGTTAATTTCACCTATAATTATTCATTTAGAAAAAAATTCTATGTTTGACACAATGATAGTGAATACATATCAAACGGGAAAAGAAGTATATGGTTCAAAGTATATGTTTTCAAAAAAGAAAATAAGCTTTTGTATAAAAAATTTACTTTAGGAAAATGGATCTTGTAGCAATCTGAACCCACCAAAATTTATTGTGATTAATCTCAATAGTTGGTTATCCTTCATTATGCAAACTAATTTAGCATTATAGGGGTGAGTTAAACAATATTGGTAATTTCATAAACGCTTTCTGAGAGTTTCTTAGACACCATGTTTTAGGAGTATACCTCTATATACATGGCCATGTGATAAAACTCTAAAATCCTGAGTGAATAGTTAGTGGCAAAACCTCATCTCCAATGATATAAGATGTTACAAATAAGATTTTTGCCCATCACTTTTTCAAGATACATACAAATATGTAATTTCAGGGAGCTAGTAATATATCGCTTTCATTATTTCTCTATAGATTTATCATAAGATGTGATTGAAGTGTACTGTTTGTCGACTTTATTCTATATTTTACACTGCTGGCAATCGTTACATATTGCAAAATCCTCCAAGAAATCTCTATTGGGGGATGTGGAGACTCAAACCTGCTTGCAAGGGACTTGGCATCTTCTATCTTCTCTCCATCTCTTCTTTACTTTTTTTTTGTTTACTATTTTTAGTCTCTTGACCACAGCCCTTTTGTTAGATTCTAGTTTATTTCATTTTGTTTCACGTGTTAATTTTGTCCTCTAAAGTGTGGTCCATGTTTCTTTTCTGTGTCGGGACCTAACACACCCAAAGAAACCTTCTGAAATTCTAGCCCCCTGGGCAGCCCTTGGTTGGGCAGTAATTAGATCATTATGTACTACACTGAGGGGTTAGTGTTTTCATTCCCACAGCAGCCCGCAGGCCCCACCTGTCAGCTGGGGAGGGACGATCTCATAAACCTGCCAATAACATGATTTAGCTGAATACATGTTTGTTAATAAATCTTTCATCATATTATAATCAAAGAGCTCTTTCAGTTTATGACCTACCTAATGAAGGATTTGGGGTGTCTGCTCATCAATTTGATGTTTGTAAAGACAAAGCTAACGGGTGTCATTAGTGTGTATTTACCCCTTGGCTCAGGTGAAGAGTGGAGAGGTGGTAAAGGAAATGAGAGAAAACGTTAATTAAAAATAAACGCATGGTGTGAGCCATGTACCTGATCCCTGAAAAGTAATGTACTGTGAGAAAAATAAGATGTCTTGACATCTTTTCCAGTCAATAAGCCACTAGGATCTACAGTGGTTCTTTATCAAATGCCTTGTCCAAGATTTAATGGCCACCGTTACTAGCCAAATAAGTTGATGTGGTTCTCTCCATTATGGGAGTGTAATTATTTATACAGTGTGAATGGAGTTTAGAGCTTGCTAGGTCTTGCAATCCATGCCAGCATACAATAATGAGAATCTGTATTGTCTTTTTCACATGCATGCTATGAGTTCAAGATTCCATTGAATGCTTTACCTGTGCTTTAAATTATAATCAGTTAACATATTCTCTTGGTTATCTTTCTTAATACATTGAGGGTAGATATTTTGGCTGTAGTCCTGATACCTTTAAACCTAATGATACATAATTCCCATTGACATATACCAGAGATCTTAATGAATGGAAAGCAAATATAAAGGGATATGTAATTTGCTAAAATTAAAAAGTAGGTTGTACCTTATGTTGAAATTCTTTAAAATGGCACCCACCAACAGCTTGGTAAATTTCTCATGCTATTCTGTTCCCGGTCAAAGCTTTTGTCTGTGGTCCAGTTCTCAGCTGCCATTGACTGAGATCCAGACAAATAAATCCAGGGAAAGAGACAGGACACTGACCTTGGTTTCCTATGTGTTTCCTTCCAACTCTGGACCAAGTTATATTTCAGCTCCACAATCAACAAATAGTTTCAAAAAACAAGTAGGTCACACTGCTGGAAGTCGGCGAGAGTGAGGTCAACTAGGAGCCTCAGATGGCTGTCTATAAAGCCTCCTCATCTCGGTGGAAATTTCCAGTCTTCACACTCATGCATCAGGATATCCTCTTTGTGCGCTGGTACCATTGAAATCTCTGGGCTGCCCCAGACCCGCCTGAAGATGACACAGCTGTACCAGGCTGGATGCTCTTTCATGCCATATCTGCACCCCTTGCTCTCCCCATTTCCTTTCCCTTGTGATATTTTCAGCATCAGGAAGTTTCACTCACCTTGACCATTGTTTTCACACATTTGGGCTACACACATGGGGTTGTTGTTTGATTTGAAACCAAAAGGATGGACAGGAAGGAAAGCAGACAGTGGAGATATCATCCATTTCCTAAACTGAATCATAACACTCTATTTTCATGACTTTGTCACACTGCAGAAAAATGCAGGGCATTCATATGCAGAAGCGTAAAGAGGGGGACCAGGACATGGCCTCTTGTTGAGCATCTAAACCAGGGGTGGGCAAACTTTTTGACTCGAGGGCCACAATGGGCTCTTAAACTGGACCGGAGGGCCGGAACAAAAGCATGGATGGAGTGTTTGTGTGAACTAATATAAATTCAAAGTAAACATCATTACATAAAAGGGTACGGTCTTTTTTTTCAATAGTTTTGTTCATTTCAAACGGGCCGGATCCGGCCCACGGGCCGTAGTTTGCCCACGGCTGATCTAAACGAAAGGCTAAGCTTTATTTTGGAGGGGATTTTAGCCTTTCTGATGACACATTCCCCTAATAAAGTCCAGAGGAGCCGCAAAAGGTGTGTGCGATTTCCCACTTCTGAAAATTTGAGTTCTTAAGTAAAGGTCGCCATTTTTACTATTTTTAGGGTGGGTCTACAGAAATAAGGCTGCTTGGGTTTCTTCTTCCTTTGCTGTATATGACTTGGGGGATCACAGTTTAAGATTGGCACTGCAAGTTTTAGGAAAGCTCTTGTAATCGGAGAGTTTACAGTGAATTCTACAGGTGCTGATATTATTTTTAAAATTTCTATTTTGGAAAAAATTACGTTTATAGTACAGTGTGTGTGTGTGTGTGTGTGTGTGTGTGTGTGTACACACATATATATATACACACATATATATAATGTATGACATGTAACATATATATATATATTTTTAAGAGAGAATTTTTTTGTCTCTGTCTTAATGAGGGATATATTTTCTGTGGCTTTCTTTTTCTATAACACCTTTGTTTGATTTTCACAGTTGGATAATCCTGGAATCATACAATAAGTTGTAAAGTATTCTTTCTGCTCTTCTATGATGGAAGAAGTTGTGTAGGATAGGTGTTGTTTCCTTAAATCTTTGGCAGAATTTGCCAGTGGAACCCTCTACACCTACCTTGATGAATGTTCCCTTTACTCTAGAAAAGAAAAATATTCTATAGCTTTCAAAAGCTACTACTTTTGCTTTGGTTCCACTCAGCATACCACATCCTTCCCATTCTTGTAGAGATGCTTTGTGCTGGGGTGGCCTGTGGTTCCCCAGAGCGATATCTGTATGATTCTGAGATTTAGTTCTTCCATTTGTTCTGTAACCCAGAGCGGGTCTCTCTGCAAGCTCTTGTTCCTCTGCAGCCCCTCTCTAGCAGTATTCTCCGGTCGCATGTCATTCCAAACTTCTTAGCTTCATGGTAGTGTGGTATTGCCTCTGTTGTTCTAATTAAAGCTTGGCCTTTGGTATAGACCAGTGGTTGGCAAACTGCGGCTCGCGAGCCACATGCGGCTCTTTGGCCCCTTGAGTGCGGCTCTTCCACAAAATACCGACTTCTGCGTATGGGCCATGAAGTTTCAATCACACTGTATGTGCGCACCTGCACATGGTATTTTGTGCCACACTCAAGGGGCCAAAGAGCCGCATGTGGCTCACAAGCCACAGTTTGCCGACCACTGGTATATACCATGTTCCTGGATCTCTCTGTTCTCTGCCACTCCCCTGGCTCTAGTTGTGGATTGAGCACATAACGCTATTCTTCTTCCAAGATTAGAGTTTTTCTCTAATTGTTTCTTTCCTCTAGCTGCAGTGATGTTCACCTATGCCCTACAGCCCTTCCCCTTCCCATAATGGCTCTGTTCCATAGTGGGGATATAAAAGGATCAAGGAGAAAGTATTGTCCTTGTTGCATGACTACTCTTCCTATATTTACAAAAAATCTTGTGATTTTTACAGGAACTGCAATCAAACCTATAAAGCAATTTGGGAAGACTTAACCATTTTGTTATGTTGTAGTATTCCAATCCATGAACATAGTATGTATGTCTCTTCATTTATTTAGGTTTTCTTTTAGTTATTTCCTAAGCATTTAGGAATTTTAAGCATAGATATCTGTGCACATTTAAAACATAAGTATAAGTATTTCATTTTATTTGGAACAGTTAGAAATGGCATTATACTTGTGAGTTTTTGTTTTGTTTTTGTTTTGCTTTATTTTGTTTTATCCATTTCTCTATCCCACCCACCAGGGATAGTGTTTCTGAATTATAGCATGTATATCTCTATAGAGGATAGCTTTGTGTGAAGCTAGTCAAATATTGCTATAATATATCAGACTATCAAAAATACAATTCCCTTCCTTTGTCCTTGCACCACATTCAAAATACTCTAGAAATGTTAGCATTATTTTATCCAGTCTCTTTACAATTATATACTTTACTCAAGTGCATAAAATACATAATTTGCTCTTTCTCTGCCATTGACTGCTGTGCAACTCTGTTTATTTTGCTTGCACCCTGTGTCCTCATCTATCAGTTGAGGTAATGATCCTTTCTCTGGCTCCCTTACAGGAATGGAGTGAGGATATGGTGAGATAAAGGACAAGAACATGCTGTAAAAAAGTTAAAAGCACTTTTAAAATACAATGTGAACAGATTTAATTCCTGCCAAGAAATAGCTTTTGAATTTGTAGATTGGCTAAGTGTTCCTTTTCTGTGTTCTCACAATACCCTCATTTACATCCATTCTATCACTTAGAATATTTTATTGAAATGATATGTTCTTGTGTGCATTTCTATTAAAATAAAATGAACTGCTAAACCCAAGAGGCATGGAGTATTTATCTTCATAGCTCCTGCCCTTAGGTTCGTAGCCGTGTCTGTTCTGCCACACTGAAGTTCTTTGGTAAGAGAGCTGCGTCTCTCCAGAAGCAGGCTCAGTTTCTTGGGCCTTTTTTGTTTGTTCTGTACAACCTTCTATTACCTGTGAAGACACCTTGTCAGACATCTTGGTCAGGCTCCATGATGACATCCACCATAAGAAATGCTTAGGTGGGGAAACCCCTATCTCTCCTCCACAAAGGCCCCGACATTTCTGAAACTCCTTAATACCAAAGCTTCATCTCATGAAAAGAAATTGGATGAAATTCAAATAGAATCATAAAATGTTAGAGTTTTAAGGGCCTTTAGAGACTGCTAGTAAATTCTGCCCTGAAAGCAGTTATTTCCAGGAGGAAGAAGAAGGCTGTGAGAGAAGAAGAAGCGATATACTTTGATGAGAGCGGGCATGAAAGGGGAGGATAGAGTCTCCTCATTTGTTAGTTTTTCTCCATTTTTCCCAAAAGTCAACCTTTGTCCCTCCTGTCCGTTAAGCTTAAGAATACCCTATCCCTAGACAGGGTATACCTTGATCCTTCCAGGATAACTAGAGGTCAGTCAGAGGGCACCGCCTCAAAAGAGGACTCCTAGGATTCCACATGCTCATGCATTAGAAAGTGAGGACTTGTTTGAGTGCTAAAGTCCTGGTTTGACGTCCATGAGGTCAAGGGTGAAACTGTGTCTTATAAACCATGAAGGACTGTTTCAGTAGGAGAGCCAGCATCACTGACGGTGGCTCTAGGAGGACAGGCAGGCTGTGGTCTTTCTTCCTGGTGCATCAGAACGTAGTTGGCTCAGATTGCTGACACAGATCTGGGGAGTCAGTCTTGGGCTGGGTAAACCTTTCAGGCCTCAGAATCCCATGCCTAGCTGCAGCAGGGCCATGGAAGGCCTCCCCTCACTCCCACAGTCAGTGACACAGGAAAGAGGCAACCCCAGAGGTCACAGAAGAATACTGCAAGGCCCCCAAGTGCTTGGCAGAATGCCCAGCATGCATTTCTTTTAACCAGAGAGAGAAGACAGATCTTTGTGGGAACGCGATTCAGAGACTCGGGAATACATTGGAACTGAGCCAGACGTTGAATCCTGAAAGGAAAAGAGAAACTCCAGGCATTGGACCGATGTCCCTGGTTGGAACAATTGAGTTACATATATACATGCATGTCTATATATACTCACATGTGTTTATGTATATGTGCATATATTTATTTCATATTTTATAATTTGTAATGTTCAGACATATAACAGTCACACTCCAGGAGGTGAATTTAAACAAGGTCTTCAGGAATCTGAAGAGTTGGCCCAATGAGCTTTAAAGTCTGCCCTTGAAAATTTAAACCGGAAGAGACCTTAGAAATTGACACTGGCCCTCCCACTCTTGTTTTATAGATGAGGAAAATGAGGCCTGGGAAAATGAGGGGACATGCTCAGAGTCACATAGGGAGAACTACTGGGAGTTTTTCCTAAATTCAGGGCAGAGAAAGCCTGACCCCCTTTCATTTCAATGTGTGGGCCTCTCTGGATCACATGACTGAGTGCCGCCATAAGCCTAGCCCTGTACTCTGTGTAAGGGCTTTCTCACAGATGTCTCTATTTAAGCCTCACCTCCACCTTTGTGGGGAGGTAACTGTTATTTTCTACACATTTCCCAGCAGGAAACTGAGGTCTAGAGAGGTTAAGTGACTGGTCCAAGGCCATGTGTCTAAGAAGTAGAGGAGACTGACTCAAGGCAAAGACCATCTGCCTCTCTGTCATCACAGCTTCTCAAGGCGGTTAGGGAGCGAGAGTGCTCTGCTCTCCTCCAGGTTCTTGCTGGCTCTCAGCACTGACCCAGAGATCCAGCCCCACGGGACGGGCAGCATTGTGCAGACACCACCTGCACCCTCTGTGCTTTTGTTCTTCATGGAACCTCCTTTCTCCCCACTCCCCTGTTCCAGCTGGAGGCTCCTGGGTTAAGCATTCCCTTGCCCTGCTCCTTGTCTTAGTCCATTCAGGCTGCTGTTCTGGAGGCAGGAAGTCCAAGATCAGGGCACCAGCAAGGTCAGGTTCTGGTAAGACCCTTTTCGGGGTTACAGACAGCCAACTCCTTGTTGTGTCCTCACATGGTGAAAGGGGTGAGGGATATCTTTTAAAAAGTTACTAGTTCTGCCCTAACTGGTGTGGATCAGTGGATAGAGTGTCGGCCTACGGACTGAAGGGTCCCGGGTTCGATTCTGGTTAAGGGCATATGCCCGGGTTGCGGGCGCCATCTCCAGGAGGGGGCATGCAAGAGGCAGCCAATCAATGATTCTCTCTCATCACTGATGTTTCTATCTCTCTCCCTTACCCTTCCTCTCTGAAATCAATAAAAATATATTTTTTTAAAAAGTTACTAGTTCCATTCAGGAGAACTCTGCTCACATGACAATCACCTACCAAAGACCTTACCTCCCAGTACTATCACCTTTAAGGGTTAGGATTTCAATGTGTGAATTTGGAGGGGAACAAACATTCAGAGGCTGGCACCCTTCTTTCTTGGAGGAGCAATTGCCTGTGCCTTCGAGGTTCTTCCCGTGGTCTGTTTATGCCTCTCTTTCAGCAGATGTGAGCCAGGCTAGGCCAGGGCCCTCTGTTCCCCTTGCCTAAGGCAGGCATAGTGTGAAATCTTCTTGCTCTGCCTAAGTCCTGCCACATCACGGGTATTCGACATGCACTTGATGAGCAAATGTAATCTGACTGTTAGCCCAGAGATATGAAAGATTTGGGGAGTCTATAGGACACTCGTACCTTATACAGAGTGCATGGTGAATGTTCCCACAATGTCCCATCTCCCAAGGCCTTGACCCATGCTCCCTACCTTATTGAATCATCCCCAGCAGGTTACATCTGTCTTTCCAGAACACTGCTCTCCTGGTCCTCAGTCACTCTGCTCCCCCCTGACTACACTGGCTGGGAATACTGGAGGGGAAAATAGTTTGCTAGAAAATGTTTCAAATGTATGAAATAGAATGAAGGAGAAATGAAGTCAGATAGGATAACTGGTATGTTGAGAGTTCATATAAAGTCCTTTCTCAGCTGAAACTAACCCTCATGTGTGTGGCAAAGAGTCTGGAGGGATAGAAAACCATGGCGTGGGCCTGTTTTTGTTGGGTTTTGTGACCATGTTCACACAGAAAGCGAAGAATCTGACCCTGCAGCGCTCTGGAGCTAAGGGGAAAGAGGGGGATGGAAGTGGAGAGAGCCTCCTTCCAGCTCCACTCAGCTGCCCTTTGATCTGGGAGGCTGGCTTTCAGGGAGAGAGTGCACAGGTGGCAAGATGTAAACAAAACAACATCCCCGGGCCTTTGTCAGGCCTCTGAAAACAAAGTGGAGACAAGGGTGGCTCCTGTGCTGACCAGATTTTAAGTCATGAGTCTGAGACAGGACTGAGCTGTTCACACCCATCCACAGGGGCCAGGGCAGCTGGACAAGCCTCTGCAGGGCGGATTTGGGGTGACCACCAGGGCCAGCGGATGCTGACCGGTCTCGCTGCAGTCCCCTCACAGCCCTTCAGTAGAAGCCCACGGGTCTTGCACACAAGGCTGGTGGCTACAGAGAAGATGCCCACCTCTGCCCCGGCTCTGCCACCAGGCACTTCCTCTGTCTTCCTCCACCCGAAGTGAGCTCCATGGGAGGGCTGCGGGCCGGGGTTAAGAAGGAAAAGCAGTAGATTCTCATCTCTTTCAAAGGAAACAAACCCGAGGCAGGGAGAGGGCTGGGACCCTTTGGAGCCGCTCTCCATCTTCTCCCCGTGGGGGCACTGAGGCCGGTGCTGTTTATTGGGAACCTGTCCTGCCCGGGCTCTGTGCCCGGGTGCCTTCCCGGAGCCTCGCCCTGGGCTCCCGGGGCCTGGCAGCCGCTGAAAGGGGCAGCTCTGTGCGGGCACAGGCAGCCTCACTTGGTATCAGCTCAGATGGGGCCCAGTGGGCAGGGGCGGAGCAGGGGCTGCTCCCATTCACCTCGGACCTGGGACGAGACGCCTTTCCTGCACTTGGGACTGGACCCCTCACGCCTGGCCGCACCCCCTGTTCTCTCAGGAATTCCTCTGAGCAAGGAACGGCATTTGTGTATTTTGAGAAGTCAGAGGCCGGTGTTAAATGGTCCTCGCTCTGAGCGAAAGCACATTGCCTGCCCCGCTGTCGCGCAGGAAGGGAGCCCGGCGCGCTGTGCTCAGGGCCCCAGCCGGCCGGTGGGTGCCAGGTCCTCGTCTCCGCGAAGCCCCCCGAGGACCAGCAGCAGGCTCAGCTGCAGTTCATTTTCATTTTCTGTTTGTATATAAATGCTTTTAGTACTTAAACTAAATTCAGATCAATTAAACTAATGTTGTTTGACATAATATTCCTTGTTCCAAAATCAATATCCTTCATTTGACAGGCTTATTCTTGAGTCCAGGATGTTTATTGTTCTTAAAGCTTACCTATAGACCTGGGTTTTGTCTCCACTGATATAAAACAGCTCTTCCTCGCGTACTGTACGCCAGCGTGTAATGGGGTTCAAATTTCTCTGGTAAATATCTTTAATTGTACCATCATGCTTTTAATCTCAGCAGCACATACCCGCTCCTTCTCTGTCTCCATTTGTCTCCTTCGTTTTAAACGCATTCCCCGAACGGGGTCTGTTTGGAAGGAGCTGGGGTGAATGAAGGAGCCAGGAGGCCTGGATCTCAGGACCAGGGAGCTCTCTTTCCTAAGAGCCGGGCTGAGGAGAAGCGCCTCTCCCCCCACCTCCCCACCCTGCAGCCCAGACACCCAGGCTGGCTGGTGGACTGTGGCACTTCCCCTCCTCCCCCCAGCCAGCCCCACCTCCCCTCCTGCTCCCGCCCCATCATCATAAAGTAGCATGCAGCTACCAGAACGCGCCAGTTTCTCATGTGGTCTGTCCCCCATGCCCTGCGGCTCTTCTTCACCCTGCCTTTAGCTCTTATAAATCTTGTTCTGTTTTCCCTGGCCTTTGGCCAGAGGCAGGCCTCACTCGGCTCCGGGGAGCGCAGGCCGGGGGTCATTTATCACTTGAACAGTGGGAATGGGGGCTGAACAGTAGTTTTTTTTGCCATGGCCATGGCGAAGGTCTGTGCGCAGCCACCTAATTGGAAGAAGGTGGCCCCTGCTCTCATAATCGCTCCGCCCTGATCACGCCGCCCAGGTCAGCCTGGCGCGGTTCATGACAAAGAAAAGGCCCGGCTGAGGGGAAGGACCCCTTGGTGATAAAACAGGAATGGCTTGCCATGTTTTTCTTTTTTGCCAGGCAAATATTTTCTTTCAATTAATAGTCACTGAAATGATGTAAGCTGGCATTTGGGAGAGCTTTAATCAGCCTCTGAAATGCATCCGCCTTTGCTCTGTGACCAGCTTCAGACAGGAGGAAGCCTCATGAAACCCGAGCTGGGCTTGCTGTCCCAGCCATCCCACTGGAGGGCTCCCTGCAGAGCATGTGCCCAGACTGGGACCCCAGCAGCTCTGCCCCAGCCCCAGCACACACAAGCGTGCACACACACACAGAGGCACACACATGTGCACACACCCATATACTCACTTTTCCCCCTATGTTATATTTCAAAGGAGCAAAGATTGAGATCAGAGAGACTTGGTTGAACTCAGGAGTCCCTGACTTTAAGTATTGCCGAGGTAGGGGGAGAGGGAAATTGGGGAAATAAATGGTTCCTGCTACCGTGTTTTGTTTTCTATGAATGATGGACACAGCTTAACTTGTGTTCCGTACAACTTGTGACCACCCAGGTCAGACTGGCCCAGGGACCAGTCGCCCTCTCTCGTCTCTTCTGTCTTGCTTCTCTCTGCTGCAATTTGGTCTTTCTCCTTTTTTCCTTCTTTTTCTTTTCATGCTGCCTCTGTCCTCTGGGTGTCCGCAGGACCCCACCTGGAATATTACCCTGGATGGGCTGAGCCTGGTTAGAGTAAATCTTTGTAACTGTAAGTTGCATGAAACAGCATTGTCCAGTTCGACGTGCAGGGGAAAGCTTCCCACAGTCCCTCTCTTCAGCGAGTCCTGTTCCTTCCCGTGGGACGCCTTTGGCCATCGCCTTGACCACACCTGGCTGCGTTGTGTTTCTATTCCTCCGGGTTCCTGTTGCCTCCGTCCATCTGCTGAGTCCTGTTCCCGTGGGGACCTAGCTAGGCTGGGAGAGGGGCCCATGCACTGTTGCTCCTTGGAGAGAAGTTTCGGAAGGACCCGCAACCTCTCACTCAGCTGCACCCTGGCCAGGCTCCCAGCAGAGGCCAGGGAGAGGCCCAGGGTCTGGTAGGAAAGCAGCAGGGGCTCCCGTGGGAATGTCCTAGAAAGGCTCAGAAGAGGAAAGCCTGTGTGGAGTTTTCGCAAGAGATGTCCCTCATCTGCCACCCGAGGAAGGACAGCAATGGCAGTACCCCGTGGGATATAACACATGGTCAGAGGTAGCATCTATGTAATTCTCCGCACTGCACATAAGCAAGTTTTCAGGTAGTTGTTTTTGTTTTTTTTTAATGGTCTTTAACCTCCACCAATTCCATGTGAGGTGGGAAAGGCTGGCATTATCAGCCCCATTTCACAGATGAGGAAAATGAGGCCCCAAAGAGTGACTTGTGCAAGGTCACTTAGCTAGACGTGAGGGTGCTATGATTTGAAGCTAGGCTTCCAATGCCTGTTCTGCAGCTCGCTGCACTGTGTATGCTACACCCCTTTTCAAAAGAGCAAGCCCTTCCCTGGTCTCTGCCATCCTGTTTTGCTTCCCTTGGCCTAAATACTTGAAATGGGTTTACAACCCAGCAGGCTTAGCCCTCTCCAGAGCCAGCCCTCCCCAGAGTGCTGACCACAAGCATTCAAGTGGCCATGTGAAGAGGACCATTGCTTCCGTGGACAGCTCCCCAGGCAGCTCCAGCGGCGGATAGGGGCCTGCCTACCACATGGTTCTTGCTTCCTAAGCAGATCTGCATGCCCCTCGGAATCCCTAGTTTTAGGTTTGGGGTGTGTGTGACTTAACTCCTACTTATTTACCTGATACATGTTGGGTGGAGATAAAGTTAAATGAGACAGTACATAAAAGGTGGTTTCATTCAGCACATGACACATGAGAAACCCTTGAGAAATGAGAGATTGCACCCTTTCCAGAGGAGATTTCCAAACACAACGTGACAGACTAGAAAACTGAGGGTGGAGATGTGCAAGCCTGGGTTAGACAATATCTCAGTGCAGGGCCATTTCCTTCTCTTTCTCTCACATAAGCACACACTGAATCCACGGGCCCGCTGAGGGTGACAGAGAGGTGATGAGAGCCCTCACACGCCAACATCAAACCCCCATGGATTTTCAATGAGATTGGCATTAGATTGCTTAATAATGAGACTAATTAAATATAATTCCAAGATTAGGCTTTGAGCACCTACCTTCACTTCATGTAGATCTTAATGTGTGGAAGTTTGTAGACAAATGTAGTATGTTAAGAAGGTAGATCTCAGTAAAGGAACCAGAAGTGGTAGGTGAGGAGTGGGGAGGTAGGAGGGAGTAGGCAATGAAACAGAGACTTAAATAAATACGGAGAAAGGGTGCACATGGAACATTCTTGTAGCGATGTCTGAGAAGGGTTTGATGCCTTCCCTGGTAACTCAGGATTGCCAAATTCAAGGGCAAGGGGGCTGTGCCTTTACATTCAGGGGCCTTCCTCAATCCCACTCAACCTTTGCCTTTCAGTAGCTTCTCAAAGCATACTTTGCCTGTGGCACTGTTCCCCTTTAATTATAAAAAACCAGGGCATTAAGAGAAACCCATGCCATATGGTTCCGATTGCTTTAGACTTAAATCCTCAGCCTGCTATTAGCTAAGAGAAAGGCGGTTTTCAAGAACTCACCTTAATAAACAATGTGAGCAAGAACCCCTCTGAAGAAAGGAGTTTTGATTTTCCTGGGAAAAGTGAGAGAGAATGAACCCTGGACAGTCGGGGTGGGATTCGGAGCTCGGCCACTGCGAAGTGCTAAGTGAGAGAGCATCGTGAGAAGCACGCCTTTCTCTGTCTGGACTGAGGATCAATCTTTGTCAAACTGGAGTTAGTTAGGTCTCTGGGGAGTGAGGGGAAGTAGTAATTTAGGAGAAAAAGAGCTGTTACCTAGGGCTGCTGTTTACCTTACAGTAAATATAGGGGAATTGTGGTTAATAAAATAGGTTTATATTTTTCCTTTAAGAGAATAGCTATAATGTATGAAATATATCAGCATTCAGGCTTCAAAGCGAAACAATAGGCCACGGGATTTAATTAAAACAAGGAAAAAAAAGAAAAAGAAGAAACACTGTTTCCCCTTTCATTGTTTGCAAACTTGTGCCACTTAGCTATTAATCGGGCCTAATGTTTTAAAGAGGAGTATTCATCTTGACTGTGAACTTTTCCCCCCATTGGGCTCATTATGTTAAACGTTGCATTTAACCCATACTTCGGGGGGATAAAAAGTGGCGTTTCTGTTGGTTTAAACTGTCAGATTGACTCACATAGTGGAACATGGGCTAGCTGGAAGTGGGGGGAATAGTTCAATAAAAACAAAGTCCCTGGAAGGGCCTAGCTCCAGCCCCAAGCAGAGAGCCTGGGTTGCAATGATGCCTCCTGGCCTCTCCCAGGGGAAGAGCCTGGGAGAGGGCACGGAGAAAGAAGAGGTTGACTTGCTAGAAGCTACCACCACGATGCTGGCCTTTCTGCTTCTAACCTACCATTACCTCTTATTGGAGAATATTACCACTTATTGGAGAGATCCTGGGCAAAAATGGCAAGGAACAGAGCTGGTTTCATAACCCCAGCTTTTCTTTTGTTTCATTAGCTGAATTCAAATCTCCTGCTTCCTGTAACTTTTTTTATGTCTGCTATGTTGCTGTGTGTCTTTTCTTCTATGTGACTACAAATCTAATTCTCCACATGAAATAGGCCTTCATGTCTTCTTTTGGGAATGTTAGACCTTAGACCTTATCAGTACCTGGCATATAGTCAGAGCTAGTCACTGAATATTGTTAAAATAATTTTCAGGGGGTGGAGAAAATGCTGAGAAACAGGCTTGTGCCATGGGTAATGGTGTATATTTAAGAATTAGACAGTTAGGTTCAAATTAAAGTTTTGAGGACTTGTCATTAGGTTAGGTCTCAGGCCTTTTTTTAAAATAGTTTTTCATGAATTTTTTTTTTTTTAGAAAGAGAAACAGAGATATAGAAACATCCATGAGAGAGGAACATCATCAGTCAGCTATTTCTTGCATGGCCCCCACCAGGGATCAAGCCCACAACCCAGATATGTGCCCTGACCAGGAATTGAACCGGTGACCTTTGGTTTCTGGGTCAACACTCAACTGCTATGCCACACCGGTCGGGCTCTCAGGCTTTTTGTAAAATAGGCATAAGAATGGCTACTTTACATTGGGTAAGAATTAATGAAATCATGAATATGTTAATGCAAACATATGGCAGGCTATTGTGTAGACAGTTGCTGTGTGTTCATTTAGGCCAGGGGTGGGCAAACTTTTTGACTCGCGAGGGCCACAATGGGTTCTTAAACTGGACCGGAGGGCCGGAACAAAAGCATGGATGGAGTGTTTGTGTGAACTAATATAAATTCAAAGTAAACATCATTACATAAAAGGGTATGGTCTTTTTTTTTTTTTTTTTTTTTTTAGTTTTATTCATTTCAAACGGGCCGGATCCGGCCCGCGGGCAGTAGTTTGCCCACGGCTGATTTAGGGCATTGTATGGCACTGTACATAGCCCTGAGACTGCCTGGCTGAAAATCCTGTGGGACTGCTAACTTAGATGGGTCATTTAGCCTTTCTACGCCTTCATTTCTCTTGGTAAAATGGAGATATGATACCAGCTCAAAGGGTTGTTGGAAGGGGTGAGTAAGGTTGTGTTTAAGTGGATGTGATGATGGATAAAGCCATCAACCTCAGACCTGGTGCTGCTGAAAATACTCTTCAAGCATTCGTCCTCTTGAAACATCTTTAATCAAGTCCAAAACTTTTGGTTTATGAGATGGCTTCAGTGGCTCTATCTTCAGGGAAGATGAAGAGAAGATCAGTATTTACTTCAGTCAGTTACAATTTGAAGGGAAGAAAAACTCAATAACTTGGTGGCAACACGAACACCAGCAGTGTCTCCTATTGGCAGAGCAGACCCCAACGACCCGTTCCTCCAGTCACCTCGGCTGAGAGTGAGCGTGTCTTGATTGTTGCGGTTTTACAGTGTAGTTAATTTAAGAGTAACCAGCAACCATTAGTGCTAAGAAATGATTTTTTTTCTACGCTCTATCAGTCTCTTAAAATTTGGATATAAAATGTTGAAGATAAAGTAGCAATAATATTTACTTTTTGATACAACGCCAGATTTATTTCTGTTTCTCAAAAGTGCAGTCTATAATAGTGATATTCAGTTTCTGCCTTGGCTTTCAACCAAATGTTGACTCTAATAATCAGCCATTCAGCGAGGTCAAATGTGTGTGCCTTGATGAATGTGCAGTACCTAGTCAATTACCTGAAAATAACAAGCACCCCATGGATGAATATTTTATTATCATTGGTTGTGAGGATCAAGAGGTTTCCCTGTTGGCCAGGATTTCACAATACTCAGGAGGCCATCCACTGATGTTTTGTGGATCTTAGGCAAGTTTATTCCTCTTTGTGGCGTGATTTGCCCAAACCTAAGACAAGGGGGTGGTTTAGCCTCCACAGCCTCTAACTCTGGACTCTCTTCATGCTCGCCAAGCACTCCCCGTGTTTCCTCCACTCATCGCCATGGATGCATTGCAGATCCAGGAAGCAGCCATTCCAGGTGTCCATCTGGACCACTCGCTCTTTATTCTTTATCCAAACTCTAAGAGCTAGACCTTAGGTAAGTACAAAAGCTAAAGCCGTCAGACAGAGAGAGGAATAATGAGCCCCTTCCTTATGATGAAACATTGACATGGATACCTGGTATATGTTCCCAAAGAAGAGCTCAACTCTAAGATAATTGCATGTCAGGGAAAATATAGATTAAAAAAAGTAAAACTCATTTGATGAAGAACCTAGATGGAAAAGTTTATGAGGCAACTAGCAGTGCCAAAAAGTGGTCCATAGCATCAGTGCTGCCTGCATTTCCTGTTCCTTTATCAAAGAAAACGATAGGGAAGAGCTGGCCATTGATTGATCTCTACGTTCCAAGCTATTACTAAGTATCCGACATACATTTTCTATGGACTGCTCATTACAACACTACCAGATGTGCACTAAATCATGCCTTTTATCGACGAGAGAGCCAAGGTTCAGAGAGATTACCATGCATGCTGGGGTCGCGTAGCAGTAGAGCTGGGTGGCTGAGCATGCCAGCCCTGGAGTCAGACTGCCTGGGTGTGTGCATGCCAGATCCACCATTCATTCATCCTGGGGTCCTGGGCAGCATTCTCATCTGCAACATGGAGATGATGATGGTGCACATGCCTGAGGGTTTAACTTACTTTTTTCTTGGGTAGTTTTTGGAAAACCCTCTGCACATGAGGCCAGTAAACCAAAATACACGGTGGTGCAAAGTAGGCTTATAGTTGTGAGTATGGGAAACACAGAGTTTATATGTGGCTTCTTGTTGATGTATTCATTATTGTATTTGAAAATAGACACAACTGTGAACCTACTTATTGTGAGTACGAGAAACACAGTTTATTCTTTTTTTTTTTTAACCTCACCAGAGGATACTTTTCCATTGATTTTTAGAGAGAGTGGAAGAGAGAGGGAAAGACAGAGAGAAATATCAATATGAGAAAAACACATTGATTGGTTGCACACCCCAGACCAGGGCCTGGGCTGGGGAGGAGCCTGCAACCAAGGTACGTGCCCTTGACTGGAATTGAGCCCAGGACCCTTTGGTCTGCAGGATGACACTCTATCCACTGAGCCAAACCGGCCAGGGCCAAAGTTTGTTCTTGTATTTTTACTTATTCATTACTAGAGGCCCAGTGCATGAAATTTGCGCATGGGTAGGGCTCCTAGCAGCTGCCAGCTGCCAGCTGCCAGTTGGGGCCCCCCTCATTCCGCACTACCCCCTGGTGGTTGGTGCACGTCATAGCGAGCGATCGAACTCCCGGTCTCCCGGTCAAACTCCCAAGGGGACACTTTGCATATTAGGCTTTTATATATATAGATTGTATTTGAAAGTGGATACAACTGTAGACCTATTTTTGCCCCACCCTGCATTCTGAAGGGCTGCCCATCAGAGAGGCTGGTCTGGGAGGCTTACATCTTGTGAACTCAGGAATGGAGACCATGGACCAGGGACTCAGTTACTTCCCACCCCGAGCTCATAAAAAGCTTTGATGGAGGCCAAGGGGGCCTTGAATCTTTGATGCAGTTTAGAGTCTTTAAGAAGTCCTATGACCGTGTCACTCCTGACACCCATAAACTGTGCCTTGCGTGTCCCTGGTGTTGCTGGAGGAAGGGAACTCCCCACGTTACGAGTTCAGCATCGGCAGCCTTTTCCCTCACAGAGGACCCTCTTCTCCATGGCTCTCTGCTCGCGTTAGGAAGGCGGACACAATGGGCCGCTCTCTCCACACAGAGCTCTTGCTGGCTGGACTGGAATCAGCACAAAAGGGTCTGCAAACAGCAATCTGTCAGGGGCGGAGAAGAAAGGGATCTGATTAGAAGAAGCAAGTGGTGGCTTTTGTGTGTGCCTCCTGCATCAGGACTTCCGCCGAGGCAGGGGCATTGCAGCCAGAGAGCGAGTAGTGTTGAATTTGCTACAAGTTTACCTGGGATGGAGGGCGGGTTGGATACAGCCGGGATCTTTTGTTCCGATGTTGACTCAGTCTTGTTGTCACGAATCAGCTATTGATTTTGGGGTCCTCATTAGTCTCGGGGAAGAGAGCTAATCCTTCTTTCATGTTTGTTTGTATACCATATTTGGCCAGACCTCCGGGTGCACTTTTCACCTTGATCCGCAAGTAGCAAGGCAAAAACATGACCTCGGTCCTGGAAGCCACCCTGGCCGGCCACTCTCCGCTGTTTGTTTAATCTCGTTCTGACTTCTGACTGCCTCCTGTTCCCAGGTATCAGGACATGTTACGAAAAGAAAGAGACCCCGAGATCAAAGCACTGGTCAGGATTTTACTAGGGGGCACGTCTGAAAGGATTTGCAGGCGTGGGTGAATGGCTGGTGCGGTGACCTCCAGAAAATACTTTGCTCTCCAAATTGGGGCCAAGAGATTTATCACTGGCTAAGCCCGGACCTTCCAGGTCAGTCTCGGGTTATTTTTTGTGCATTGTGTGCAAAGACGTGGTATTTCTATTTCAGAATCCTGGAAAGCAAATATTTAGGACATGCTTTCAGGATAAAAGAGACTTCTGAGAGCATTTTTTTTAAAAAATCTTATTTTAGAATTCCCTATAAAAATGTTAACTTCAGTGTTGTCTGCTTGGAATCATTGTCCCTAGACAGATTTTTCCCTCGGCCACCAGCACTGTGGCAGTTCGAGACGATGGAAGCTTTGTCTTCTGCTCTGTGGAATTTCAATTTTTTGTCTGTGAAAGGCTACACCTGATGACAAATGAATTCAGGACAGTCCAGTTGTTTTTGCCTCATTCGTTGTATGAAGTATGTTTCAATAAAGGGAGACCATCAGCATGTGCAATATAAAATAACTTTGTTCTGTTATTATTTTATTGAAAGCGATTTTAATGTGGTTTGGCACATTCTTGTTCAAATCTGCAGAACAGGGAACTGACAGGAAGTGCAGTGTAACAGTTTAGAGCACAGAATTGGGAAGATTTATGTTCAAATCCTGAGTTATCATCTTTGTGATCTCAGGTGAGTCCTTTAAAGCCTTAATTTTATAATCCATAAGTGGGAGCAATGTTGGTATTGACATCACGGGTTTATTCTTGGAAGGATACATGGACTTGAGTTCCATCTAGAGTTCACATTCTGCATATCTCAAATCCATGTAACTCAATTCCCTTAACACCTCCTTCTATTGCTATTTATGGTGTAATATTCTCGCATCCTTCAAACATGAAAACAAGAAATCAATTTTGGCTCTTCTGTGTATATAGCCAGTCCATTGCTTTTCCTGTTCCCTTTCCATCCATATCTCTTGAATCTGTATCTTATTTCTTTTCTCTAGTTAGCAGCTTGCCCAAGGTCACTGAGCTACTCAGATACAGAGCCAGGACTGGAATCCATTCTGTCTGACTCACTAAGTAATTCACCTTCCTGGCTTATGCTTGAGTAACTGGGATCCTTTGATACTACAAGAGGCAATTCCAAAGAATGTAACTTGTAATTTTCTGGAACACTTTGGGAAGGAAAATACTCTGTAGACTTTTGTTTTGTCTTATGTCTGAGACTTACACCGGCTATTTTATGAGCCATTGACAGAGAAATGGATGGATGGACTGGTTTACTTGCCACAACAGGATGCAATCTGATGACTGTCTAAGGATATAAAAGCCAATAAATATACTAAAGTATTTGTATCTAAAACTTTTCTGGTAAGAAATCATCAACTGAATTCACTAGGACATCTTACTTCCACCCTCAAAGTTCCAGTCTACTCGGTTTTGACGTCCTCTCCTGCGATTAGTTTGTTCCATAGGAGCTCACCTTAGACACAGGGTAAACTTTATAAGTCTGAGTTGTCATACATTTTTGTCTTGAGCCTGGATGATCCAGAGAATGTTTGGTGACAGAATGAATAAATAATTGATTGTTCACGTTGCTTAGGAAGTACATATGTAAATGTGTATGCACAGCAGTACCAGTGAGCTGACGGATCTTTTTCTACTTCCTTACTATTTGTTTGTCAAGTAAAGATGGAGAAGACATCATCTTGTCACATTATGACATTGTCTTCCCAGTAATAACTGTTTCACCTCCAAAATCAAGAATTCTCGCATCCTACTTTCTGACTTCCGCTCTACCCGAGACCATTCTTAAACTCACTGGTTCCACCAATTTAGTTATTTTTAATGAAAAAAAAAATGAACTAAAACAGTTTAGGCTTCTACATTCTGTGTGATGAAAACAACTGTATGTGAACTCTTCCTATAAACACTATAAAAACGGAACAAAAATCTATGAACTGGTTGTTTCTTGTGCACTGGTTGTGCACAAGAGGAAGAACAGGGCTGTGATTCACCGATAATACTAGAACATGATGCAGGGTGTGGTGGTCTCTGAGATGAAGAGGGAAAAATAAAAGAGCTTGGAGAGACTGAGAAGGGACACTGGAATTTATAGAGAGCAGTTCTAGAATTGAGGAAGCTAAACAAACTGCTAAGGACTGAATTATGCTCCACCCCTCATCTCCCAGAATTCGTATGTTAAAGTTGTAACTCCATATATGGGAGGATTTAGAGATGGGGTCTTCAGGGGGTAGGTAGTTAGGTTTAGGAAATCTATGGAAAAACTTGTGGCTAACATCATGTTTAATTGTGAAACACTGAAGACTTGTCTCCTAGAATCAGGAACAAGGCAAGGGTATTGTCCCCTCTGATGATGCAAAGCTTGGAACCAGTGTTTCACAGAATTGTTAGCTGGCTTTTTGCCACACACCAGTGCCTACTGACTTATGAGTGACACTTTTATCTTGAGATGCAGAACTGAGTCTGATGGGAAGACTGTGCAATACTTGGCCCAGAAAGGTTTTAAAGTCTAAAGAAGCTGGAGAAACCCTTTTGTTTGGTCTTGGTGCGGGCTCAACAGCTTGATTTCTGCCTCTGCTGTCACCTGGCCCTTCTGTTCTTCTGTCAGGAGAAGCTGTGGGGGAAGGCAGGGCTTTCTGACTCCTACCTGCATTATATTAGGTTGTCAATGTCTCACCACCTTCCCTGCACAGCAGGCACTGTTACAGAATTAGCAGACCACACCTCCATTCCAGGGATTGCTGCTACCCTAGGCTAAGTCTGGGTTTCTGTTACGTTCTCACATAAAGGGCAGCCTGGAGAAGCCACTCCAGGGAAGGTGCATACAGATGGGGAATGTGGATGGTTGAAAGGCAGCTACTCATGCCGTAAGCAACTCCTCTCTCCCTGTGACTCTATGTGCTAGGGACAGGGGACCCAGGGGCCTTCAACTGCCTTCCGTGCTGGGAAGGGGGCACAGGGGATGTCAGCACATGGGTAAATGAATGGATGGTGGCCAGCTGGGTGAGCTCCATGATCTCTCCACCCACCCAGGATTCTGCTCTGACATGTATCTGAGGATTAGTTTGAAAGTGGATCTGCCTGGTGAGCTTTCCAGTATTAACATAAAATGCTAGGGATTTCCCACTACATCCATGAATGAATTCTTCATGAGGAAACAAACTATTTTTCTTTTTCCTCACCTAGAGATATTATTTCCATTAATTTTTAGAGAGAATGGAAGGGAGGGGAAGAGAGAGAGAGAGAGAGAGAGAGAATAACCTTAATGTGAGAGAGACACATCAAGTGGCTGCCTCTCGCAAATGCCCTGACCAGGGCCAAAGCCTGCAACTAAAGTATGTGCCCTTGACCAGAATCGACCCTTCAGTCCTTGGACTGATACTCTATCCACTGAGAAAAACTGGTAGGACAAATTATATTTTATAAACATATAGCCGGAACCGGTTTGGCTCAGTGGATAGAGCGTCAGCCTGCGGACTGAAAGGTCCCAGGTTCGATTCCGGTCAAGGGCATGTACCTGGGTTGCAGGCACATCCCCAGTAGGAGATGTGCAGGAGGCAGCTGATAGATGTTTCTCTCTCATTGATGTTTCTAACTCTCTATCTCTCTCCCTTCCTCTCTGTAAAAAATCAATAAAATATATTTAAAAAAATAAAAAATAAAAATAAACATATAAATCAGTGGTTTTATTGTATCTAAGAACTGCAGCTTTCAAATCTCAAAATGTGTCTCTTGTGGCTTATTGACAAACTAGAGGCCTGGTGTACAAAATTTGTTCATGAGTAGGGTCCTTAGGCCTGGCTGGTAATCAGGGCCGATTGGGGCCTTCTGGCTGCTGGCCGGGACCTTCTTTCCGGCTGCCAGCCAGGGCCTCCCTTTGTTCCGTCTTCCCCCTGGTGGTCAGTGCACGTCACAGTGAGCGATCAAACTCCTGGTCTCCCAGTCGAACTCCTGAGGGAACAATTTGTATATTAGGCTTTCATATATATAGATATGTGTCCACTACTTCTAGTTCTCATAGTTCCATTTATGGATTCGTTCAGGTAATGAGTGATTCCTAAGTGCCTGTTAGCCCCCAGGCTTGGATCAAGGGAGATATGATAATGTGTTTATCTATCTGTCTAACCTGTAGAATGTAAATGCCTTGAAATCAGTGAAATTTTTTCTAACTTGTTTTTGTAGGACTAATCCATTCCCTGATATCTGCCATGTAACGGGTGTGAGTGAATGGTTTCTGAATGGTGTATGAGGGGGCAAATGGAAGAATGATTCTGCAGAAAGAAGAGAGAATGCTCTTTCTCTTATTCAAACAGACAGGCAATCATTCTGAGGACCTTCGGGAGTGCAATAAGCAATTTCTCTGAAGGCCTCCACATTCTGAATAGTAAAAGGATTGGTCAGTCTGGCACACAGGTCTCTTTCCTGCATAATCCTCCAAAGAAAAGGTTTTAGACCATAAATGAAATAGTAGTTTGTGTATCTGGAGTTGGCTATATATTTTCAATAGTCATGTAAGTAACATTCAGAAGGTCATCCACATGAATGAATGATGCATTGAACAAAAGTATAGTATTGAACAAAGATTAAAAGTTTTCCTGTTTCTCTGAGCACCCAATGTTTTTAAGCCAACTGTTAAACAAATAAATAAATACAGATACATTTGGATTACCCCATATTCTGTACCTAGAGATCTCTGAAACTATCAAAACTCCATAATACTCTTATAGGACTTATGAATCCTTAAGAAAAGAAAATATACAAAACGCATAATTTGCAAAATAACATTAATCAATAATATAATAAAATGGTTGATGCTATAACACTCAACTATGTTGGATGTGTTTGATAGCCATGGAATGAGTCAGGCATTTACTGAGCACCTATTGGATAACAGAGCCCTATCTTTGGGGATAAAATAATTTAAAAGATTCTCAGAGCTATAGTGAGATGAGACACAGGCACTTTGTAACGCTACCTGACACTAAACAATTTAAAAGACAACATCATACCACAGTCCCAGTTATGGCCATTACTTTCTAAAAGCATGGTAATTCTTATTTCTACTATAATTTGAATTTCTATTTTTTTCTGATGATCAAATGGCATATTCCTACAGGAGAGATCACGAAACTAGACTTTTCAGATTCAAAATAAGTTTCATTACTGCACTTATTTGAAATAACCAACAACTACCTTGACCCCTGGGAGTGAGGCCCACAAACGCACGTGGTCGGTTTCTGTACAAGTAGGTGAGGGATTAATGTTAGACTGTTCTTCAGGTTCTTCATGGTTTTAATTTCCAAAGACTCTTTACACCTGACTCTTGGAGAACATGGAACTATATTAAGCAAGAATTTCAAAATAAACATGTTATTTTCAGCCATGCAATAGTAGATTGAGAAGGAACTTAGGAATCTTGCCTGACAACCCCCCCCCTTTTTTTTACAGACATGGGAAGGGGGTGTCCAAAGGGAAATGACTTGCTCAGAATCATACATCAGTTGAGCTCACAGCTCACCTTGAAGTCAGGGGCTCTTGACTGTATTCCACTGACCTTCAGCGGTCTCAGGAAGACAGCAGAGGAGGCCTTCTGGAAGCAAGTGCTTTCAGTTTCCCTCAGAAGCTGGCACATTCGCACATGCTCACCATGGGGTTTTGATTTAAATACGCAGCTGTTGTTGAAGCCACTGAGATTGGCGGTTGATCCCTCCGTTTATGTTGGTCTCCAACCCAGTAAACAACCCGGGCTCAGTCCTGACCTGAGGTGCGCACTTTGTTCTTGCTTCCCAGGGAGGCTTTTCCCTTGCTGGAAAGATGTTCTGAAACCAGCATGAAGGCACAGGGACTTGGCCTTTCTGAGTATCTCATTTTCCAGAGGTGCCCTCCAACTGAAGCGTCATGTTCAGTATTTCTAACCTAGAAAACGCTTTATTTCATAGCCTTTCGTTAAGCGTTTTAGAATTCAGAGATGGCATCCAACAGTTTTTGAAGGAATGCTTAGGAAAGATCTGATAATCGCTAGGCCAGCGGTTCTCAACCTGTGGGTCGCGACCCCTTTGGCGGTCGAACGACCCCTTCACAGGGGTTGCCTAAGACCATCCTGCATATCAGGTATTTACATGACGATGCATAACAGTAGCAACATTACAGTTATGAAGTAGCAACGAAAATAATTTTATGGTTGGGTCACAACATGAGGAGCTGTATTTAAAGGACCAGAAGGTTGCGAACCACTGCTCTAGGCAATGCTGATGGCTCTAATAAAGGAATGCTTAATGTGTGTCTAAGGGTCTACATCAAACTCGCTTTATTAGGCTCTCCTGAATTTTTAAATGATCACAATTGGCTTCCATCATTCTGAAAATTTGAATTAACATGTTTCTTTTTTAAAAATTTATTGGGGTGACATTGGTTAATAAAATTATATAATATCAGGTGTACAATTCTATATCTCATTGTGTGTTCATCACCCCAAGTCAAGTCTCCTTCCAACACTATTTATTCCCCCTTTACCTTTTTCTACCTCCCCTCTTTCTTTCTGGTAATCAACACATTTCTTGATCATTCTAAAAATTTATGAAGAAAAGGAAACTTTGAATATTTCAAGCCATGTTCATTTTTCCTTGAGTCATAAAAGTTGTAGCCACAACCATCTTTGCAGCCCCATTCCTTCCTCCCCAGCTACCATTTCTAGATTTAAAACTCTGGAAAAAGTACAATTTCACCAGCCACCACTAGTACCCAGTGTCAGCAGCTCATATAAAACCTGGGAAAATATAGTTGGGATTAAAGAAATCTGTAAAACTATGAAGTGAGGCCATAGCATGTAAAATTCAATTCCTTTTACTGAGTACATAATTTATTAGGAAAGCTCTTTATTTATAGGAAGTGTGCTTGACACCTTATCCTTGGCAACTGCTTACATTTTTTAGAAGAACGAAAATGGATAAAATGTTTCCCAGTATAAGAATTCATTAATTTCTTAATAAATATCTCTAGGTCTATGCTTCATACCCGCTCCTCTAACCACAAGCACAATTCTCCTTTCCTACCTTTCTCCCTCAAGTAAGTCCCCTTCCTCTACCCAGTATGGGGCTAGAGCTAACAGGGGTATATCCCTACTTCTAACCCTGTACCCACTGTCTCCTCCTTCCTCCAGGCACCCCATCCCCACTATTACATTCACTGCTAAATAACAAGCATTTGGCTTCTAGACTCTCATTTCAATTCTCTCCTAGTTCAGTAAGCCATGCTCAACTTTGTAGTGAATCAGGATTTGGTCTTTTTTCCATGGCTATTTTCTCAGGAAAACATCAATTACCCCAATTTTGAACAACTTTGCAAACAGAAGGAGCCCTTCATCTTCAGACCCCTTTTGAGAGGTGTCACTGTCACCAGCACTTTCTCTTGGCCGGGGCCCCCCTCTCTTCCCAGACATATATTTCTTGTGTATCTGGCGCTTCCTGACACCCTGGGTTACAGAATTCTCACGAATGCCCTTAGCTGGCTGTGTGCTGAGTGGGGCTGTGTGAGCAGCAGGACTCGGGTGCAGAGATTAGCCCCAGATCTTCCAAGATTGTTGTCCTTTGCACTTGCCATTTCGTTTCTGGAAAGGGCATGCCCTGATTTATTTTCTCAGATGGAGCTCTGAGATACTATATCACACTGTCATGTCTAGGGTTCCTTTCTGTTCTGGGGAAAGGATAGGAAAAGTTTCACTCATTCATTTCAGAGACAAAACTCTGGATGAGGCAGGAGAGTGTGGTGGGCTTTGATGGGTGAAGGGCAACATGGGAAGGGAATAGAGGGAAGGCCCCGCCCCAAGCCCTATGCTGCCCTGGGTTTTCCAACTCTGCTCATACCTGCAGCTCTGTTGGTAGCCAAGGGCCTGTCTCAGGCCAAGAACAAACTCATCCTGTGGTCTTTGAGGGGCGTTTCTGTGTAGATGATGGGGGCTGGGGTACAAATGTTGGTGACCCAAGTTTACGATCTCATCAATTTCTTATTTAAAACTTTACATCCAAGGCCATGTGTCCCAAGCAAAGCCTAGATTGTCTCTTCCGAATTTATTTGTGGAGACTTTTATGTTGAACAAAGCAATCAAACTTTGAGGTTTTAAAAATGTATTTTGAGAAAATATCAAGTTCAAAAGAACTTATTTTAGGATTTGCATTTTGATCCATTGTCCCAATACTAATAGCAGGTCCATCAGGCAAATCCTTTGTTGGAACCCAAGCGAGGGAGCACGAAGACAAAAAGTGTTTAATGTTAAAAGTGGGGATGAACCCTGACTGGTTTGGCTCAGTGGATAGAGCGTCGGCCTGCGGACTGAAAGGTCCCAGGTTTGATTCTGGTCAAGGGCATGTACCTTAGTTGTGGGTACATCCCTGGTAGGAGGTGTGCAGGAGGCAGCTGATCGATGTTTCTCTCTCATCGATGTTTCTAACTCTCTATCCCTCTCCCTTCCTCTCTGTAAAAAAATCAATAAAATATATTTTTTAAAAAAGGGGGGTGAGTTAGAAGGGATTATTTTTCCCCTCTTGGTACATCTTTACATCTAAACAAAAGTAAAATCAATGCAATGTTTTGAGTTGGTGATTTATTCATTTACCCTGAAAAACAGATTATTTATCTCCTCAATCTTCAACGTAAAAAAAAAGAAAAACTTACAGTGCATGGGCTGATTCTTCCCTGCCTGGGAAGCCCACTCCTCTTACCCACACCCTGTGCGCTCCGCCCTCCTCCTGCTGGAATCTCCTGTCAGGGGATCTCTTCTCTAATGCCTTCCTGCTGCTCTTCATAAAAACCCTCACTTTGCTCTTCCTAGGCTCTGAGTCCTTCGTGCTCTGCCCACCGTGTGTCTTTGTAACACCTGGTCCCATTCCCCAGCACTGTCTGGCCCTGGAGCAGCCAGCTGCCTTGGAAGAGAATGAGATCTGCAGTGGGACAGACTCGCAGCTCTGCCTCATCCGTTTAGATGTGGAACTTAGGGCAAATTACTGAGTCCTAGGTTCTTTACTAAAAATGGGGAATAGAAATATATCCCTCGCACTGACAATCATGTAAGGCATCTAGTGTAGCATTTGGCACATGCTTGGCTTTGCATTTATGTATTTTACATTATTTTAATGTCTTTGGTAGGTGAACATTGCTTTTATTTTATTTTATTTTATTTTTCAATCCATTTTTTTTAAAAACAAAAAAACCTTTATTGCTGAAAGTGTTACATAGGTCCTCCTTTTAGGTGAATATTGCTTTTAATTCATATTTTACCCCATCGCAGCTAAAGTAGAACTAAAAGACTAAAATATAGACTATACGAAAACTGACACAAATCTAGGTTAACTGCTTCCTAGTTGTGTGATTTGAGGAAATTTCTAAACTCTAGGTCTAAATTTCACTATTTAAAATTGGGTGGAATAACTAAATACCCAAAAAGGCTGCGTGAGGATGAAATGTGTAATGCATTAAGGTAATTAACAGAGAGCCCCGGCTAATAAATATTCCACAAATATTAGGAATGCCCTTCAACATGAGATCCAGCAGGAGCAATTATCTCTACAATTTCCATCGGCCTCCCCCTCCCCAGAGCTCACTGTGTCCTGGGTAGGAATAGGGGGTGGGTGGGATGGGGGGGCGGGGGCAGGCTTTAAGGATTCTCTGGGCCATGGCCCTCATGTGCAGAAGTGGAAGCTAAAGCTTGGGGCGCTCTGGGGCCGGGCCCAGGCCACACAGGGAGCTAATGGCCAAGCACACCGGCGTGCGGGCTGTTTCCACAGTTCCCCAGGGCCTGACCTCCCTGCCACCTCTCATTTCTGTGCCTTTTGACCTACAGGAGTGCACAGCAAGGCCTTTGACAAATAAACAGTGGCCGGGAGATTAAACTGCACCTGAAGCTGGTTACGCAGGTTCTCTTAGCATTTGCACCAAGGGCGGGCGGAAACTTGGCTGCACCCAGACTGCAAAGGGATTAACCCATTCCCGGACTCAGCCTGTGAATTATTGCCCCCTTAGTCCACACAGAAAGGGAGGGAAGAGCTACATCTCATTAAAAGAAACACAAGCCTATGCAAATATTTTAAACAGGCAACGAAAACCCAACAACAACAAATAAAGCAATTGGAAAGATGAAAGACGCCAAATATTTTTGGATGTACAGAAAAAAATACTCCACGTTACCTCTGGCTGTCTCATGCATCACACACCTGAAGCGAATATAATGGAATACAGTGAAAAAAAGGTCATTTTCTCTGAGAAATCTTGGGGGCTGCCTTAGCATTCTGCTGATTGCCATCACGATTCAAACATCTTGATCTTTCTAATTACTCCACTCCGGCCAAACTGGGCTGCTCTCTGTGCCCTAAACAAGTTAACTGTTCTACTACCTCAGGACCTTTGCACATGCTATTCCTGCTGTTTGGATGGAATTCTCATGCACAGTGAGGTTTCTCTGGCCATTTTTGTTAGAGCCCCTTCTCTCTCTGCCTTCTCATGGACATTCCCTCTTTCCTCTAGCTTCCTAAAACTTATTACCACCTACATTTATTTATTTACTCATCAGTTAATGTATTTATTGTCTACCACTGCAGCCCTCCCCGTATAAGCTCCTGGAGAGAAAGGATTTGTTCTATTCATTGGGTAGCCCCAAGGCCAGGGTCAGTGCAGGCACATTCTAAGCATGTAATAAGTGCTAAGCACACACGAGGGCATGTTTTGTGGAAAGTGAGAGGGTAGAGGGGTGGAGGAGCGAGTTGTGAGGGAGGAGGCTGCAGTATGTCGCTAGAGCCAGTGGTCTTGAATGACTGGATAAGAAGTTGAACAATCCTGAGAGCAGTGGGTCTCTCTTGGAGAGACAATGAAGGTGTCGGAGAATGTACGTCCACAAGACAGTCCCAGGTGCCGGCGATCCTGTAACAGCTCCCACGCCCCGCCGTGCCTAAAGAACACTGAGCTCTCAGCATAACACTGAGGAGTGGGGTGACTCCACATCCCTCTTACCACCTCCTCCATGCGGATTCTCCCATGCCCCTGTGGTCAGAGAACAAGTCTGTCTTCCCACTTTACCTTGTCCAAAGGAATGGAAATTTAATCTTAGATATCTGTGGTGCTGGAGCATCGGAGAAGCTCATGTCCTTGCAAGAACAATCATTTATGTTAATGACCAGGCACCTGGGGCTGCTCACACGCACGAGCCAGCAGAATCGCCTGCTTTCCCACCAACACTCGGGACCCGCTCGCTTCCAAAGCTCCAGCTACAGGCGGTGGCCATGCATGTAAGTCTCCAAATCTGCAGTTCATTAAGCCCAGATTTTGCTACAATATTATTTTTGAAACTTCCCAATGGTTTGTTGTGAAGGAAAAGAATTCCCCTATGTGACACATGTTGGGTACATGGTGTAACAAATTTGGGGATTTTAGCCTCCCTTGACAATTACATTTCTTGCTCTATCAGCTGTTTTAACACATTTTCGTTGGGTTATTTGGGTTTTAATTGTATTTATTGCCAGACACTAGCTAGCACATGGCATTAGGCTCCAAAGTTTTAAATAAGACTTGTTTGTACCATTTATTTTGCGATGCTGTTTTTCACTTCCTATTACTTTTTTCCAATAATGTTATTGATGGAGAAGATGGTTTAGACCAGGGGTGGGCAAACTTTTTGACTTGAGGGCCACAATGGGTTCTTAAACTGGACTGGAGGGCCAGAACAAAAGCATGGATGGAGTGTTTGTGTGAACTAATATAAATTCAAAGTAAACATCATTACATAAAAGGGTACGGTCTTTTTTTTCAATAGCTTTATTCATTTCAAAAGGGGCCGGATCCGGCCCGCGGGCCATAGTTTGCCCACGGCTGGTTTAGACTCTGAACCCAGGATCCTTGCTTAGGCGATTATCACACTCTAGCAGTTGGAATGTCTGTGCGTGTGTATGTATTATAATGTATTATATGTAAACCAGCGATGATTTTTACTTAAGTACATGCAGAAATAACCTCAACTGTATATATTTTTGATAGACTCACCCCTGTGATACAACAGACGTGTGGTCTTGTGGCAAATTCTGAGCTGAGTTTAGATCAAAGTAAATGACAGACAGCGGTGTCTGTTGAGGAGTTTCAATGGTCAGCTGGGAATTTCCTCTCCAGTTACTTCCTAATGAACTGAAATCTCGCTGATGTGGGATGACAGGAACTGCAGGGTTTGGTGCAGTTTACCAGATTTTGCCAAGGGGATCTATATCCCCTGGGCTGGAGGCTGAAGTGTAGAATGACTTTTTGCCCAGGCCTGTGGGAGTACACGTGCCTTGTCATAACACTCCTCCTGGCCTTCTTCCATCTTGAGGATGTTTGTTTCACTGGAAAGATGGGGAAGAAGCTATTAGTAACACCATGTTGATCTTTGGTCGGAGGAGGGGAAATTGAGCCACAGGGTGAAAAGAAGAAGAAGGCTCAGAAGGAATGGCTGATGTGTCTGTGATAACTCTGTTTACAGGGGTGAGAGGTGTCAGAGTGGCATTACTCAGGAGACTGGTTTGAACAGAATGTTGCAAATCACTTTCGAGATTTTTTTTTTTTTGGACTTCCCCATATTTTTTGGTGCTTGGAGTCAGGATTACTGGCTTTGGTAATTAATCCTTCCCAGCCTGCATTCTTTGCTACTGAGCGTAGCAGTGATTCAGGGGCCCAACCTGCTAAAGGGAGATAATGCTGGACCTCTGGCACGGAGGCCTCTTCCTCACTGAGCCAGGGACATGCTCTCCAGGAGCGCAGTTGGTAAAATCAACAGAGTTCAGACAGCTGGAGAGGTAACTAAGTATATTTACTCTGGGCATTTGGAGGGCATTTTAAGAATATACAAAAAAACACCCATAAGTGTGGAGCACAAAGTTACCTGGGTTTGTGTGTGAGTACAGACATGGACTCTTAAAGAGCTGTGATCTTTTCAAAGGAACCACTGATTTCAACATGAGTTTATCACAGAAGATCTTTCATGTCTGCTACGTTTGCCTGTTTATTTGGCTTGTGTTCATTTCACAAGCACCCTGTGTTAATATCACAGCTATGCATGAAGGAATTCTCCTGGTTTGGTTTGACCAGAGCTAAGATGTTTAGGATTATCTTGTGCAATTGACTGTCCTTATCTTTGTGTTTCTCTGCAATTAGTTACTACGCCTTTAGACAACCTCTAGGCGTCTAGGGAGATTGTGTTGATAAAATGCTCCCTTTGCTCTCTATAGAGAAAGAGGATCGCTTTTCCACTGTGGGACCAATTAAGTTGTATGAGAAGTTATCACCAGAGTGGCCCCCTTTTGAAGGAGTTAAAATAAAGGAGCCATGCTCCCTAGCTCGGGCACCAGCCCTTGGCACAGAATAGGAACCTTAAAAAACAAACAAACAAAAAAAAGCATTTGAGTGAGTAAATAATATTAAAGAGTGATTTTTCTATTGCTTTAAAATACTTTTATTAGTGACTGAAACAGTGTAACCTCAATTTTTGAGACTAGAGCAGTGAAATATTTTGAGCAAGTTTGCCTTTGTTTTTTTCCATCTTCATAAACGTGAAAACCTTGCTATTTCTTTGAGTTTAAAGATGGTCTAAGGTGGGCTGGTGCAAGAGTGGGAGAAGCATCTCCTGTTTTGAGAAACAAAGGCAGGTATTTTTTCTGTCCCTGCCACGCCGCCTATGGCCTCAGGGCAGCCTGAGTCCCTTTACCATGTCCCTCTCACTCTGTCCTGGAATCCTGGTCACTCTGTCCCCGTAGAAGGCACGCTCCTTGGAGTGGGGTTTATTTAAATACATCACCTGCCTGTGTATCCCCTAGGGTCCACTTGATGCCTGTAACATACTAGGAGCTCCAACATAAGGGATTGAATGAATGATTAAAATGGCGGAATTCTGAAAGCCTTTTTGAAACTACTGCATCCCTTCAGTTCTTGTGTGTCTGTGTCTCACCCAAGATGTTACTGCGCTCATCTAATTGTGTTTTTTCTTAATATGTTCCATCTAAATGTAATTTTGTGCTCACGCCCACGACCTTACACCTCATAGCCACCAGTCTCACACACACTAATCACAGTAGCTACACATCCTGTAGCTACTTTTTAGATTTTAAAAGTTAAAACAACAGCCCCCAGTCTTATTTCATTCCCAGCGGTTTAGCCTCTAATGTCAGACACCTGAACCCTCCGTCAGCGAAGCTCTGGCCTGCGGGTCATGCTCAATATTTTGTTTTTAGGACTCAGCTTGACCAGTTGTAAACATGGAAAGACACTGGCCCTCATCCTCAAATTCTTTGCTCAATTAAACCTCCTTCGCCTGGCAGGCTCATCCTAGGGCAACCCTCAGAATCCTGACCTTTATTTACAGCCTGAAGTTCCTGGAGACTCAGAGAAGGTGGGTGAGTCATGAATCAAAACCAAAACATCGTTTTCCTTTAGATCAATGTTTCAGTCTTGCCTCATTTTGATGCCAAAAGCCCTAGATTTGGAGTGTGTGTGAGTGTGCGTGTATGGGGCGGGGGGTGAGGGGGGAGGATGGAGTGTGTGTGTGGGGGGTGACGGGTGGTGTGAGATGAACGGACTTCCTTCTGTGCTGTATAGCACACCATGAACTTTAGAGGGAGGATTTGCAAGTTGTTTAAGGTCTAAAATATGTGCTCCCTGCCTTTCTAGTACACGTGTTTGAGGCTGAGAATCTTATCAGTAGATAAGGGCAGAGAGGCTGCCATCCCACATTCCACAAACTCACTTCCAGATGGTTTCAGACTCGGGGTGAAAAACGCGAGCTCTTCAATCAAGCCAAACAGCCCACACCTTTATTGCCCCATTTGTTCAGCAGCCTGTCAGGGGCCTCCTAGCATCTCAGCATCAGCCACGGGGGCAGCTGTTTAGTTAACTCCTCCGGGCTGCATTTTGGTGGGGGCAATTCATTTATGATGAAAAACAAATCGAAAGCCCCAAGGGTTTTTTTGTTCTTTCGCTTCTTTAGTGGTTACAGTTATCTGGAGCTTCTGAGTCAGTCCAAATAGCAACGGGGATGGGTTTTTGTTTTTTTTCAAAGGCGTCACTTGATCTTTTGTGCTGTTACTTTTTCTTTCTTTCCTTTTTATTTTCCTAAATCAGTCTGGTTATCTGACTTGAACAGGCAGAGATTTCCTTTCCTGGGTGCCAGGAAACAATGGCATTCTTCTGGACTCTGTGTGTGTGTGCGCGCATGTGTGTTGTAGAAATACGGCAACTGCAGTATTAAATTCTTATAACAGTGACAAAGTTACATGTTGTTCTGTCCCAGGTTAAAATTTGGTTGTGAATAATTTTGGGCCAACTGAATTCTAATAAGAATTTTAGAACTGACTGCAAGACACCTCTATGCTATGCCTTAAGGAACACAGAGAAAGAACGTAAGGAAGGTCCTTAGCTTTGAGAAATTTATATGGAAAATAGACACATATTTTTCTTAACCTTTTTTTATTTGGAAATAAGGCTTAATTTCACTAAGATTTGCAAAGATATTACAGTACCCTTCACCCGTCTTCCTCTAATGCTAACATCTTATCTAACCATAATATGAAAACAAATAAATTGATGTTAACACGCTACTGCTAAGTAAACTACAGCCTTCCACACTTTGCCCAGTTTTTCCACCAAAGCTCTTTTCTGTTGGGGGTCCAATCAGGATCCCACACATTGCGTTTAGATGGCACATCTCCTTGCCCTCCTCCAAACTGGGACAGTTTCTCGGTCCTTCTTGTCCACCATGACCTTGACACGTTTGAGGATAGTGGTCAGGTTGTTTGAAGAGGGTCCTCTATACTCTCCTTTCAGCACCTGCAGAGGCTCGGCCTCTTTCGAATGCTCTCCAGAGGCAATGGGTGAGACTTATAGTCATATGTACTTAGAGCAGGAGCCAAAAGGCCCCTTTATTTTTAAAATGTAGAAAGTAAGGTCTAGCTAGCCCTAGTTGGTTTGGCTCAGTGGATACAGCATCAGTCTGAGGACTGAAGGGTCTCAGGTTCAAATCCAGTCAGGGTACATGCCTGGGTTGTGAGCTCAATCCCCAGTAAGGGGTGTGCAGGGGGCAGCTGATCAATGACTCTCTCTCATCATTGATGTTTTTTTTTCTCTCTCTCTCTCTCTCCCTCTCCCTCCCTCTCTGAAATCAATACACACACACACACACACACACACACACATACACACATATATGTTATACACATACATATATAAAATAAAATCCTATATAATAAAAGTCTAGTATGCAAATTGTTCCCTCGGGAGTTTGACCACCTGCTATGATGTGCGCTGACCACCAGGGGGTGGCGCAGAACAAAGGAAGTCCCTGGCCGGCAGCCAGGGAAGGAAGGCCCCTGCTGGCAGCCAGAAGGCCCTGATCAGCCCTGATCGCCAGCCAGGCCTGGGGACCCTACCCGTGTATGAATTTCGTGCACCAGGCCTCATGTATGTATATATATTATTATATATATAATATTATATATGTATATTAATTATATATACATACTAGATGTATATATATACATACTTTTAATACACACACACACACACACACATGTAAAAGAGAAACTAAGGTCTAGAGAAGAAAATGAAGGACTCACCCTAAGTGCCAGTTAAGGCATCTAAGTGAGATAGCTGGCAGAGGTAGGATCAGAACCAACCCAAGACCTCCTGGCTGCCCAGTAATGTTAGAGTTATTCTTTTTTCTGTTTGGAAACCTGGGGAAACTTGATTCCTGGGGAGTGTGACTTCCAGTGTGCTGCTTTGACGCCCAGAGACTGCACTGCACATGCTTCCCTGAGCCCCAGCACAGAGCCCGCTCAGCAGGCACCATGGAATTACTGAATTGTGCTCCAGACACTCAAAGTGCTATGAATGGATAAAGAATAGTCTCCAAGATAAGAGCTAAAACTGCATAAAGAAGGAAGAACTGAGAAAGTGTGAGTGAGGTCATGAAAAAACAACAGATTCCTACCAGCAGCCTAAGATTCTTGTAGCAGAGCCACCTGGAATAGTGGCTAATGGTTCCCATCCAGTGGCACGTAACTTTCTTTACTCCTTTACTCACAATCCTGCCAGAAGGGACCTACCTGTCCCTTGATCTCAGAGTACTTTCTGCCCATCTAGATCCCTGAGACCTGAAGGCAGAATGTGAGAGTCAGTTCTTTCTCACTGTGTCTCAGTTCAGCCTACCCAAGTTCACATACCCTCTGCTAAAGGCCACACAGGACTAAGCAAAGCACTGTTATCCTCATACCTCGGGGTTTTAATATGGGGAGTTAATAATTGAGTCTAATCCTGCATCCTTAGCCATCTTGAGTCCTTATGTAACTAAATCACAGAATGTATTAGAGAACAAATTGATGCCTTATGATTAATGGCCAGGAATTCACACTTGGTTTTCAATATTCTGTGCAGTCCCCTTGGACATAGCAGGGCTTTCTCCTGGTATCCTCTTTTGACATTATTCCAGTATGTACCAGGTGCCACAGTGTGGATGAACTGTGCAATGAAAAGTGCTTTGCATAGGCATCGGGTGCATTTTAAGGGCGTTATTACTCATCAAAGCTCTTGCACCCATAATGGTCTGTGCTCCTGAGAGCTGGCCCCGGTGACCATCTTCTGCAAGGTCCAGGTGCCTTCTAAACCCGAGCTGTCAGTCTGTGGTGGGACAGGAGGTCACCCCAACCCCGGAAGCAGGAGAAGATCTATGAACATGCTCTGAGTCTTCAGAGCTGGAGAGCTTGTGAGACGTGATGGAACTTTCCTCTGACTGACACAGGACGGTGGGGAGGAGAGACCTGGAATGTTTCTGTCCTTGGCCCCCTTTTACTTTTCTTGCCCCGACTGTGCAGGACTATTCCGGGCCCATGTATTTTGGGAGCCATAATGAGGTGCTTCTCATCACACCTTGCCATTTTCAGGCAGCTTTTACTAGCCGCCTGGACACGGGGACAACCTAGTAATTTAAGAGCTATAGTGGACTGGGCTGGAAATAGAGGCTGGAGCTGCAGCCGGGTGAGGTGGGAATGGGGGGATTTCTGTTCTCCCCTTCCTAAAAGGGGGAGGCTAAAATGGCTTACAGTCACACCCAGAAATCTTCACAGAAGATGAGAAAGCAAATTTTCTTTTTTCTGTACCACACCGTGCCTGGAGAGGACTAAAGAATGGATGATCTAAGCAGCAAAGAACCAGTTTCAGTAGATGTTGGAACCATGGGCTCTCTTTATCAGTCAAAGAGTAGGGGCTGTCCCCATTTCCCCATCACAAATCATGCTGAGCTCAAGTTCTACTGGAAATGGGATGCATTCAAAGAAAGTCAAGCTGTCACATCAGCCTCCGAGGCAAATACTTCTAAATGCCTTCAAATTCCAAATGACCCATCCTTCCGTCTTTGCCTACAGCACGCAACACTCTAGAGCAGTGGTTCTCAACCTGTGGGTCGCGACCCCTTTGGGGGTCGAACGACCCTTTCACAGGGGTCACCTAAGACCATCGGAAAACACATATATAATTACATATTGTTTTTGTGATGAATCACTATGCTTTAATTATGTTCCATTTATAACAATGAAATTGGGGGTCACCACAACATGAGGAACTGTATTAAAGGGTCGTGGCGTTAGGAAGGTTGAGAACCACTGCTCTAGAGTTTTAAAGCTCACCTTCCTGGACATGATTGCCCAGAGCCTGGGCACTTCGCTCTTTAAACTCTGAAGCCGTGAAATAATTTTATGGTGCAAGTATTTCTGGATCCACAGGCTTGCACCCAGAAAGTACCTATTTTCTGACACCCTATTGCAGAATCTTTGCAAAAACAGAGTGCATCTGGATGCCTAATTCAAAGCACCTCACATGTTCCCTTCTCATGTGGCCGGGGGTGGCAGGGGTGGGGTGGGGAGGTGGGGAGGAGAACCAGGCTGCACACTAACATTTTGCTCAAGTTTTCAAACAAGAATGTTGTCCTGACTTCAAACCCAGGATAAAGGAAATGCTTGTCTCCAGGAGCTTGACACGTCTGCGGTCATATTTCAGATACAATTAGCCCCCACTGATGGTGGTGGTTGATCTAGCCAACGAGCAGCTAATCTTATCTGCGGTTCACAAATGGCTCAGATGGTAGCTTGTGACTTTGATTACTGGAAGGCTGGACCCCATCAGACAGCTTTGCTCCAAACAGTGGTCCTTTCAGCCTCCTGCGCCTGCAGATCAAAGCACTCTCCCCTCTCCCTATCTGCAAGGAAACTCATTAGAGGGAGGCTGTCAGGGTTATAATCATGCAACAGTTTTACTTCTGGGTTATAACGCTTTCCCCTCCTTAGCAGCCTGTGAGGTCCAAAGTGAGAGGGATAAAGGAGGTACCGATGACATCTGATACATTTAATAGGCTCACTGGTGGCTGCCTGGGCCCCAGCTCTCTGCCACTGCTGCCTGACTGACTTCTGAAGGCTTCCCCTCCCCAGACCTATCGAGATCGTACTTTAGTCCTGAGGGAGAGCCCTCTATTGTCCCTTAAAAAGTCGCTTTACTTTAAGAACAGAAGCAACTAACATAGGAGTCCAAAGATCTGCCTTTACATTTCTTCTCTTTCACTCAATACCTGAATGAACTGAGGACATTTTGTTGTAATCTGCAGTTTCTCTTGTGAAATATGTAAATGAAGACTTTTCTTATTGGAATTAATGAACAGTTCTCCAAATTCCCCTCTCCCAGAAGCCTTCTAGTAAGTCCTTCCTTTCCTCTCTCCTCCGCAACCCCTCCCTACCTGAGTTAAAGCACCTCCATGCCGAGTCACTGCCCCCTCATCTCTATTCCCATAGCTCTTAGGGTTTCCACGAACACTTCACTACTCATGCCTGCTTTCCTACCAACTTGCCCTTTCCTTCCCAAGAGACAGGGGAATCCTCAAGGCATAGGGGTCTGAGGCTTCTTATACCAAAGGCTGCCTCCACCTGATACTCAGCCGATACTGAAGGAGTGTTTGTTGTTCACAGTGAATAGAGTGCTGCATACATACATGGTTTGCAAAGCACAGTGGGAGGGGCTGGTATTTATTATTGGACATAGAGCCTCTGGGGTTCATGGGCACCCGTGTCGATGATGACCCAGTAGAATATTCTGGGGTGGAGCCCAAGAGTTTACATGTCTAACAAGTTCCCACTTTGAGAACCACTGGTATAATCCACTCTTCCCATTTATAGATGAAGAAACTGGGGCCGAGATTGGAGAAGGGCTTGTGCAAGGCCATGTAATTAGTCCAAGGCACTTGATGTGTTCTTATTTCCAGTAGTTGATTAAAGTAAAGTCTGTCTCATGTTGGGATGTGTGTGTGTGTGTGTGTGTGTGTGTGTGTGTGTGTGTGTGGTGTTTTGAAACGTAGAGGGAATAGATCTTTTTGTTTGTTGTTAATCTGTGACTAGCTTCTTAAGGCTTCAAACTTGGGTCTTTTCGTTATAAATCTCATGATCATTTCACAACATGGCCATTTCACAACATGCTGCTTTCATGTTAAGAAGCGCGGTCGTCATGCTGCCAAGAAGCTGGCTCAATTGTTATCTTTATTTGTCTCTTTTATTCCTTAGATTTATTGATGCTGTTAGCAATCTCTGAGGAGAATGCATAGGGGAGCCCAGCTCACAGGAAAATGAGAGGGACTCTGAGGACCACAGGGCAGTCCTGGCCTCTCCAGCACTTGCCCCAGAGTAACCTAAGTCAGGTCCTTCCCCATGCACACCGGTGGGAATGCACCGCTCTTGTCAGCAGCTGCCATTACCCACAAGAATGAGAAACAGCCCTGGACTGTGGGGGTGGGAGGGTTAGAGCTGGAGAGGCCGAGGTTTGATTTTCACGCCGTCATCTCCTGGGTGAGGTAAAATCGCTTAAGGGATTAAGCATCAGGGAGACTCGGTCTGCTACTCTGTAAAGTAGGAAACATGTCTGTTTCACAGGGTTATTATAAAACTTTTAAAAAGTCATCTTTAAGCTTCTTATACCTCCCAAAACATACCCAGAGCTTGGCCATCCCATCTTTTCCTTCTTCCTCTCTTCACGCCCTCCCCACCTTCGCCCACTATCAGCTACAAACCAACACTGGCATAACACGAGTGAAAAATGTAACCCAGCTGGAAAAATAAGCGAAATACACTGTTTTTGAAAACAAAACGTACGTTCTTCTGATTTACTTGCTGTTATTTCCTCAACATTAATTTAACTATGTATTATTTTTCATGGAAATCCACTTAAAACTTTTAAGAAAGAAATGTTTTGTAGTTAAAATAATTACCTTTTCATTAACTGTAATTTGGGAGGCATTAGCACTAATTGCCATTATAATGGAATTTATGTCTGACACGTTATAGTTCATGTGATGACAGAGAGCCAAGCCCTCCCCCGGAATCAGGGACAGGCTTATCAGAATATTAATCTCCTTCAGTTGCTCTTTAAAAGAATAAATAACTAATCAGTCACTGACTGCTAATATAATATATAACCCTTCTGCTAAGATGTATTAGAATTTGAGCTTCAGCAGAATATATTTATTTAACTGACAGAAATCATGACTCTATTTGTTTTAAGTGACAATGCAGTAAAAAACCAGACTAGCTACAATGCTTGGAAAATTGAAAATTTTGACTAGTTAATTTTTAATTAAACTTTGTGAGAAATAATGAATTCCTCAACTCTATTTTAAGCATTGAACATCTCTCAGAAATGGTTGCTGATCACCCAGTCTTAGTAAGTGGTCTCTAAGAAACATTCTTAGATCCGAGTTAGGCTTATTATTAGAGTACAATTATTTTGACCATCAACTCTCATAGCATCTAATTTCAGATGCAAAAGTTCTGAAAATTTGGGCAAATGTTTTGTTGACCTGGACTGAAACTAACTGTTTTGATTATGAATAAATCTTAGATATTACTCAGCTTTGTTGTAATTCCTTTTTTCTCTGGAATAAAGGGAATAATCCCATTGGGAGAGAACAATTAATTCACCTTAATTCTGGTTAATTTGGTGTTTATGGGTATACTCCAACAGCAAGTGTAATCTCTGTCCATCTATTTCATCAGGATAATACTGAATTCCAACGAACAGAATCGGGACTGGCTGTTCTCTTCTGGGGAGCAGCAGGCCATTCTCAGCACAAGGTGTTGTGTGAGCATTAGCAGCATCCTAGAGGGGGACCTGTTTCCATGTGGAGGGACTTCTGGCCAATGTAACAAAGTAACTCCCAGCCCTCTCTACACTTCATTCCTTTGGAGGAGGAGCGAGTTACCCAATTGGTGAGCTGGGAAAAGAAATTGAACCCAGCATCATCAACTGTCTCTTTAAAAACCAACCTGGAGAAATAAGTGGAATACATTGTCTTTAAATACCATCTGGTTTGCTCTCAATTTGTTTGGAGAGCAAACTTGGATCAGGCCCAGGCTCAAAGATTTGTTAAGCACTGCCTATTACTGAGTGGTAAATGTGTCTAAAAATTTGGGTGAAATATTCACAAAGTTCTGTTCTCTAAGTATCTTGTGAATCAATTCAGGATGGAAGGGGCGTTTAGTTGCTTATTGGGTCTCCTGTCAAACCCTGGGAGAGTCTGTGGGATCCCTGATTCTCTGGGGCCTGAGGCAGGCAGCTCCAGCCTCATGCGTGGACACTTGAACCATGCCAGGGCTCAGGAAAGATGTGATTGACTCAAGATTGAACAGAGAGCAGAAGACTCCTTGCGGTTATTTCCCGGTGTTTATTTGTCTAAGAAGGCAAAAATAGGTTCTGTGAGTTCATGTCCTATTCATACAATCCATCCACACCTCCAGGGTAGGTATGTATCTTCCCAGCCTTCTATTCGCTTTAGATCAGGGCTGCCCTCAGAGATGGGGTGAGCAAGAGAACATGACATCCCAGTCCGTTACCGAGCTGTCCTGAGACCAGAACGAAGGAACATGGATGCCCCATGTGGAGACAGCAGCCACAGTTGTCCTTTGGGTGCGTGCCCGTAGCTGCCCTCCAAATATAGATGGGCCTTGATATGTTCTCTGAATAATTATCTTCTTGGAAATGGAGCTGGGACAGCAAGTACGAGAGTGGCTCTGAACCATGCTTTGCTCTGAGCTAGAAGTGGTCCAGGAGAGTCCCAGCTGAATGATGCTGCAAACGGTTAGAGAAGGGAAAGGCTCCTCCGGTGACTAAGCTCTGGCCGCCAGACGCTTCCCACGACCCACCCTCCACCTGGTGGGCTTCTCTCTGAGTCTGACGGCGGCTCACGTGACCGTGTGATTCTGCAGAGAAGAATTTCACCCAGAGGAAGGGAGCTCACAAACTCACTCCTGTGCGATGTGGTTACTGAGGACTTCCCTGCCTGTGTTGTCAGGGTTGGCGATGAGACCGGGAAGCCTGTTCATGAACTAAACTGAGGTGACCAGATCCTTCTGCTGCCACTGGGGATGTTGAGGGTAAGAGAAAAGTCAGTGGAGTCCTGATTGTTAAGAATCTGGTAGGGCTTCCTCGTGCATGATTTCTAGAGGATTACTTCTTCTTCTTTTTTTAATCCTCACCCGAAGACATGCATAGAGATAGTAAGAGAGAAAGAGAGAGGGAGGGAGGGAGGGAGGGAGGGAGGGAGGGAGAGAGAGAGAGAGAGAGAGAGAGAGAGAGAGAGAGAGAGAGAGAGAGAAACATTGATCAGTTGCCTTCTGTATGTGGCCCTACCAGGGATTGACACTGCAACCTAGTTATGTCCCTGACGGAATCAAATGGGCAACCTTCTGGTTCACAGGGCGATGCTCAACCAACTGAGCCACTCCAGCCAGGCCAGGGGATTATTCCTTCAGGAACCATTATGTATCTTAAGACAACTTCCTATTTGTTGACAACCCAGTTTATATTAGACACCATGCTTGGCAATTTCATATAAGTTATTTTTTTAATATTTTTATTGATTTCAGAGAGGAAGGAAGAGGGGGAGAGAGATAGAAACATCAATGATGAGAGAGTCATTGATCGGCTACCTCCTGCACACCCCGCACTGGGGATCGAGCCCGCAACCTAGGCATGTGCCCTTGACCGGAATCGAACCTGGAGTCCTTCAGTCCGCAGGCCGATGCTCTATCCACCAAGCCAAACCGGCCAGGGCTCATATAATAAGTTATTTTGATTTCTTACAGCAACACTGTAAACTCAAGTCCATTGTTTACATTTTCATAAAGGAACTGGAGATCCGGGTGGTTAAATAATTCACCCCAGTGTGCTCACAGGAACAGAATGTCCAATCAGGGCTGCCCAACTTTAATGTCTAGGCTGTCTCCATGATCCATGCCGCCTCTCCCAGGAGCACAAAATGTACGGGAACTGAGAACTGACAAGCAGCTAGCACTGCGGGCTGGAGCCTGGCTGGCCTGGGATGCCTCCCCCTCTCAGGCCAGCAGCACTGGATGGTGAACCTGCCTCTTATCTCCAAAACTCTACTGGGCACCTGCTTATCTGCAGATCCGCCACTCCCTCCTCCGCAGCCTCACCCCACCGATTGCGTTTTTGATTTAGCTATTTGTTCCACGCCGATGGCAGCATGTGGCTCCAGGGAGCCAAGCTCCTAGGCCAACAGGAGGCTTCTGCCTGGGACGTGCCAAGGAGCCTGATCTCTCGCCTATGAAGTACTTTTCAAACTATTTGAGAAAGCTCTCTCCCCTCTGCTGCCCCATGTCTTTCCCTTGGAGAGCCTGATTTTTTCTTTGAGTCCCAAATGGAGCTGTGTGACTGGCCTCCTGGTTCTCAAAGGCCGAGTGCACCTCTTCGGGGGCACGCCTTCTCCACGCAGTTCTCACCAAGCCAGCCTGCCGAGCGATCGCGTAACTGAAAGACGGAATTAGGCAGCGCTGGCAGGCCTCTGGCAGCAAGGAGCCCTCTGCTCGTGTTTTTCATTGAAAAGCGTATAGAATTACCTTATTGTTCCAGATATTAGCTTTCTGTGCCCAGCGCATACATATTTAAACAGCATAACAAATGTGCTGGATTACAAAGCACCTCCATGCCACCAAGGCCCCTGGGGTGCCAAGGCCCAGAGACATCCTTCCAAGTTTCCTTCCCCTTCGTCTCAGTGCCCGGGTGGGCCAGGCCGCCGAGTGTAATAGCCAGCATTCTGGGGATTTTTCAGGCCCCGTGTGTGAGACAACTTTCAGTTGACTGTGACAGCTGCTTGCAAAGGAGCGAACCCCCACTCCCACCCTTCCCTGCACCACCAGCACGTCTCATGCCTCAGGCCAGGCAGGCTCCGTGCAGGGCTCTCTGCCACCCCGGGCTCCGGCTCCAGACGGTCCCCTTGCTTGCTCTGCAGAACGTTATCACCCTCGTGGCTTGGGGTTAAGGGTTGGGGCTGGGGTACTGTTAGTGTTTTCATCACTTGGGGAAATCTACAGCCTGATGATCACCATGCCTGCGGATCAAAGGCGAGGCAAGGCGCTATCTTGCTGCGGGGTGTGCTGTGACTCTGAGCACAGTTCTGGGGCCTGACCCCAAGGTGAGCTGGGGAGGGAACGAGTCTCCAACGACAGAGGTCTAGGTGTGGGCTCATGTACGATGGCGTTCTAAGAGCAAAGCGTGTCCCTTCCTTTTATCCAGCCTCACCATGCCTGGCCTGAAAAGCGTGGAGAGCCTGGAAACCGGTGTTGGATTGACATGGAGGGAGGTGTGTCGCTGTGTAGAGAGAATGGCCTGGGGGAGGGAGGGAGTGTGTATTAGCATCCTAGGGCTGTCTCGGGTCTGCTTTCTGACTTGGGCTCAGACCCAAGCTCCCATCACACTGACCCTCAACTGGTATTTCCACCGATAACGGCCCCTCCCAATTCTGCTGTGCGGCCGGGGGGGGGGGTACCCCTATGACGGGGATAATGTGCTCTATCTTCCTGCAGGGGAAACCCAGCCTTTATCTCCAAGGCTCCACTCTCTGACGCAGGGAGCATGTTCATACTCCCTTAAAAGAGGACCCTGTCCCTTCCTCTGCCATCCCACCGTTAACCTTTTATTGGGGTGTTTACCACCAGCTGTTGTTTGTGTGTGTGTCACTGTGACATGGTGGCACCTCGGGGGACCTATTCGCTCTGTTCCTATGATGGCAGCTGGCAGGCAGAGCTGCCTAGGCATCAGGTAAATGGGTGCAGATGAGAGAACAGGTAGATGAAAGGACGAAGGGTCTGCTGCCACCTTGGAGGAAAAGCACCCCCTTTGGATGCAGGCGTGTTTCTGCAGGAGGCGATGGCCCTGCTCCTCGGCTGCTCCCGTTGTCCCACCTTGTCTGCAGTGGCTGGAGGGGGACCTGCTCTCTCCAGGTGTCAGCTCCCCGCCTTCTCAGATTCACATGCTGTCCACTCTAGCGCTTTTGGTTCAAGGCCATAGGCCTCAAGTTGGTTAAAGCGTGGAGTTTCTCACTGGAAGATGCTGTGGCCCCTCTCACGTCCTGATGCCTCGCAACTTCGGAAAGTCTCTGAGGCCGTGCCTCTCCTCTCTGTACAAGATGCAGTTCTTATCCCACCAGATCCGTGCAGCTGCGCCAGCCTTTCCTCTGGGTCTTGGCCAACCTCTCTCTAGATGAAGTGGCCCGAGCAGGAGCTGGAGCATGTCCCACGGTTACGGTGCCACGCTGCTGCAGCGGCTGCTCTCCGCCAAGGGTTGGGCATCCCTGTGCACGATGCCTACTCAGGGGGAGACTCACTCCTGGGGGCCCCGGCCCAGGGAAGCCAGATGGCACAATCCAGGAGTGAATAGGTGTTTACCAGTGGTAGGCCGTGGACAGGAGAAAGCCATTGGAAAAGTTATTCTTTCCTCCCAACCCCATGTATTACTTTGAGACAAGGTAGTTCATATTGTGTGTCTCTCTACAGATGATGGGAGAGGAAAAAACAGCCATCCACATGTGCCGTGCAGCCGTGTCCAAATGGGCACCGCACACGCTCATCTTTGCATGTGTCGCTCCCTGGCTTCTCCTCCTGCTTCTGGGCTGGTTCCCTGGGGTGCACTCCAAGTGTTAGCAAGCAAGCTCTTGCCTCTGCTTTTGAGGGAACCTGAGCTAAGACACATCCCTGGCCAACTCTGGTTAGCTTGACCTTCTCTGCACTCCCATAATATTGTGTGTATCTCTCTCACTTTCCACACAATATCGCCAGTACCTGTTTACGGGCCTCTTTCTCCTTCCGGATCCTGTATCTCTGGAAGGCAGACACCACACTGTATACTTTTGAATCTCTGGCACCTACCACAGCGCCTGGCATAAATTAGAACTCTGAAGATAATAAATATCTGCCAGATGACTAGCCATCAAAGAAAGTTAGATTTCCCCTGATCAGGAAGACAGACCTAAGGAACATTTTAAATGGTTTCCCATTTCAACGTGTGGTCTCCTTTGGCTTCACCTACATTGAGTCAGGGATGATGCTAGCAATCACATCATACTACAAGATTATAATTATATCCAGTAATTTTATAATAATTACAACAATAAGCTTGAAACCTATATGCTACCATGTTGTTAGATATGTCACATACCTAATTTCATTACCACAGCAAACATATTAGGTTGTCATCATATATGTGGGACCTTTTGGAAATGTAGCTGGACAGCTTGTCTTCTTGAGGGTATATTAAAGGTTGTTTAAATTATAGTTTTAAAATGGGACTTTTCTTAGTGGTTAATATTGCATCTACCAACACCTACCAACCAACACATAAGTGCCTAATGGCAGAACTGCTTTAGTAAAACAACAACCAACACCTCACTTCATTAATTAACAAAAGGTGACTTTATCGCCATCACTCTTACTTCACTTTTGCCCGTATGAACGTGCAGATATATTGGGACAGGGCCTCCGGACCACAGACTGGTCACCTCTGTCACCCCACTTCTCCTCGGTTCCACTGAGGTCAAGGAACTCAACAAGATGTAACAGAGGGATTTACGACCAAGACACAGCAGGCACTTATGGAATTCCACATTGGGTTTACCCTGTTCTATAAACCTTCTGAAATCATAGAAATGTTTTGCATTTTAGAAGTGTAGTTTTTAGGGTAAGTTCTATATCAAATTCTCAAAAGGGTTAAGAATTCCTGATGCTAATTCTGTGTGAACCAACATCTTGGGGTGGGCTGTGAAGAGTGGGGTCAGGTGTCTCTGCCTCGGAGGGCCCGGCTGGTCAGTTGAGCTCTGAATGACCTGGGATCCTGGGAAGAAACTCACTCGCCTGATATCTCTCTCTTTAGCCACCTGAGTTGAAGCTTAAGCATGGAAGGAGCTCACAGTATTTGCATTTCTCTCTCTGAAGCTGTTAGGGTCTGCAGGACTTACCCTTGACTCTGGGATCAGCCTCTATTGTGGCTCTGTTGTCAGGATTTCATGTTATGATGTAATCCAGCACAACTTGTCCAAAACAATATCAGATTTATTCCATTTGTTAAAAGGAAGATGTCACTAGTATGGGCCCTTTTGGCAAAATCTCAACTCCTCGTTCTATGCATGTTTTCAATCACCTGTTGCTAAGATACTGCAAAAAATATTATCTGTTTTTAAATGTTTCTTTTTAATTGAATAAACCGTTGCTTTGAAATATCAGTGCAAAGGTTAACTAAGTCTTTGAAATCATATATATGTGATTTCCCTTGCAGAGATAGTTCTCAGCACTTTAAGTGGAGCAGCTGCTATCTCGATGGCATTTTTAAATCTCACAGAAAGGAATACTCACAGCACAACTGGGAGATGGAAATAGCAGAGAGAGAGAGGCTCAGTTGGGTCAGCACACTCTGCCCATGCTGGCCACAGTCATCGATTCTGCCGCAAAGGCCTGAGAGGGAGAGCAGGCCCAGGTCCACCATCCCGATTAGCAACCCTGGGAGCCGGATTCAGAGTGTGTTTGGATTTCCGAATGGTAATACAGTGCGTGTATCCCAAGAAGGGTGTGGGCTCACACCTCCTAATCAAAATCATTGATATCTGGGTGACAAAATATTTTAGTTTTTATGCTAAATTTTCATGTCAAACTCCGGTCAAGTGAGTTTGCTGAAACTTATAAAAACACTTGGGCTTGAAGAGCATGTTTTTATTTTTTGTGTTACAGATGAGTGATTAAAATTGAGGAAAACTCCAGGGTGTATACGATTCAGAATAATTTCAGGATCAACTAAGACCCCAAATGGCCCAGGTTGTAGCAAAGTTGGGAGCCAGGAGTCCAAGTGGGTGGAAAAGACTGGAAGGCATGGAAGGAACATTCAATCAAAGGCCAAACTAGGCAAAGTCAGCAGTGGCCAGCGGGGAGGGACAGAGGTCTAGGACTCTGGATGTCACTTGGAAAGACAGGTAAGAATTTAGAATCACTGAACTTCTCCTACAAACCTCCTAAATGCAAACGTTTCCCTTATTCCACACTGTTCTTGCATTAGTCCATCCAGGCAATCTCTCTAGATCAGCGGTTCTCAACCTGTGGGTCGCGACCCCTTTGGGGGTCGAATGACCCTTTCACAGGGGTTGCCTAAGACCATCGGAAAACACATATATAATTACATATTGTTTTTGTGATGAATCACTATGCTTTAATTATGTTCAATTTGTAACAATGAAATTGGGGGTCACCACAACATGAGGAACTGTATTAAAAGGTCGCGGCATTAGGAAGGTTGAGAACCACCGCTCTAGGTCCTTACAACAGTCTCTTGACTTCTTCCTGCTTCCTTCTAGTCTTTTGACCCAGTCAGTCTTTCATATCTGCCTCCATTGTGACCATTCTATATGCAAACCGGACCTTGTCACTTCCCCAGTGAAATGTTTCCGGGGCTTCCCATGACTGACAGAGTAAGTTGCTGAATGATAGGGTCCTCTCCTGTCTCTGTCTTATCTCTGAGCTCTCACTTCCCACCTTAGGCTGTAACAACACAGTTTGTCTTTAGCTCACGATGACTAAGGTCTCTGCTTTTGGAATGCTCTCTGCAACACTTGCTTCCTCACATGGCCAGTTCCTACCTGCTCTGCAAGATTGGCATCAGTTACCTTCTGTCCTAGGCCCCGGGCTGACCCAAGTGCCTCCACAGTTATCCCATACCTATGTCAATGCAGTTAGCATTTTTCATAAAAATGTCCTGTTTGTGCACTCTTCCATCTGACTATGAACTTCCTGAGGGCAAAATCCATTCTCTTGTATCATATTACCTCTCAGGGTTTAGCACAGGGCTTGGGGCATGGTTTATGTTCAGACAAAAGCTATTGAACTGTGGAAGGAATGTCAAGGCAGGCAAAATTGTGGAATCCAGGCAATCAGAGAACAGGAAGAAGCAGCATTTGTGAACAATAATTCCCGGGTGATATAAACAAGGATGAGTTCCTGTCCCGGCGTGTTCGAAGTGTTGTGAGATGGGCTCTTGAATTATTCTGAGACAAATAATAGGACCTGTTATTTCCTTTTCCCCTAAGGATATGGCAAAAGAAAGCAGTTACTTTAACCAAATGGAAGGGATTTCCTTTCCGTGAGGGTGGATGGGTAGGGGGATGGCTTCAAGAGAGCCTTTTGACAATAGGCCTTGGGCATCTATGGGCAACTATCTAAAGGAGTGGTCAGGAAGAGCACGGTGAATTGGCTTGTCATGGTCCCTAAAATACAAAGCTTTTGGTTGCAGTTTCTTGCTGCACTCTCCCCTCTGTGGAGTAAGCTGGATTGTGTCACATTGAAGTCACGTTGTCACGATGCCTTAGGGATTTTAAGCAGAGCCCACAGAAGTCAACTGAGATGGAGTAGAAACAGCACTGGTCCAAAAAACAGAAGTCCATCCAAATCCTGGGACTGAGATTTACTATGCCTCTAGGAAATTAGTTACCATCTCTTTGTCATCAGTTCTTCTTCTACATAAAATGGAGATAGTACCAACCTTAAAGGACTGTTGTAGGCATTAAATGAAAAAGATGCGTGAAGTCATCTGCCAAATAATATGCACTCAAATTTGTGTGGATGCTTTACAGATTTCGTTCCCTGGATAGTCGGTATAAAAAGAGATAAAACAACATTCTATTTATAGACTTGATTTTTGATGTTATGGTAAGGAAAGATCTTACTTTCATTATTGCAAAGTCATTAGAACAAAAATTCTCAGGTACTTTGGTGTAAGGTGTTGAGTGCTAATGGCTGTCCTTGTCCCCTGGCCTGGCCTTGCTGTGCACTGGAACCCGAGGGCACCGCAGTTTTGGAGGTGGTGATGGCTCACACCTGGATGTCCAGGAAAGACTGATCACCTGGCCCTGAGTAGAAGTCGGACAAAGTGAAACTGATTATTTAGGAGTCTGGACAGGAAATCTTGCTTTTCCTTTTTCTAATCTGAAATGTGTATAACTTTAAATCGATTACAAACAGCAGACTGTCCTGGACACTGTGAGGGGATATAAAGAAGCATTATTTTTCTCCAATACTTTATGAAAGCATATACACATAAGGTTTGATAAGATGGACAATTCAGATGGTAAATAATTTTTTTAACATGACGCTGAACAAGTCTCTTCTTCCCAAATTACCCCAGACCGAACAATTCAGGCATGGATTTTTAAAAATATATATTTTATTTATTTCAGAGAGAAAGGGAGAGGGAGAGATAGAAACATGAATGATGAGAATCATTGATCAGCTGCCTCCTGTACGCCCCCTACTGGAGATGGAGCCTTGCAACCCAGGCATGTGACCAGATCAAATCCGGGACCTTTTAGTCCACAGGCTGATCCTCTATCCACTGAGCCAAACCAGCTAGGCACCGGCATGTTGTATTAGAGAGGAAGGTGTTCTGCTATAAATAATAGTATATAAGCATCAGTGGCTTAAACCAAAAGGATTTTATTTTTCTTATGAACCAGGAAAGCTGAGGTCAGCAACCATTGGCCTTGGTTCAGTGTTTTGATAATGTAAAGGCCAATTTCTCTGTGTTGCTCCTGTCCCATGTGACAAAGGATTAGGGTATCAATTTTAAAAGAATCCAAAAAAGAACATGCATACTCCTCCCCTGGGGTGAGGAATGGTAAAATAAATGACTCACAAGATTTGCCATATGCGGATGGATATTTGATTGCAGCCCAATAGCCTGGCTCTCATTTCTACATCATAGCTTCTCCATCTTCAAACTTGTGAACAAGGCTGGGAATGGATGAAAGGGGAAAGAGCCTGTGACAACCACCTATTTGTGACTTTCCCTTTGAGCTCACTGGATGAGCCTGGATTCTACAGAGAGACTTCCTAAGAAGGCTCGGAAACAAGGAGACAGGAATGTCATAATTGGCCTAAGTTAATCATAACTCATCATTTGAGTCTTATCACATTGCTGCTCTGAACAAATGTGGGCATCTTCTGACAAAGAATTAAGGTGGCATGAGTGCCCCCCCCACACCATTGTCAATATGTGTATCCTTCTAGTCAGTTAATGCCTTAAGTAGTGAAGCCTTAATCAATTGCTTGAGTGATGTTTTTCTCCCTCTCCATAAACTAATAGCTCCTGGAATGCAGGAACTGTCTTATTTTCTCTTCTCATATAGGATTTACTACAGGGCCTAGGACATAAATGTTGCTTCATGTTCTATTGAAGGTCATTAAATTTAGCACCTTGAACAGAACGTGTTAAATTATAGACCTATAGGATTACAAACTAGAGTATCAGAGTGTAGAGGTGTGAGTAATCACATGAGATTTGGGATGGGGGAAAAAGACACAAAATGTTTCCCAGAAGATAATAGATTTTAAAGTATTCCTCGAAGAATGGATAGAGTCCATGTCTGATTTAGTGTTAAGCACACAAGCCACTTAGGACAGTATGTCTCAGTAATGAGCTTTTTATGTTTGTTGAACTGGGTTACATTTGGGTAGAGGGTGGCTTTGCAAGTAAAGTTCAGGTATAAGTGCACACAGGCATTTCTCCTTCTTTCCCGTAGCTGCCCCATTCCTTCTCTTTGATTTCCCTATCTCTGCTAACCTTCAAGCCTAAGGTCACAGTGTTATCTGATGTTCAACCCTCAGGTACTCGGAGGCTTTGAGGCTTAGTGGAGCATATTGTTGACTCTTTGGGCTGAAAACAGGGCTGTTTTCCACCTGCATCTGTTCAGAGATCTGGTATGCATCCAATATTAATTTGAGGCATACAGATGACAGAGCTGGCAAATATAAGAGCAGTTACTTTTGGACAAACTGAGTTGAACTGTTGTCCTTTGCTGGGAATGCCTGTTATCCAGAGGCTGAATGGATCTCTGGTTTTAAAGTCTTTAAGAAGACTCTTCACTCCCAGCATGTGACGCCATGTCAGCCTCTGCTTTATCTTATGAGGTCGTGTCAGCCAAGTTAAATTTACTGGGGCATTCAGTGGGAGCTGTAGACCACATGGGCAGACATATTATTAGCAGTTACCTATTGATTTGAAACCAAATAGCAATGGAAATCTTACTGAGTTGGTTCACTTTGTGTGAACATAGGTCCATAATCATCAAGGTTTTGTAATTTTTACAAAGCAAAAAAAAGAAAAAAAAGAAAGAAAAAACACAACCAACACAAAACGCCTTAAAGTCTGTCTGCTTCCAAAATATTTCAGCAGCACATTTCCATCATGGAGATGCTCCTTTGGCTAGAGGAGGGACGGGGCGGGTAGAGAATTAGAGAATACTGAAACTGTAGGAAAGCTGCGGTTCCCTCAGAAGAGTTTGCCACCTCTAGTCCAGGCACCTTGGTCATGTCCAAGCAAGATGTCTTCACTGCGCCTGTCAGTCAAGACTCAATGGCTCTTATATGGGGCCCTCTTCTCCTAGCAGAATTGATAATTTAGAGATCTTCTTTCTGTAAAATATAACTACTCCATTTATTCAACATGATTTTCTAAAAATGTGTTTCCTATAGTAAGCACTGAATTCCTTATGCTTTTAAAAATATATATATTAGTGATTTCAGAGAGTAAGAGAGAGAGAGAGAGAGAGAGAGAGAGAGAGAGAGAGAGAGAGAGATCGAGAGATCGGTGATGTGAGAGAATCATTGATTGGCTGCCTCCTGCACTCCCCATACTGGAGATGGAGCCCACAACCCGGGCATGTGCCCTGACCAGGAATTGAACTGTGACCTGCTGGTCAACTCTCAACCACTGAGCCAAGCTGGCCAGGCTACATATGCTTTTGAAACTTAGAACTTTTAATAATTATTACATCAATGTGGCCTGGCAAAATGAGTCTGCCACTTCCCATGATGGTATATTCTATAATAGATAAGACTGTATGAGTTAAAAATTGCATCTGACCGTTGATAAGAATGATGTGAAATAACAGTGTCTTAAACCAATTTGGAGATTACCTTTCTCTTGAGTAGAAGAAGCCAGGAGGGAGACAGTCCAGAGAGAGTGTGATAGATGTAGGCTATCATCGATGTTCTGTGTACCTTTTATCTTTCTTCTACACTATCTTTAACACATGGCATCCATCCTTAAGATCACAAGATGTCAGCTGGAAGTCTTGCTGTCACATCTATGTTACAGGAAGAAAAAAGAATGAAAGGGGAATGAATAAAACAGTATATACCTTCCGGCTGACTTAGAGCCATTAAAGAACTTTTCTGCATCCCACTCAGTAACTTCTCCTTATATCTCCTTGACTTCTCTCTGGGTGCAAGAAAACCTGGGCACTGCCCCATAGCTAGTCACACTGCTACAGCCAATAATATAGAACTGTTTGCTACTAAGAAAAGGATAGATACAAGGAATATAGTTAGGAGTCTCTGCCACAGGCATGTGGAATATAAGGGAGAGTATAGACTTGACAGTCAGATAAATGCCAGCATTTACTACATTAGTGGGTGAAGTCATTTGACCAAAATTAGATGATTCATTTAACAGTTCTGCATCTCAGTTTTTTCACCTATAAAATTGGAGTTTACAGTGAAAGTTTTGCAGAGTTGTTCTCAAGATTATATAAGATGCCTCATAGTTTAATGTGGTGTTTGGTGAGCAACTTCTGTTGCTTTCCCCACCCCACCCCCAACTTATTATCAAAATACCACAAAGATATGCACAAGGATAATGAATAAAGACACTGACCAAAATGTCAAAATCTGAAAGGAATGTCCACTAACTGTAAGAAATATATGGTAATAAGGAAAGAAAAAACAAAAAAATACCTTCATCAGGTTTGTGAGAAAGAAAAAAAAAAAAGACAAGAAGATACTTAATCCCACAATGGCGTCCTCCTGATGCTGACTCCAGTGTCTGTGTCAGCAAGAAAAAGGAACAGCGCTCACCCTCCCATTCCAAGGCTGATGTCTGAAACTGTCAGAGGACATCCTTGTGTGCTTCTGCAGCACATCACACAGCTCACCTCTTTTCACCTTTGCACAGGTGTTACCTTCTGAGTGAGACCTAGCGGAGTGTCCTCGCCTTCACACTCCCCGTGCCTCTGCCTCACCCTGCTTGTTCCCTTAGTACTTATGATCACCTAATATGCCATATGTATTTTACTTATTTATCTTCCTATCTTTTGTCTTCTCCAAGTAGAACATAAACTCTTTGGCAATACAGATTTCTCTCCAGTTTTTGTTGCTTTACTCAATATTGTATAATCAGTGCCTATGAGAGCATGTAGTATTATAGTAGGTGCCCCATAAACATTTAAAATGGACCTTCTCATACACCCATTATACCTCTCTCCTGTGTTATTTTTCTCTCCTGTAGCACTTACAACCAATTCTTTCTTTCTTTCTTTCTTTCTTTCTTTCTTTCTTTCTTTCTTTCTTTCTTTCTCTCTTTCTCTTCTTTCTTTTCTTTCTTTCTTTCCTTTCTTTCTTTCGCTTTTTGTCTGACTCTCCCCAGTAGAGTATAATTTCTATGAAGGCAAGGGTGTTGTATATTTTATTTACTACTCTTTTCCCAGCACCTGTTACAGAGCCCAGCATATTGTAAATACCTACATATTTGTTGATTGATAATCCCACCAACTTGATCTATTCAGAAACAGCAGCTCACTGAAGACACCTGGTCTGGAAATGTGGGGTGAAAAAATTGAGATGCATCATCACACCCTAAGGTATCGCCCTTGCATTGGCATGGGGGACAGGAACAAGGAGGGCACTGGTGATGAGCTTGCTGGAACTGACAGTTTTAACACCTTCCATAGATTGTAGCAAAAACCAAAGAACAAAATGAGACTACAGTAGTAGAAAGATTAAATACCTGTATGGCTGATAAAACACTGGAATTTCTCAAGAGCTGTGTCATCAATTTGAACATTGTAGGTATTTAATAAATGTGTATTAATATTTGCATTTGCTACCTACTGGCCTTTCCTTGAATTAGACAATAATTTCTTTGTGGGCAGGAATTTGATCACATCCTTTGTTTTGACTTATATGTGACACTTGAAATACAGCTTATTGGACATCTGGTAAGTCTTACTGGTTGATGGTTACAGACTTGGTAGAAATCCACGAGGAGATCTGGAAGTCCAAACTGCTCTAGACTTTAACCCAATATCAAAACACAGGAAGGGGCCGAAACCGGTTTGGCTCAGTGGATAGAGCGTCGGCCTGCGGACTGAGGGGTCCCGGGTTCGATTCCGGTCAAGGGCATGTACCTGGGTTGCGGGCACATCCCCGGTGGGGGATGTGCAGGAGGCGGCTGGTCGATGTTTCTCTCTCATCGATGTTTCTGGCTCTCTATCTCTCTCCCTTCCTCTCTGTAAAAAATCAATAAAATATATTAAAAAAAAAAAAACACACAGGAAGGGGAGGGGACATTTTGACCAATGTTGAATCAAGCACATCTCATGGCAAGTTTTGCCGTGATCCTGGAACAGTGAGGAGAGTGCATCCAGTGCTTGATGACCAATCGCGAACTGGAGGGAATGTGTGTGGGCTGGGAGAACGCAGTGGCAGCCACTTCCAGGTCCAGACAGATGTCAGGATACACGGAGCGCTGCCTCAGCCTGGTGCACAGTGGAGGGAACACACAGGTCCTCAGGTTCGTTTAGCTTGAAATAGGAAAAGATGGCATTAAATCAGCTCCTCCTTGATTCCTGGTCTGTGAAGCAGGATGTTGTGGGTGGATAGAGAGAAGGAGGAAGTCTCTGAGCTGAGTATCTGGAGCATGTGAATGACGTCTATGGGTTCCAGGCAGCAGACTGTTCAGTCCAGAGACTCTGGTGGCTTTTCGCATGAGGTTTGAGTCCTGTGTCCCTATTTGTTAAGTTCACCTTTCTGATTTCATGCAACTTACTTTTATCTCGGCCACGTCCTTCTTAACCCACCATTTCTTTTGAAATGTCCATCTTCCCCTAAGCATTGCTTTGTAAACTCCTAATCATATTTGTTTGTTTTAATTGAACAAATATGTCCTGTGTCTTGGGTACAAGTGATGGCTCCTAATTGGTTACATGCTAGCTTGGCTCACGGTCTCAGAGGATGGAGTTTCTCTGGTTCTGGTTGGGTGTGTGGAGGGGGAGATAACTTGAAAGCTTGATTAAAGCAAGTTTCTCTAATGTCAGGGTTCCCTCTAAGGAAACAGCCATAATCCTGGAGGAACAATGGAGGCTTGCTTGTGTTTTAAAAGTTAGAACAGAAGTTTAAAAAAACAACCCTTGGTCCCAATTTTCAACAGGATTGTATAATGTTCAAAAAATGAAAAAAATCCCCCCCCACTTGTAACCACAGGAAGCCAAGCATTAAAGTCAGAAGAAAGAAAGCCCCCCAGCCCCACCCCCAGAATGAACTGCCCCATATTGTTTTCCTTTCGTGCTTGCCGATTTCAGATTTTCATTTTCTGTACATTAAAAAGGAGACTTAAGAAAATATTCGTTAGCGGTTTCTGTCTAAATCTCATCATCTAATTATTTTCACAAAGAACATTTGGAATGGCACAAGCAATTCTGCCAAGAGCCTTCTCTCTCTGGATTCCAGGAGATGTTTCACAATAATTAGAAACCCCAATGGGTCTCTTAAGAACCCTTAAAGGGTTCCATATGCAGACTTCCATATGAAGTGGTACAATGTGTAGTTCTTCATTTTCCACAATGGGGCCTGACAGCTCTTAATGTATATTATTACATTAAATGAGATGCACATTAGTCGGTCAGGCTGCTGGATGTAGCTGGCCCCAATTCACTGAGAAATAAAAGCCAACCTGGTAACCCCATTATTTGTCCGCACCCACCCCACCCCCACGCGTACAGAGTACTGTTAGTCATGGTTCCGAGTACTCAAGTACTAATTGGCTTCTTGGAACTTGTCTTTGAGTGTGAGCACTGGTTTCATTGATTTTACTGGAATTGTGAGATGAATTATTGTATCTCCGTCAGGGATATCTGGGCCAAGCTGGGCTCCCTTTTCCATTGCCCTGTTAGCAGGCTTTGACTTGTTCCTTGGGAAGTGAACTGCATTAGTTACAAAAGGCCCAAGGAACAAGGTGTCCTCTGTTTTGAATACTTGACTAGATCTTAGCATCCCTTGGTCCACTGTTGCTGCATCATTCTGTGCTAAGGTAGCAGAAAACAATTACAAGGCGACAATATTCGGTACCTTGTCCGGTGTGTTTATTTACTGTGATTTGCTAAGAAAGGAGCACTGATTACCAACCTTATCGTGACTCAGAGAAGTCAAACTAGGATGCTTGTTTGTTGACAGTAAAATGCTATTTTTTACCTAAAGGTTATGCACGGTTCATTGGGTGGGTAATGGTCTCCTGGTTGCTGACAATTTGGGGGTCTGATTCCTGATGCTTTGTGCACCCTAATGAGGTCATACAGTGTAACTCACCAAGACCTTGGGAGAGCCAGGCACCTGATAGAACAGAAGAATACCAGCTTCTTTCCTTGGGCATTTTATGCTTTCAGTAGACTAGAGGGCTGTGTAAAACTCTGTGAGGTTTTCTAAAAACCTAAAAAATGTTACCAGCAGTTTTATCTTGACAAATTATATACATAACTCCCACCTTCCCTGTGCTGCAATGCCCTCTGTTTGCCACTGTGGGTTTAGTGCAATGACCAATGTATGGCATTTGCAGTTTGGGGGAGGGTTGAGGTGTGAAATAATAACAATGAATAACATGCCATTTCCCATTATTAGGTAGAAGAAATGCCACTCAGCCCAGCATTTGATCCCTGATTGTTTGTCTCTCTCCCTTCTCCCTGCAAATAAATAGTCATGTTAAGGATGCTAAATTTGGGGAGGTGATGTATATCAATATTGTTTTTGAAAATTCTAACCTGGCACCCTCTCATAAAGAAGAAAAGCTGTGAACAGATGGATTTTTTGAGAATGCTTAAATTCCCTTCACTGTCTAAGAGTAACTGGGTACAAAATAAGGAATCCAAATAAAAATGGACAGTTTTTTTATTGCTTTTAGGAATTAGAGGATCAAGATTTTATGTGCAGATAGATGTTTCTTGATAAACATATTTTTCTGTTTGTTTGTTTGCCAGTAATAAGACCTAATCAAAAGTGAGCAGGTATTGCCCGGCAGGTGTGGCTCAGTGGCTGAGCTTCAACCTATGAACCAGGAGGTCATGGTTAGATTCCCAGTCAGGGTGCAAGCCCAAGATTCGGGCTAGGTACCAGTTGGGGGTGTGCAGCCGATCAATGACTCTCTCTCATCATTGATGTTTCTATCTCTCTCTCCCTCTCCCTTTCTCTATGAAATCAATAAAAATATTTTTTAAAATTATATTTCCTCTTCCAAGCTCTGAGCCCCCCCCTTTTTTTTTACTTAAATTATTATCTAGTGACATATAAAGGCTAAAATTTCTCCACCAAAAGCCATTAAATTAAATTGCCTTTTCTTGTCCCTATGGCATGAAAGTTAAGAAATCCAACTGAAGATAATTTATAATAAGAATGAATAGAGACAGGAGGCAGAGTGTGAAGGCAGTGTAGCAGCAGTAAAGTTAAGAATCACACTCTTACCAATGCTCTTTTCTGATCAATAGAACCGACTATGTTGGAACAGCTCTTCTGAGAGATACAGAAGTATATGAGCATTTGGAGAAAAGAGAACGGGGCGGGGGTGGCGGGGGGGGGGGGGGAAGGGCTCACTGTCTGATTGTGAGACAGGGAGGAGTCCACAGGTTCCTGCACAGGGGACCCCAAGAGAAAGGGAACAAGGAAGGGTATAAGGAAATGAGGTTACAGGGCTACAAAGGATTCCAACAGAGATATTCATAAACACTCATCTACACACATAAGCACAAATATACTCACTCCGTGCGCGCGTGCGCGCGCGCACACACACACACACACACACACACACACACACGACACAATAACAGATATTTTGGGGGGAAATCTGATTGCAATTTTGGACCTTCGTTGCTCACATTTAGCATAGTTATTTTCAGGGTGGCCAATTCATGTAACCAGTCCTGAGACCCATATGGGTATCTGGAGACCTGGAAATCAATGGTGACAAGCTGATCTGCTACAGCAGCCAAGGAAGGGGACCCTGGAATTGGGATAACAACAGAAGAAAAAGTCTGCATGCAACTCTGAAGTCCTGTGTGTCTTTTTGGTGCTAGTGTGTGGAATGGCAGACATGGGAAGAAAAAGTATTTTGTGACAGCCTCACGAGGTCACTGTTGGTTCCAATTTTCAGATGAAGTATCTCACATCAGGAAGGCATTGTCATGGTTCTCACATGATCATCGATGAGCGGGATGACGTGAGGGAATTTGTTTCCTCTAAACTCAGAACAGCAGCTTACAGAGTAGACGCTGCTTGCATGCAGACACTAACTCAGGGCGACCCACAGTGTGAACTGTGGATAGTTAGCAAATGCTGTATTGCTGGTGTGCAAAGGCGGAAGGCCCTATCAATGTGGTACTTGGGGGATTCCTAGTCTAATGACTAACCAAACCCAGTGTGCAGACTAAAGCAAAACATTCCAGGTGACAATATAAACACCCGACATAGAGTTCCCAATTAATTAGCTCATCAAGAGGGAGGCATATGAGAACACTATTTCAACTATCTATAAAAATCAGCAATGTTCTTCATACTTAAATATAATGGACAGACAAGATTTTACCAGAAGTATGAGGCAAATAAATTGCACCAATGAAGAAAAACTTTTAAGTTCAGATCAGTGAAACCTAATACTAATAATAGATAATTCATAAGACAAGTGAATGATATTGTTGCCTCTATAAAACAAAAATTGACTGTGATTAAAAAAGAGAAAAATGAAAAAATTATAAAAGACCTCTTGGAAATTAAAAAAATTGGTCGCCTAATTTTAAAGTTTAATAGAAGGGATAGGAGCCAAAGTTGATAACCTTCTCCAGAAGGGAGTAAAGCAAGATAGATATGACAGAATAGGTCAGCTATATAAAGTACTATACAAAAATGACATTCAATAAAATTCTAGAAAGAGAGAATACAAAAAATGGAGAGTAATTTAAATAAATAAATGATAAAACAATTTACCAGAGATGTAAAAAGATGGTTTTTCAATTCAAAGGGAACATTTAAGTGATCTCAAGGTAAAAATTTATCAGAGGTGTAGAAAGATAAGATTTTTCAATTCAACAGTTATATGACCTCAAGGTAATATGACCCCAAACACATACACAGAGAGATTATTTTTCCCTCTAATATTTCAGAACACAAAGGATAAAGACAAATCATTAAAAGGCAAAATCACAGAATTTCAGAAGATTGAAATCAAGCTGACATCAGAATGTTTATCACCAATAATGGATGCTGAAGACAATTGGAGTACTGCCAGGCTCTAAAAATAAATTAGTTTGAATCTAGAATTCTACACACAAATAGGTTATCAGAGCATATAAGACAAAAATAAAAACACCTATAGAAATTTCCTCATGTACTAGTCTCAGGAAGTTTCTAGAGGATATACTTAAGGAAATAAAATTTCAAACAAATGAGCGTGATAAAGAAAACAGGAGGTACAAGATACATTGGAATTAGCTGAGAGTTACAAGGCAAATAAATCCTACAATGACATCTGGACTAGTACAGGAAGTTGGTGGTTGGTCTATATGAAAATATATTCCAGAGCAAAAGAATAGATAATTTTAAATAGATAAATGTGATAAGCAAGTAGATTTTAGTTATGAAATAGTCATATATTTTTTCAAGAAGAATAAAAGAAAAATAATTATCAATGTCTTGTAAAATGCATATAAGAATCATGGTAAAAATATAAAGCAAATAAAATGTGTCATTTAAAAAAATGTTATGGAATTTAAGAAATCTGCCATGATTTCAGTTATGGTTTCTGGTTTCCTGTTTGGCTGAAAAGGCATTCTCTACCCTGAGGTTATATCAATATTCTTCTTCTAAATGATTTAGTTTAAATAATTGTATTTTTATGTTCTTTACATTTAGATTTCTAATCCATATAAAATGTATTTTTGCATGGAGTGTAATAAGGATTTAACTTTATTTTTTTCCTGATGGGTAGATAATTATGCCAATGTCATTTTTAAACACATCATTCTTTCTTTATTGAACTAAAATACCACTTTTATTATTTTATTCCAGATATTTTAGGAACTGGCTTATGCTTTTGTCCAAAGACGCCTGAAAGAAGGTAAGAGTCTTCTTTTTTTCAATGAGAGGAAATAGATATATAAGAAGCTAAACCAATTAAAAGATATAATAAAACATATGTAGATGTCATAATTTAAGTCCAAAATCATAGGAATAAAAATATAATGTAGGATTTTTAATCAGAGAAGACAATTTTAATTGTTCACAGGATACAGAAAAGAAGAAAAATGCAGAAAAATAAAATACAATTTTATTTTAAATTAGAAATTTAAAATAATGTGAAAAATAATTGTCAAGAGAACAGAATGTGCAGTAATTATAAATTGGTTAACCTCACTAAATGAAAGACAGGGCCATTGAGAATGGATTAAAAATATACACACCCATGTCCATACACATACACACTCTTCCCCAATAGAGAGTTTTTTTACTGAATAAAGGCCTACATTCATGAAGAATGTGGGAAAAGCTTTAGACAAAATGCACCACCCATTTCTGATTAAAAGTAAACCAAAAAAAATAAAAACTCTTAGCACACAGTGATAATATGGAATTTCTTCAACCTGATAAAGGCCTCTGAGAAGACCCTACATGCCGGGGTCCAACCCCAGCACCTACACCTACCATTATTCTTAATGATGAATATCTCTGCACTCTACTACTAATATCAAGAGCAACACACGGATGTTCTTATTCTTTTTTAAATTAAATTCATTGGTTAATAACATTAATTTTTCAGGTATACAGTTTTATAATACATCATCTGTATATTGGATTGTGTGCTCACCACCCATATTCTAGTCTTATTTTATCACCATATATTTGATCCCTTTTCCCTCTTGGTCCTCCTCCCACCCACCACCATACAGTTTTCTGTGTCTATGAGTTTGTTTTCTTTGTAGGTTTGCTATGTTCTGTTTTGTATCCCAGATACGCATGAAGTCATATGGTTCTTGCCTTTGCTGTCTGACTTATTTAGCTTAACATGATACTCTAAAGATCCATCCATATTCTCATTTTTGCTATTTAACTGGAGTTTCTAGCCAGTATAATAAAGTAAGAAAAAAAAAGGCATACAGAAAAGGAAGTAGTAAAATCATTTTTATTCATAGACACTAGGGGCCCAGTGCACGAATCTGTGCACCTTGAAAGGAACTGTGGGCTGTGAGGCTGCAGTGGGCACAGGAGTGGGTCTTGGCCCATCCTCTGCGCCCCCACCTGGCCCCTCCCACCGTGGCCCCCATCCCCTGTCTTCTGGCAGCCCCAATCCCACAGCCACCGCTCCTACCCGCTGATGGCGCCAAGCGATCAGGACTGGCGCTGGGTGCCAGCAGCAGGTGTGAGTTGTGGCTCCAGCACCTGCTGCAGGTGTGAGTGGGACCAGTGCCGGCAGTAGGTGCAAGTGGCAGCTGCCAGCCCCAGTCACCCCTCAGGAGCAGAGGGAGGTGAGGAAGCCACTCTCACCCGCTGACGGCCCCAAGTGATGGTGGCCAGCACCAGGTGCTGGCAGCAGGTGTGAGTGGTGGCTCCAGCGCCGGCAGTGGGTGCAAGCGCTGGGTGGGATTGGGGCATGCAGGAGCAAAGAATTTTCAGTAACCACCAGAGGCTCACTCCCATGACAGAAATCAGTGCCCTGCCTTGGTCTGGCACCTCTGCTCACCTGCTCCACCATCCCACCATGGCCAATGCCCACCATGTTCCATGCTCTGCTGCCTGCTGCCAATGCCTGCCATGTTCTGTGCGTGCTGCCAGGTGGTCAGTGCATGTCATAGAGACCGGTTGTTCGGTTGTTCTGCCGTTCGGTCTATTTGCATATTAGCCTTTTATTATATAGGATGATTAATTTTGTAGAAAGTCTTATGGTATACACACACACACAAAAAAAATAGAACTAAAACCTGAGTTCAACAAAGTTGAAAGACACAAGATCAATATACAAATATTGTTGTATTTCTACATACTAGCAGTTGATAATTGAAATTAAAATGAATATCTTCACAAAAGCATCAGAAATATGAATTGATTAGAGAGGAACCTTACAAAATATATACAAATCATGTACACTAAAATATACAAACTCTGTTAATGAAAATTAAGACCTAAATAAATGGTGTGATAACAACAGATGGATCAGAAGACACAAATCTGTAAAGATATCAGATTTCCCCAAATTAATCTACAATTTCAAAGCAAACCCATTAAAATCTCAGTGAAAATTTTTATTGAATTGACAAGATGATTTTGAAATTCATGTAAATTCAAAAGATATAAAGTAGTGAAAAATCTTTGAAAAAGAACTTAAGTTGGAAAATTAATACTACCTGATTTCAAGACTTATTAAAGTTATGTTGATCAAGGTACAGTGGTATGAGCATAAAGAAAAAGAGGCCAATTGAACAGAATAGATTCCAGAAATAGAATCACACATGTATAAACAACGTATTTTTCACAAAACTGGTATTGTTCTTCACCTACCTCCTATTTATATTGTACAATTTTTCATTTTTAGTAAGTAAAATATGTCCCATAGGTTTGATATTATTTTATTTTTCTTGCAATAACCCATGAGTAGTAGTGGTAATATTCTTATTGTTTTTGTGATTATCTATGAATGGGGGGAATTCTTGGACAAGACATTTATGAGCAGATTTTGTGGACAAGGGACCAGAGGGAGGAAGCTGTGGTTAGAAGCAATTTGAGTCTCAGGCAAGCAGGGAGGTTGAGAGTCTGTCTATAGAAACTTGCTCATCAACACTTTTCTGCTTATAGTAAAACCAAATGATGCTACATGAGGCCAGTGTATGTGTGTATGTATGTGTGTGTGTGTGTGTGTGTGTGTGTGAGGGGGGTGTAATGTGATCTTATCTAAGTGTCAGAGATGTTTGATTCCCATTCTTTCTCTCCCACCATCTGCTTCTTCAAAAATGGTGCTCATTTGTTATTCAACCCTACTTTGCCTGCCATTCCATAGATTCATACCGGAACAGAGAGGCTCATACTGTGAACTTCCACACACTTCTTGTATTATCTCAAACAAGGAGTCTCTGTACTCTTCATTTGACTTTGGCCAAAATTCTTTAAAGACAGATGCCTTTTCTTGGTGTCCTCTCTCACCATCACTCCCATTTCACTTCACTCACCAGCTCTTCTTTATGCATTCTGGTTCGAAGTTATGTGTTCATAGACTCATCAAAGATAGCATGGCTCTTGCTGTTTCATGTTCTCCTTGTTGGCTTTAGCTCATTTTAGAGAGAGAAAAAATTATTTTTACTTTTCCATCTAAGAACTTAAATAATCTAAGAAAACTTCTAAATGATGATGCCAAATGCTATGGCTGTGGTAGCACATCTAAGAGCAGTGCCAACCTCGGGGCCCTGGCTCAGGGTCTTATCTTCCAAGTGCAAAGCAACATTCAATGGAGACAAATATAACAAAGAGCTTTCTAAACTCTGTTTCTCACTCAGAGAATTATTGTTCATGTATTTTTCATCCAGGAACCACATTTGTAAATTGATGGCTAATTATGAGGATACTAGAGGCCCGGTGCACAAAATTTATGCACTCGGGGTGGGGGGAGTGTCCCTCAGCCCGGATTGTGAAAGGGTGCAGGCTGGGGAGGGACACAGAGATTGGCCAGCCAGGGAGGGACTGCAGGAGGGCTCCAGGGCATGTCCGGCCTATCTCACTCAGTCCTGATTGGCCAGACTCCAGCAACAAGCTAACCTACCAGTCAGAGCATCTGCCCCCTGGTGGTGGTCAGTGCACATTATAGCGAGGAGCTGAGCAGCCTTAGCATATCATTAGCCTATTACATTTTGATTGGTTGAACGGACGACCAGTTGACCAGACACTTAACATATTAAGTTTTTATTATATAGGATATTCATTTGAAAATGTTAATTTATGGCATTTTCTTTGAAGATGATGGGCCAAGTCAGAAGGTGAACTTGAGCAGCATTTTCATGTACTGGCTTTTTGTTTAGGCATTGCTTGCTGTTCTGGTATAATCTGTACTGGTTATTTAGAGTAGATATGATCATCATACCCCCAACATGTGGCTTTCCTGTGGGCATTTGTTTCATATGCAATTGACTAAGGACTAACTAGGGACTGGAGTTAAGGAGTATGGTGATGAAATAATCTCCGACCCTCCTGTCAGGAGGTTCCCACATGAAGACAGTTCATTTAGACACATACCTAAAAAACAAGCAAGTGCCTAATCACTACCTCATAGGATTGTTTTGTTGTTTGTAGAAGAATATGACATGTCTTAAACCTTCCGTAACTATTCACTGTATTATTGCTGTTGTTTTTATCATCATGGTTATTATCAGTATAAAGAGGTAATGACAAAATTCTGAAGAAGAGAGTTGGAAGGATCCTGTTTGTACCTAGATTGATGACGTGGATATTGACAAGGACCGCGTTTGTGGCCTCTGGATAAAGGACAGTCTGTATGGAGAAGCAGAAGTGGACACAGAGGCAAAAGTGAAAGAGGAGAGGGCTGTTTGGGGGCTGCTGTATGAGGGTGTATTGTGACAAAAACTGCTTTGGTGTTGGGTCCTATGCATTGACCTTTTGGTTCTGTTTCATTCTCTCTCATTCTCTCACTTGAACTTGGCATGTTTTCTTTAGCAGAGCATCTGGCATCGGCCTGGTTCCTGTATAACAATTTTGAGAGGATGAGAGATGTGGATGGAAATAACCCCTCTAAAGTTACAATGACCTTCTTCCATAATGTATTGTAATGTGGTGATAATGATAGCTGCACTAGCTTCTGTATTTGAAGTTGAAAGAAAATTCGGTTGTGTTTTCTTTTCACCATCCACAGACTGTTATTTTGTAATAACAGAGGGAAGAGTTTTCTATAGCAGCCTCGTCAGTGGTTCCAAACTGGAAATAACATCCAACCACTAACTGCTGTTTAATTTTTTTTTGTTTTTACTTTATTCCATGCGTAACTATGTTTGCACAGCAGGGCAGTAAACGTCTGAGGAAATGTCACTTGGAATAGCAAACAAGCTACCCTTTCTGCCTGGGGTTTTGCCTTTGGTGGGTCTACCCAGTCCCACTTCACCAGGAAGATTTTATTTAAATGAAATGAAATCTGTGGGGAGATAAAAGATGGCAAATATTATGTAAATTTCCTATTTGTGGTGCTTTTATTTCCCTAGAATAGACGGAGTTCCTAAGAGATGGCTCATAAAGAGCATTCCTGGCTACTGAGTGACTCGGGAGGCAGAAGGAGGGGAGGCCTGGTGAGAATTCATCACAGGGGCAAAACCAGAGGAGCCTAAATGCTCAGTGTGTAATCTTTACATGTAACTAAAACCCCAGACAGACTTCTTGTGTTTCTGAGGGATGCTCCTGGTTTTTCTCAGGGGGGTTCTATTTTGGGGTATTGGCACAAAGAGACATCAGCGGATGTTGGCAGAAGCCATCTCTCTCCCCAGCTGCACCAATGGAAGTCATCACATTACTATGACTCATCGTTTTCCTTTGCCAGCGGGGTTTTGTCCACCATCTTCTCTGTTCAAAGCCCTGCCTGGTGACCGGGAGCAGGAGGAAGCTTGGGATCCTGAGGAGTTTGTGGCTTTGATTGTGAGTAGCCCAAACTCGAAAAAAAACCTATGGGTGCCAAATCCTTAGAGGTTAAAAAAGGACCATACTCCACCCCTCTCTAATCAAAGCAGTTCTCTCGCATCAGCCACAGGTAGTGGGCTAGGTAATGGTTTGGAGTTTTGTTTCTGGCACCTTCAATGATGTAAATTACCCTCTTCCTCCTCAGCTTACTTCTTGTGGCAGAAAGAAAAGCAAAGCATTTAGATTTATGAGTTCTGATAGAGTCCCAAGTCAGCATTTAACTACTTTGCGTTTCAGTTTACAGATCCGTAACATGTGAGTAGGAACCACTTCCTCGGGGTTGTTGAGAAGATGAAATTAGATAATTGAGTTTAGTGCATGTCAAATTTTCCCACCAAAGTTCTTCTGGAGGTAAGCCTCAGATCTCAGATTTTCAGTCTAAGGATTTCCTCCAGAAGAGCTTTGCTGGGAAAATTTTAGATGTACTGAACTCCACTGCTGTATACATGAGAGTAATACTTTTCTTTTATATAATATCTCATTCCAAAGGCAGACATGTACATCTAACAAAAACTCTACTCACAGCTATTTCTGTACTCATCTTTCCTCACACAACCATATAATAACTTCCGGTGAGGGACCAGGCAGAGAGTCATGAGGTTTCAGAACTATGCTCAAGTTAACATGATGGCTAGAAGGCTGGCTTATGGAGCAATTAATCAGGCAAAATCCTTGCCTTGAAGCAACTCACAGTCTGATATTAGGATATAATAAAACGATGTGCAATTCCTTATGAGTAGGGTGGAGGGAAGAAGTGAAGTGGCATGAAGTGGGCCTTGAATTATGTTTGGGGCCATACGTGTAAAGACAGGAATCAGGAAGGAGCATGGTGTGTGTTCAGGAAGCTGGTTATTGACTGGACGCTCAGACCCTTTCCCAGTTGGCCTCTCCTTTGAACTTCAGTGGTCGTTCTAGAATTCCGTGTTGGACCCATGAGAATTGTGACTCAGACAGGAGTTGAGATGGAAGAGAACAATGGAAGTGCCAAATCTCTACAACTATCTTGAGTTACTTTTTCAATCACCAGTGTTTGGACCAGCACAGAGGACACAGGTTATTAGGTATCCCAGATAAGGTTTTGCTAATCTTGTGCAAGTACTTTAGGTGTGATCTAAGTGGAGAATATACAATTCCATATTAAAAGAATGTCACTGATATTCAGAGATTGTTAGACAACTCTGGAAGAGTCCTCAAAAGAAACCAGACCAATCCTTCATATCCTAGATGTATTTGGAAACCGAAGAAAATAGCTAATAAGACACTTCTTGTCTGAAAAATGTAGAAAGGGGCCATGCATTCTTTGGTGATGTGCTCCAGAAAAATGTTAACAAAAAGATGGTTTTTACTATTAAACCTTCAACTGACTTTGGCCTGCGAAACGCCAGCTGGCTCACATTACTCATAATGTGCTTTGGTGTGTCTCTGATGATAAATATGAAGGGTCCTTTAAGATATACAGAAATATTAAGCAACTAAACATGCTTTTTTCGCTCCCTTTGAAAATTGAATATGTCAAAAGCAACATGGAGGCCTTTTAAACACAGGGAAAATTATGTATGGATAAGTCACCTTTGTTCCTACTGAAAGCCAATGAGTTCTTCTCCTTTTAAGGGAGGTCTTAATTGAGTTTGAGCTCTAAAGGACTCTAGTCCTGCATAACAGAACAAACAAATGGTTAAGACACCCACCTTTTACAACTCAACTTCAGTTTATGTCCAAAACTGTATCTCACAGATATTATTATTTTTTTCCACGAGAACTCATCATGTAATCAAGACAGGTCTTGGTATCCTGGTATGAGCCAGGCATATTCCTGTTACCAAGTCTTTCATATTCTTTCTGAGAGCAAGGTCTCACCTGGCCACTCTAGTTCACATTGATCTCTATTCCTACGGCCTCCTAACTGAAAATCTGCAAGCCCTTTTGGTTTTGTTTTCTCTGCCTGTCCTCTGGGAATTGGTGTACTGCTGCTTCTGAAGTTGGTGGCCTGCAGGTACAATTCATTCTCATAACCAATTACGTATGTGCCCTGTAAAGTACCTCATTTGCTCAACTCTGCCTCCCTGTGACATGGGTTGGAGCGAGGCACCTGGAATTCTGACAGATGCAACAGGGAGACAGTTTTGTACCTGGCTGAAACAGGCAAGCTGGCATGGAGCTGACACTCAAAACCTGTCTCTTTAAAAAAATAAAATATATATATATAATTGATTTCAGAGAGGAAGGGAGAAGGAGAGAGATAATAGCATCAGTGATGAGAGAGAATCATTGGTCAGCTGCCTCCCGCATGCCCCAGACTGGGGATGGAGCCCACAACCCAGTAATATGCCCTGAACAGGAATCAAACCGTGACCTCCTGGTTCATAGGTTGATGCTCAACCACTGAGCCATGCCGGCTGGGCTCAAAACCTGTCTCTTACTTACAGAGTTGCCATGGTGACAACTAAAATTATGGACACTGTAAATAGCTTTAAAGTTTACCACCATGATCTCAAGTGAATTCTGTCCATGTGTGGTGACCCTGACACCACTGAGATTTGATTTCCCCTCAATCTGTTGTATGGAATAAAAAGCTCAGAAATTTTATTTGGTTTCCCCAAGCTTCCACAACTCATGAGATAATAAAGCTCAGAGTTGAATAGAAAGTCTGGTACAAATAAAATGTTCTTAACATGATGAATGGGTCTGCAGAATGGCTGATCAACAGAATCATTGGAAGGAGCTTTAAGCAAAATAAAGATTTCTCAGGCACTCCAAACTCACTGAATTTAAAATCTCTGAGGTTGGGGAGCAGCAACCTGTATTTAAAATTTCACCTCCAGTAATTCTGAGATAAGTGCTTTGCAGTGGGAGACAAGTCATCTGGGTACAATTGCTTTACTCTACACAGGCCCCTACACAGTAAGACCGTGTTATTGGCCCTAATTACTCACCCAGTTAGAGCTAAGCTGGGGCTATAAAATCTTTGAGTTTCCTGTTTAATAGGCTATAAAAGTGACCCTGTTTTCACTCCTGTTTTCTCTGAGATTTTTTTTTTTCAGTTACTATCCAAAATTTGCTTTTAACAATTTAAGAAATTCTGTTTTTAAAAGGAATTAGAAAACACATAATTAATCTAGCCAATGGTTTATATAGATTCTGGGAACCTGAAAAATAAATACAAATCTTTATTTTAATTTCTCAACTAAAACAGCACACAAATGGAAAAATCCTCTTGAATACTATAGCAAAAGGAGGCAAATGGCAAAATAGTTTCACACAAGATATAACACTCATCAGAGGAATTAGCCAGTGCATTAAATATACAAGAAACTTTGAGAATTTGGGTCATATAATTTTTATTTCTTTACTAACTACAATAACACAGTTGTCTTGAAGTCAGGAGATTAATTGTGTAACCCAGGATGAAGTATTTACCTTCCTCAAGCTTTCTTTTCCTCGAATGTTAAATATAGAATATTCTGTCTCCTACTGTGCTAGGCAGGATTAAAAGAGATTATATGGATGAAGGTGTCTGCAACTAAATCAGGTGTATAAGAGTTTCCTCCACAAAATTTATCTGTGTCTGATTTTCAATGAAATGGCTCTTCAGTTATTCTTTGTGTTTATTCATTTTTTAAAATCTATAAATGGAGGTGTGTTCAGATAATAATGATCTCGAGGATCTCTAACCAAGCTGAAGTTCTGTATTTCTATTATTCTAGAAAGGCTTCCTGTGTGACCTCTATTTAGCCAGAGCTGCTCTGAGAATGTGTATTGGTCACTGAGAAGTCAATGAAAATCCCTAGATAATCAACAATATTGCATTGAAATATTTATTAGATATGGTACATAGGCTTTGAAAGTCTTTAGACATTTCTAAGGTTAATAAAAATACAGTAAACTAAACTCTGGCAAATGCCAGTCTTTATTTGATATGAAAGAAATGTCAAGATCCTGTATGGCCTCTTGTTTGTTCTCAGGAGGCAAAATTATTGTGCTATTGGCATTTGAACATATCAGTTCATGGAAAATTTCAGGAAAAAAGTATGTGAACCAGAGTTCTCTATCTATTCGATGTTAGATGGATTCATTATCATAGAAGTTTAGTTTTGCTGCAGTCCCAGTCCCAGTGTCTGGTATGTGGGCACGTAGTTGGGGCCCAATAAAAACTCTTCGGAGGAATGAACGAGTGCACTTTTCCATTGAGCTGCTTTCATTGGTGTGAAGTAGTGGGAAAAGCATCAATTTAAACTTGTTCTCTCCAATTCTTTTCATTTCCTCTCTCTTCCTTTTCCCCCTATTCTCTCCCATGTCTTCCTCCTCCTCCCCCCAGTGTCACCAGCAGGCCCAACTCTGGTCTATTATCTGCCACATTGTAGGAGGCACCAGCCGTGGCCTCAGGAAGCAGTAGAATGCCAAAAAGCAGAAGAGGACAGGGAAGGCGGCAGGCCCCAGAATCACATTGTCGCCATTCACGATGGAGCATGATATATGCCCAGCCGGCCTCTGACTCAGGCCTTCGGTGAAAGGAAATTCTGCATCGAGTTATCTGCAAACAATATTCCTACAGTAAGCTAAATCAGCAAGCAAGCACGGCTTATAAATATTTCCATCCCATTGTTTTTCGCAAGAATGTAAGCCACACCTAAACGCACATTCCTTATTTCGTCGGGAAATATATGGTGATGCACACTTTGTCCCGCTATGCCAAGACCTAGCCTCGCATTTAATGGTAACCTTGTTTTCCCCTTGCGATATAGTATGATTTCACAGTACATCCTCCCATCTGTTGAAACAGAGAAGTGCCTGCATTTTAGGCTGAGATGACTAATATTCATGAGGCACGAGTCCAAAGACAAACTAAATGCACATTTTTGCATCTGTCCAAATCCAGCCATGAATTATCTGGGGCTATCAATAGAAGAAGAGGAAAGTTGCTATCTATAAATCCCTATTTGTTTTCCTAAATTGCACCCTTGGCAATGGGTGTGACAGAAAAATGTTCAGTATTCCTAGTAGCCTAACCTGCCAAGAGAGATAAAGCCACTTTGATGTCCTGGGACGAGAGACTACACAGATTTTTACCTCAAATGGGCCTCAAGCTCTTTACAGAGAGGAGTGGGCTGGAATGACCTTCCTGGTGACCAGCCCTCCGAGTCCAGGAGACAGACTGTGGCCCTGCCGGCTCCCGCATGCGGTGGATCTGAATAAAGGTAGATGCTCTTTTAACTACCCCGGCCGTAACGAAGGGGGTGATCGTGATGATGAAGACAATAATAGGGAAGGTGAATGCAGTAATAGTATATCCATGCTCACTGTAACTGTGTTCTAGCACTGTGCCTACTGACTAGCATATGTTATTCTATTTGTTCTTACCACCCCCTGTAATGACACAAGTGAGGCTGGGGTGGTGGCGTGCCAAGGTCACACAGCAGGTGACAGGACTGAGACGCACACCCACCCGCCCTCCTCCCTTTACCTTCCTGTGGGGCCTGTGCTCCCCTTGCAGGCACTGCTGCCTTTCTCAGGGGTGGCCCCCATGGACTCCTCTGGGACAGATGCTCCCCAGAACTGTCCACAGCAGCACCCCAAATACCCCCACACAAGAAAACCATCTCTTCTGGAGGCCAGGTGGAAGGACCATTCGGAAAGATCTGATCATGAAATAAATTGCATTCGCAGACTCTGCCCCTCACCAGGGTTTTGCCCCCTTGACTGGGGCGGCCAGTCCCCAGGAGCGAGGTGACAGATGCCACCTCCTTCCTCCCCGACTCTCAGTCCTTCTCTTTCCTGGCCAAGAACTTGTCCTCTCAGCCTTATTTTCTGAGCACCTACTTCACACCAGCACCAGGGTACTTGCTACACTTATTATCTCCATTAATCCTGGCAAAAATATTGAGAAACATTCTTAGTGTTTGCTTGTTTTGTTTTGCCTGATGAAGGCACTTAGATGAGAGGCATTTATGTAACTTGCCCAAGGTGCAAATGCTGGTAAACTGGTGGTTTCCAACCAGATTTTCACTCCCTTTCTTCCAAAGGGAGTGTGGCAATGTTCTGACACACTCTCGGTTGTCACAACCTGGGGTGGGGGGCGGGGGGGGAGGCAGGTTGCTCTTGATAACTAGTAGTGGACGCCAAGGGTGCTGTTGAAGACCATACAATGGCCCAGCCAGCGTGGCTCAGTGGTTGAGCATCGACCTATCAATCAGGAGGTCATGGTTAGATTTCCAGGTCAGGACACATGCCCTGGTTGCAGGCTTGATCCCCAGTGTGGGGCATGCAGGAGGCAGCTGGTCAATGATTCTCTCTCATCATTGATCTTTCTATCTCTCTCTCCCTCTGAAATCAATAAAAATAGATTTTATAAAAAAAAAAATAACTTCTTCTCTGAAATCAATAAAAGTATATATATTTTTTAAAAAGATCCTACACTGCACAGGACAGCCCCGGTGAGGATAAAGTATCCTGCCCACAGTATCCATAGAGCTGAAGGGGAGAAACCTGGATTAAACGAAAAGGTTCTTGACTGGATTCTGCTCTGGCTGTTGACTTAGATGCTCCTAGACTCAGGGTTCTTAACCTTCTGGCCCTTTAAATACAGTTCCTCATGTTGTGACCCAACCATAAAATTATTTTCGTTGCTACTTCATAACTAATGTTGCTACGGTTATGAATTGTAATGTAAGTATCTGATATGCAGGATGGTCTTAGGCGACCCCTGTGAAAGGGTCGTTCGACCGCCAAAGGGGTCGCGACCCACAGGTTGAGAACCGCTGTGACCTAGATGGACTCAGGTTTGACTCCCAGCCTCCGGCTACTTTGCCAGGATAGTGGCTACTCCCCTGTCCAGTGCAACGGCCTGGGCGCTGGGGTCCTCCTTGCTCAGCCATTTGGCGCTCCAGGATGTCCATGGCTCATGCCTTGATGCTGCTACAACCGATAAACGTCTCTAGACATGCTAGATGTCCGAACTTTGCAGCGGCGGTGAATCAGGAAACATCTGCGGCCCGGGAATCTCGGCGTTCTGAGTGCCCTTCACACTGAGGGGGCCCTCTGTAGAGAGCAGCGTTGCTCTGAGGGATGGTCAGAAAGCTGGCTCCTTCACAGTGGTTCTTGGCCCAAGGCAAAGAGGAACTGGGCGGGGGGGCAGGGAGGGGGGCTACCTATTTCTTTTCCAGAATACAGTCCAATCTCAGTGAGGCAGAAAGCACGCGGATTTAAGGCAGTTGCTCTGTCTGGGAAGGAAGATGGAAAGTTTGACGGTGCTTATGTACCATCAGGTGCCCTGACCATTTCAAACAGAGAGGTAGTATTCACAGTTACTCTACATAGTGGATGCTTGTTTGTTGGGCAAAAGGTAAACTGACAGTGTAAAGACCTGAGCTCGAGGCCTTCGGGGAGACTTCCTTCATTCACTTATTCCCTAAAGAGATAAGCTATTGAGCACTATTTCCATGTGTGCCAGGTACTGAGTAAGGCATGGGCTGTGTAGATGCCGATTGTGGGGGAAGGAAGTCCTAGAGAAAGCGACATTAAAATCGGGTAGGCTGATAAGCAGAGCGTGCTGCAGAGCAGAGGCTGTGGGCGGGCAGGCAAGGTCAAGTCTGAGAATCTGGATTCCAGATCAGATAGGATTGCTAGAAATCAGGCAAGAGCACAGAGGTATGGCCGAGAATATGAGGAGAACCGGAGGGTCTGAGTCCTCCTTGTAGGCAGGCAGGGCAGGCAGGGCAGGGCAGGGCAGGCCAGGAATTGGTGATGGCCCTATGAAAAGTGAGGGAGAGGAAGATGAAGGATTTCCTTTCGCCTCCCCTTCCAGGAAACTGGATGTATGCCACTTACCAGGTCTGGGAAATTCTTTTCTGGTCTGAAAAGTGGAAACAAAATATTCACCTTTTCTACCTCGCAAAGCTGTTTGGAAGACCAAGTGGTACAAGGATTATAAAAGGGTTGTGCAGACTCTAACGCATGATACATATTTGGCTGCGCCGTGATTGTTCTGATTATTGTCATCACATGCTCATCTCCACGGCTTTGTTAGCCATCGCTTTGTGCTATGAAACATCACCCCAGCTCTATGGTAACATCACTTGGGTGCCTTACAGCTTGCTGATTTCACGGTTACAGAAAGAATTTACAGAACATATAAAATGACAAGGGAAAAGGTGTGGCTCCTTGTTCTCTAGCATGAACTTGGCTCTTAAATCCTGAAATTGACTCTGATTGCCATGAGAAAACCCGAACCAGCCCAGCTTGGTTACTGAAATGATTGGGGAATTGGGAGTAGACAATGGAAACTGTTTCTCCTGTATTGTTGCACTGAGTTGCCAGAGAACACTTGAGTCTCACCAGTCTCAGCCTGGTAATTATCCAAATGGCTCTGGGTCATCAAAACCACGGGAAAGATCCTACTGGCTTGCTGCTGCTCCATGACTCCAAAGCTATGACCTTATTACTCTTTTTTTATCCCACTGCAGCCTTAGAGAATAGAATGTGATTGGGTGAGCCCAGCCAGTATTGCCAGGAAACTATTTTGGGACTAGTCAGCTTGGGCTCAGCCCCAGCTTTGCCACTTAACACATTTCGTACCGCTCAGGGGTTTTCTCGTGTTTCGCGCGCCATCTGTTAAGGACGGTTCACGAGTGTTCTCGTGTTTCACGCCCATGGAAAAAGGAGCGAATCTAGACACTTATGAAAATTTTGTTTGGTCCCTCTTCATAGAGGAAAATGTTTTACACAGTACCATACGTTAAAAAAGTACTAGGAACTTTCATTGTTTAATTGTTTTTGTAAATAAAAATGTTATAATTATTGAAAAACAACACCTAAAGTGCATTATGATGATTTAAATAACGTGCAGTTTGCCCAAAAATGTGCGGTCCCTGGCGTATGTCTTAGAGATTTCTATGCGGCACGCAATGTGTTAATCAACTATGTCACCTTGAGGAATCCACCTTGAGAAGCATCCATTTCCTTGAGCCTTTTGGGGGGACATAATTGGTCTATCTCAGGGTTGTGAGAGGCAGTGGAGATAAGGAATACATTGTGTTATTGCAAGATGCTGAAAAAGTCATGGGTGGATGGATGGACGGATGGACGGATGGGCTGAGTAATATTAGAATCATTCTATTAGGAGAGAGACTATTATATACATGCTAGAGGCCTGATGCATAAAATTCGTGCAAGGGCCCTTGCAGCCCCGAAAGTTCATCCAGAAGGACGTCTGGAAGGTCGTTCGGCTGTCCGGTCTAATTAGCATATTAAGCTTTTATTATTATAGATTTTTTCTTTAACTGAAAAATAAGTGACTGAAATTGATCCATCAGTACAAGTTTTAAAACCATATTTCTCTTTGTGGAAGTATAAGTAATATAATGTAACTGTATCTCAGAATGCCCCCGAACTGGGGGGGTCGCCTCAGAGTCTCTCTGCTCACACATACTTCGTAGGAGGCTGCTTTCTGTTTAAGTCCTAGCTTGTTGGTGATGACACATCCAGAGTGTGGTTTGGGGCTGAAGCCCAGATCTCTGACTTCTCGCTCAGCGTTCTTTTTTGCTCAAGCACATGCCCTCGCAGGAGCCCTTGCACTTTCTGCCAAACATCACCGCGCCTCTTGAGCCTGCAAGAATGGGTGTCCCAGGCCGCTGGTGGTGATGAAGGCTGTGGGTCCGATGGGGGCGGCACTTCATGTTTATTGCACTTGCTGCTCAGGCAGGACAACATCACAGATTCAATGCACTTAATTGGATTTTTTTTTCCTTTAAAAATTTGACCTCGGTGTTTAAGGTCATCACTGTATACTATTCACAGTTTTATTTTAAAATAAAGCAAACTAGCTCTTTCACTGTAAGGCAGAACAAAGAAGCTGGTGAGCATGAAAACAAGAACTGTGGGTCATTCCATCTGAAGAGAGAAAGCCCTTCCTCAGACATCAGGTAACCTTGACCCTGGACACCCTGACTCTGCTCTCTTCTTGCAGAGGAAGTGATGCTGAGAGAAGGGAGAGCATAGTGGCATTCCTTGCTTGTCTAAACATCTTGAACAATTTTTCAAACATTTTGAGTTTGTTAAAATCCAGGCTGCGTAGTGCCAAGCAGTTTTGCTTAATTTCTAACCCCCCGAGTATTTAAAGGGAAATTTAATCGGCATTTTTCTGAATTGTTTCATTTAACTCATCAGTGTGCTGTTTCATAAGAGCCATTGGATGCCAAATAAGTCCTTCTGTGCCAACTTGGACATTTGCCTCTGGAAGGCTCCAGAGGGCTGAGAGCAGGGGCCTGGGGGTTCTAGAATCTCACAAATCAAGACCGAGGAGAAAGGGCTGCAGAAAGGTCTTGCTCAAGAGCATTCAGGAAACCAGCCGGAGAGGTGACAGGGCCATCCCGAAGCCTGTAGCCCGTCCCAGGCACCGGCTCTTTGTGTTCAGGACAACTGCAAGTCCAGTGGTGGAGGACCATGAACTCAAACTTAGCAGAGACTAGCCCGTTGGTATGCATGAGGGATTTTCATGATTCTAACATACTACAATGAATCTTTCTAAGATGCTCTGTAGTCATTGGCATGACTATGCACCTTTGCTGTGAGAAAGCTTTGTTCCCTCAGGGTCAGGGCCCAAGGATAAAAGGTTACTGAAGTATTTTCCTCCTTCCTGACCTGCTCATCTCCCAGGAATTCAGTAGAAGCACTCAGAGCCAGTTTCTGTGCATTGAAGGTTCAGGAGTTTAACACACACACACACACACACACACGTATATTGTAATGCTCTAAACAAGAAAGTTTAGAACTGGATTTTGGGACTAGACCAGGGGTGGGCAAACTTTTTGACTTGAGGGCCACAATGGGTTCTTAAACTGGACTGGAGGGCCAGAACAAAAGCATGGATGGAGTGTTTGTGTGAACTAATATAAATTCAAAGTAAACATCATTACATAAAAGGGTACGGTCTTTTTTTTCAATAGTTTTATTCATTTCAAATGGGCCGGATCCGGCCCGCAGGCCATAGTTTGCCCACGGCTGGACTAGACCAATGCCCAGGAATAGGAAGCACATGAAACAAACAGTGGTGAGGCCACATAAACACAGAGGCTGCTGATGCAAAGGCTTGCTTAGTGCCTCTTCTGTCCCAGGCCTGGTGCCCAGTGGTTTGTATGTCTTCGTCATTTTATCTCCCTAATGATCCTGTAAGGTAGACAGCATCAAACTGATTTTACAGTGATGATACGGGTGTTCAGTGAGGTTATGTAACTTGTCCAAGATCACCCAGCTAGTAAGTGGCAGAGCTGGACTTCAAAGTCAATGCTAGTTCCATTTGCCAGTCTGTTTGCTGCAAACAGTATTTGGTAATTGGTCATACATTTATAAAAGTGGTGAATGATGTTCAGACCTGATTAAAGGGAGATTAATTAGATTCTGGTTTTAGCTGGAGAACTTTTAGGTTTATTTGTTATTTAGATATCACAATCTTCCATTTGTATCCAGAATTTCCACCATAATACAAGGGTAATCCTGAAATTCCTGAATGCCAGATAGTTCAGTGTCTCATGGAATACATTATGGGGCATAATTAGGTTTATAAATTCTAGTGAATTTAGGAGGCTGTGCATCCTTGCATAAGTGTACCCATTTCCTGCAAACACATGCTCATGGAAAACACGTCCTCAGTCGCAAAGGAAGCTGAGTGCCTTCTTGTGATGGCTGTACATCAGTTTGACTGGACTAAAGCACGCCTGCACAGCCGGTAACACATCGTTTCTGGGTGTGTCTGTGAAGGTGTCTCTGGGAGAGAGAAGCATTTGAGTCAGTAGACAGTAAAACCAAAGGCCTTCCCAGTGCGGGTGGGCATCACGCCATCTGTTGAGATCTTGAGTAGAATACAAGGCAGAGGAAGAACAAATTTGCCTTCTCTGGTTGAGCTGAGACATCCATCTCCCCTGTCCTCAGATGTCAGTGCTCCTGGTTCTAGGGCTCTCAGACTCAGACCAGGACTTACACCATCTGCTCTCTTGGTTCCCAGACAATTGGACCCTGCCTGACTGACAACACTGGTTTTCCTGGCTCTCCGGCTTTCAGACCATGGACTGTGGCACATCTAGGCCTCCAGAGTCACATGAGCCAATTCCCATAATGAATCTTCTATCTATCTATCTATCTATCTATCTATCTATCTATCTATCTATCTATCTATTATCTATCTACTATCTATCTATCATCTATCTATCTACCAACCTACCTATCTACCTATCTACCTATTTATATCAGTCAATCTTCTATAAATATTATTGGTTCTGTTTCTTTGAAGAATTCTGACTAATAAAACAACTTTATTTTTCCTCTCATTCATTTGTTCAAGCATTTACTCATTCACTCATTAATTGCATCATTCATACATTCATTAATTCTGATCCATGGCAAATTCCCAATATGAATAACAATGCACTAGGCTAGGCTTGAGGCACTACTCATATATGTAAAGTATAGGGACTGCTTTGAGTGCAATCATTTGTTTATAAATTTGGCATGAAATGTCCATGTTGTCTCAGGCTAGGCTGGATAGGCCCTAAGGATATGGCCATGAATAAGGCAGACATGGCCACTGTCTTTCTGAGGAGAATCTGATTGGAAAGGCAGGTTCTGGCCCACAAAGTATAAACAGTAGCAACAAGGAAGACACAAGGCCATGACATGGAGTATGTCTGTGGTGCTAAATAAGCTTTCCAGGCTTAGAAGGAGAAGGTTTCCCTGGGAACACAGAAGCAAAACCTGGCTTTGAAGGGCCCTGATTTTGGAAGTCAGGATGTGAGTTGTGTCCACTTTCATTTCTTAAAATAGTGACCAGGAATCCTGGAAAGAGGCCCTTGTGCCTCAGGGGGAAAGTAGTTTCAGGCTCCCTCAGAGCAGAGAGGGGAAAGAAAGGTGTTAAGTCAAGTGGCTGGATTTCAACAATGTCATCTGGACCTGGTAACCTCATCTCTCTGTGCCTCAGTATTCTCACCTTTTAAATGGAAATAAAAATAATACCTACCTTGCAGGACTGATCATGGCATTTAGGAAACTGAAATATTTACCTTAAACAGTAAAATTTCTGTTAAATATAAAATATGTTTAAGTCCCTAAAGGTTTTCCCTAACCTGTAGATCAGGGGTCCTCAAACTGCGTCCCGCGAGCCACATGCAAATACAAATATTGTATTTGTTCCCATTTTGTTTTTTTACTTCAAAATAAGATATGTGCAGTGTGCATAGGAATTTGTTCATAGTTTTTTTTTTTTAACTATAGTCTGGCCCTCCAACAGTCTGAGGGACAGTGAACTGGCCCCCTGTTTAAAAAGTTTGAGGACCCCTGCTGTAGATGTTATGCTCTAGAATTATATTATAATTCAGTTAGAAATCATTAGCAGTGCATTTTCTGTAGAAACAAAATAAAGATGATAGGTTTCTGTGATAACCCATAGAAGCTTATACAACTCAGATAAGCTTGGAATAGGGAATCGCTCTAGAATTGGGAGCAGGGCCAATAGCTGGCCATTTACTGGGGCAGTGCCATGGGAGGGCTGAGGAGTAGGAAGTGGGTCATGAGTGCTGAGTGTATGACAGTGTCTCCTATGACTGCAGCAGCTCTATCGTGGGCATGGGAGCTCCTAAACCAGAACTAAGCCCAAGTCATTGAGCCCCAGACTTTCTGTTGCTTTGGCCTGTGATGACAAACTTCAGGGGTAGCATCTGTTGTTCATCAGGAATTTGGGGAGACTGCAAATTTGTTCTCTTCCTGTGAGCCTCAGTATCTGAGAAGCATCACATCTCTGGACAGATTCACGAGCCTGGCTCCGGAGCAGTTTTCACATGAACACTCCTGCACTTCCTCTGCAGCCCTGTGAGCACCAAAAGGCAGAGACCGTGGATGTTTTGCCCACCTTTGTAGCTTTGTTGACCAGCATATGCTCTGACATATCATAGGCCCTCAACATATATTCATCCAATGAATAAATGTTTAATCCATTCCCCATTCACCTGCCATTGGCCTTGTGATTATCAGGAGATTTCATCAGCCCAGGTATAGAGAAAGTTGCCCTGTCTGGGCATATTAGGGATGTGGTTGCCTGGAATGCCCTCTTCTTCATCTATTGGATGCCTACTAACCCATTAGCAGCCAAGCTCAGGCAGTTCCTCCTCCAGAAAACCTTCTACTATGCCACCTGCCTCAAACAGAGGCTGAGAAGGATACTCTGACATTAGCCGAGATTATTATCCTATTTTTTAACTGTCCCCATTATTTTATAATTTTTTGCCTATCTCCTTGAGATTTATTTCTCTTGTAAACCCAATATTTAATCCAATTATTGACACCAAATAGCTGTTTAACTGATGAGGGTATAAAGATATCCACCCCCATTCCTGGAACCTGTAAATATGTTAGGTGACACAACGTAGGGGAACCAAGTGTGCTAATCCCGTTGACCTTAAAATTGCAAGATTATCCTGAAATATCTGGGAGGGTCCAATGTAGTCATAAGGGCATTAAAAGTAGAAGAGGGGGCAGAAGAGAAGGTTGCTGTGATGCAAGATGAGAAGGACTCAACCCTCCTTTGCTGGCTCTAAGGATGTAGGAAAGGGGTCATGAGCCAAAGAATGTAGGCAACCTGCAACAGAAGCCGGAAAAGGCAAGGGAATGGATTCTCCTCTGGACCCTCCAGAGGGGAAAACAGCACTGCCCACATCTGGGTGTTAGCCCAATGAGGCCCATGCCAGAATTCTGACATACGGCATATAAGATAACAACTTTGTATAAGTTTAAGGCACTGGTTTGTGGTAATTTCTTATAGTAGCAATAATAATAATTAATAGTAGTAGTAATAATAATAGTAATAATAATAATACAAGTGGGATCTCCAAAGTTGCCATCTAGGATGTGAATGATGGACCTGTGCAATGGAATCCCAGAGAGCAATTCTCAGGTTCCCAAATGCCCGGATGAGCACAAAGTCCAGTCTCTCAAGCCTTTCTCACTTATCTTTCTAGGAATTCACAAGTGGTTTCCAGGGTCTGAAGGATGGCCCTGCTTGTCAGAATTTAAGGGCATGCATTTTTGCTCTGAACAAGTCAACTGTCATCTGCAAGAGTATCAGCGCCCCCAGGATCAGATGCCGTAGGGTTCTGCACATGCTCTTTCACAAGTGACCCCAATAAAGAAATGTTCTATGAAACAAAGAATCAAGGACAGAACCGTTGTGTCTGCTAGGATGAGGTCAGGCTAACATTTTGCTCCTGCTCCGACCACATGTCAGAGTGGGTCAGTGCCCAGGCTACTGTGATTCTTTAGAGGGATTAACCTTTCCTTTCCAGAGTCACACAAAACCAAGTCTAGCACTCCCAAACTAGCATGCCCTCCCTCCCTCAGAGAAGTGCCCTCAGGCCCCTGTGCACACGCATCAGCAAGGGCCCCATCTGAAGCCCTGTGGCTGGGGCTCCGGGTGCTGGTGAAGCTTCTGCAGATCCTGTTCCCACAGTAGCAGTTGCTCTGGGGAGAGTCACCCCACATCCCTCATGTTCAGTAAGTCAGACCAGAACACTGAACCTCGTTCTGGCCAGCTTCTGAGGATCTGTTCACACAGCCATTTCTCCTGACTGCCAGTGGGCCCCCAATGGCTGCTCCAGGACAGTCTCTAAAATCCCAGACGCACGGGCCCAGGTCCCGAATTCTAAGTCAGCATTCCACTTCCCTCCCCCCGATGTCAGTTTAGGAGCCAGTTCAACATAATAAAGTCAGAATAACTTTATTTTTTAAGGAGCTTATTGTTGTTTTTTCTTGTTCTCCCTAACTTTGAATCTGAAAAAAGGAAGCTAGGGTCTCCAGTTCTTCCTTTCTGTAAGACCCTGAACCCCTTATGCAAAATCCTCCCAGACTCTGGGTTCTGATGACCACTGGAGAAAAGAGCTTTGGATAGTTCTCCCAGTCTCTCTCTCTCTCTCTCTCTCTCTCTCTCTCTCTCTCTCTCTCTCTCTCTCTCTCTCATGCACACACTTCACCTTAAACAATTCTTTTACAGCCTTATATTCATGTAACCTAAAGCCATTCATAATAAGAAACATTTTTCAATGTAAAGTGAAAAAATAGTGGGATTTTTAAATAGCAGATTAATTTTTTATGTAAAAGCCCTCAAATTACCTCCTGCATACTTGTTGCTTGACTGACTGACTGACTGATGAATGTGTAGATGGGAAGAGGAAACCCCTAAGGATTTTTAGGGTCATTGGAAGAGAGCAGAGCTCATATAACAGGGACTCATTGGAGGAAGGTGGATTGGGTTGCAAAGGAGAAGGTTGAGCAGTTATTGATAAGCAGAATGTCAGGAATGAAATAACATGAGCTAAATGTGTTACCCAGGAAAGAGGACAGTGGATTGGGATGGAGGTACCAGGAATGGTGAGGGAAATGATTCCAGCAAAGTGCTGGGAGCACATTCTCCTAGAAGGGTTGATAATAATCACTTGCCAAATGCTTCACCTCTTTTGGCACTCTCCCCTCCCCCAAGTTGGAAGGTATAAATCATTGCCTATCAGGATAATGAGAAGCAGATTTGCCTCTGCTAATTTCTGGGCTAAGGACATCTTTAGAAAAAGCCTCATAAGGCATTGCTGAGTGTTATGAGCCCTACCGCCTGGATAGAAGGCACATGTGGGGTGCAGACCCACAGTCTGTGCTCCAATGTGGTGGATGCTTCACAGGTAATACCACTAAACCTATCATATGTCCTGATAGGTGAGGAGCTTCCTTCCTTTATTTTGAATCCCAGAGCCAGGGGTGAGGAAAATAGAGTCTACCCTCTGTGCGCTCAAACTAGATGGCCCTTCCCTTAGATTGAGGCGGAGGTCTCTTTAGAACATCTATCTCCCTGTGCTTTACATAGAGTCAGGGGAGGCTGGTCAGAACCAAAGACTTCCTAAGTCAAAATTGCAGGGAGTGTATAGAAACAAAAAGCGAATGCAATAGTCTATAGAAAGTTACTATAAACCAGAAAGAAAGAACCAAGCTTTCCCTGAAGAGACCTGCCTGTAGGTCCTGAAGCAGGAACATGTGACTGATCAGGACAGGGAGCAGCAGCAGAAGCAAAGGGCCTGGACCTGGTTTCCTCTCCCTGCACCTCAGAAGCTCTTGTTGAGAGATGGCAGCTACCCGTCTCCCTGGTGGAGACCCTCTGCAGGGGCGGGCCTCCCTCAGGCTGGCTTGTCCTCTGGATGCAGAGCCAGGCAAAAGCAGTGGGGGAAGGGCTTCTCCGGGTCACCCTGCTGGTGTCTATTGCACAGGAGTGCAGGACAAGGCTATCGTAATTGTTGTGTTGTGGTGCCAGGTGAATATAGGGACCTACTACGTCTATTAGGGACCTCTGACACATGAGGCATTGAATTTCAATGTGGTCTTTCCATGCAGTGGCCACACTTGAGTGAAAATGAATGTTGTCTATTGGTTATCTTACACCATGCAAAGGAATGGATTATAGAGTGTCAGAGAATATTGGAATTGGAAGGGAGCTTGGGTTGTGTCTTCCATATCTTTCATTCTACTGATGGAGAAACAGAGCTTCAGAGGGGAGAAGACTCAGGCTTCCTCTTTTTTGAAGTTTGTGGAATATTTTGGACTTTCTTAACTGTATTTGCCAGTGCCTCTATGTAGCATTAACTTCAAAGTATATCTTTGAAATGTATTTTGTCCTCAAAAATTGATTTTTTTGTTGTAATGCAACAGATAAACAAGAGGACAAGGAGTGGAAAAGAAGTTAAGATATACTTTTCAGATGAGAAAGGTGTTACTATAAATATTAAGAAACTAGAGGCCTGATGCATGAAATTCATGCAAGAGTAGGCCTCCTTCCCCTGGATGCTGGCACTGGCTTCCCTCTGGCACCCAGGACCCAGGCTTCCCTTGCAGCCCCAGCTTTGTCCGGAAGGTCATGTGGAAGGACATCTGGTCTAATTAGCATATTACACTTTTATTATTATAGATTATATCGTGAGATAAAAAAAGAAAAACAAAATAACTTAAGTAACTTTACCTTTTATTAGTATATGAGAGAAACTACATTATGAACATTTTAAATATATATACTAGTATGTATATTATTAGTTTCATATATCAAGTTACTTTTCTTCTAATAGAAAAACTTACAGTACCTACATCAATCATATTCATTATAAGTGCTACCCTGTCTGAAAACATTATGGAAGTAATTATTTTAATATTATAAGGTAATTTGCAATTGGTTAATTATTCAGTAGATCAAATCTACAAATATGTTATTATAGCCTGGTGTGTGTGTGTGTGTGTGTGTGTGTGTGTGTGTGTGTGTGTGTGTGTGTTGGTGTGGGACTGAGTGAGGGGAAGGTGAGGTTAGTCCAGATCAGAATATCAGAGTAAGACCCAGAGTGTTGATGAATATAATATCATGAGGCAACTTCAGCAACTCAAACTAGCACCTGTGAGTGCTAACCAATGGAACTGATGGCCAAGACCGCCTCAAGTTCTCAAGATGAGAGGGAATGACGTGTTATGCAAGGTCCTCACACTTTTGACCCACCTTCTTTGCTCTTCCAGGAGCTATATGATGTGATCCCTGCACTTTGGGGAAAGCCTCAACCCTCATCCTTAAAATCTACCCGCTTCCTCTTGCATACATCCAAGTCTTTGACCCTACCTTGTCAGCTGGCATGACCCTCAAATAGAGGAAAATAATAGGATAAGGAAACAGGTTCTTGGCTTCCAACATTGGCTTCATGTGTTGCTGAGATGACACTGTGTCTGGATAGGTTAAGGGAGCATCATTAACATTAGCAGAAGGATAAGACATGAAAATTATGTTTTCATGTGGGTGGGGAGGTGAGGGTTGATACAACACTCATACACACTCTGGTGGGACCCTTACAAACTCCCAAAAACGTATCCCACTGGAAACAGGGAGAGGATGGAGACAGATATATTTTGAAAACTTCTTTAGTGTTGCTTCCCAAAGCAAAACCAGAGAGTAAGAGCAATTTCATGTTTAGTTTCCTCTTATTTGACTTAATCATCAATTCTTAAGTCATGTGGTTACAGAACACTGATGCAGACCTTAGTTGTACTGGCCCTAAATGGCTGCTATTTATGTGGTTTATTTCCCGCATATACATATTTAGGGACAGCTACCAGTTTTTAATCTAACATGACCTGATGTAAGTTGATATGTATTATAAAATTATTATTTAAAAAAATTATATATATATATATATATATATATATATATATATCTCACATCATTCTGAAATATTTCACAATAGACATTGATTATCAGATACTCTGCTAAATAAGTTTGGGGACCACTGGACTAATTGGATCTTGGTTCAAATAGTTATCTCTTCAGATCCCTCCTCATGTTCTGGCCCAACCTAGCCAAAGACATGGGTGACATGGGCCATGTGTACTGCCTGCATGACACTTTCTTTCACCCGACTGCATTGACTACCAGCAGCTTTCCCCCTGCGTGTGCATACCTCATCTTCTTGTTAGACTAGTCCAAAAGGCAAGAGAAGACTCTGCTTTAAACTTTCTTTCTTAAGTATGGCCAACAGAGATGGAGTTTTTGGTGGTTGATTGATTCATGAAGTTAGAATTGCTGCGGGCTGATATAGAACCTAAAGTTGTTGAAGAAAGTAGAACCTTGGAACCAGAATGGACTTCCAGAGATGCCTTGACTTAAAAGATTACTGAAGAGCTCCACAGCCAAAAACTCCACTGCACCTTATAACAGAAATAACAAGACCTGCTACTTCTGCTCACCCATGAGTCACCTCCACCCTGGCTGCTATTCTAGCTCTCCTGGCAGTCCTGCTAGCCTCTTGGAATTTTTTTTTTTACTTAGTCCTTCATTCTTATGTATATCTTGCCATAATATTGACTGTGGCCATCAGATTTCTGCAGAGGACTGTCCAGGGCAATGTCAAAGGATTTTTTAGACTTTATAGCACTGCCCTAGTAATTATTTTCCCTTTTTATCAGAACAGTTAAGGTTATGAGAGCTACTCTTAAATAAGTATGGACTGCACATAGAGAGAGGGATTAACATGTTCAAATCCCTCTTTGAAGCTCCCTAAATAGATCAGGGAAACATACATCCCTTTGCAGCTCTCAAAGACAGAAGTGTGCTATAATAGAGTTGCACAGTGAACTGAGGTCACCACTGAAAAGTCTCCCGAAGTCATAATTAAACTGCAGCTCTCGGGATGGTGATAGAACAGAGAAGTGGCCTTGATGGGATGGTGAGCTCTACATTCTCCATCTAAATTTGGCTACAGGCCTCGAGCACACTTCTGACTCAGCTCCCAGGCACCCAGTCACAATTGCCATCTTGATGACCCAGGACTACTTGGATTACTCCAAGCTGAGGCTGAAAGTAGTACAGGGAACATCTGTAAATTGTTAGGATATTATATTTCAAAAGAAATAAGGGGCCTATAAAGCTGATTGGCCAATCTGTTCCTTGGTGTTTTGAAGTTTTCTCTCCTTGCTATTAATTAATTAAGGTATGGAGTAGCCTAAAGGGTGGAAGCACCCATAATTTTGACAGGTAAAACAGGCAGCAATTTACCAACCTGATTGAGCAAATGTCTTGATTTTCCTAGTGAATTTTTTAAATTCTTCAAAAAAAATTCAAGGTAAAATATATTAAAGTTAATTGAAACTTGCATAAATAAATATCTTTATTTTTCTACTTTATCTTCTACAAAAATTTAAAAGAGGATCTTGGAATGAAAGAAAACTTGGGGTCCTTAGGAAATAGGCCACCTAACTCATGGAAGCCTGTGTGTGGGACACACCGGCTGGATGAGAACCTCCTGAAACAGCAGAAGCAGGAAAGAATCCTGTGTTGTGAGGATCATTGAGGCCTTTCATCCCAGGGCTGGAGCATCACCCGCTGGATTCTCTCTTATCTCATCTCTGCTTAGTGTATGTTTTTGTTGTTTGTTTGTTTGTTTTGACCACTGTTTTAGAAAGTTATTCCTCATACTGACCTAAACTCTGTCTCCCTATCACTCTGTTGCTTGCTCCTCATCTAACCCCCTTAAGGTCCCTTCTATTTAAGTCTTTAGGGACATTGCAGACACCACTTTCTCCCTCCTGCACTCCAGGACTCTCACCTTCTCTGGGCCAGGCATACCCAGTCTTCACAACTGTTCCCTGTAAGATCTTTCTTCACTCTCTGGCCTCCCTGCTTTAGACCAATTTCAGTTCGCCTAGAAATATGCTGTTCCTCCATTAGAAGGACTGTGATACTCCAGGCGAACTGGACACATCCCTTATTGTAAGGACTAGATATTCAACAGGTAGGAAGTCTAAACATGAATGTTTAAAAGTGTCAAAAAGAATAGGATTTCACTGATCATTAGACACCTTTAGAATTTTTTTTCCAAGACCTTAAGATACAATACCAAAGAAGTAAAAGTGATGTATTGCAAATGGACTTGTACAGATGTAGACATATGTGTGCACGCAGGGTGGTCCACTTGATGGAGGGTCCTTATAAACCACATTAGGTTCAGAAGCTTCCAGAATGCCTCGAGTTCAATTTATGAGGTAGGCTTTCTTTGGGGGGTCTACCATACATAAATAACTATTGATTAGCTTCCTAGAGACAGGTTTTTAGTACAACTCTGAACAAGGGCATTAGAGAAATGCCCCCAATGGGGTCATATTTGTTGACCTGGGACTGCATAAAAATAGGAGTATTGAATGCTTAATGTCACATTTTATTGCTTGGTTCAGCTAATTTGTCTTGTGGGAAGCAAATGTTTTTGAAAGCATTCCAGTGCCTTTGTAGTGTTAAAGCTCATTACCTTGGATTTCGTATGAGCCAAAAAATATACAACCAACTAAGTGCTCTGAACCCCAGCAAAATGTCATGACTAGACAGAATAGGCAGAGGCGAAGCTGTATCATGTCATGGAAAAATAAGGTGAATGTAGCGAACGCCTTCTTAATAAAATGCAATATAATGAATTCGGGGGTTCCTTTGTTACCATTTTCTTTAAAGTGCTAAAGATGATTTAAGAAACAGATAAAAGAATAGACAGGGTATATCTCCTTTAGGGAAATTATATTACTTTTCTGTTCATCCTTATCTCTCAATCTGGGTGTATGAGCTTAGGAAAAGACTGTGTGCATTTTACCCAGGCACAGAAATTTTATAGACCAGGATACATTTTCCAGTTATCTACAGCAGAAGCCGCCCTGCGCCAGGTTCTTTCATATACAGGATTCAGTTCTAACCCTGGAAAAATCATTTATCACTATTTTACAGATAAGGGAACTAAGGCCCCCATGTCACTTTTATGATTTTTTAAAGGTGATTCACAAGAGCCAGAAGAATTTTATTGCTCCATCTGGTTCTCAAGATACCCACAATCTGATCCTAATTTACTTCGTTAGACCTTGTTTCCCACTCATATTTTTAAGGCCCTCTAAAGCTAACATAATGGTCCGGTAACAATCGTCAAACAATTTGTGTATTCAAATTTCGCTCCCTCTGGAAGACTATCTTATCTGTTCTGCCTGTTGAAATTATCCAACTTTCAATCACCCGAATGACTCCTCCTGCAGCAAACACTCTGGACTGGTCCTGGCATGAGAATGCCCTTTCTGCCCCCTTCATTCCTTGTCCATAAATGCTGAGGGGATAGTGAGACATTTTACTACTAATGGGGGCGGGGGTGGAGATTCAATATATAACACAAACAGCTAAAATGTAAATAAGGTCTACCAAGTGATATAAATTATGGTGCAAATTATACATACAATAATTCTTGTAATTTTCAAATCACTTATTGCTATTAAGACATTGCTGGCAGGAGCATTCTTTTGATACACGTGTCACTAGCTAAATAATGAGCCTACTTACAACTTTATTTTGACAGGGAAATACATGCACATTTCCAATAACTTTTCATTAAAAAGTCCTTAGGTAACTCATTGCAATAAGTAACGAATTTCTTGCCCAGCCAGCATGGCTCAGTGGTTGAGCATCAACCTATGCACCAGGAGATCATGGTTCCAATCCTGGTCAGGGCGCATGCCCAGGTTGTGGCTAGATCCCCAGCAGGGGGCGTGGAGGAAGCAGCTGATCAATGATTGTCATTATTGATGTTTCTATCTCTCTCTCCCTCTCTGAAGTCAATAAAAATATATTTTAAAATAAGTAAAGAATTTCTCTTAATTTCAGTTTTATTATTCATGGCCCTAAGTCCTTTATCATCTTTAGCTGAACTATGTAATTAAATTACATTACTATTAGTCCATATATGTCTGCTTGAGATAGTAACATAATAAATATCTCTATTATGAACTAAGTCATGAAAATCAGTTCTTAGCTTGTTATATTTATGAACTTTGTTTTATTACATTATGTTTGCCTTTACTCCACAGGGATTTATAAACTTTCTTTGGTCAAGTTTCAGGATTCACATAAATTCAATGTATTTTTTACTTTTTGTCATCAAATCATGGTCACATTTTCACATATTAAACAGTTTAATAGCTATTTCTCTTAGAATGATACTTTTTCCAAATATTTTATTCTTATTTCTAGTATCTTTTGCTTCTCTTAATGATTTACCTTGTCAGTTTCTCTAAATAATAATTAAAAGATTCATATTCTACAAAGCTAAAAATATATTAAAATTAGGATTCAATGTATTGAATTGTCATTTTCCGAGTATGTAATTTTTTCTCATTTCAGAGTTTTTATTAGAACGACCAGTCAAGGCTTTGGTTCACCTCAAAGGCTTCTGCAGCTCCAGCATCTTAGTCTTCCTCTAAGACCCAAATATTCCTTCAGTAGTCATGATTTAGTCCTCCCAATATCAGTCTCTTCTCTCTTTATTTTTTGCATAATAAGATTTAGAGAGCTGTGTGTTTTATCTTCATCCAGGGAAATGACTTAGACAGTGCCAAACTAGGATATCCAGAACTATTTCTCAAATTCTGAATGACTTTCCAGCTCTTTTCTCTGGCATTGGCACCACCTATACAGCCCTTTGGTCTGTAGTTTCTTCATCAGTGCATAGGGGAAAACACCTTCTCAGATATTGTAAAGAATACCTGAGATGCAATTGTATGTAAAACCTGGCACATATGGCCTTGTCGTGAATCACACCATAATCATTATTATCTGTGATGTACAAATACAGATATACTCTAGCATCTTTGCTCCCTTACTTTGATAGTAGAAACTTCAAACTATGAGTTTCTGCAAACTGCCAATGCCATGAGTCCCATCTTCAAGACACATGTGAGCACATGACCCAGATCTAGATAATAATTATGTTCCACCCCTTGGGCAACAGTGCTTAATCTGGGAAGGGGAATATGGCCAAGGTACAGAAATCAGAGTGTCCCCCTGATTCTCTTGAGTGGAGCAAATAGAGAAAATCCCTTTTCCTTTCTGATAAAGGAGCATCGTGGACGCGGAGACTGCTCATCTTATCTCTACACCATTAGACACCAGAGAGAAGCAGTAGAGACAGTGTCCCGGAAAGGGTGAGTCCCCTATCCCAAGGTTTCCAGGTATTGCAACTCTTCCATTAATTTTATGAGGTGTTATCTATACTTACAATGAACATGTGTTAAAGCAAGTTTGAATGCGCTTTTGGTCATTTGTACCCAAGAGCTTTTCTGATGAGGACATCAGTTTGCATAAAGGAAGCGGCGCCGTTATGAAAACCAGCAGAGAAGACCCGTTTCAAGTAACGGTGGTGGTGTCAGTGAGTTTTAGATGTAGAAATCTCTGTAACATGAGGAGCTACGGAGCCCAGGCTTTCCAAAGCAAAACAGTGTAGTTTTAAACAGGAAGGACAAAAGACAGAACACCGGTAGCTTCTTGAAACAGAGAAACACCCAGGTGCTCCTATCCAGGCATTCTGTAAAATGAACTAGTTGGGGTTTGGAGATAGCACCTGGCAGAAAGATAGAAGGAAGATGGCTGCTGGGCGGGGAATTTGTAAACAGGACTTCACACTACAAGCTTCCTTAACCTCAGGTGTCACCTGTGAGGGGAAGATCTCTGAAGGAACTCTTGATTAAAGTCAGTCAATGTTATTTCCCTCTCAGTTATTTGGTTTTACACAAGGCACCTAAATCCTCTGGAACTCTCATCCGTATCTGCTCAACTCAGAAGATCAATCTCTTGGCAACCGCATGGAATGGAATGGGCCCTGTTAGATGTGAGGGAGGCCTGTGCAGTCAGGCATTTCTCCATCACTTTGGCTGTAAGGAGACCAGATTTCCTAGTCTGGAATTATTGGGTAAGAAGCTACCCAGAGAAGGTCTCGCATGACTCTTTAGACTTGTCTTGTCTTATTTCAATTGATTACGGAAGGAGTCTCCATGCACTAAGTCATTCATAGTTCTTGGTGAAATGCTTTAGGGTTTTTTTCATTGTTGTTGGTTTGAGGGATTTTCCCCCTTGTCCATCTCCAAGGAGCAGGGAGCCTCCTGCTTTCTGACATGGGTGTTGTGTAGACTGCGGAGCCACGTCATGTTAGAATAAGATGCGACTAAAAACTCCACCTTCCACACTATTTCACTGTTTCACCTTCTGTCCTTAGACATCAAGGGGAATATCTCCCACACATGGTTAGTGACAGAGTTGGGGTGTTCACTCAAGAGTCCTGATGATATCTTCTCTCCCCCCACCCCACCACATACCACATTGCCTAAGATTGTGCTTAATGGAGCTTTGTTCTGCACTGAAGCCCATTTTGTGACTCGGTGAAGGTCCTGGTCATGTAGTGGCTTGAAGAAGGTAGGTTTACTGGGACCACTATGCTCAAGATCAGAGTCCTAGTGGTGGTTAAGACTGCAGCTGCGTGGACTGATGGAGGCACTATGCAGGGAAACCCAGGTCTGCAGGCACTGGGCTGGGTGTCATTCCCCGTGGTCGGCAAACTGCGGCTCGTGAGCCACATGCGGCTCTTTGGCCCCTTGAGTGTGGCTCTTCCTAAGCCTTAGGAGTACCCTAATTAAGTTAATAACAATGTACCTACCTATATAGTTTAAGTTTAAAAAATTTGGCTCTCAAAAGAAATTTCAATCGTTGTACTGTTGATATTTGGCTCTGTTGACTAATGAGTTTGCCGACCACTGTTCTAGACCATGGCAGGAATTAAAGACACAAAGCTCCTTCCAATGTTGAGTTTCTCATCTAAATTTTGCCTGAGGTTCTGTGCCAATATTCAGTGGTTTAATGACATACCAGAGGTTAGCATGGACAGGTGAAACTGTGCATATGTGTGTGTGTACCTGTATGTATGTTGGTGAGGAGTGCTCAAGTAATCGGCAGATGCCTATGAAAGTACAGGTTGCAAGGGTTTCTAGTTAAGGCAAGAGTGATACTTCTAGATCACATGCAAGAAAGCACCTCGGGATAGAAACAGGTGGGAAGGTAAGTGTGGAGTTCTGAAACACTCAGAGGAGAATGACAGGAGGCCACGGCAGCTGAGAAAAAAATCCCACTATTGCGCCGCAGGAGACCATGTGTTCAATACTTGGCATTTTCATTGTAGGAAAGAAAGATAAGTGGTAACTATATATTCCTTAAAGGAAAACATCTGGTTTTGAGTGTTGTTTTTAATATATATTTGTGGAAAATCATTTTTCTTTTGTGAAAAATGGGGTAATAATACTTGTTTCATAGGGTGGTGGGAGGAATCAATGAGGGAATATCAGTAAACCACCTTGGACAGTGCCTGTTACATGGTGGATACTCAGAAATATTGTTGTTGTTGTTGTTGTTGTTGTTAGTATTTTCATGGTGGAAACTTCTAGAGAATACTGCTTAAGCCAAAGCATACCCTTGGGTGCAGGACCCAACAATGGTGAGCCTGCCTGTTCTCACTAGACCTGGACACTGTGGGCAGCAACAGGCCTGACTTCTGCTGTTTGAACCCACCCAGGAATAGAGCTGATATCCTTCAACACAGACACAGGAGCAAGGCCAGCTCATGCCATGTGACTGCCTTGCCAGGCATTGCTGGTGACTTGTGTGTTCTTAAGGAGACAGGATTCATCACCAACACGGGGTTAAACCCTTCATCCTTCTGAAAGCCACACTCTAGCCCAGGGGTGGGGAACCTTTTTTTTCTGTCAAGGACCATTTGGATATTTATAACATCATTTGTGGGCCATACAAAATTATCATTGTATAAATTAGCTTGCTATATTTGGTCATACATTGAATTAACCCACCCCTAATGCTTTGGCAGGGCCAGACCAAATCATTTAAAGGGTCTTATATAGCCTTGGGCCAAACGTTCCCCACCCCTGCAGCCTCATTGGCATCTCATATAGCTATCTGGCTGCATGCTTCTTTGGTTCTGTGCCTTTTAAACATGTACCCCATGATGGAGCACCCTTCTCCTGAGATTTCTGACTAGACCTCTTAAGTGAAACCTGATAAATGGCATTATTTACACAGTGTTGTATGCATATGTGTCATGCACACGTGTGTTCCTGTGTATGCATGCATGTGTGTAAAACACTCTCTGATATGCCTGGGATGGTTCCAGAGACTTTGCTGGGCAAGCCAGTGCTGGTTCTGAAAACTTCCATGTGTTCCCGGTCTGTGGAGGAGGAGGGAGGTCCTGGTGAACAACGCCCATCTCTAGACTCAGTAGCAGCCATGGTACCCTCTGGAGAAGCAAACTGGGTGAAAAGTTAAATCACTTCCACATACGCAGAAGCACCATTGCACTGAACACTAATATGAATAAAATAAATGTATAAAGATTTGAAGCATATTATCCCGTTTAGACCAAACTGTAGCTATTATCAGGCACATAGGCCAGAGGTTTTGAAAGTTGTTATTCTTGAAAAACATGATTGATTTTGGGCGTTTTTTTCTTTAACTTCAATGTCATGAACCAGACATCCATAATTATATTATTTGTCTTATACAAATGAAAAAGAATAAATTAAAACTGGACATGTTGCAACAGGACTGTTGACATTATATACAAAGCCTGCTTATTGTCATAAGATACTCTTAACCTTCAAGCCAAAATCTTTCAAAACTATTAGTGTTAAATCTCGCAGCTGTTGTCAGAGTCCTCCTGTTCTCTGTTTTATGCATTGCGCTTTATTTGAAATGTTTGTTATATTTGTGTATATAACTTGCTGTGAGCTGTTCCTTGAAAGCTCCAAGGATTAAACATGAAGGTTGAGCCAGTTCAAAAGGAACAAAGTTAAGAAAATTAAAGAAAACTTGCTAAAATGAATGTTTAAACCATTAAAATATTTAGCAAGGTTTGCCCGGAGCTGTTTCCTTTATATAAAACATGATGCATTTCTTTTCTCTTTCATTCTTTTTTCTTTAAAACAAATGAGGTTAAGGAAAACATACTTCTGCTCTGAAGTGTTTTTTTCTTTAAAGCATTAGAAACTTAACATCTAAATATTGTATGCTAATAGATATGCTTGATAGGGGCAGAGCTGTCTCAAGCATCCCAAGCATTTGGGTGGGCGGTTTATGGGTATATTTGATGGGTAAAAGAGATGCAGAGCCCACGGGATCACCCTCTTTGAACTTGGATCAGCGTATGCCTTTGCTAAGTCACTAGGAATTAAATGTACGGCACCAGATGATATAGTTCTTGGATATCTACAAAAAGCAAAGGAAAGGATAAACTTTGCAGAACGCTATGTAGATTTGTCAGGCATTCTGTTTGTTTATTCAGTCCCTAAAGAAGAGTGTTTAATCGATATCCTTTCCAGCTCTCTCTGCCATCCCATTTGGAGTTTCCTCCCTGTCCACCCTGTTCTGAAATGCCAGGTCTTTGACTTGTCCAGGCAACCATCCATCCATCCATCCATCCATCCACCCACCCATCCATTATCCCTTTGGGGGAAGTGTGGCATGATGGAAAAAGAACCAGCTCCAAGTCAAACCACCCTGGGTGACATGCACACTTACTTACCCTCTCTGAGCCTTGGTTCCCTCTTCTGTAAAATAGGAATGATGCAACATCTACTTCATTGGGGCATTGTCAAAATTATAGAATATAATGCATTTAAAGTGTTGTTGTTTTTCAGTAACTGGCTCAAGAAATGTTAGGAGAAAATATTAATCAACAAAATATTGAGGATTTGCTTACTGAAGTTGGTTACTTCCTCCATCTCCTCAGGTTTACAAAGCCTAAACTGGAATGGGAATCTTGTGAGTTATACTTTTGTAGGATCACCAACCAGTTTGCCTAAGGCAGAGGGTCACAAACTTTCTTGAATCACAGTGTCCTTAGTGACTCAATAATTTTTTTCAGAATATCCCCAGACTAAAATAAATGCCCAATATTCCATTTGGTAAGTAGTTAGGGCCAAACAACTTGATATACATTTATGCTCTAACAATTTACTAGCTATTTTATTTGTAAATTGGTTTACAGTTGTAAGTACACAAAACAAAGTTTATTATATTATTATTTATTAATTATTATATTACTAGAAGCCCAATGCATGAAATTCATGCAAGAGACTTGGCCCTCGCAGCCCTGGCTTTGTCTGGAAGATCTTCTGGAAGGTTGTCTGGAAGGTCGTCCTGATGGTCATTTCGCTGTTCTGCCGTCTGGTCTAATTAGCACATTACGTTTTTATTATTATAGATTTGCCATATGAACAACTATATATGTATATACACACATATATATATATCATATACTATGTATAATATCTATGTGTTAATATATATTACACACTAGAGGCCCAGTGCACGAAATTCATGCACGGATAGGGTCCCTAGGCCAGCGATCAGGGCCTATCAGAGCTTTCCGGCTGCTGGCTGGGGACTTCCTTCACTCCATGCTGCCCCCTGGTGGTCAGTGCATGACATAGCTAGTGGTCGAACTCCCAGTTGGTCGAACTCCCAAGGAGACAATTTGCATATTAGCCTTTTATTAAATTGGATACTTTAAGGGAAAGAAAATACATTTATTTCATCCTTTAGAAAACGCAATTACAAATAGGATATTGTGCTTGTTGCGTCCTCTACAGTGTCTCAAAACTTGGAATCTGACTGGATGCCTCCACCCTCTTTTCCTGCTCCACATTGATTTTTAGGCAATGCTTGCTTTTTATCCACAATCACCAAAAACCTAGCTTTGCAAAAAATATGACAGTATTGAAAGGAATGTGATACTGTGCCCACCTCAAGCCCGTAGCTCTCAGATGTCCACTGGCACTTCCCTGGAAATTAATTCTTTCATTAAAAGCCTGTCAAGCCTGGCGCCCTGTGCATCCACTATGGCCTCCTGGAGCACCTCAGTATGCAGTCTGGGACATGTGGGACTAGAATATCCTCCAAGGGAATTTGTCTTATTTCTGGAAAAAAAAATGACCTTGCTTCCAGCCCCAAATGTGGATTTCACGAGGAGGAGAGAGGTACCTGAGAAGATACTGAAATAGTAAAGGCCAAGCTTCTGCAGGTCCGCATACCCCCAGCAGCTCAGGGTATAAGCTGTGTATCCCGGTCCTTTGACCAAAGTGCTCAAAGCAGAGGTCAAATGGGGCATAAGGAAATACAGGAGCTAAAGAAATACCACTACCTCCAACCTGCTGCTAAGGGTGAGAGACTTGTGTCCCAGCTAAGTGGCCTTCCCACAGAGTGACCAGTTAGTTCACCTGACTTCTGAATTTTCATAGCATTTATCGCTGTTCATATGTAGAGCCATAGATTGCCGGCCACAGTCACCAACCAAACAGCTGCTTGCGCAGGGCTTGGCGTGATGCTAACTGTGGGTGAGCTCCCTGTGTCTGGGCTTCACTGAGCACATCATCGAGGTGTATGCTGTCCCCTCCGCACCCAGCTTGCCCGTCTCAGGCCCACCCGTGAGCTATGGCTCAGTGTCTCCGCACAATGTCATTCCAGTCAGCGACTCTCAGAGGTGCCCTGGACTGGGTCTGTTTATTCTCACACAATTGAACATACATTTTTGTGTTTCAGTTTAGAAACTTCCAGATGCCTGGAACTGGGTTATGTGCTTTGGGTGCGAAAATGAAAGTCTCTTGCCCTCAGAGGAAAAAATAATTAAATTTCTGTTTCACTGCTCCTTGGGTGAAAGCCTTATTTTCTTTAACAAATACAAACCTTGTGTTTTATTTTGACGCTCTCAGACCTTTAAGGCATGATGCTGGTCTGTGGGTAGACTGAGAGGGAGAGGCGTTGGAGAGGAGACCTCCTGGGGAAGCTTCTGACTTGCCAAGGAGACCAGTTGTAAATTCCTTGTCTTGCTGGTGAAAGGCTGAAGAGCCCTCCCTGACACAATGGGCCAGAATCATTTCCCTGAGCGTCCAAGTCAACAGTGTCTGTTTTATACTTATTTAAACTATCATAGAGAGCAGACTGATAGTTGTCAGATGGGAGGGAGGTTATGGGGTTGGGTGAAAAAGGTGAAGGGATTAAGCAAAAAACACAAACAAACAAACAAAACACCTTATAGGCACAGACAACAGTATGGGGATTGCCAGAGGGGAAGAAGGGTGTGCAGAGATAGCAGAAGGTAAAGGGGAAAAATGGTGATGGAATATATCCCACATTTTTTTTCTTAGAACATTTTTGTAAAACTTATATAGAAGTTCCCTCTTATCCATGCGGGGTACATTCCAAGGCCCCCAGTAGATATCTGAAACCTTAAATAGTACCAAACTACATATACTGTTTATTCCTACTCATTTGCACCGATGATAAAGTTTAATTTATAAATTAGACACAGAGATTAACAGCAATAATTAATAATAAAATAGAACAATGATGGCAATATAGTGTAATGAAAGTTACATGAATGTAGCTCCTCTCCCTCTCTCAAAACATCTTATTGTACTTTATTCATATTTTCATGTAAAGAAAGTACTTTATGGCTCTTCTTTAGCATCTCTGAATTGCCAGCATTATGATTCTTGTGCTTTGGGACCATTGTTAATTAAAATGAGACTTAATTGAATACAAGAGACCATGACAGTCTATCTGACAACCCAGATGGCGGCTAACTGACTAACAGGCTGGTAGATTATACAGCCCGGATGCATTGGGCAGAGGGATCATTCATGGTTCGGGCAGGATGGAGCAGAAAGGTTTAAGGTTTTATTATGCTACTCAGGAAAGTGAGCAATTTAAAACTTATAAATTGTTTGTGGAATTTTTCATTTAATATTTTTGTGCTGCTGTTAACTATAGCTAACAACCTGAGGAAAGTGAAACTGTGGATAAGCGTGGGCTCCTGTAGTAGGTGAAATTCTTCCTAGATTTTGGTAATTGGATAAACATCAGGTTTAGTTGTCGAAGTGGATGTGGGGGTTAAAGTTATTGGGGATGGCATATCCAACTTATGGCTGGCAGGCAATGAGAATTAAGTGAGATTCAGGGACTGTTAACCAGATGTCATTTAAAAATAAACTTTCATATAATTCTTTAGTAAGAGTTCATCTATTTAAAAGCAGATAATGGGACATATTCCAAGCAATTTGATTCATATATCACAAGAGTCTGAAAATGACTGGGGATGGTACCTAAAGCTTACAAAATGGGAGAAAGTTAGGTTATGTGACTACCTGAAGGATTCAGGCTGCTCTTACGCCTTTCTCTTTTATTTTTTTTTATTATTTTATCTTTATTGCTGAAACTATTTACAGATGGACCTCTCCTCCCCACCCCCCAATAATCCCCTCCTCCCCGTCCTCCCCACACCAGGGCTACTGCACTATTGTCTGCCCATGGGTTATGCACATATGCATATAAGTTCTTTGGTTTAATTTCTCCCTACCCTGCTCCCTCCTTCCCTCTGAGATTCTTCAGTCTGTTCCATGTCGCTGGATCTAACTTGTTTGTCAGTTTTTGCTCATCAGATTCCACTAGAACAATGATGGCAATATAGTGCAATGGAAGTTACATGAATGTAGCTCCTCGCGTGATACTTGTTTCTCTCTGACTATTTCACTTAGCATAATATTCTCCATGCCCTCACTTAATCATCCATTTGGCTGCATTTCTAGACAAATATTGACACAAGAAATAAATTTGAACCCCTAATGATTTGTATATATAATATGATGTATGTATTTTAACACTTTCCCATCTATATTACCTTGTTATTTTATAGATAAAAAAAATATTGTGAAAGGATTGGCGACTAAGTGGATTATGGTTGCACCATTTATCAATTCATTATCTAGATCACTCATTCATAGATTTATTCATTCAACTTTTTGGTAAAGATTCTGTTTCAGATCCTGTACTAGGTTTGAGGATGAATACAAGTAGTGGTGTGCTAGTAAACGTTTAACAAAATGCTGTTGGGGGGTTAAGGGCTGATTTGTAGGATGGTTCAATTTCTGTGGTGTAAATAATCCCACCATGGCTGATTTTTTACTAATCATGTGAAATCAATGAACTTAGGGGTGGGAAAGATAATGTATAATAGGCTCTTACAAGTGGTATGGCTGGCTCTAGCACACCACTAGACAGCTGTCTTAGTCTGTTCAGGCTGCTATAAAAAAAATTACTATAGATTGGGTGGCCCATTAACAACAGAACTATATTTCTTACCGTTCTGAAAGCTGAGAAGTCCAAGATCAAGGTGCTGGCACCAAGATCAGTGTCTTGTAAGGGCCCATTTCCTAATTCATAGGTAGCCACCTTCTTACTCTCTCATCACAGAGTGGAAAGGGTAAGGGCAGGGCTCTTAGCTCTCTTATGTGGGACTCATCCTATCCATAGGGCTCTATCCTCATGACCAAATCATCCCCCAAAGGCCTCCCTTCCAGATAAATCACAGTGGGCATTAGGATTTAACATATGTTTTTTGGGGGGAAGAAGGGTAAACATTCAGTCTGTAGCAACAAGGTATAGAAGACATTTCCTGTATTTAAGTTGCTAGTATTAGGCCAGGAAAAGAATTGTAAATAAATTACAATATTAAATTTTACGAATGAAGTGATAAAGAGCTAGAATGAGGGTACTAATTTTCCCAGAACGATTATCAAGTGGACTTTGCAGAGAAGGTGGTGTCTGAATTGAGCCTAAAAGAATGAGTACTGTTTGTCATGTGAAGTAAGGGCTTCACAGGCTGGGGAAAGCCATGGCCCAGGGCATGCAAGTATCCATGAGCATGGTGTGTGCCAGGAACTGTGCGTAGCTTGTTAAGACATTAAGTAGATATGACCTGAGGGAGTCTCAGGAGATAAGAAGTAAGATCACCAATGATATTTTAAATTGTGTTAAGAAGCCTGGAACTTGTTTTATCATGAACAACCTGAAAGTGGGGTTTCAGAACTTTTCCCAGCTTATTAAAGTACAATTGACCAACAGGAATTGCATATTTAAGGTATACAGCTTCATGTTTTCATACATGTATATATTGTAGAATCATCACCAGAATCAAGCTAATTAATATGTCCATCGCCTCACATAGTTACCATTCCTATTCTTTCTTTCTTTTTTTGTGGTGAGGATACCTAAGATCTACTCTTTAGACAAATTTCAAGTACCCGGTGCAGTATTGTTAACTAGAGTCTTCATGTTGTGTATTAGATCTTCAGAATTCACTCATCTTTCACAACTAACACTAGATTTAAAAAAAATTATATGTAGCACATTGTCTTGAGAAGTGATGAATAGATTTAAAGGTGACACAACTTAATGTGATAAGACAGAAGGATGCCACAGGAATTCAGCTGAGAATAAAAAGGACTAGGTATGAAGAAGAGAGAAGGGTTTGACCATCAGCCTGTAGAATCAACTGGGCAGACTGACCTAAGGAAGACTTGAACGCATTCCTCCGGGTCCATCTCATTAACCCCTCCTCTCGCTTACTGTACTGCCTTCTACTTACAGTAGCCACTTCCGGGGTGAATGGCCACTAGACAACCCTTCCCAGCCTCAGGTCACCCCCGGTTGGGGACCTTGCGAGCAGCCTCCACCCCCAGCAGCCCCTATCTGTGTTCGTGCTGCAGAGATGGTTGGCTCCCAGCTCGGAAAGGCCACGCTGAGCCGGGGCCACACTCCAGAGCACATGTGGTTGCTATTTCATTTCTGCTTTATCATTTTTCATTCTGACATGAAAGCTCCTCTGCAGCAGGGTGAGAGCGCTGTGCATTGTAAGGCGTAATGTGAACCGAGGGCTCCTGCTTCGTGCCAGAGGAAACGTGATTCAGAAACAATTTGAGGGCAACTGCAAGGTGATGTGGCCCAGAGAACCAGAAGCTATTGAAACTTTAAACATCATTTCTGGACAGTATAATATGTTCTGCAGGGCAGCTTGAGAAAACAGGAAAACCCTCCCTGGCCAATCCTTGGAGAATTATGAGTCTTTAAATATCATCTGGATCAAATGTTTCTTAAAGAGCCCACGCAAGACCACAGTGTTGAGCTGGACGCACCCTCATCCCATGAGCCCTCCCCTCCCTCCCCATAAAGCTGGGGCCACAGAGGGGATGGACTGGCCCAGGTACCACACACCCTGGCTGCAGCAAGGGCCGCCTGACCTTCCCCACTCCATAGCAGGCTCTCTCTGCCAATGGCCAGCTCAGCTCAGGCCAATCTCTTCTTTGTAAACTTGAGCATCGCAAGGTGAATTTTCAAAGGGACAAACCTTCAAGATCTTTTAAAAAGAGAAAATTACCGCCTTATTCACCCTTGCACAGTCCAGTTGAGTTTTGTGACTTTTGCGTGTATTTCTCCCACTAGGCGGTGTGTTCTTGAAAGTGCCTAAGCAGGCTGTTTGGGACAGAGCTGATGCACAATAAATGTGGAAGGAAGAGGGGGAGGGAGAGTATGAGGAACATGGGGGAAAGATACTTTTCACTTTTGAGTTTTTACATAAAGAAAAAGAAGGTAATTTGGCAAATAGATGTGGTCAGAGATATAAATAAGGGCCAATTCTATTTATGGATGGTTTCTTTTATTTAACATCTCAAATTCTGCTCAGCAGTTCATCGCTAAGAAACTGTTTTGTCTATGCACTGTTAACAATTAATATCAAAATAGATCACGGTTATTGGTAAATCCAGGCTTCAAATATCAATGATTCTAACCAATTGCAATCGCTACTCTATGGTGGGACTGAGAGCACCCCTCCCTTATTTTTTCTGCTTGTTAATCATGACATCCAATTGTCCTGACTGTGATGGAATGGGCACATGACCCATTGTGATATGGGAAATGAATTTTTGTAAAGAACACCTCATTCTGTTGTTTTTCACTAAATTTTTAACATTTTAGGACAGTTTTTAGATTTAATAAAAGTTTGAAAGATAGTACCAGACTTATTTCTAAGTGTTTTATATTTTGATGACATTGTATATGTTTTCTTTTTTGTACACAGAAATACAATGAATTTTTGAATATTGATCTTGTATTCTGCAACTTTATTAGCTTGCTCATTCTAGTAGCTTTTTTTGGTATAGTCAATCAAATGCTCTACATAGATCAGTGGTTCTCAACCCCTTTGGAGGTCGAACGACTCTTTCACAGGGGTCGCCAAAGACCATCCTCCATATCAGATATTTACATTATAATTCATAACAGTAGCAACATTACAGTTATGAAGTAGCAACGAAAATAATTTTATGGTTGGGTCACAACATGAGGAACTGTATTTAAAGGGCCAGAAGGTTGAGAACCACTGACATAGATAGTTATAATGTCAATGAATAAGTACAGCTTTACTTATTTTCTGATCTGGATGGCTTTTATTTATTTCCCTGGCCTGATTTCCTGGATAAAATTTTTAGCACAATGTTGGATGCAAGTTATGAATAACACTGAGGGCTATCTCAGGGATCTCATCCTAAGGACCGGCTTCTGTATTTGTCAATAATATGTGCATAATTTAAATGCTTGCTTCTGAGTCAGGTGTTCTGTTAGGCAGCCTATGCATAGTATGACATTTGATCTTCAAAACAGCTGCACAGGAGACACTTTGCACAATGTCTACCATTTAGCACAGTGCCCGAAGCCAATTGGGTGCTCCAACATTATTTGATTCAGAGATGAGTTAATATTTGTGTTACTATCTCTATTTCCCATATGAGAAAGTAGGTCATTAGAGAGGTTAAGTAGCAGATTCAATAGCAGTGGTGAAACCAGGATGCAAATGAACTCTCTTTGAATTCAAACCTTGTGATGGACAGCCTTGTCTCAATTCCACCTCCATCACCTGGATAACTCTGTTGCTGGTTGTCTGTTGCCCATCGCTCTATGATCTCAATAATGAAACCATAATCCTACAAGGTTAATATAGAAGCCACTATTTGCACTCTTTTTGTTTTTTAGCTAGGGGTGTGCCCATATTGCAGCCAAGTCTATGTTATAGGAGGATTTATATCCAATGAGTGTATATTTGTATGGGTATGCTTAGATTTTCATTTATCCTCTGAAAGACTAGGTAAGTGTTCCTTGAAGGCTACTCAGTTACCAATAGAAGGCTGAGACTAGGGGCAAGAGGGTGGTATCTCTGGCTCTGCCCCTACTTCAATCAATGCAACATTTATATCTGCCTCATGCATTGAAACAATACTTCAGATTTTACTTCCAAGGTGATAGGTAGATGGATATGCAGATACATGATAGATAAGTAGATGGATAGATAACAACAACAATTAAACATCTATAAGTATAACTACAGATTTAATATTTTAGGAATTCTTCAAAATAAAATGTAAAAATGTGGAATGAAGTCATTCTACAGCTGACTCAGTAAAAATAAAACCAATGTTGTGTGCAAATAATTATTAATTGAATGCCTCTTTCAAAAAATATTTGTAACAGACCCTACCCAACCAAGGTCACTTCCCTTCCTCCAGGGGATGACTACCTTAAATACATTGTCCATGCTGATACACACTTGTCAGTCATGTCTCTCAGTGTCTGAAGGACTGGCAGAAAAGGCATGAGTTGAGGTCAGGTTTCTACTTCTGCTGTCAACAGTCAGAAAATTGTTGAGACTGAATTATTCTCATTGCTGGTTATTAAATCATTAAGTGTCAAAAGTTATTCATCCTGACAGTGCCCAGTGCAATTCAATTTCATTTTTCAAATGATGAATAAAATGTCTTGAAACCACAAGGACTTAATAAAACTAACAAATTATCATGCTTCTAAAAGAAACTCACAGCAGAGTCATAATTTATCACTTTAAGAATAATTATTTGTTTACAGATACCAAACTTCTATGCTAACTCAGTGGGAAAAGACAATCTTTTCAACAACTGATGCTAAGAAAACTGGATAGCCACATGCAAAAAAAATGAAGTTATATATACCTTACCCTACATTATATGCTAACATTAATTTAAAAATTGATCAAGATCTAATCATAAAAACTGAAATTCTTTGCGGAATGTGTTGGGGAAAACCTTCATGACGTTGACATACATTCTTACTGACATTGTTTTAACTGTCTCAAGTACATCAGTGAGGAAACAGAGAAATACACTGAAGTTCACCCTGCCTCATGGTTAGGTATATGGGTTAAATTGCTTTCAGCTGCAAGTTTCAGAAACCACCCCCCCCCCAACTCTAATTACCTTAAATAATAAGGAAATGTATTATTTCTCATGAGAAGAAATCCAGAATAATACAGTGGGTACATTATCTCACTCACCACAGAGCCTTTCTTAACCGGATCTCCAGAGAATTTACCCCGATGCCCGAAGTCATCTATTGAATATAATGATTTAGCCTTTCTCCTATGCCTCTAGAACAGTACTATTACAACCACCCTTGAGAGAATTAAGAAAATAGCCACATATATCATTTTCTTCATCCACTGGTTCCAAAGAAGAGCCCCAATTGAGGAAGGCAGAATAGTTTGGCTTCCCGCACCTCCAAATGACGTCCTTTGTGATTCTAAGACACACCAGCCGTTCCTGGCATCACATTCAAACAGGACAGCTTTTCTGGGGGGAGGGAGAGAATACTTTTTCCTTTCGCCATTTCTTAGAAGTAAGGAAACCAGAAGCCCCCAACACACTTTCCTCCATACCTTACCGGCCCAATGGTAACTTCACTGAATCCAAAATGGGTGGCGCCGAACTTTTCTAAGAATGGTATGGGCTACAGACCAGTGCTAGGAAGTGGAGCATGTGCCACAACTACTATTTTCAATTATATAAGTGAAAACATGCATCTGAATCCAGAGTCTAGAATTCATCATGAGATGATACAATTTGTGGATATATTATTTTTTTCTAATATGCAGTTGTTTTGCAGCTTGATAGGATATAAACTAAAGACTTCACTATATTGAAAGGCTTAAGCACAGCTAAAAAATTATTGCAGAATTTATGATTAGAAGTCATCTTTTAAAACCAAGAAACCTTTTGTTTTATTTTAAATCTTATCGGTATATATTTTATATATGCTTAAACGTCAACTGCACTGAGTAAATTGCAAACCTGGAAATAAAAGTTCTATTTTTAAAAAAAAAAAAAAAAGAAGTCATCTTTAAAAGTTAGCAACAGTGACTTAATTCTATGTACTTTATGAAGCCATTAGAGGAGATTACTAGACATTCATGTTTGCTGATTTCCATTTATGTATGGTTTATATGTATTCATCTCTCCACTAATCTACCAACATCTTAAGTAGAATTAAGGTGCAGATAAGAGAACCTCCTCAGCCTCATATAAAGAGAAGGGGATTCATTGCAGAATATCATCTGGATTATAGGATTCTTTGGAGGATTGAAGAGAAAGACTTGAGCTAGAGCAGAACCAGGCCAATTCAGAGTCTCTTACTATCAGAAAGCTACTTATTGAATTGAGAAATCACTACTACTACTGCCAAACCCAGAATAGGCAAAATGGACTCTATGTATGGACTTTTTTAATGTTACATTGTTTTGCCTGCCTTAATGTCCAGAGATGAATGCACAATCCCATCCCTCTATTCCTAAACTATAACTGTTACAAATCAAAGGATGATCTAGTCTCAATTTTTTCCTTGGACTTCCATTAATTCAGCATCTCCCAATACATCCCATTTTAGAATCAGATTCAAAATGATCTTTTATAGAATCTTCTCCTTCAAGACTAGGAGACTTTGAACTTAACATCCCCTGGTTTTATTCAACCCCATGTGACTTCCTCTTAAGGGCATGAGATTTCTTGCTCTCTGAGTGTGTATCATTCCATAATCCTTATCACCTCCCCTCCACCCTCCTGCTTAACAGGATTGCGGGGGGGGGGGGGGGAGCGAGGGAGGAAAGGGCAGTGCTTTCTCTGCATGTCCTTTGCAGCTCTCCATTTTCTTGTCTTTCTATAAAAATGACTAAAGGGAAGCTAATAAACTAAAGGGTGTTTCTCTTTACAAAAAGCATGGCATTTTTTAAAATATATTTTTATTGATTTCAGAGAGGAAGGGAGAGAGGGAGAGAGAAATAGAAACATCAATGATGAGAATCATTGATTGGCTGCCTCCTGCATGCCCCACACTGGGGATTGAGCCTGTAACCCAGGCATGTACCCTGACCAGGAATCGAATCATGACCTCCTGGTTCATAGGTTGACACTCAACCACTGAGCCATGTCAGCCCGGCAAACATGGCATTTTCATTGAGCCTCTTTCCATGTAGAAGGTGGCAATTTTCTAGCCTTCTAAATACAGGGTGAAACATCTCCAACTTCCAACTGCTTCTGATGGGCTATGGCTTATAGGACATTTTATTACATAACACGTTATTTTAACAGCCAAGGCTGTCCCTAGAAATACAAATATGCTGTTGCCTGTCTCCTGAAAACATGGTATAATGCAACAACATGTATCACTAATACGTTTTTTAGAGAGAGATATGAAAGGATTCTCTCCCGAATAAGGAATCTGCTACTGCTGACTGTGGGCAGACCTTGTTCTGGAGATGCCGTGATTATTAAAGTATTATGTTGACAAACGATGAGAGACTTGCACAGTTTAGGGCTAGTGAAGTTCAGAGGGCTGGGGATTAGGAGGTATTCTGAGATTTAGCCTGTATTACTACTGCCCTAATGTTTAAGATTGCTTTACAGCAGTAAGCATCTAGGAAGCCAACTGGATTTACTGACCAGATAAAAAAATAACTTGTTTTATCATTTCTGTGCAACTGAACACTTTTGGTATGCCTGACCAGCCTTAAAATGTGTGCTTTTAAATACTCAACTCAGCTTTGTGGTACTTTTGTATTAAATTTGTACTCATATATATGGATAAGGGAGTATAGAGGAAAAAAGTGAGGTTTTTTTCTTGTTCATGTCATAGATTAACACAAACAACAGAGGTCCTCTCTTGAAACATCAGGGTTTAGAGAACATGTTTCTCACATACCCTTCTTTAAAAATGACACAAAGGTCATTAAAATTGAATCGAGATTGGAGATGATATAGTTTTGATGTAATGATATTACATCATACTACATGGGATTGTTTTAAGGACAACATAATATATGTAAATAACATTATCTGTTAAATATTAGCAATTCTTTTCACTTTTACTAAGTGTGCTAATGAACCTTAGCATCACAAACTGGTATAATTACACTCTATTCAGCTTCAGTTATAACTACTATATAGTATGGATGACTCATGAAGCCCTTGACCATGCCCTGGGTGGGAGTGGGAGCAAAAGCTTTTGGGCTGCATGAGCATCGAGTTTATGGTAGCTATTCAGTAGGAAACTTTATTTGTTTTGGAGAATATCTGAAGTGAGTCCAGCCCACGCTGGTGGGAGGCTGGATGGGGCAGGGCATACTCACTACCCACAGACCACACACTGGAAGTGGGTGCTTGGGAACTTCACGTTGCAGATGGGGTACTGACAAGTCAGGTCATCACTGTCAGGTGTGGGGTGGGATGTAGTGAGCAATAATGCACTGAGGTCGATAATGGATATACAGAGAACTACACACATTTACTGGATGAGTGTGGATATATACAAGCACCTGTAATACCATCACCACAATCAGGGGAGTAGACATGTCCAAAAGAATGAAATCAAGATCTAGAGAGATCTGTGCACTTCCAGGTTCATCGCAGTATTCTTCACACAGCCACGATGTGGAAATGATGCAAGTGTCCATTAACACAGGAATGAATAAAGAAAGTGTGATGTGTGTGACATATATGAAAGGAAGGAAGGAAGGAAGGAAGGAAGGAAGGAAGGAAGGAAGGAAGGAAGGAAGGAAGGAAGGAAGGAAGGAAGGAAGGAAGGAAGGGAGGGAGAAAGAGGGAGAGAGAAAGAAAGAAAGAAAGAAAGAAAGAAAGAAAGAAAGAAAGAAAGAAAGAAAGAAAGAAAGAAAGAAAGAAAGAAAGAAAGAAAGAAGAAAGAAAGAAAGAGAAAAGAAAGAAAGACAGAGAGAAAGAGCGAGGAAGGAAGGAAGGAAAAAAGGAAGGAAAGAAGGAAGGAAGGAAGGAAGGAAGGAAGGAAGGAAGGAAGGAAGGAAGGAAGGAAGGAAGGAAGGAAGGAGTAGGTAGTTATAATGGGATATTATTAGTCCTTAAAAAGGACGGAAATCCTGTCTTGTGACAACGCGATTGAACCTGGAGGGCATGCTAAATGAAATAAACCAGTCACAGAAGGACAAATACTGTATAATTCCATTTCTGTGAGGTATCTAAAATCATCATATTCGTAGAAGCAGAGAGTACAATAGTGGCAGCCAGGGCCTGGGAGGTGGGGGAATGAGGGTTGCTGCTCCGTGGTATAATGTTTCAGTTATGTTAGATGAATAAGTTCCAGAGATCTACTGTACAACATAGTGCCTAGAGTTAAAAACATGCCATCACACAGTATTGTGAACTTCAAGGTCAGGTCCTTTAAGAGCAAATCCCGTTGAATTTCACGGTGCATTTGAACGCTTGTTCAAAGGAGAAGTAGGCTGAAAAGGGAAGTGGGGGGGGGGGGGAAGAGCCTCAGGGAAAGACCAGGCACTGTCTTTAAGATGGAGAGTATCTGGAAACAGCCGCCAGCCAAGGTCAGGGTCAAGAGTAATAGAATCCTGGCAAAATGCGCTAGTTTATCTTCCCCCAGCGAGCGGCTGCCAAACCATGTACACAGTGTCGCACAGCGCCCGCCGGAGCGCGTCTGATGCATCTCCAGAGTATTTACGAGGACTTCTGTTTTGAAGATAGTTTCTTAGGTAACAGAGCACAAACATGTATGGATGAGCTCTCATTTATCAGTGCCGGGGCTTCCTGTAAAAGTTAAACAGCAAGGATTTCAATATTTTTTCTCCTGAGCACGGCACATTCTTCAAAGGGACGCATGGGGTGGGGGCCCTTTGAAGATGGTGTGTGCCAGACCCACTCAGCAGAAGGCTGGGCATCTGTGTAAGTGGCTCAGAAGTCCTGGCCCCAGGCTTCCAGTGCCTGCTCTCGGGGAGGAGACACCACAGCAGCCACAGGCCCGAGGGAAGCTGTTCGCTGTGGTGTGGGGAGCCCCGGGGCCGGGGGTGAGCACCCTTTTACTTTGCTTATTCCAATTGCCTTCCTAGGTCCCTGTGCTTCTCGAAATTCATTCAGCTGCTCTCATGGTTGGAAGCGGTCAGGCTAGAAATTCTTTGCTGTGTAAAACACTCTCTTTAGTTCTGTAACATGAGCTGGTCCCACGTTTCCCAGGAATGATTTCTGTCAGCTGGAAATGGCCAGGAAATTGCCTAGGAACCCAGGAACATTCTACAGGGGAGTGTCCCAGCGCCTAGGCCCTATCGGGACTCTGACATGGGCATACAGGAGGCAGAGCCAGGATGGGCCAAAGGAAACACTCTCTGAGAGGCTTAAAGTCATGATTAATAGAATAAAATATGTTCTCTCCTACTGAGATGCCCCCCAATAGTCTGTTTTAGTACTTAAGTAATACATCTTTAATTGATAACATGGTATTGGAGTAGAAAGCTTTCACTTTATCAAGATACAAAAATCCAATCTAAATCAAAATTTGAGATAAGTTACATTTTAGACTGTAACTTTTCAAGTTTTTTTTTTTTATTTTTTTTTATTTTTTATTTTAATTTTATTTTTATTTTTATTTTTATTTTTTTTTTAAACATATTTCTTTCTTTTTTTTTTAAACATATTTTTTATTGATTTTTTACAGAGAGGAAGGGAGAGAGATAGAGAGTTAGAAAAATCGATGAGAGAGAAACATCGATCAGCCGCCTCCTGCACATCTCCCACTGGGGATGTGCCCGCAACCCAGGCACATGCCCTTGACCGGAATCGAACCTGGGACCCTTCAGTCCGCAGGCTCACGCTCTATCCACTGAGCCAAACCGGTTTCGGCAAGTTTTTTTTCTTTAAAGAAATATGTGTTCTAGACAAAGAAATGGAGAATATATAAACAATATTAAAAAGCCACTCATAATCCCAGCACCCCGAAATGAAAATTGTTATTGTTTTCCTAGATGTCATTCTGGTTTAACCCAGACATCCCTCATGATAGAGAGCTTTCACAAAACCATGCACAACTCTTTGGTCACTGCCCTTTCCATTAGTCACATCCTTAAAATGTCAGAAAACGTCGTTCTTAAATTCAGTAATATATTGCATTTTATTAATATTTTATAATATTGTGGGTAGCCATGAAACAAGTAAATAAACAGCTCCTGACCTTGTTAGTCAGAGTGGTAATTCCCAGAGATTTAGTGTCCATTCTGAAAATGTAGAACATTTCTTAGCACAGTTAACGGGTTTTTCTCAAGGCAGGAGGCCCAAAGGCCCCCGCCCCGTCCTGCCCACGGGCCGGGTTGTGCTCAGAAACAGTTGTACATGGTCAGCAAGGCAAACGCCGTGCACACAACTCCTGTAGGATCACTCTTGCGTATTGAACCAATCAGCCAGGTAAAGGCACCTTTGGGTGGGAAAGGAGGGGAGTTTGCAGATGAGTTTGTAGGTTAACAGCCACAGAGCCAGCTGCCTGATTCTATCCCCGCGCCCCGGGCTTGGTGCTGCTACCTGCTCCAGTGTTCCGAGCCCGGCTCTGTGTTCTGAGACAGGCTCACGGAGAGTCCACATTTGGAAGCCATTTGCTTTTACAAAATGTTTACTATTCCAGCCCCTGACAGTTATTGTTACGGGAGTCATTACTGATGGAGTGCAGGGAGCGGCCGCTTCAGGGAACCGGCCTGGGGAGATGTATATGCATGAGGGGCCAGGAACAGAAAGCAAACGCATTGCCCGCACTCAACGTTGCTCTACCTCTTCTGAAATGTTGGTTTTCTCATCACATCCCAAAATATGAGAGCTTTAAAAAGAAGCAGCCAAAGGCAGTATTTTGTTTCCCCAATAAAAATAACAATTCCCCCTTTTTTTTTTTTTGGTACTTTTGTGGGGAGTTCTCCAACTATAACACATACACAGTTGCCAGAAATAATCCCAAACTGATTATTGCTTTGCAGATTGTTCATGATGTGTGTATCTTAAGAAATTATCCGGTGAGAGGGTAGGTGTGAGTAATAAGAACTAAACTAACCTTCAGGGAGTTCCAAGTTTGGTGACTCACCTCATTGCATCTTATTCATAGATAAGACCCTTCGTGTTTGCAGAATTGGGGCAGGCAGAGCCCACTTGAATAAATCTCTGTTGCTTTTAATTTTTCAAAGTACTGCATTTATTCCACTTTCTTTATAAAAGGAATTCTTGCTCACTGCAAAAAAAAAAAAATACACATGAAGAATATGTTAAAAATATGTATATTCCACAACCTAAGACAACCACTACTAACACTTGGGATGGTCGTTTTTATCTCTACGGGCACTTTAAAAATAATGTATGTAGACTTTGCCTCATTAACTTTAAGGTGTTTTGATTAAGATACACCACTGGTTTATATACCATCAGAAAATCTATGACACCAGGTTTTTTAAAAATTTAGTTTTCTTTTTGTTTGCGCCACCGAAGTAGACTTCCATAGAGAAATAATTTAAGTGGTTTTTAATTAACATAAAATAAAATTGACTTCTTGGATTATACTGTTCTCTAGTTTTTCCCACATAGACAGATTTGTTTAGCCATCACCACAATCGGAATACAGAACACAAACATCACCCCAAAAAATGAAAATGTAGAAAGTGCAGATCGTGCTGCCCCTTTTGAGTCATACCCTCTCCCACACCCAATTTCTGGCAACCAGCGATTTGTTCTCATTCCATATAGCTTTGCCCTTTCTAGAATGTCACAAGATGGAATCATACAATATGTCAATAGTTTGTCGTCTTTGAAACTGACTGCTTTCATTCATCGTAATGCCTTTGAAAAACCATCCACGTTTCTGTGTGTAACAATAGTTTCTTTCCTTTTTTCAATGAGCAAATGGAACATTTGTGGATATACCACAGTTTGCTATCGACTCATTGTCAAGGATATTTGGCTGTTCCCAGTCTTCTGAAATTATGAAGAGAGCTGCTGTAAACATTCATAGGCAGGTTTTTGTGTGAACCTAAGTTTTCAGTTCTGCGGTATATGGGCCCTGGATGGAGACTGACAGTTCAGTCCATATTCATAAGGAACTGCCATAGTGTTTTCCAGAGGACATTGTACAATTTTGTATCCCACTAACAAGGTATAAAATTCTAGTTGCTCCCCATACTTGTCAGCACTTGTTATTGTCAGTTTTTTAAAAATAATTATTATTTCAGATATGCTCTTAGGTATGTATCTCATCTTAGTTTTTATTTGCATTTCCCTAATGGCTAATAATGTTAAGCAGCTTTGCATATGTTTATTTGCCATCAATATACTTTGTTTTCTGACGTCTTTTGCTCATTGTTTAGTTGAATTATTTGTTTTCTTTTTCTTTCTTATTAACTTATTTAATCCTCCAAACACCCCTTACGTTTGGTGCTATTATCGTTTTTATTTTTTATTGAATTTATTGGGGTGGCAATGGTTAATAAAATTATATAGGTTTCAGGTGTACAATTCTATAATACATCATCTGTATATTGTGTTGTGTGTTCACCACCCCAAGTCAAGTCTCCTTTCATCATCTATTAATCCTCCTATATCCCCTCTTCTACCTCCCCCCACACCCTTTCTCTCTGGTAATCCCCATACTGTTGTCAATGTCTATAAGTTTTTCTTTTGTTTTGTTTTTTGCTTAATCTCTTCACTTTTTTCATGAAGCCCTGCAATCTCCCTCCCCTCTGACGTCTGTCAGTCTGTCCTCTATCTATGAGTCTATTTCTATTTTATTTGTTAGTTTATTTTATTCATTAGGTTACATATGAGTGAAATCATATGGAGCTTATCTTTCTATGACTGGCTTATTTCACTTAGCATAATGACCCCCAGGTCCATCCATGCTGTCACAAAAGGTATGAGTTCCTTCTTTTTTATCACCAAGTATTATTCCATTGTGTAAATGTACCACAGCTATCTTATCCACTCATCTACTGATGGGCACTTGGACTGCTTCCAAATCTTGGCTATTGTAAAGAATGAAATGAACATGGTGTCCATATATTCTTTGAATTAATGTTTCTGGTTTCTTAATATATATTCCCTTCCCAGAAGTGGAATTGCTGGGTCATAAGGCAGTTTCATGAAGTAACTCCATACTGCTTTCCATAGTAGCTGTACCAACCTGTATTCCCACCAACAGTACATGAGGGCTCCCTATTCTCCCCATCCTTACCAACACGTGTTTGTTGATTTATTGATGATAGTCAATCTGATGGGTGTGAGGTGGTATTTCATTGTAGTTATTTGCATTTCTCTGATGATTAGTGATGTTGAACAACTTTTCATATGCCTAATGGCCATCTTGTATGTCCTCTTTGGAGAAGTGTCTGTTCAGGTTCTTTGCCCATTTTGTAATTGGATTGTTTGTTTTTTTGGTGTTGAGTTATATAAGTTCTTTATAAATTTGGGGGGATTTTTGGTTTTTTTGTTTGTTTATTTTTAAAGTCTTTATTGTTTAAAGTATTACATGAGTCTCCTTTTTCCCCCCATTGACTTCTCCCTGCCACCCCTTCCCCCAAGCACAAGCCCTCATCCCCCTACTGTCTGTGTCCATTGGTTTTTCTCATATGTATGCATACAAGTCCTTTGGTTGATCTCTTACCCCCTCACCCACCCCCCCGCCACCTCCCCTCATAGGTTGTACAGTCTATTCAATGCTTCTATTAACTCTTTATCAGATGGATCATTGGCAAATATGTTCTCCAGTTCTGTGGATTAGCTTTTGATTTTTTGATGGTTTCACTTTCTGTCCAAAAACAATTTAGTTTGACTTAGTTGCATTTGTTTATTGTTTCTTTTGTTTCCCTTACCTGAGGAAATATATCAGAAAAAAAATACTGCTGTGAGAAATGTCTGATACTTTACTATCTATGTTTTCATCTAGGATTTTTATTAAGTCTAACATTTAAGCCATTAGTCCATTCTGAGGTGTGTTTTTTTCCTGAGTATAGTGTAAGAAGATGGTCCAGTTTAAATTTTTTTCACACATCTGTCCAATTTTCCCATATTTGTTTTCTGAATGATGAGTTTTGAGAATTCCTTATATATTATGGATATAAGTCATTGGTTGAATACATGATTTCCAAATATTTACTTCTAGTCTGCAACTTCACTTTTCATTCTCTTAACAGTCTTTCTCAGAACAAAATTTTGAAGTCCAACTTGACTAATTGTGTCTTTTATTATTTGTGTTTTTTATATTATCTCTGAGAGATCTTTATCTGATTCCAGGTCCCTAAGATTTTTGCTTACAAATTCATCTAGAAGTTTGATAGTTGTACATTGAATATCCGCAGTTCATTTTGAGTTAATTTTTGTAAAAAATATATATATATATGTGGAGGTATATATTTTTCATATGGATATTAATAGTTCTAAGGCCATTTGTTGAAAAAAATTACTTTTTCCATTTAATTTTGTGCATCTTGTTCAGAAATTGGTTATCTTAATGTGGGTCTATTTGTGGACTCTTTATTCTATTCCAATGATTTATATGTCAATATTTTTACCAATAAAGATTATTATAGCATTAAAGTAAATCTTATAATTGGGTAACATGAATACTACAACTTTATCCTTCTTTTTAAGTTATTTTAGCTGTTCTAGTTTTCATGCCTTACCATGAAAATTGTGGATTCAGCTTGCCTATACAAAACAAACAAACACAAAACCTTTCTCAGTTTACTTGGAATAGTAATAAAACTATTGCTAAAATTGAGGAGAATCGACATTATAACTACACTGGGTGTTCCAATCTATGAACACATATGTCTTTCAATCATTTAGATCTTTGATTTCTTTAAGCAATATTTTGAATTTTTTAGCATGTAACTCTCATATAAGTTTTGTTATAGTTATATCCATTTTTTGTGGGGGGGGCTATTATAAATGGTATTGTATTTTTGAGATTGAATTCTAATTATCTGATGCTCATATATACAAACAGGATTGATTTCTGTGTGTTGTTTTTGTGCTCTGTGATCATGTTATACCTACCTATCAGTTCTAGCAACCAGTTATTTTTTGTCAATTCCTTGGGATTTTTCTATGTGGGTGATCTAGTTTTCTGCAAATACCAACAGTATATTTGTATTTCCTATTTGTAGAATTTTTGTTGCTGTTTTCTTATCTTATTACATTGGCTAAGACTGTCAGTTTGTTTTCAGTACAAGTGCTGAGAGTAAGCATCCTTGCCTTGCTTACTTCCACTGTTAGTGAAAAAAACATTCAGTGCTGGCACCTTTTTGCTCTAAAGAATTGAAATAAGATCTTCAGGAAACAACCAGGACTTGTGTTCCTTCTAAAAGTTGCCCGTGACTGGTTTCATGAGTGAAACAATGAGAAGTGTCAGTTCGTCTGTTTATTCCAGGGGTGGGGAACCTTTTTTCTGCCAAGGGCCATTTGGATATTTCTAACATCATTCGTGGGCAACACAAAATTATCAGCTTAAAAATTAGCCTGATCTATTTGGCCAAACATTTAATTAACTCACCCCTAGTGCCTTGGCAGGGCCAGACCAAAGGATTTCATGGGCCTTATATGGCCTGGGGGCTGGACGTTCCCCACCCCTGGTTGATTCCAACAAGAACAACAGCCAAGTTCATACAGGCACAGCAAGAACAACAGCCGCCCCTGCAGCATGGCCTGCAATGATTGGAAGACACCACGAACTTTAGGATGTGTCCTGATTTTTAAAATACTACAACGTGAAAAATGTGCATCTAAGAGCTGATAACATGGTATTTTTTATAATATTCTTTTAGAAACTTAACCTACTTCATGAGCAATTTTTTTCCCTCAGATCATAAAAAAATCTTTATAGGCCTCTTATTTTAATGTTGCCTAGTATTTTTCCATAAGGATCTATCAAAACTTTTACTATTACTCTCTTCTATTAAAATTTTATTTTGTTTTAAATTTTTACTCTCATATGTAAAACACTAACAAGCATTTTTTTTGTATTGGATTTTACATTTACAATGATATGCCTGTGAGAATCAGAGAAGAGGATTTGATCAGAAGATAATTTGTCTTAAGTGTTAAGCTAATTGTTCTTCCAAGAGTCTGAGAAAGTCAAATGACCCCTGAGAAAATGAGTCAGGGTTGATTATATAAACTTGTATTTGAAGGGGACCTTTGGTTACCACATCACGAGATATGAAATAACATTTAATATCTTGTCCATCTGCACAAGGGTAGAGTACAGGCCGGGGATTTGTCTTTATTTTCTCATAAAATTTGATGGTAAGATGAGAAAAAATCAATTTCATAACATTCTTCTTGTTAATATATTTCCACTCAGGGGCTATTATAACAAATTGTAGGCTAAAATGGAATGTTTGCTGGATGAAGTGTAAGGATTTTTATTTCTGACACAAAGCAAAGTAATGGGAAAGAAAAACACAAATTCTTGAGTTGTAAAAAATCGTAAAATTTTTATTTCCACACAAATTTGTAAACCAAAATATTTCATTAACTCCATTCCATCACTCTATCGGTAACTACGGGGAACTTTGTTAACATGTCTTGCAGAAGAATATCGGTTGTATTCGAGTTAAAACAAATATGTGTTGCAATGCAATCTGCTTCAATGTTTAGCTTAGCTTAGAAACAGACAATGTTAATACAGTAATTTCAAACTGTTGATACTAGTTTGTATTTTGGGGGCCAGCACTGAAATTGATATAAACAAAAAGTACTGACATTGGATTTTTAGTTCATTCTGTTTTGTGATTCAAGCTGCTGGCTGTTTAAATGAGGAAGTAAGAGGGAAGAGATTAGGAATAAGTGGCCGCCACATCGATGCATTTCTCCGTAAGTGTAATTATAAATTACACAGAGATTGAATAAAGAAATGTACATGTTTTTAGAAAGGAACACGTACACAGATGCTATGTGGTGTTGTAGAGAAAGCCCTGGATTGAGTTAGGAATCTGACACTTACGAACTGTGTGACCTAACATGTTTTCATCTGTGAAGCAGGGATCTCTGGCTAAGTTACAAATTTGTGGAAATCAGCAGATAATCGATGGGAAAGTTTCTACTTTGAAGTTCTTTATAACATTATAGAGAAGGGAGGTATTAAAGAAGGGCAAAAATACTCATCTTTACTCCTTACTGTGAGATATTAAGCAAGTAATATAACCTTTATAAGCCTTGATCTTTTATCTGGAATATTATTATTCACCCCATAAAGTTATTTAAGGGTCAAATGAAATAATTTTGAGAAAGTGTAAAAGATGCATTGTGAGGACCCAAGATCAGGACCCTTTTGACACATTTTCATAAGAAGTACCCTTTAGCCCTAACCAGTTTGGCTCAGTGGATAGAGCACCGGCCTGCAGACTGAAGGGTCCCAGGTTTCATTCTGGTCAAGGGCATGTACCTTGGTTGCGGGCACCTCCCCAGTAGGAGGTGTGCAGGAAGCAGCTGATCGATGTTTCTCTCTCATCGGTCTTTCTAACTCTCTATCCCTCTCTGCAAAAATCAATAAAATATATATTTTTAAAAAAGAAGTACCCTTTATTTGGTTGTGATTTGAAAATATTAGCCAAGTTCCTCGCCATAGAAGTGCTGGAAGGTCTTTATCAGCTTAGATGTTAGAAAGATCACCAAAAGATGATTTGAGAAGATCCCAAACCTACCATGGAATGTGGAAGGATCTGTGTAAGTAAAATATATGTGGATACCACACTTACAGACATTAATCAGCAGATGCCCTCAGACTGAAGGGTGGAGCTTTGTGACCAGCAAGAGAGATCACCAGTGATGGGGGAGGGGTCTCCAAAGAACCTGAAGAAGCATCTAGAAGAGGAAGAGCCTGAAGAGTTCTGACAGCACATCCCAGGGCACCAGTCATGTAGGCCTTCCCGGCCACTTACCTCACAGCTCACCCCTCCCCATTTCTGGAGGAATCAAAAGCCTTAGCTCTCAAGCTGGGGAAGGAAGTACTAATACAAGAGAGGGAAACAGAGAAGAAGCCTGGAATCCCTTCCTTTTTCTCGGAGCCCCTGCCTGGAACAGGCCCATGCTGGGGGAGGGAGGGATTTAATGTTAAATGGAATTCAGGGTTTTGACTACTATTATATATGACTGGACATTTTAATGAATGAAATAATACAGTTCTGTGGCCAGCAGAAAACTGAGGAACTTACATTGATAGCAAGTGACCAGAACAGTCGTGGTCTGTGTCATATTTCATGAAAGGTATGGGGAAGAATTTGCCCTGCAGAGCAGGTGTGACAGGGCAGTGGGGGGTCAGAAGGAGCAGAAGAGCTTTCCGATTGCTCACTCACGTCCCAGTAGTTCAAAGCACAGGGGTAAGCAGTAGAGGCTGTCTATGATGGGACCAGGACATGGACTCTAATGCTCCGGCTTCTTTCTCCCCCGCGGCACCAGCGCTCATGGTCCTGAGCACAGTGGGTAAGAGCCAGACAGATTGGGTAGAACTCTGAAGAAGGCACCTGCTGATGGTACGTCAGCAAATGAGTGACAAGCACAGACCGACTGCACTCACCTTCAGAAGTGCCTCCTTTACCGGGCTACTCTTGTTTGATTTTTTTTTTTTTAAAGACTAAAAAAAAGGAAAAGAAAAATTGGCCTCAGAGAAATGATTTCTTTTGAAATGATTTCACAAATACCAAGGGCAAGACCTCATTTAGATAGAGGAGAAACTTACCAAACCCCACGGGAACATTCCTCGGGGATTGTGATTTCTGCCGAAGGGAGGTGTCTGAGATAAGCAGAGTAGACTGTGCTGGATAAAAACAAACATGTTTGTTGTTCCCTGGGCGCAGAGATTTCCTAATATAGTCCTGGACCTTGAGAACTCTGGCAGCCCCGGCCCTGGCAGGGAGACTCGGAGCTCTGTCCTGCTGAACCCCGAGGCCTGTGCCAGGGAGAATCCCCAAGCTGCCACGAATCTTCCCCAAGAAGAAGGGTGGTCCCCAATGGACTGGCTGAGGGCAGTGCATCTGGCGTTCGCCGTGGGCGAGGGGCCAAACACTCACACATCTCTGTGGAGGTTGAATGGAAGAGATGGCTGTCTCACTTCTGACCCCTTCCCCGGTCTCTAAACAGGAAGAGCTCACTGCATAGAGATGCGTCTCTGAAGACGGCTCTCCGCTTACATGAAGTCTAGGCAGTGAGCCGTGTTCACCATCCATGGACCACCTGCCATAGGGGAGGCTCTACCGGCCACGGGGAATCAAAGATGAGTAGCAGCCAATGGTACAGTAAGAGTGGGGGCAGTGGCAGCAATAAATTGGGGTGCTGTCTGTAAAGAATTCAAATACAATAAGAAAACAGATTTAAAATAGGTCCAGTTTTAATTATCACAGTGCACCAGCAATGCTAAATACCAGCAGTGATAAAGTAGCCCTGCCTGAAAAAAAATGTCTTGTTGCTCTAAGTTCTAAACAATTGTTGCAATTATTATAGGATTTCAGTGATATATATAGTTATGTATTATAACATTTATTATAGATATTACATCATATATTTACATAAACTTATATATTCATCTAAATATTTGTTTATATAATATCAATATAAATGCATATTAATGTAAATATATTGTGTAAGTAAATGTATATTATAACTTTTAAAAATAAATGTGTATTAAATAATATATGTAGTGTAAAACTCCACATATATATATATATATATAAGCTTCACACGTGTACATTTTTGTTACTTTTTCTTCAATGTACATTCGCCATACATTAATTCAGGGAACTCCCAGTTGCAAGTTGGTCCTGACACATACACTCAGCTTCCTGTGTTTGTTTTGAAAATACACGCTTAATGATTCAGAGACGTTGGAACTCATTTTAGGTACAATTTGTGTCCAGTCTCTGTGGTACTACATATTCTTGTGTTGAAAATAGTAGACGAGAGAGAAATAATGATGATATCATTATTTTTCAAGGCAGAGAAACAAAATTTGAGTGATTTCTGTGACTAGTTGGAGGTTTTATTTATTTTTGAAATTTAAATCAGTAGATCAGTGTGCAGGCTACAAGGTGAGATGTGATATTTTCAGTTGATAAAATACATTTTAGTTCATACAAGGGTATTTTTTTGAATTTGAATACCTTCAAGATCAAAATTTATTTTTTAAAGCATGAATTGTTGCAAAACTAAAGAATAAACCAATAAAAACCCCACATTACATCAGTGATATGACTTAGTTGTGTTATCTTCTGAGATCTTTGTTTTTGTTAAAAATCATTTATCAGTTACTGGGCAATTATTTACACAAAGTATTTTTATATCAGGCTATAATCAAATAAACAAAATTCAAACAGATAAATTTAATAACTATTAAATAAATTGCTGTGTGTTTTTTTTCTTTCTTGAGTCATACTGTTAATTTTATTTTTATAAATATAATTATATATACAATAAAATAAATTGCCATTTGCTATTTTGGTCCTTATTATCTGTTTTATTTCCTACTATAAATGAAAATAAATTGTCCTGTAGTGGAATGGGTGTAAAAAATTATCTCTCGCCCTGGCCAGTGTGGGTGGAAGGTTCAATTTCCAATCAAGGGAATGTACCTAGGATGCAGGTTCAATCCCCACACTAGTCAGGGCATGTGCAGGAGGCAGGGAGGCAACTAATTGATATGTGTCTCTCATCTCTCTCTCTCTCGCTCTTTCCCTCTCTCCCTCTCTCTTTCCCTCTCTCTCTTCCACTCTCTCTAAAAATCAATGGAAAAAATAACCTCAGGAGAGAGTTCACAAAAAAACAAGATCTCTCTGTCTCAAATACACTAGGTATGCCACTGGCCACAATATTATTGACAATGACAAATATTCAGTAAGCAGCTACTCTGAATCAGGCACTGAAGTTACACCATGAATGAAGTAGTGAATAAAACAGACAAATTTTTTGTCTTTGTTGAGCTGTTCTAGAAGGAAAAAATAAACAATAAACTAGAGAAGTAAATTATATAATTTGTTAGGAAGTGATGAGTGCTCTGGAAAACAAGTAAGGCAGGGGAAGGGAGCTGATGTCTGCTTTGGGAGGGGCTATGATATTAAATAGGGTGGTTGGAGTAGACTCAGTGAGAAGCTGTCATTTGAGCAGAAACTGAAGGAGGCAACAGAGTGATTCACATTCTTGTCCTTAAGGATTTCATGTGTCAGTGTCTTAGATGTCATCTCATTTACCAATCTTACCACTGTTTCCAATGAAGACTAAGTAATTAAGTCCATGGATAGGACTTAGTTGAACAAAATCTAGTCCTGTTTAGCATCACTTCATTTTTTTTTAAACTGGAAAATAAGAAAATTTATATTTGAAGTATTTCAATAATCTGGGTCTGTAGTGACAAATAACAATAAATATTTTGTTGGGAAAATATTCAATATCTACTCTGTGGGAGGTGTGGGGCTGAGAACAGATGTACTACCAGTCATACTCTAGGCCAGCCCTTTGCAAGTTAGTAATGGAAGAACCATCTTGTTTGCAAAAAAGCCATTGATTTAAAAGTGCATAATTTGGCAAAACACTCAATTTACTCAGTGTTTAGATGCCTCATGAATACTTCTAGGCTCCATCCAAATAGCATATTAAAAGCAATCCATGTCCAGGTTAGAAGTTGTCATTTTAGGAGAACAATAAAACAAAAGAACCACACAGAAATGACATTGAAAATTGAAATATCTGTGAGCAGGAGCAGAGACCACAGAGCATGTGGCTGAAGGAGAATTCTCCTCCAAGCTTCTGCCGCCCCTTAGCTTTCATTACACACCCATTGATCTTTTCTTCCTTCCTCTAGTAGGAAGGCCTCCCAGCAAGTATATTGCTCTTGCTAGAAGAGAAATGGCTTTTGGAATCGAGTAGGGCACCTCAAAACCTTTTCAACATTTTTCGCTTTGATGTTGGGGGTGGCACTCCAAATAGCAGAGGTGTGACGTTTTCACTGATGCTCGGTCAGAACTCAGAACAAACAAGAGCCAGTTCCCTCGGGAAGTCCGACAGATCCATTTTTGGAAGAGAATGTCTGTGTTTATAGTCCCAGTTTATAAGACATGTACCAATCACTTGCGTTCAGAATGTGTTTACAGAGGAGAAAAACACCCACAACACAAATAAACCACAGTGTGGGCCGACAGTCTCTGGCTCTCTCCCTTCGGGCACTATTTTCCCTGCCTGATAGAAGGATTCGCTATCCCAGTCGAGGGATTTCTGTGGAACATCCATGCTTATAACCAAGGTTTAGTTCCCCTCCCCTCATGTCTGACATGCTAACAACTGGCTGAAATTAGACCAAGAAGGTTCTTACCGAGTAGGACCCCTCACTAACCAGCAAACCCAATGGCCCCGGTGCCCTGGGCAGTGTGCACGTCTCCCGAGTCCATCCTGCAGGGGAAGGGATGGCTCCGGCTCTTGGCCTCTGTTGGGGTTGGCAGAGACGTGAATCGGCAGTTCCTACTTTGGCGCAGTTTCTCAAGAGGAGCATGGCCTTTGGAAACCAATTTGCCTATTTCACCAATAAACTCGAGACGGACTTTGTGGGTCACTGGAGAATACATTAGCTGGTTCATTTCGGCAGTTAGTCTGTTAAAAGAACAAAACAAAACTGAAATCATGAATATTGTCATTCAATGTGATAAGAGAGAGATCGGGAGCTGGTGACGCTGAGTGTAGGAACGTAGGAGAGGAAGGTTTGAGGTTGTGAGGCCTGACTATGGAGGGAGCTGAGTCATGCACAGGGGAAAAGGAGGAAGCCTGCTCCCGGGATGGCTCCTGTGTCTTTCCTGTCAGACCCAGCAGCTCTGACCTTTTATTAGAGTTAGATTTTAGTGCTACTAAAATCAGCCATCCAGCTCTCCAAGTGAATTCCAAGGAGTCATGCTTTGTGAAAACCTGTCACTTCCACGAATCATTAGGAAAATGTCATGTGTGGACTGTGCCAGCTGCATAGTTTCACATGGACTCACAGTTCTGCAACATTTGAGAGGAAAGCTCTCCTCTAGTCATTGCTGCTGGGTGTGCGGCTAATTTCGAGAAATGTCTGTTGCTGGGTGTGTGGTTGATTTTGAATAATGATTCCTCATGTGGTCTTGATTGGCATTCCCCAATCACTAGGACATTGGTCACCTCTTCTTGCGTTTATTGGTCTGGGGATCCATTTCTGTGTTAGCGTCTCCTCTCAGGGCTCCTATCATTTACAGGTGGTTCTTTTGGTGATTCGTTTTCAAAAGTTGTCCTAGTCAGGTTGGTCGGAATGAGCCAGAGACAGTGAACAGACTCATTTCAGCTCCTACATCATGTGTAACAGACCTTTCAAGCTCTGATTTCTAGTCCCCGCCCTGTAATGTCTAGCTGATACTCTAAGACCACTGAGTCAACATTTGGTTCCTTACATTTCTCATCTGTAAAATGGGCATGATAATAAAACAATCATGAGTATATCAAATGGCATTTCAATAAACACCTTATCTTCTTGGAAGTTTGCTTCTCCCTCAGTTTCAGGTTTTTCCCATCCCTGTGCCCATCTGTAAGTTGGCCTGTGTCAAAATTCTTGCTGGCTTGCTTTTTCATATTGTTTTTACTATTAGAGAAAACAATTCTAACATTGTGACAGTGATAACAATATTTAATACTTAATGAATAATTAATATGTGCCTAAGACTATACTAAACAGGTTATAGATGTTGCCTCAATTAATCATCATAACCACTCTAGGTAGTGGATATTAATCTTATTATCATCTGTCCTCTACAACAGTGATAAGCAAACTTTATCTCTAAAGAAGCAAATAGTACATATTGTAAGCCTTAGGGTCACTGGTCTCTGCACTTACTCAGCTCTGCCATTGTAGTGGGAAAGCAGATAAGGGTCATATGAAAATAATTTTGTTAATAAAGCTGTTTAAAAAACAGGTCATGGCACAGATTTGACGTGTGGTCTGTGATTTGCCCACCCTAGAACATTCCCATGATGCAAGATCGAGAGCTGCATCTGAAAACTGCCACCGTGCCTGTAGCTTACCTTCAGAATTGACATGATTTTGTAGAACCACTATGGCATCAAATGCTCTTCATTTCAATTTAGCAAGCACTTGTTGAATACTTGGTGCACACACTAAGCATCATGCCAAATGCCAAGGTACAGAAATAAAGTCATATCTTCTGCCCTCTAGGCTCAAAGACTAGTGGTAGGAAGATCAGGTCAATAAACATACAGTTCACAAAGTGCTGTGATTGAAGTGTACAGCCAAGAGACACAGAGAGGTGACTGTCCATTCACAGATGTCACAGGGCACCTCTCCATCCCAGGTGCTGTGCTGGACCCTGGGGATGGATACACATTTCTCAGAGCAGCCTGCTCCCCCCGCCATGTACTGAAGGTCTAGTGGGGAACATGTTTAAACAAATAATTTAGTAAATATTTACAAGTGTGCAAAAGGCTGAGAAGTTCCAAGTACCAGGAGAGCATACGAACATGTGGAATCAGAGAACAGGGAATATGTCTGGTATGACTGGATTATGAGGTGGTGGGACGTGAACTGAAAGGTGAATTAGGGCCAGACCAGAAGGGTTTGAACACCAAGTAAAGGAATTTGGACTTTATTCTGGAGACACCTGGTAGGCATCAAAGATTATTGAACAGGTGAATGACAAGACTAGTCCTTTTGAAAGAAAGCTCTGGCGACCATATGTAGAATAAATTGAAAGTCAAGAGAACCAAGGCCAACAGCCTCAGCCTCATCCTGGCCCCCGTGAGGAAGCCATTTAGCGAGTGCATGGAGACCAGGAAGGAAGACGCTGGCAGTCATAAAGCTGTAGAATAATCTCAGAGCGAGAACTAAGCTCTCCCTCTACAGGCTTTAAATATTTTTAATTAACTGCATATCAGTTTTTTGTATAATTTTTATAGGGTGATGGGTTGTCAGTTATCTGGTTCATAGGTTGATGCTCAACCACTGAGCTACGCCGGCTGGGCGGTTGCCAGTTATCTGTAAATAGCATCATCATTTGCTAAAATATACTGGAATAAACCTTTAATTTTTTTAAGTTTTTAAACAAAAGAACTATTTATTTGCCTCTTAATTTTCTTAGAATCCGCTTTCAACATGTATAGTTCAAAGCAAAATTATCCTAATTCAATGCGACTATGGACTGCAAGGCAGTGGCATCCACACATGTGAGATTTCTCCCAAGACATGCTGATTTGTTGCTCTGTTTACAGGAGGAATGTCAATTGTGTATTTTCCCTGCTCTGCAAGAATTTATAATCCAAGAGATTTCTAAACAGTTTTCTCATTCAGTGGCTTCGCTGTGGATCGGATCACCCAAACTCAACCCTTGGGGTGACATTGGACTCTTCTCTTTCTACATCTAGTTCCCAAGTCCAGTTGAGGCTTTGTTCAAGCTATATTTCAGCTTTAGTCTTTCCTTCCCATTGTCCCTTGCACCATCCCAACAGATTAATACACTTTTCATGTCAGCAAAAAAGAGATAGTGAGAGATAACAAGAGTCCTGACAAGGGCAGTGGCTCCTGGATACAAGGTCGTGGCCCACACAGCGCCAGGGCTGTCATCTGCCTGGTGACATCGAGTCCTCATTGCTACTCTCAGCAAAGCAGAAATCCCTTCTGGGAGTCAAACCATCTCACAGGCAGGAAAGCAGATGCGAGAGCTGTGAGTAACAAGAAGGCCTTGCAGGACGGCATCCAGGCAGGAGATGATGCCTGTGAGTGTGGAAAGGGTTACGGGTCCCCTGGGGCTCTCGTCATGCACACGGCCACGGACTGGGTCTCCACAGAAACACCCTCCTAACCCACCCTCCTAACCGGAGGGCAGCTGATCGCTTCTGCAGCAGACATCGCTTTTAATATCTGCGCCCTAATTTATTTGACATCTGCAAAACATCCAAAGAAAATATTCAAGTCCGGGATGGGCAGTCCGGCTGCTTTCGGAGCTCATCAAATGTCTCACACTCCTTCCTCAAATGTTTTCAGTTTTGCAAAACTCAGAATGCATTTTGCCAAACATCTTCTCCGTGCCTGTTTATTTAGAAGGGAATTTAATCCGTATGCTGCTGATGCATTTACACTTAACTCATCAAAATGTTTTACTAGAGCCATTTGATGTCCAAGAAACCTTTTGAGTCTTTTTTATAAGCCTCTTCAAGCCCATTCTGCTTCGAAACAGGAAGTCGCCTGTTACTCACCATAAACCAGTGCAACCCCCGTAGGATTTGGTTTCATTTAAGACACCGAGAGACCGCAAGGTCCAAGCCTTCCCCTGAACTCGACAGAAAAGATCTCCCCCTGAACCTGCTGAGAATACGCCGAGCACAGATGAGGTGCGGTTATTATTTTCCAAAACAAAATCCTTTCTGAGGAGGCATCTTTCATGCAGCCCCTGGGAAAGACGGTTACCAAAGCCCAGCGCTAAATCACCGGCTCGGCCGGCTGCACCTGGTGAGTGTAACTGTCTCCTGTGATCCACTTACCAGCCAGCGCTCATTTGCTAGTATTAATAGAACAAATAAATGGAAAGGGAGCTGGAGATACCGGCACCGTGATTTCTTGCTTCAGGAAAACCTTCCCGGGGTTACAGACCAATACAATGTTCCCGACCGTGAGCCAGGAACCCAAGCTGACAGAGGCACAGCATCCAAGCCACAGAACATGACTTGTTTCAGGCTTAATGCTGTGAAGTAAGGCAGGAAACAAGATTTATCCTTCTGGGAAACTTTTGGCATTTGCCTCGAGCTGGGCCTGATTACTCCGCCGTCCTCACCATCCATTACAGCTATCAGAGGGAAATCAATTTATTTTTTTCTCCCCAAACTAAGGCAAAAGAGAAATGTCTCCATCTGAATCCCGTAGAAGTCCTTCTGTTTGACGTGGCCTTAAACAAGGGAGAGCGCAGCCCTGTCGCTGTGAGGATCACGTTGCTATCTTGGGCCTTTTGGCTGTGAAGGGGAGTGGAGTTAGTTTGGGCGAAAGCCATTTTACAAACATAGTAAAAATAAATTACTACACTTAATAACTGAATCTTAAACTTGTCACTATGGCCAACTCTAAGTTATTCCCAGAGCCTTCGCTGGGACTTGGCAGGAGCAGTGGGGGCTGGAGGTCAGTTTTTATGTATGAAATCCAGCTTTAGGTTAGAGCTGTGCAGGCGACAGAGTAAACGTTTAAAGGATGAATGGGCCATTGAGAAGTCAATCCGACTCCCCACGTCCCTTAAATGAGTCTGGAAGGGTTCGAGCCATCAGTTGGGTGGGCTACCAATAGAATTGGGTTGTTAATACAAAAGAATTTGAGGTTATTAATACCAGGCTCCCCCCACCCCCACCTCATGCGTGAGTATAATGGTTGGTATGTGTGTAGAAGGGTTTATTTGTTAACATGTCTTTATTTCGTGTTACGTTCGTTGTTCTTAGGGCTCTGATTGGGCAGTGAAAGCTGTGTGACTGGGTCCTGGCCCACACGCTGACGCCCGGGCACCAGGCTGGAGTGCTTTAACTCGGCTGGGAGTGTCCAGGCTCCGACCCAAGCAGGAGACGTTTCAGTTAACATCTGGCTTTGCTTACTTGTCCCAAATATTAAATTATTAATGGATTATTAATAGTAGACCTTTTACTGGCTCATTCTCTTTCTCCTTAAAGTCACATTGGAAGGCAACTTGCCTTAGAATAACTTTGGAAACCACCTCTGAATTTGGCAGACGTATACATCGTCAGGGCACCCAGGCAAAAGAATGGCCAAAGCAACAAAGACACAAAAAGAATAGATTTCTTTTCTTTTCTTTTCTTTTTTAGTAAGGTTGGGAAAAATGAATCGTTCATTATTCAAATTGAAAATCGAAGAGGTGGAAAGTTTGCATCCAAATGCTAGCATTATTGCAAATAGCCCCGAAAGCCCTGAGAAATCACCTGATCTGGGAGTCTTTGTACCTGCAATGCTGCCCAGAGTAAATGTTTCACATTTTTATCCATTTTGGCTTCATGGCTATTTTTACATCATTTTTATTTATTTATTTATTTTGTTAATCCTCACCTGAGGATAGTTTTCCATTAATTTTTTTTTTTTTTTTTTTTTTTTTTTAGAGCGTGGAAGGGAGGGGGAGAGACAGAGAAAGAGAAAACTCGATGTGGGAGAGACACATGGATTGGTGCCTCCTGCACACACCCCAATCAGGACCAGGGATCGAGCCTGAAACCGAGGTACATGCCCTTGACTGGAATGGAACCCAGGACCCTTCAGTCCGCAGGCCAGTGCACTATCCACTGAGCCAATCTGGCTAAGGCCTTCAGAGCTATTTTTCAAATCAGGTCTAGATGGTCACAATTGCCTAGTTAATCTAGGTAAGATCACTTGTGCCCCAGAGCTGGGCATGTATGGATTCATTGATTTGATGCCAAGCCACTCTTGCCAGAATAAGTCGGGGAAACATCACGCCTAATGATAGGCGTGGCTTCAACTGGCGAATCACTTTACTGGATGTACCAGGCTCACCACCACACACCTGAGCATGGTATTTATTTAAATAAAACCATTTCAGGAAGCACATAAGTGCCTTCATTGGGACCTGTGGGGTATGTATTTCACTACTTAAGATGAATTATTAGGAAACCACCCCCTTATTTTGGAAGTGCCTTCATTTTTCTAGAGCAGTGGTTCTCAACCTTCTGGCCCTTTAAATACAGTTCCTCATGTTGTGACCCAACCATAAAATTATTTTTGTTGCTACTTCATAACTGTAATGTTGCTACTATCATGAATCGTAATGTAAATATCTGATATGCAGGATGGTCTTAGGCGACCCCTGTGAAAGGGTCATTCGACCGCCAAAGGGGTCGCGGCCCACAGGTTGAGAACCGCTGTTCTAGAAGAATCAACAGTCCCCTGTGGGTGCCACTAGCAATTCAAACTTGAACCTGTCATTTTGTCCCCACATCTGTTGTTCCTACTGAGTTCTTACTTTTTGTTAATCGCACAAAGAAACTACTAACCTCCAAGTCTCCCAATTAGAAGTTGAACAAAACAAATAGTCTCTATGACATAGAACCTTGAACCCAAAGATACTTTGTAGGTGGCCCCATTCAATACCCCTTTCCATAGTGGCGGGAAGCACTCAGCATAAATTTCTGTTTAACCAACCTCTCCCTCCATTATTAGGCAGGCAATGCATGTGCAGGAATTTTAATGTAAATTAGGATTATGCATGCACATTTAGAGATAATGTGCGAAGAATGCTATATCTGAGCAATTGTATGAACACACACACACACACACACACACACACACACACACAGCAAGCCAGGGTAATAAACAAAAACAATCACTAAGTTTTATTTAGGGTTTTGTATGTCACTCATATCATTCCAATGAGTCTCCATAAAAAAACTTACTTTTTTCTCCTTCCCTCCTCCTTCTCTTCCTTTTCTTCCTTTTTTCTTCTCCTCTTTCTTCTCATTATTACCATTATACAGTTTTCCCAAATAGTATTTGGTGGTTAAGACTACTCAGGTGATGAAGGTGAAGTTAGGCCTTGATGCTGGGTAGATCTCACTGAGAGTCAATCTCTTTTCACCAAAGCCGTACCTCTCAAACCCTAATGTGTTTGCCACCGTGGTAGGGAAGCCAGTCTGGTGGCATTAGCCCCTTCTCTGCAAGCACATGTATGGGTCTTGTTTACGAACAGCTATGAGGGTAACAATGTCACCATCTACTTTTAACCTATAAAGTCAAATTTTGCAAAAACAGTTCCTACTATTATCTAATCAAGGCAGCTTCCAGGGTGAGGCAAGGGAAGAATCTAGGACGTAGAGTTTAAGGAGGCACTCCTCTCGGTTGTACAAGTGCAAGGTGGAGGTGTACAACTGAGTGTGAGCACCACCTTAAATCTTGCCCCCCTGGGCACCCCACTAGCCTCATCCTAGGCCTGGCCCTGCATGCGCCAGTTACCATATGCTGATCACCTTGCTCTAGTTCCTCAGGTATTAAAACTAATCAACGAAGGATTTATTAAACATCTATGTGTCACATGTTATTAAACATCTATGTGTCACATCTACTGCACATGCCTATACGAGAGAAAATGTTATCCAGCTAGACAAATAACACCTACACACGGGAAACAATCAAACCAGTTATACTGTCCGTCTATAAAATAGCATGGTCACCTGAGGTCACAGATGGTGGGTTTGTAACGGTAGGGAATGGGGGACATTACTAAGATGTCCTAAAAAATAAGCCCATATAGTGTCGCTCATGTCTGGTGGGTGAGGAGGGCCCTGCTGGGAAGACAATGCGACTCCAAGCAGAGGCCGATTGACGTTGTCCATGTTGTCCTCAGGGAGCCCGTTATGCATTTGAACAGGGGAACAGCGTGCAGAAAGCCCTGTGATGGATTGTGCATCGTTTTGCTGGAGTGGGTCAGGGCAATGGATGGATGGTAGGCCCATCTAAATTGAGAACGTTGTGTTTACGTGGGGGCATATTAGTTTAAAACTCATTTTAAAGCGATTACCGCCACAAAGTGGTTTTGACCTGTTACAGGAAAACCGAAGTTGGAAGAAAGGAAACAGTAGAGGTTCAAATGTCCAAATCAGGCATCTTATTTATACCGTTTTGTCACATTCCCATTTCTCCTGCAGTTGGCTGCACCCCGCTCTGAGCAGTTGTTGGCTCTGAACTCCCTATTGTCTGACCCACATGGCCGGCTGCTCTGTGGTGCACAGCCCACTTCCCGAGCAGTTTGTGTGGGTGACTCTGGCCTTCCAGACTAGATCGCAAGCCCGCGGGGTCAGGGTTCAGACCTCATTCTGGGGTGTTCTATCTCTGTAGACTCTGGAAGCAACTGGGTACTTGGAAAACAGTTGCGAAGGGTTTCGCAGCTGTCTGCTTGGGAGCCTAGACGTGGAGAGAAATTGGACTTGATCACCTAACGTGGAAAGGCCTGCGTCCGCTGTACTCTGCCACGTCTGGATGGATCTGAATGAAATTTTCAATGGCTAATTTCATTCCTAACCCTTCCGTGAGCCAGAAAACCCCACCTGCAGGGGAACAGTTTCTCATTGCCTTTCCTTTGAAAAGGGCGAGCACCCCATTTCCTGTCATCAGGCGCAGGAACTGGTTACTGCTCTCACAGTGGTAGTTGCTTAGGAAGGAAGTCCAGGGCTCAGGCTTCTGTAAAAGTTCTTGGCTGAGGGTCAAACCAGAATGAGCAATGCAGGACCCACATGTCGACTGATAGACAGACATCTGAGCTGGGGACGCTGAGGCCCAAGACAGTTTACGGAGAAGGTAGAATTATGTAACCCTGTCACTCAGCAGGGCTTCCTTCCAGCGCAAGGTATCCTGGGACCCAACAGTACACATAGCAACAAAACAAACTGACCGTGTTCACTCTTTGCATTGTCAGATGGGACACTCTCCACATCTTGGTGCATAAATCAGTGTAAGTGCAATGGAGTGATGCCTCATTTATTTACCATCACCAGGGAATGGGCTATTTATTATAGATAATATTCCAAATAACTAAAGCCCGTGACTCTCAATGCCAAAACTTTAAAAAATGTGAACCACGTAGGACAAAAACACTTCTAAACATTTTCTCTTGTCTTAAACACCATGCTCAGAATATGATTTGACTTTCGATCTGTTTGGAGAAAAAGTGTGGAACAAGGAATGGCCAAGATCATGGCTAGATATGATTTTTTAATGCTGATGACTAAACAGGATAAACAAAGTGCTTCTAGACTTAGTCCATTTCTTTTTATTTTGAAAAGAAGGGATAGTTTGGACATTGTTGGGGGAGAAACTGCGGCCTGGTTATGGAGGAGGCAGTGGGAGTGTGTCTATATATATATAGACACAGTGAACCCTGGAACAATGCAGGCTTAGGAGCCCAGCCCTCTATGCAGTTGAAAATCTGTGTATAATTTTTGACTCCCCTCAAACTTAACTACTAATAACTTTCAGTTGGCAGAAGCCTTACTAATAACATAAACTGTTAACACATAGTCTGTATATGTATTGTATGCTGTATTCTTACAGTAAAGTAAGCGAGGGAAAAATGTTATGAAGAAAATCAAAAGGAAGAGAAAATATATTTATATTACTGTGCGGTATTTATCAATATCAAAAGTTTGTGTTGTCTGTTTACAAGATGAATCATCTGTCAGTACCTACATCAATATTATCTTATGTGACATAAACACCGTAGATGTTATACATATTACTAAGAGTAGACGTAAAAAAGAAAATAATGTGTAAAAGAGATTCATATTTATTTATAGGTATGATGATTCACGCATTCATATTGAAGAAGCAGCAGTAGATTATTTTATGATAGCCTGATTTAATCTATGCAATTGCTTCATGGTAGTAAAGAAATCTACAAAAAAAAATTTATTATATTTATTGAAAAAAATCTCTGAAAATTCTTTTTTTAAAATATATTTTTATTGATTTCAGAGAGAAAGGGGGGGGAATAGAGGGATAGAAACATCAATGATGAGAGAGAATCATTGATTGGCTGCTTCCTGCATGCCCCCTACTGGGGATCAAGCCCACAACCCCAACCCGGGCATGTGCCCCTGACTGGAATCAAACCCAGGACCCTTCCGTCCGCAGGCCTATTGCTGGGGTCCAACCCCAGCAGGTCCAGGGGTCCCCAAAGGTGTAGACGGAGTCGGCGAAGAAGGAATGACACGGAGACAGCGTTCAGTTGATCAGCAGCCTAGCCAGGATCTCCAGCCAAGTTCTGGTCTGGATCTCCAGGGAAGTTCTGGTTCAGGATCTCCAGCCAAGTTCTGAGTCCATGTTCTCTTGCTAGGTTCTCCAGGTTCTCCAGCCAGGTTCTGTCCAGGTTCTCCAGCCAGGTTCAGTCACCAGGTTCTAGTCAGGTTCTTTTGCCAATTTCTGTAGTCAGGTTCAGTCCAGGATCTTTTGCCATGTTCTCTCCAGCGAAGTTCTTCTGTCTGTAGGTTCTGTCTTCTAAGTTCTGTGTGTAGGTTCTGTCTCCTGTTGTCTTGTTACATCTGTATTTATACCAGTTGACTCCAGTCCTATCAATCTCTATTCCAAAGGTTAGGGCGTTTCTTATCTCCATTCCAGGGAATAAAGATTATGTAGCTTAAGCATGATTGTTCTTAGTTAAAGTGATTAATTACCCGCCTGGCACTTAGTTAAGAGGTTTTATTCCCTCCCTAACTTCAGGGGAAAATCCCTACCTGGGGAAACAACCTTTCTCAGAGACCTTGGTTAAAACACATAGTGCCAAGAAGGTGAGCAAACATATTAAGAACAGTATGCCATATATGCCAGGTCCTTTGAAACAGCAAGGATGGACTGGCTCCCGGCAGCCTATGATCTATCCATTGAGCCACACCAGCTAGGGCTCTGAAAATTCGTATTTGAACATTTCAGTTCCTCAGTCACACAACCACACCTACTGTCTGATGGAATGTCTTTCTGTCTGGTCTTTGTACAGGCACCAATGGCTGGTATCCGTGAGCCCAGTTTCCCTGCTGAGATGTTTCACCTACACCCTCCCTTCTCTCTGATTCCTCATAGCCATTCAGACTTCCTGAATTTCAGAATCTCAGAACTCCCCAATTCTGGTCAGCAGAGAGAACAATCGAGCTCTTTCTTTCTCTGTCTTATTTACTTCCCATTATGAAAAGACAGGAAAGTGGGTGGGTGAGCACCTGAGCTCATCCTGGACATATAAAAGCATATTTCAAAGGTGATTTCTAAAATATTTTTCTTTTTAGAATGATCCAGTTCTTGTATGTATGTATAGAATAGCCTTCTCTCTCTGTCTTCCTGTTACAGATTCTAATTCTGAAGAATTGCTCAAGCCTTCTCTATTGATGCCCTCAGGTCTCTGAGTGTTTAAGATCATTAGCTTTAGAGGCAGATCAGGCTGGACTTGAATCTCAGCTTTGCCACTAACTAGTTATATGACCTTGTGCAAATGGCTAAGTACCCTGTGCTTCAGTTTCCTCATCTGTGAATAGAAAAAAAGTTTAAAAAAAAATCCAGTGCCTATTTCATAGGCTTTTTGAGAAGAAGATTAAATAAGCAATTGAATGTAAATTGTTTTAAACAGTGATTAGAATATAATAATTGTCAAGAAAATGTAGTTGTCATTTTTTTTACATAAGACAAATAGAAGGTGGGAGGGATTCATATATTATCATCTCAATAAATGCCAAAAGATTTTGAATAAAATTAACTTTATTTTTAATTGAAGAAAATATTATAAACACATAAAACATGATTAATAATCTAACCCAGTGGTTCTCAACCTTCCTAATGCCACGACCCTTTAATACAGTTCCTCATGTTGTGGTGACCCCCAACCATAAAATTATTTTCATTGCTACTTCATAACTGTAATTTTGCTACTGTTATGAATCATAATGTAAATATTTGATATGCAGAATGTATTTAGGTGACCCCTGTGAAAGGGTCGTTCGACCCCCAAAGGGGTCGCGACCCACAGGTTGAGAACCGCTGATCTAACCTAACAGTGATATCCCATTGGTTACCTGTTATATTTTGGAACAAAACACCCATACATGCTCTGTGCCTTTATTATTCTAACTAGAGGCTCAGTGCATGAAATTCATGCATGGCGGCGGGGGGGGGGGGGCTCAGCCCAGCCTGCACCCTCTCCAATCCGGGACCCCTCGGGGGATGTCCAACTGCCAGTTTAGGCCCGATCCCTCTCACAATCCAGGACTGCTGGCTCCTAACTGCTCACTTGCTTGCCTGCTGATTGCCCCTAACTGCCCCCCCGCCAGCCTGATCACCCCTAACCACTTTCCCTGCTGGCCTGATCGCCCCTAACTGCCCTCATGGCCAGCCTGGTCACCCCTTACTGCCCCCCCTGCCAGCCTGATCACCCCTAACTGCCTCTGCCTGCCAACTTGGTTGCCCCTAACTCCCCCCCCGCCACTGGCCTAGTCACCCCCAACTCCCCCCCCCCCCCCCCCGCCAGCCTGGTCACCCCACACAGCCTGCTGTTCAGTCGTTTGGTCATCCCTCACTAACCCCCTCGGCTGGCCTTGTTGCCCCAGGCAACCTGTAGGTCATTACTGTTACTGTGATGGCATCCCGGACAATTTGCATATTCCTCTTTTATTAGTATAGGTGGTTATAGAACTCATAGCTATTACTACAAAAAATGGAGCAGAATTATAAATAGATTATTGTTATTTGCAATAAGACATAATTTCACAACTAGAAAAGTGAAGAAAATTCGAAGGCGCCTCTTGGTATTAGTAAGAGTTTAATAAAGTGTTTAGACACTAGAAATAAGAAAATGTAATGAAAAAATGTTAAAGCCATCCAAAACCAGCAAAAGACTGCAAAACCCAAAATGTTGAGAACAAAAATTAAAAATATCTTAGAAACATAAAGGCAACTCTAACAAAGTCCTCTGAAGGGAATGTTAATCTTAGAAAGACTTTGAAACAGGTTAGTGACCTTTAGAGGCAACATAGACACACGGAGTGTGGTCAGAGCGCGGTTTCATCAGCACCGCGGAGTGATCATGGCCGGTTATGTAAATGTTCCAGGCCCTGGTTGGGTTCTCTGTAAAATGACCATAATAAGAGCACATGTCCCATAAGGCTGCTGTATGGATTAAACTAATATGGTCTGGCAGTAAATGCAAGACCTGGCAGATACAGTTCTATTTATCACTAGGAGCCCAGCGCGCAATTTGAAATCACGCAGGGCCGCCCTGCCTTGACACCCAAACCTGTCCACGCAGAGCTCCAGCACGCCTGGCTCGGCCCCCAAACCGTCTGGCCTTCTCTGGCCACTTCAAGCCCTGCCCCCAGTCCCTTGAGTCACATAGGGCTGGTCCCACCTTCTCTGGGTGCCTTCCCGCTTCTTCCCGTCTCTGGAGCAATGCGGTGGCTCCACCCCATCCTGGCGCCTGAGGAGCATGTGGAAGCCTCCTGCCTTCTGCACTGTGCTCCTTCCCCTGGCAGGTGGGCCGCGGGGCACTCAGAGTGCGAGCGGTGGCTGGCGAAGGACTGGTGAGGGGGGCGCTATGCACTCTCACCCCTGCCCTCCTCAGCACAGGATGGCCCTGCCTCCTCCGGGCGCCTTTCCGCTTCCGCTCCATCTCCTGAGCAACGCCCCAGCTAATATGTTAATGACCTGGTCGTTACCCATTATGGCGTATCGACCATTAGCATATTAGCTCTTTATTAGTATAGATTATGATTGCCATTGATGTTACAACAGTTATTCCAAACTTCATGAGTAGACTTTATACCAAAAAGTATTTTATACTTCTTTATACAAGTTTGTAATAATTTGTCTAGCCTTGTGCAAAACTCTAGCAGGATTTTTCAAGAAATAGTACTGAAAGATTTTTAAATGTCATTTTGTTGAAAGTATTACGTATAACCCCCTTTTCCCACCATTGACCCCTTCTAGCCCACCCCTGCCCCCTTTAACCCAAAGTACTGAAAGTTTTATTAAAATATAATTTTAAAATATTCGAGGAACCACCGTACTGTTTTTCATAGTAGTTGTCATTTTACAGCTCTGCCCACAATGCACAGGAGTTCCAATTACTCCACATCTTTACCAGCACTTGCTTTTTCCTGTGTATCTGTTTTATGTTAGCCATCCTAATGAATGTGAGGCGGCATCTCCTAGTGGCTTTTAATTTGCATTTCTCTAGCTTTTAATGCATCTCTTTTCACGAGTTTGTTGGCTCCTTTTTGTACTTTTGAACTTGTCAAAATGTTGTTGTTAATTAACATATATGACTTTTGTATCAGACAAACAACATGAGGAACATAATTAGGATCAGTTTTGCCTCCAGTTTTGTGACATTAGCAAAAGCAAAGACACTTTCTTTTTTCAGGCCCCCACATCTTCACTTGTGAAATAAGGAAGCTAGTCTAGCTAATCCCATCTATGATATTTTAAAATGAAGATAATAATCTTTCCTTCAATGTTGTAAAAAGTAGTTACATTTTTAAATCTCCTGAATTTTAAATTACGAGCAGGACAGGTAATGTATAAACCAAATTTATGATTTGGTGGTGATATTTATAGCATTTTTTCTTCACTTAACATTTTTAGAGCTCCAACTTGATGCTAAGCATTGGACCAAGGTCTAAGAACACAAAGATAAGGTGATCTGGGCCCTGTTTTGCTAACTTACAAGCCTACTTAAATAGATACGCTTATATGTAAATTGCTATAATGCAACTTGAAGTTGATATAATACATGGATAAATAAGGTTCATTGGTGTTACAAAGGAGCAGACATCTGCTTCTATGATGCTAAAAATATGAAGATTCCTTAATAGTGGGAAAAAGATCGTGATGTTTGTCCCCAGACCTTGTTGTTTACAAAATTCATGGCATTCAAATTTAGTGAGAAGAAATTTAATATTCACTAGCAAAGACAAAGAAGAATTTCCATGAGCATTTAAGCATTACATTAAAAAAAAATGGCTAAGACGTTTTCCATTCAATCAAATAGGACTTTAGAATCCTATTGTGGTCTACACAAAGGATGTTTCTTGCTGGGCAGAGTAATATAATACATTCTGTGTGGAGCAGGAAACTTTAATGATATATGCAGTTTTGTTATTAAAACTGAGTTATATATTTTTCTCTGCTCTGGAAAATTGTGACCCAGTATAACATATCTTCACATTGTTTATAACTTGAGGAAAATCAACATTTTGGATTCCCAGTTCACACAGTAGGAATTACATTTGTTTTGGCCAAATATAATTTATGTAACTGCAAGGAACAATAAAACATGAACTCTACAGTGTTTTCTTACCTAAAAATAATATAGACCTTGTAAAATTGAAGAGATTATTATTATAAAGGAAAAGACAGTGACTTAAAAGGCCTCAGCTCATTTTACAACACTCTTTAATGTCTGTGCAAATAGGCAGGCACCTGTGTCCCCATTTTCTTTGACCCTAGCCACAGGAGTGAGATTCCATGCAGTAATAAATAACCTTGCAAGTAAAACTTTGAAATATAATTTGCTTGATCAAGCCCAGTTCTTCTATGTTCAAAAGTCATTTTCAAAGTGACTGCTTAAAATGATTCAGTATTCTTTTTTCATCTGCCTGTAAAGATCTGCCGTGTATAATAAAAACATCCGTTTCATCTTATTAATAAGTTTCTAGTTAGTAAAGGGACCATTCTAGATTTAAGAGTTTGGGATTATGTGAATGAATGAACAAGTGAATGAATGAGCAATAAAAATCAATAACTGGATATGTGTATTTAAAGTCAACTAACCTATGCAGGAATTGGCTCTACTATTTTTCAACACCATGATGTAAAAACACGATCTCATTTTCCAAGATGTGGGAATGATAAGATGAAGAGAAAGTGAAATTTCCTTTGAGGAGATATGGGCAAGAATTATATTGAATGCGTATTATAAAATCACTGATTGCCAAATCAATCAGACAACTGGAAAAATGACGGTATTTTGGAGGCAAATACTATGTTCAAGGAACTAGTCCATTGTATCTTATTTAATCTTCTAAAGTCTAAACAATTCCATGAAGTTGGCAGAGCTATCTCTATTTTACATGCGGAGAAACTAAGGTCCATAAATCTTAGGCAATGCGTTCCAAGTCACACAGCCAAATGCGTGGTGGGGCTGAGCCTCGACCACGAGCCTTCTGAATCTACAGACTGCATTCTTTTCACTAGGCCACTTGAGAATTGTCTGGGTAAGGACCATAGGCTAGGACCAGTCACAGCATAATCAGATGTCAGATGTGCCTAGCATCCCTGCTAGGAGGCCCCATCTACTCTTAAAAAACTTAACTTTCGTCAGGCTCAAAACTTTCTCACTTACAGAGTAGATTTTCCTGCCCTGCGATTTACTTAGATTTCAAATTCATCTAATCCCTGGTATAATTTTTGACGTGGCCTTTTCAGTTTTAACATGTATTTCAAACTGGAATTTGAATTGCTTTTAATAGTATTGAGGTTTCTAATTGTATTGCATTTTTCTAAAGCGATCCATTCTCGATACCTATTTAGAGATAGTCGTAAGGAACCCTGAGTAAAGTGACTTTCTTCTCAGGAGCCAACAAGAGGTTCCATTTTCCTTTAAAAACGTTGCAGCCTCTCCAGGCACTGAGTCATCGGGCGTGCGGCCAGGCACTAGAGGGTGCTTTAGAAATATTATTTGATGATGAATTCGGATGTTGTCCACTTGCTTTTCAGAAATCGTTCCTGTAAATCATGGCTTTGAAAACTTGTCAGCATTTTTCTCTTTCTTCCTTGGATTTCTTCAAAGGGAGAAGGAATGTCTGAAAAGTAAACATTCAATAGCCATAGCTGCATCCCAACGAGGGTGGAATAAAAAAAAATATTATAGATACTTATAGATACATAAATATTTCTGTGAGATAAAAAGAACCCTGTGGATAACTCACAGAGAGCCTACTGGAACTTTATCAGTCGGCTGGGCTTTGTCAGAATAAAGCAGGTTTGTGAGGGGCCAGGGAAACATATGTTTCTCCCTATTCCACACCCTTCTTTTCTGGAAGCTCTCAGTAAGCATAACCCCTCACATTTGTATGAGGCTCCTCTCTCATCTTTTAAGAGGCACGTTTACATATAGTATCTCACAAGTGATATTCACGACCTGCTGTGCTGTGTTACTATTCCTAGTCTTTAATGAAAACCACTGAAGTTTAGAGAGGATCATTAACTCACTCTGATCCATAAAGCCAAATGGCAAAATTGGACTTTAGTTATAGGACTCTTCTCTGGTGTATATAGTGCAGCAACCACTCTTCTTCCCTTCTATTGTAAACAGACCATATTTCCACACCATTAACAACCATAACTTCTTCCCTTCTTCATCAGACTTTGTCACCACATGTTCCCTCTCTTCATTCTTTTATATCCCCTTACCTGATTTCCAATCTTAAATTAAAATCAAGCCCGGCTGGCATGGCGGCTCAGTGGTGTAGAGATGACCTATGAACCAGAAAGTCACAGTTGGATTCCCAGTCAGGGCACATGCCTGGGTTGTAGGCTCGATCCCCAGTGTGGGGCTTGCATGAGGCCATAGATCAATGATTTTCTCTCATCATTGATGTTTCTATCTATCTCTCTCTCCCTCTCCTTTCCTCTCTGAAATCAATAAAAAAATATATTTTAAAAAATCTAATAAAACAAACAACAAAAACCAGAGGTCATGAAATATGAAACAAGAACCCATGCACTTGCCCTGCCCTCCTGGCAGTGGGGCTCCCAGGTCCTGGGGAGACTGCAGCATGAAGCAAACTGAAGTGAGCCATCGGCAAGGTCCAGTGTGTGGTCTGGGCCTTCAGCAGAGGCAGAGCCCTTATTGGAACGATCAGAAAGGGCTTATTCAGAAAGTAAAATTCCTTCCTCCAGGCCTTGGATTCCAAACAAGCACTCCAAGCTTTGGAAAGAGCAGACACAGTCCCACAGCTCAGGGCATTTGCAGAAGACAATGCAGATTGGAATTATTGGAGGATGGCTAAAAGGGGGGTGGGGGGGCGGGCGTTTACCATGAGGAGGAGGCTGACAAGCAAGCTTTGAACCAGCTTCTAAGGCAGCTCTGCCCAGTAGAACTATCTGAGATGTTGGAAATGTTTCAGAATCAGCTTTGGCCCATACAGTAGCCACTGGCCATATGTGGCTATGGAACATTTGAAAGTGGTTGGTGTGACTAAGAAACTGAAAATGAAATTTTTTTAGACATTTAAACACAACATCGACAACCAAGTAGGCCTTTAGAAGTGCATTGTATTGGTCTGTGTGTGAGGGCTTCCGGGGTGGGGTGGGGGGACGGTATTTTCCTAAATCTTTCTTTATCTCTAAAGCACTAATAATTTAAAAACCCCTACATGATTTATCAAACACATTATCTGCATTCTTTTAAACCCATAAGAAATAATATTCTTGTTTCAGCTTCATTAGATGCTTTAATTATGGATAAGGTATTCTGTAAAACTAGCCAGTGTCCACTCCTTCATTCTATGGCTAAAAGGATTATTAAAACAAAAATAGAAAATCTGGCTCCCCCAGTCTGTGAAGAGTTGATCCCCAAAAGATCTTAGATCAAAATATCCAAACCACAAGTAAAAACTGGTGCTGAACTTGGTAAATCGTTTTCCAACAATCCTTTGCAAACAAGAACAAAACAAAAGCAGCAACAGCAAGGCACCAACACACACACTCATCCACTAACATGACTGTACTTTACCCGCAATGGGATTCATTTGGCTGCCTTCTCAAATAAACGTTGAATATGTTTGTGGTGGTGAATCCTTGCATGTGGACATGTTGAGGATCATTGGGCACCAAATCGCCCTTCATGCACAGTGTTATGGGCCAATGTTCACTCACGACCTGTCCTCTCTTCTACTACCCAAGGAGATGAGCAAAATGCGCAGAGTTTCAGAAAGGATTGGGAAGTCAGTTAGTTTTTCCTTGACAGTCATTCAAATAGGGCTTTGGCTAAACACCCCTGATGCCAATGGAGGGTGTTTACCCAGTTCTCCAGCTGAGGGCTGTCTGTTTTCTGCCTCCCCGAAAGTCTCATTGGGAGACATTCTTTGCTAGTCATCAACAACCTCTGTGGCCGTTGCCCAAAATTTGGGGGGGCTCTGTTTTGGGCTTTTGTAGACCTGGAGGGAACGGGAAGATCAGCTGCTGAGGGCCACTGGAGTGTCGTGGAGATGGAGCTCTCGAGATTTATGCTCCTCTGCCTCCTTTGTCTCACAGCAATGAAAAATCTTGAACTCCCAGAGATATTGTTTTCTAGCATCTTAACCTCATCCAAGTTGTCTGACATTTCTTTAAAATATTGGCAGCAGAACACTTGAAAGGGATTTAGCTCGAATTCTCAATTATAATGTTATTATGTGTGTCTTTAAACCTCCTGTTGGAGTTTTCTTACCAAAAACAAAAACAAAAAAGGCCAAGATCTGGCATCAGTGTCCTTTCCTATATATCTACATGAACTCAGACAGTTGCCTCTCATAACTTTAAGGAAAACAATGTGATTATCAATAGCCACGTGTTAGTTATGGCTGGGATTGTTCCTCTTGCCAGAGAATCCTAAGATCTTAACATTGAACTTAAAGGAAGCACCTTAAATCATTCTTACAAATGGCTGTACTCTTTGCAAGTTTTAACTGCCTGAGATCAGAACTGGGAAGAATGCTCGTTCATGTTCTGCTCTCCACAACTCCCCCCCACCCCCCCAAAAAAATGTCCAAGCAGCCAAGTCTCTGGTATGTATCAGAGAAACAGGCAATTTTCAGAGTGAAGTCAAGTGAAAAGTATGCACATGGCAGTGTCAATGTTAGGAGAGTTTTGGGGGGAAATATGCCAACTATGTGCTGTTTTGCTACAGTAAGTATAGAACCGTCTCTCTAATGCCATGGACAAGATCCTTGCCAAGTGGAATACCCTATTTATAACCCTATCCAGAAGGGGAAATAGTGCCAGGAACAAGATAAAACTATTAGCTGTATTAACAAAAATACTTAAAAGCATGTTTCTGTTTGAAGATGTTGGCGGTTAAGAGAAAAATATAAGTAGTTGTAGATCTGGGTGTTGAAACCTGTTGCAAGACCATTAATTAGTCATCATCTTATCTTCAATGCCATATCTCTGCCAACTCGCCTGTTTGAAGTGGTAAATGGAGCTCATAAATGGACTCTTTGGGAGATATTTAGAAAATAAACAATTCCCCCTGTTCGGTAAATAGTTCAGAAATCTCCCTGGGCGCACATGTTTTTCTCTCCCTGTTGGCACTGTGGATTCAGTGCCCATCTGGAACGTCCTCCCAATCTGTCTTGGAGCCACAAGTCTTTCCAACGCCAAATATTTAGGCTGCAATCCCAGAGGTGAGAAAAATAGACTGACTCCAAGGGAGTGACACTGGTCACAAGGATGTCACACTGGGAGGGACTTGGCCACCAGCCTGCCCATGCCAGCACCAGGAGCTGGGCCAGAAGACACCACCCCAGGTCATTGCCCCTCCCCGGTACCCTGAGGAGCAGCATGCTGAATGCACGCGAGCTTGAGGTAATGGTTGGACTGGCCCCAGGGTGGCTCCCTTCGTCTTCTCTACTGTATCAGTGAAACTAGACAAATACCACACTGTCCTTTACTACAAGGACTGAGCAAGAATTAAGGTACAGTTTCCCTTTTCTTCCTTTGTTTCATCACTTTCTCTTCTCCACCTACTCATCTAAGTAGAGTACGAAGACCTTATGATTTGGAATCAGCCAGAATTTCTTAATCTCATTATTTAGTAATCTAATATGTTTATTATTTTATTAGATAATTTAAGAAATTACTCTATAAGCATATACTTATTAAAATAACTAATTTAATTACTAACCCACTATTTATCCAATTATATGATCACTTTATAAACAATTATATATAATTAGTAAAGATATAATCTCCACACATTATGTGTTCTCTATTATAGAACATATATCTATATCTATATATCTATATATCTATATATCTATATCTGTATCTATATTTATATCTATATCTATATCTATATCTGTATATATATATGTGGCACATATTGCCCTAGCTGGTTTGGTCTCAGTGGATAGAGCATTGGCCTGCAGACTGAAGGGTCCTGGGTTTGATTCCGGTCAGGGGCACATGCCAAGGTTGCCCGCCAGATCCCCAGTAAGGGGCATGCAGGAGGCAGCCAATCAAGATTCTCTCTCATCATTGATGTTTCTCTTTCTCCCTCTCCCTTCCTCTCTGAAATCAATAAAAATATATTTAAAAATAATAAAATATATCACATATATCATGTATTATGTATTATATTTTCTATATCATACATTATATTATGACTTACATATTACAAATCTGTATCATGTATATGTCATAGATCATGTATCGTGTTTTACTATATTAATAGATATTGGTTATTAATCTGCTTATATAAATTGTATATAATTGTATACAATTTTATTTTTAAAAGTAATTTAAAATATGAAATGCTACAATGATGAAATGATTAACATATTATATACATAGTATATAGTATGTTAGGTTATGACATGGATAATTTGATTATAAAATTATCAAAATTTAAAAAGAAAATTTCATCTACAAGTGCTCTTTATATAAATATAAGTGTAAATACCATGTACAGGTATAAATATTTAATAATCTTCAGTGTACGTGGGCCACAATTCTCATGGTTAAGAATTATCCCAAGAGTTGGTGATAAATGTGCCCGAAATGGTTAAATTCAGGCTCTGCCAGGGTGGGAAGCTGGCAGGCCAATTAACTCTCTGAATCCCTATTTCTCCCTCTTGTAAAGAAGGAGGGGGAGATTGAGATTAAAATAATACACGAAAAGTGTGCAACGGAATTGCACACACATACGTAAGCCAAAGATGATAGACGTCATTATTCACATTATTGTTCAAGTTAATTATTATTAAAAACTAATTATTGTTGTTTTCAGTGGAAGCCGCTCCCTCCAGGGCAGCTCTCTGCAGAGCTGGCTACTGCGATTTCTGTTTCGCTTGGGCCCCATTCGGAGAGCAGACCGGTTGTTCTCACTTTTTAGTGGTTGGAGAATATTCAAACCGATCTCCCGTGTGGGGTAAGATCTTGGGGACAAATATTTCTTCTATTTCAAGGTTTCTTAAATTTCACATGTGATTTAAAAAAGCAAATAAGCCCCTTAATTGCTTCGTTAAGCTAGTCAACACTAATTAAGAAAAGTCAAGAGGAAAAATATTAGAAACTGCTGTGCCTGACTCTCAGCATCCTCTGTTTCTTCCAGAATAAGTCTTGCTTTGCCGAGGGAAGGGAGTTAGTGATTTTCCGTGGTACAGCCCACTCTGACCTCCTCAGTTCTGAGTTTGAAATTGAGCTCTAGTCCTTTGGGGTTGGATTCGATTTATTCCTGGTGAAACATGATTTCCCAACCCCATGAAAAATGCCTAAAATGTCTGGTAAAGGAATGCAGCGGGTCATCCGAGTGACTCTGGTGAGTTAGAATTCAGCCAGCTTGACCCATCAGTTTCTCCTGCTTTGGCACAGCTCGGGAGCTGAAGACAGTGGCACGGAGATCTGAGACAGTAGCTTGGCTTAAAGGGGAACTTTGCATGTGAATATATATATGTGTGTGCTTGTATGTCTGCATACATGGGCACGTGGGTATGTTCCATGCACCCGTGTGCACATATGTGATAGGGGTGTGTGTGGTAAGAATACTCGACTTATCTGCAAGACAGATGGAACCTGAATTCAGGCTTTTGTTTTTGTCCAAACTTTCGGACAATTATTCCTCTTAGCTCTGCTGAAGCTTATAAGAAAAATAAGTTTCGTTATGAATTTTCCTGGAACTAACTAGGCCGTACCCCTGGTTATGTTGGCTCCCTTGGAATCTTTCACATCCAGAGATGATAAAGAGAATCCAGTAACCTGCTTTAACTCTCCTCTGTTGTAGTAAATAGGTTCTATAGTGTATTGAGTACTTACCCTGTACTGAATTCTACTTGGGTATTTTATAGCATAGGCCATATTTAATCCTCACATTAGCTCCTCAGGGTGCCTTTATTACTTCCATTTAATTGATTGATGAAGTTGTCAGGGTGAGAAAAAGAAAAAGGCTCCTGGCCCCAGAGTTGGTACCTGGTTGAGCAGGAAATAGGACCCAGAGCTGCCTACTGCAAAAGCAATGTGATTGCCTCCGTAGCCCATGATTCAGAAGGCTCTATTATTGTGACCCTCTGAATTAGTCCCAAGTGAGAAAAATCCAAGTCTCCTCTTGTTCTGAAAACACTACTTACTTAGTAACATGCCTCTGCTGAGCCCACACAACAGGCAAACACCCCTGCAGCCCCAAGGATGGCTTCCCCACAACCTTCAGGACCTGGTTGCATGAGGAGCCCTTCAGAGGACTTTGGGCTGCTTATGTGAATTTTCTAGAAGAGCAGCAAGTAGGAAGTATCCAGTATTAGAATCAGAAGGAATTTCTCCCATAGTCTCACTTGTGCCAGGGAGGCCAGGCCTGAATTATTAAGGGTTGTAGGTGATCATCCCAGGATGTGCCAGTTCTCCTAGATGGCCTCCCTGATTGGACTGTGATTGGGTGGGAGGGATAAGAACCTTGCCTTGATCATAAGAAATTCAGTAGGAACCCCAAACTGTAGGACTCACTCAGCTATTTTTCAGTCACTAAAAGCATCCTGGGATACTATTGCTTGGGCCCGTTGGAGAAACAAAAGCTGGGTGTGCCTTGAGTGAGAGATGATGTAGAGGATCTCAACGGTTGTGGTCATGGGTCCAATTCATACAGTCCCAGGGGTTCCAATAACTCAGTATTGACTGGTTCTGTGATATCAAGGGTATATTCTGCTTGGGGAGGCAGAGCAGTGGGGCTTTGCCTTTGATTAGCTCTCTTCCGGGAGCTGAAAGACCTGCTTTCCAGTAGACTCCTGGACACTTACAATCTACCCCAGTTTTCTTTGGGCCTAGGACTAGAGGGCAAGGACTAATTCTAGGTTCCAGGCCTCGTGGTCTGAGCCAGCTGAGAGTTCCCTTGCCTTTGAGAAAAACAAAGTCTGCAGAGTGAGGGGTGGCAGAGTGTGTAGTTCTGATGCTTCAGCCACATGTACATTCTCTTGAGAAAATGAATTACTGCCCTGGCTGTGTGGCTCAGTGGGTTGAGCATCTTCTGGGGATCGAAAGGTTGCTGGTTCACTTCACTGTCCGGACACATGCCGTGGTGGCAGGCTCACTCCCCGATGCGGGGACATGCCGGAGGCAGCGACTGATGATGTTCCACTCCCCCCGTCTCTCTAAAAATCAATAAAAGATCTTTTTTAAAAAAGAAAACAAATGACCTCTGGCCAGGGACTGTATGTAGATAAACTAAAGCACAAAGTGTACACAATTAAAACTACTCCAACATTTGTGCAAAGACTGACTTTAATTAGAACAAGCAAATAAAGGAACAAACAAACCTTAGATATTCCCTTTAGTTCTCGGTGTTCTGAAGATCCACTGCGACTCATTATAAGCCTAAAAAATCTTATCACATAGTTATCAAATAATTCCCATAAAGAATATGAACTAGCCTCATGAAATTCTTTCCCAAGAAGGTCTTTAATGAGAGTAAAATGAGGTCTTAATAATAACAAATAACAGGCCATAGTGGGGCCACTATTGTTCTAACTGCTCACAAGTCAAGGGCCAGAAATCAAGTTTAAGCAAGAACCATGTGTGATGAATGCTCAGGGGGTGGGAGCATACACCCAAGTGGTCCTAAGAGAATGAGTGTGAGAGGCTATGTCCCAGCCCTGGCCAGGGTTCAGAAGGTGGTCCCTGATACAGCACCTATCAGTCAGGCAAAGCTTTCAGGCACTGACAAGGGTAAGGCAGGATATCAATACCCCAGATAAATAGGCTGAATTCCTGGCAGAGCTGTGATCCTGTGGGGGGCCTTGGACACTGAACAAAGTGGGGGTTTGTGACTAAAAAATATATAAGTGGAGGAGAGAGAAGAGGGGCTGGAGGTTGGATCAAACATCAATAGTTGAGGATTTAAAAGCAAGTCTAGGTAATGAAACCTCCATGGAAACCCAAAAGGACAGGGTTCAGAGAGCTTCCAGGCTGGTGAACATGTGGAGATTTGGGGAGAATGGAATCCCTTGAGAGGGCATGAAATGTCTGCACCCTTTCCCATACCTTCCCCTATGCATCTCTTCCATCTGGCTATTCCCAAATTATATCCTTTAGGATAAACAGATAATCTAATGAGAGAAGAGGGAGGAAGGGGCAGAGGGAGGGAGGGAGGGAGGGAAGGAGGGAGGGAGGGAGGGAGGGAGAGAGGGAGGGAAGAAGGAAGGAAATGGGGGAGAAAAGAAAGAAAAAAGGAAGGAAGGAAGGAAGGAAGGAAGGAAGGAAGGAAGGAAGGAAGGAAGGAAGGAAGGAAGGAAGGAAAGAAAGAAAGAAAGAAAGAAAGAAAGAAAGAAAGAAAGAAAGAAAGAAAGAAAGAAAGAAAGAAAGAAAGAAAGGGAAAAGGAACAGGAAAAGTTAGTTCTCAGTCTTATGGACTAAGCCAGAGGTAGTAGAGATAGCAGCAGGTACCTAGGGAAACACTAGGATTTAGAACCACATTGTGGGAAAGTGATTATAATGTAATGAGAGTGCCTGATAGTCACACCCAGTCAATGATGCTGACAAGGATGCATGATATTCTAAGCTCCACTGGCCTGAAGATTGAAGTGGTCGAAGGCTCCTGATAAGCTGTCATGAGCAGGACTTATTGGGTCCTGGGTGCTCTTAATCCCCCTGAAGATTCAGAGGATTGGGCCCTAATGATCTGAAGAGGAAGCAAACCAAAGGGGGAAAGATTTCCTATATCCACACCCTGGAAAGTCATCAGCTCCAGACCCTTTCCATGCAAGATCTCCCAAAAGGAGAATGACCCCATTCTTCAAGTCAAAGGTGAGCATAATACAGGCCTGTTTAGGAGCTTGTGTGAGGACACCTGCCACCTGGAATGAGAGGGTCAAATCTCAGCTCCAATGCACTAGGTGGGCAGGTGAGACCAGTAGGCCCCTCATCTGAAAGGATCTAGATCAGACACGGATTTTGATATTCTGAGTCCATAAAAGCTTCTGCACACTACATTGAAGTATATCCCTGAGGGTGCCCTCAGAGACAGCCCAGAAAAGTCTTCCCTTCCCACATAAAGTCGTGAGAAAGCCATGGTGGTTCTCTTTTTCCTTCAACCTGCTCTAACGCCTTTGCTCTCCCCACTGATTCAAATTTCGGCCCATAGATTTATACCTCAGTTCTTCACCCAAAGTCTGTTCTTTGCCTGGAATGCCCTCTCTCCTCTCTAGTCACTAGATTCCTATTGGAACTTTGGACTAACTCCCACCTATCTACCCATCATGACTATTTCATCTTCCAGTGACTCTTCCTGGATTCATGTAATAATTATTTAGTAGAGTTTCCTAGAAAGCCCATGGGTAAGAGTTGGATTCACATTAAATCACAGATTAATGAGTAGAAGGAGCCCCTATAGGCCACCAGCCCCACTATCTCTCTGTTTGGGTGAGCAGGCCGAGGTCCAGAAGGGAGAAATGATTGCTTCCAGGTCACAGGAGAATCAATCACAGAGGAAGGAAAAGTCCGCATCTCCTGACGCTAAACCCAGGATGTCTTCCACGACTGTGTCTTGACTAAGTTGTTCAGCTGGAGATGCAAACGCAGCAAAGATCATATTTTCAGAGAAGTTACAAGGGATGGGTCAGGGCTCTCCCCTGATATATTAGCAGCTGTAAGCCTTGCTGAAGGTCCCTGTATTTTCAGCTCTGGCTGAATCATAAGGTTTCTGAATAAGCAGGAAGAAGCCAGAGCTGGGTAAGGCCATGTCTAAGGTACTGCAAGCCCTCCCCGGAGGGAAGAGAAGCAGATCCATTATGTTAACCTTGAGATTTCCTCCTATGTTCCCTTTATGGCTTTCTTCACCTCACCTGAGTTCTGGGGCATGAATGTGCTCAGGGGTAGGGAAGGCTGTAATCCCAGGGTCCTGCACTATAAACTTCATTTCCTCCCTTTATTGCAGTTAACTGCCCATGAACTCTATTAATATTTTGCAAATTGAGATCCCTAAAACACATGTTACAGTTAATTTTAACCTCATGCTAACTAGGATGTGGTCAAATTTTCACAACAAATTCCAAGGATATTTTGATATTACTTGAAAAAATGCATTTAAAAGTAGCTCTGGGATATATATATATATATGAAATCATGCTTAGAAGTATGCAAACACTGAGGTGTGTACTCTACCCCCCCAAATATATATATATATATATATATATATATATATATATATTTTTTTTTTTTTTCTAAATCCACACATTTCCTTTCACTTCTGTTGTTAAGGAACAGGAAAAAGTAGACTGTTTTAGAAGAGGGGAAGCCAAAATACCAAGTGGCTCAGCTACAATGATGCAGGGGCAGCAGAAGGAAGCACCCACCAGACCAGAGAGACGGTCAGAGAATTCCTATTTCTGAACGGGCTGTGGTAGAAATCTGATGTCCCTTTAGTCAAAAAACAGGTGCACACTTTTGCACACAGGATCATTTTTCTTAGAAACACTTTACCATTCCACAAACACCATTCTTCCCTTAAGGTAAACTCCTTAGATTTTTTAAGTATAGTGGGAAAAATAGATTTTTCCTTTCTCCAGTTAGGCTAAACGCATTTTCATGGAATAGAATTACAAGTGTAACTTCTAAAGATGATCAGCCAGAAAGAAGAAACCCCTTTCTTTCTTCCCTCCCTCCCTCTCTCCTTCCTTCCTTTCTTCTTTCTATCTCCCTTTCTTCCCTCCCTCCTTCTCTCTTTCCTTCCTTTCCTCCCCTCTTTCTGTCCTTCCTTCCTTCCTTCCTTCCTTCCTTCCTTCCTTCCCTCCTTCCCTTCTTCTCTTCCTCCCTTCCTTCCTCCCTCCCTTTCTCCCATCCCACCTCCCTTCTTTCCTTCTTTTTACTCAACAAGTATGCTCTGAGTCCCTACATGTGCCAGGAATTATCTAGCTCTTACAGATATACTGGTAAACATATCCCTGGAAACACATTAACCACATGATCCCACATTTAATGATTTAATCATGCTTGGAAGTATGCAACCACTGAGGTGGGTACTCTTCCCCCAAAACATCAATCCATTCAAGGAATTCATCTCAACAGAAAGGTTTGAGAAAATGTCCAACTATAGAAAATAAAGCAACTTCCCTTCTTTTCGTCTTTGGATCAATCACTTTTTTGTTTTTAAGGGGTTTTGTTTCCTCAAATGATTCCCTATTTGCTCTCAGTCAAAATCTTGAGTTGAAGTTCACCTAAATCTTGGTTACTCCAAATAAGGGGGTGGTGGTGGTATAGTTACAGCATCCTCCCCAGCCCCCAACACCAATTCTGAAAAAGCTGAGGGAGAGCAGGGCCGTTGGAGAGAAGGATGTCCAACTTCCTCTGCTTTCTGGCCTTCCTGTGTGCCCAGAGGAGAGACCCTCATCTCTTACATGTACCCTGTTGAACTCATTCTCTCTTCTCAGCTACTCTCGCTCCTGTTTCCCCACCCTCTGTTTTCAGTACAGGGGTAGCATTCTCAATAAGTAAGTGTCAACTCCTCTCAATATCTTCAATAAGTAATAATTTATTTATGGAGGAGGAGATATCCAGGGGACAAACCAAATAGTCTTCCTGAAGAACCAGTAACAAGCAAACACAGTAATCAGGATAAAGCTGTGTCTACATTTGACCAGGCACCAGTGAACATGCCATAGGTTTTATTTATCAAGTTATATTTTGCCAAGATGAGAGGGTGGGAGTTATTTTATATTAAAGAATGGAACAAATGAAGGGTTCTCAAACTTTTTGTTTCATAATCCCTTTACATTCTTAGGAATCATAAAGGACCTCAAAAGTTTATGTCGCTTATAACCTATCAATATTTAACATATTAGAAACTATAACTGAGGACACCTTTTCAATGTTTGTTAACTAGTTCATTTAAAAATAACAACATATTTTATGAAAATAACTATTGTAACTTTTAAAAGAAGTTAATGAGCCTGACTCGTGTGGCTCAGTGGTTGAGCAATGACCTATGAACCAGGACGTACGGTTTGATTCCAGGTCAAGGAACATGCCCAGGTTGCAGGCTCCAGCCCCAGTAAGGTGTGTACAAGAAGCAGCCCATCTATGATTCTCTCTCATCATTTGTTTCTATCTCTCTCTCCCTCTGTCTTCTTCTCTGATATCAATAAAAAATATATGTATTTTTTAAAAGCAATTAATGAGAAAAAATAAAATTTTTAATGTTTGTGTTAGTCGCAGATGTTCACACCAGCTTCCGCACTCAATCTGTTGTGACCTCATACGTCACGTGGCCTCAGGAGAACTCTATATTCACGACAGACCATACACTCCTTAACTGACCTGGGCCTGGGTTTCTTCACGTTAAAAAGGATAAAATAATAGTACCTGTTAGGTATAGGTATAAGAGTTAAATGACTGTGTAACATAAACTGTTAGGAATGATAGCTGGCAAACAGGAAGAACTATTACCATCAACAACATTGTTAGTAGCGTTTACTCTGTGGAACTAATCCCTGAGTGAGGAAGGGCCTGTGCCCTCCACATCTAGACAGAGGGAAACGGGACACTCACACACGTAGCAACTGAGGTGAAGTCATCATCCCTCCCTATGTCTTCAGTGACTTCCACCTGAGACAGAGCACCTGGCCTTTCTATGTCAATGTCAGCCCAGGTTTGAGGCCCAGACTCAGGCTGCCAGATGGATGTGTATGGGATGAAGCAGTAGACACAGCCATAGAACCCTTCTCCTGATCTTCAAGAGGCGGGGGTGGATGGTGGGTCACTTTGTTTAACTGGCCTCCAGCGCCATGATTTTCCCATGCTTTGTGTCTGGGGTTTATTCTACAGTCTTAGTTTGGGTATTTTGGGGGATTAGGAGGTTACCTAATTAAGATGTTCTCTTAATTGATAGCATATCAGGGGTTTACAGCTTAGGCTTGCCTCTCCAGGGTTTTTGCCCCCACCCCCCACCAAATCTTCCTCCATGTCCTGATCTAGGCAATTTTCTCAGCAACAGGGTTACTATTATTTCTATACCAGTATGCTATGCTATGCTGTGCTGTGCTATGCTGTGCTGTGCTATGCTGTGCTGTGCTATGCTGTGCTATGCTATGCTGTGCTATGCTATACTATGCTACGGTGTGCTATGCTATGCTATGCTATGCTATGCTATGCTATGCTATGCTATGCTAGACTTATACATTTAGTGCCAGGCACAGCAGAACCAAGAGTGACTCAGGGGTGATCACGCCTCCCCTCTGTAGAACAGTGGCCCTTCTTCCATATTAGACTTGATTACAGCTGTCGGAACAATAACTTTTCTCTCCACCTGATGTTCTAGTGCAGTGGTTCTCAACCTTCTGGCCCTTTAAATACAGTTCTTCATGTTGCGACCCAACCATAAAATTATTTTCGTTGCTACTTCATAACTGCAATATTGCTACTGTTATGAATCATAATGTAAATATCTGATATGCAGGATGGTCTTAGGCGACCCCTATGAAAGGGTCGTTCGACCGCCAAAGGGGTCGCGACCCACAGGTTGAGAACCGCTGTTGTAGTGGGATACTCAGGGCCCAAAGTGGCCCATCAGCAGCCATAGCTTTAAGTTCATGAGCTCAATGCTTCCCGGGAGGAACAGTGCCCAGAATCTAAAGTTTAAGGGGCAAGAAGCATTACTTCCCACCGTAAGTCACTGAGAGTGATGGTCAGTGGGCACCCAAAAAATTCACTGCAGGGCTTAATAATAATAGTTCCTCTCCTTTTGCAGAGAGCTGGGGCCCACCTTGCACCCTCAGCCTGTGACTTCCCAGCATGCAGAGCCCTAGGGAAGGCTGCTCCAGGGCTGGCGGAGATGGTGCAGGAGGCTGTATTCCCAGGAAGAGAGCTCACTGACAGCCCACGGCCATGGGGGGACCTGGGCCCCCGGCCCCCTCAGATGAAGTCAGCAGCCCCCAGAGTGTCTCAAAGCTGCTGCTGGCCTCAAAGCTCAACGTGCTTGGCCCAGGCCCCACATCACCGTGGGACACCCAGGGCTTCAAAGGAGGGCCCCTTGGAGCAGCCTCCTCCCCCCAAACACTTCTTGCCAAAGCACAGCTGAGGCAGGCTTGAAGCTAAATATTTGGATTGAAGGGGAGGGAGTGTCCAGTCGCTCTGAGGGGTATCTTACCCAGGCCGTGGGGAGAAAACCAGCTCACAGCTCAGGCATCTTGGCCCCTCGACATGGAAAGCAAGAGCAGGGCCGCTGTGCAGTCAGCTGGAGCACATGCCTGGGAACTGGCAGAGGGGAGGCCTGCAGTGTGCACAGCGCTTCCCAGCCTGGCCCTCCTCTCACTCCTGCCTTTAAGCATCCTTGAGAGCCGGCAGGGTAGCTGGCTCACCCCTGTGCATGCAGACATTGAGCACCTCCCAGAAAGGAAATGGCCTGAGCCCTGGTTTGCACAGCAAAGAGAGGCTTGAGACCAGACTCTACCTCGGGCCTCCTGCAGGCAGGCTCTACCCCCTTCCTTAGCAGAGAGGGTTTCCGCTTCATAATGACAGTGTCCGGCAGAAGCACACAGGGCTTGAGGGAAATAGAAAGGGCATGGATGTGTTTTTTTAACCATATCTTTATTGATTGCAGAGAGGAAGGGGGACGGGCGGGAGGGAGAGAGAGACATCAATGATGAGAGAGAATCATTGATTGGCTGCCCCCTGCATACTCCACACTGGGGACTGAGCCTGCAACCAGGGCATGTGCCCTGACTGGTGATCAGACTGTGATCTCCTACTTCATAGGTTGACGCTCAACCACTGAGCCACACCCACCGGGCAAGAGCATGGGTTTGGGAAACAAAGAGCTCACCCAGGGTCAGTTTGGGAGCCCGGGCCTCGGTGTCATCTGGAAAATGTAGGCAATAATAAACCCCTCCCTGACCCCCCACTGGACTGCCCTGAGGACCAACGGAGTCAGCGTGTATTTTTATTTTAGTTTTTGTTCGTCCTCACCCGAGGATATCTTTTCCATTGCTTTGCAGAGAGTGGGAGGGGAAAACAGAGAGAGAGAAACATGGATGTGAGAGAGCGACATCGACTGGTTGCCTCCCACACCCGCCCCGACTGGGGCAAGGAGAGAACCCGTAACCCAGGTATGTGCCCTTGACCAGGAATTGAACCTGAGACCCTTCTGTGCTTGGGCCAATGCTCTAACCACTGGGAAATACCCACTAGGGCAAGTCAGCATGTATTTTAAAGCCCCTTCCACACCCAATATACCCTGCTCCAGGCCCAGATGGTGATGGTGGTTACGCTGCAGAAAATGATGGTCTGGGCCTGGAGGAAACTGGAGATGGGTGTTATCTTCGCCATCACTTCATACATGTGGAAACCAGTTTGCTTACATTGACCTAGTAAAATAGTAGCAATCCAGCTTCCAGCTCCGGCCTCCGCTGCTCCTTTACCCCTCTTTCTCTCTGTGTTCCCAAACACTCGCAAAACTCCACGTTTGTTCTCTGAGGAGCAGATGGAACAGATGATATGTGCTGAGTTTATGGATGAGAAAACGTGCCCCAGGGCTACAGGCATTACCTCACAGGGCTTGGGGAGGGAGCTGCGGCCGGAGTCTCCCTCTTTATTGGCCCAAAGTCTTTCACTTCAAAATGTAAAGAAAGAAAAAAGGAAAACAACTCATGCTCAATATTTGTCATCCAAACGTTAGAAGGGCCGTCTTGGTACTGAGCTCACACCCATTGCAAGGAGCCCCCTTTATAAAATCTCTGCCTGCTGGTAGCCCCCTTCTGCCCAATGAGCTCCTTTGTAGCCCTCCTCAGACACATGATTCCACTGCTAACCATCTCCATCTTCAACTCATATTTACAAACAGCCTACTGTGTGCAGGGGACTATACACTGAGTGGCCAGATTATTATGACCACCTGATGTTTGTAGGCAAATTATCTATAATTTCGCACTGAAGTTGCTAGAGGGCCAGATCATTATAAATGTCTGAATAGCACAACATACCTAAGTATCGTTGCTGATCAAGTTCATCCTATCATGTTGATGGTGTCTCCCAATGGAGATGGCTTCTTCCGACAAGACAATGCGCCATGCCACGGTGCTCGTATTGTGCAGGAGTGGTTTCAAGAACATGAGGGAGACTTTACCTTGCTTAGGTGGCCCCCACAATCACCAGATCTCAATCCAATTGAGCATTTGTGGGACGAAGTTAAAAGAGCCATCAGGCAGCTGGTTCCACAACTATCAAATCTCACAGAACTGGGCAGTGCTATTCATCAGGCATGGTGTCAGATTCCTCGCATCACCTTCCAACATCTCGTGGAGTCAATGCCAAGAAGAATCGCCGCAGTATTGAAGGCAAAAGGTGGCCCTAGGAATTACTGATGGGGTGGTCATAATAATCTGGCCACTCAGTGTATGTACAGAGTGCTGCCTCCTGTGGCCGGCCGTCACCTTGCAGTCGGACTTGAATGCCACTGCCCAGGGTGGCATCTACTATGGAATTGGCACACCCTTCTTCTTCTTGATAATCTGTTGTCTTTGTCTCCTGCTATCCAGGCCCCAGATTCCACTACAGGTCGGCTGATTCTTTTCAATCTCTTTCCCTGGCAACTCTCTTCTGCCCCTGAAATAACAGCATTCAGGGTAGTGCTGATTCACAGCCCAGGGCCGTGACTCCCAAATATAAATCGCCAAGACCTCTCTACTGAACCTCAGAGCTGCGCAGCAGACAGCTCTAAGGCATCTCCTTTTGGATGTCCCACAGGCATCTCAGATTTGGCCTGTCTAAGCTGACTATCTTTTCTCTAATCCCCTGGAAACCTCCTCTCTATCCTGGATGCTTTGTTATTCCCCACCCAGGCCATAAACTTGAACGTCATCTTTACCCCCCCGCCCTTTCCTTTGTACATTCTCTAAGCTCCTTGGTTCCACACCCAGACACCCTCTTGAACCTGCCCTTCCCTCTATTCCCACCACCACTGGCTTAGTTCTGACTCGTTTTAGTTCCTCTATGTAACAGTCTTCCAGCTTCCCCCTGGCCTCCTTGTAATTAACAGTACCACAGGGATGATCTCTCTATAATGTGATGTGCTTGGTCACTCTCCCCCTGCTAAAAACTAGTCAACGACTCTCCATCATCAAAGATCAGGTCCTGAGCTAGCGAGACCTGACCTCTGGCCCCTGATTGCTTTCCAGCTCATTTCCATTTGCTCCTGCCAAGTCCCCGAGGTCCTCTCACACTAAAGTCTGGTCACTTCCTAACCATGCTGGCTGGGCTCACCCTACCTCATAGTGGCATCCTGGTTGTAGCGGCTGCTTTTTTCTTATCTCCCTGCATTTCGTTGCTTAGCATTGACCTGGGACACTGTAGACCCTCAAATAGTATTTGACGAACAAATTTGTTATTAAATAAAGAAATGAGTGATTGTATCTCCTGCTTCTGTGGTACTTCAGACTCGCTAAGCTTACCCCAAAATGCTTACCCAGGAAAGCGTTCAGAGCTACCCAGCCGACGAAACCAGCTCTTTACCATTTAAATCCAACTAGAATGATCTTCCCATTTACAGCAAGCAGTTGCAGGAAGACTTGAGTGAGGTGGAGAAAAGGAAAGGTGGCAACATTTTATAATAGAGCCCCATCTTCTCCACACTGACCCCCAGCTCCCCGACATGCTGTGTCCCAAGCGGGTGTTGCCCCTGCTCTTTCCATCCTTGCTGCAAACTGATATCAGCAGCGGCATTATTTGCCCATCCCTTCCCTTCGGCCTCCGGATAGTTCCACCTCTCGGCGCCTAATTCACCCTTAGCAGACACGCGCTCTTGCTGGAGCTGCCTTGTCCTTTATTGCTATTCCGGGCTTTAGATGTGTTCCAAACTAGATGGTGATCAGCTTGACTTTGGGAGAAGATACGTTTCTACATTATTCTGCCCTCTGGCCACCAGCAATTTTCAGAGGATACACTAAGTGGGGCGGGGGCATGAATTAGATTTAATCTTGTTCTGACTGCTTTTCTATTTGGATTTGTTTTATGTTTCCTCTACTGCATGGTATGGTATCACGATGTAAAACATTCACCAATATTTTTCCCTTCCTATCCCCTCCCCCACCATGAATCTGCCCAGTAAATGCCATTTGCCTCAGGGACAGTTTGTCAGAATCGGATCAGAAAATAAAGGAGCTAATTCTTCACAGTTCACCTTAATAATCTTGATGTTCTGGGTAAAAGGAAGGTTTAGAAGGCAAGTGTGTTTATAAGGATTGAGATCTCCCTTCCTCTCCACCTAACCTCAGACAACCTGGAAACCCACAACCTGTTACAGGAAAGGCGAGTTAGGGGGAAGTCACCAGTTCAGATATTGGTCTATGAATGGGTGCTGTCCACTCCTCCTCCTGGGTCAGCTCCTAAGGGAGGGGTTAGGGAAGTAGAACTCCCCACAGAAGTCTGAGCATCCAAGTGTATCTTCCTCTTCCTCTCCAAGCAAACAGAGCGCAGCTGAGAAGCAAGTGAGGCTCTGTGAGAAGAAGCTGTGGACAGCAGGTATTGCCGAGTGGTGGGCTCATGGCTCCAGGAGGCTCACCACAGGTGGGTGGAAGCATAGCCCAGAGCCCTGCGTAGCCCAGGGAGTGTGAGGAGAAGAGCTAAGAGCTGCACTGTTTGGGCTCTAAGAGGGAGAGAAAGCAGGGGCCATGGGTACAGTGACCTAGGTAAGCGGGGAAGGAGGTCCACAGGAGAGACAGAGATGGGCCTTGCTGCCAAGAGGCTAGGGGGACCAGCACTTCTCAGCAGGCCTACATGGGAAAGTTGTGGTGACCATCTGTACTAGTAATACATTGGAGAAAATACGGAGGGTATTTCTTTTTCTTTTCTTTTTTGGTAATTTGCTGGAGGCTAAGACCAGCAGGTGATAATTATGCAAGAAGTCCTTCAGAAGGTTGATGGACCTTGGGCTTTTAGCAAGGGCTAAAGGCTATGCATGGATTGTTCTGTCAGAGACAATGGTGGCTGAAGGCAATTCCCCTAATCTTTTACTGTTTACCAAACTTTACCTTTGATATGTCTGTTTGCTTTGCTAAAGGGCAAATGTATGTTCTAATAAATAAAAGTCAGGGAGCTTTGCACTAGAGTGAAGTCTCCACCTGGTTCCCCATGCCTTCCAAATTTATATTTCTTGTCTAGTGTATCCATTTATGTCGCAGGCCTTTCTCCAGATTCCTGAACCCTTTCTGCAAAAGACTGCGACAGTGACTCATTAAAAAGTAAAGGAGAGTGGGACTCTTTCCCCCTCCCCACCTGAGAGTCTGTGCTGTGAGATTCTTTCCCTCTCCCCACGTGGGAGTCGTACTTGTTCTTCAATAAATTTCCACCTTTGCTATAAAAAAAAAATTAAAGGAGAGCAATTTTTTAGAAATAGGGGTGAAAGAGAGAGAGAGGGAAAGAGAAGGAAGGAATGAGACAGAGAAAGAGATATGGGGCAAGGAAGGTGGAGGAGGCTTCTCCTGAATTTAATTTCGACAGAAACACGCATCCTGCATAGCACTTCCGGGTGAGTGATTTAATAAGGCCGTGCTTCTAGGGGGAACGGTTAAAAAGAAGGGTCCTGCTTTTACATAAAAAAAAAAATGGTAAAAAGGAAGTCTGAAGGGATCTACTGCATGTAGGGTTGCCAGATTTAGCAATGACAATATAGACTACCCAGCTAAATCTGCTTTTCAGATAAAGGAATAATCTGTAAATGTAACTAGGTCCCAGGAAATATTTGTTGTTTATCTCAGCTTTGGATTTAATGGGGTGTTTTATCTAACAATCCTACATGGGTGGATCCCTGACACTGTCCCCTGCAGGATGAGGGAGGTGGAGGAGAGAGGCCTCCTGGCTCTCATTCCCTGGCTGCTGAGTCTGAACTGCACCCAGAGGTCAAAGCAATCTGGAGCCTAGGACATCGGCATCAAAACGGATGGTAGATGCACCCCGTTTCGGTGCAATTTGCCTGTCTCCCCAATCTTCAAATTCAACTTCAGCTGGAGGTGATACTTGGACATATTTTGTTTTTCAGAATACATATACACACAATGTTCATATATTCTCTCTGATTTCAAAAGTAAAGTAATGAATGCCCATTTTGAAGAGTTTGAAAAATGTGCAGGTTATTTAGAAGAAGAGATAGTATTTATTAGTAGTAGAATGGTGTGGTTCTTTCTGTTCTTTTTCTGGATACATGTATTTGTGAATTTTTTTCTTTTTAAATTTTTTCAAAATTGGGATGGTATCTTAAATAGTGTCTTAAATCCCACTTTCAAAAATGAACACTATTATGAGAACTTACTTTTAGCTTTTATTTGAAAGCATTAATTTTTTTAATGAAATGTATTGGGGTGACATGGACTAATAACATCATATAGGTTTCAGGTGCAGAATTTTATACTTCATCCTCTGGACATTGCATTGTGCTTCACCCACAATCTAGTCTCCTTCTGTCGCCATATATTTTACCCCCTTTACCTCTTCATCCTCCCGCCCTTCCCTTATGGCAACTACTGAACTGTTATCTGTGTCTAGGAGGTTTTTTGTGTTGTTTGTTATTTGTTGCTTTTTGTTTTATATCCCACACATGGGTGAAATCATATCTTGTCCTTTTCCATCTGATTTATTTCACTTAGAGTGTGATACTTTCAAGGTCTATCCATGTTGTCACCAATGGCAATAGTGCATCCTTTTTATGGCTGAGTAGTATTCCATTGTATGCATGTACCACATCTTTATTGAATTTATTGGGATGACACTGGTTAATAAAATTATACAGGTTTCAGGGCTATAATTCTATAACACACCATCTGTATATTGTGTGTTCACCACCCCAAGTCAAGTTTCCTTTCCTCACTCACCATTTAACCCCCTTTCCCTCTGGGAATCACCGTACTGTTGTTAGTCTTTGAACTTTTTGTTTTTGTTTTTTTTCTCAATCCCTTCACCTTTTCCACATCTTCTTTAATTAATCATTAGCTGAAGGAGAATTAAGTTGTTTTCATGTCTTGACTATTGTGAATAATGCTATAATGCACATAGGGATACTTATATCTTTACAAATAAGTGTTTTCACATTTTTTGGATAAATACCCAGAAGAGGGATTGCTGGGTAGCTATGGTAGCTCTCTTCTTAATGTTTTGATGAACCTCCATACTGTTTTTTATAATGGCTGTACCAATTTACATTCCTACCTGCAATGTCCAAGGGTTCCTTTGAAAACATTAATTTTAATGAGTGCGTATTATATCACACGGTTAAAGTATACTTTATCAATTGCCTTATTTTGATGCTTAGGTTATTTCTAATTTGTGGGGAATATAAATGACACTATGGATTGCTACATAAATATTTATCACCATATCTTACTATTTCCTTGACATCATTCCTAATGCACTTTGCGCCCAGTGTTAGATTTGTGCTGCCAACTAGATGCTGTGGAAGTGGAGGGTTGTTTAAGTATCCAGTGCTGCAGTATTTCTTTACGAGAGGATTGCTTCCACTAACCACAAGGTAACATTCAGGTACACAATTAGCATCTTCAAGTATCCAGAAGCTGTTAGGAGGAAAAAAGAAAACAAAACCATCTTCTGGATGTCTCTGGAGGTAGAAGGACTCCAGTAGAAACTGGCAGGTTTAGCTCAACATGAGAAATGTCCTGAAAAGTCTTTGAGGCAATAAAAGTAACTGCCTTGAATAACAGGGAGCCCTGACTTGCTGAATGCATTTATGGGGAGCAGGTGACACCGATCCTGGGAGAAGTAGGCAGAGCACAGCGGGGTCCCTAGAGACAGAAGGTCGGGGTTTTAGTCCCAGTTTTGCCATTTTCTGGTTGGGTAACCTGGGGCAAGTGGTGCAACCTCTCTGTGCTCCAGTGTCCTCTTCTATAAATTGGGCATAAGTGCTAATTGTTGTTGTGATCATTAATTAATAATTCATGTACAGCTGACCCTTGAACAATATGTCTACTTACAGGCTGATTTTCTTCCATAAGTGGTATCAATGTATTTCTCTTCCTTATGATTTTTTTTTAAATAGCACTTTGCTTTCTTTAGCTTATCCTATATAATAAATAGGTAATATGCAAATTGACTGTCACACCCTCGCACAAGATGGCTGCCCCCATGTGATCAAAAGATGACCGCCACAAGATGGCCGGAAGGGGAGGGCAGTTAGGGGTGACCAGGCCAGCAGGAGAGGGCAGTTAGGGGTGACCAGGCCTGCAGGGGAAGACAGTTAGGGATGACCAGGCCAGCAGGGGAGGGCAGTTGGGGGCAATTGGGCCAGCAGGGGAGCAGTTAGGCATTGATCAGATTGGCAGGGGAGTGGTTAGGGGATGATCAGGCTGGCAGGCAGAAGTGATTAGGGGCAATCAGGCAGGCAGGCAGGTGAGTGGTTGGGAGCCAGTAGTCGCGGATTGTGAGAGGGATCAGGCCTAAACTGGTAGTCGGACATACCCCAAGGGGTCCCAGATTTGAGAGGATGCAGGCTGGGCTGAGGGACACCCCCTCCAGTGCACGAATTTCATGCATTGGGCCTCTAGTCTATATATATAAAAGGCTAATATGCAAATCGTCCCCTCAGAAGTTTGACCAGGAGATTGGGAGTTCAGTCGCTTTCTATGACATGCACTGACCACAGGGGGCAGCATGGAACAAAGGAAGGCCCAGGGGCCGGCAGCCGGCAGCAGGGGAAGGAAGGCCCCAGCCAGCCCTGATCGCCAGCCAGGCCTAGGGACCCTACCTGTGCACGAATTTCATGCACTGGGCCTCTAGTCTTGATATAAGAATACAGTATATAGTACATATAAAATGCATTACAAAATACAATTTAAAATACACATAGAATGGATTGTTTATGTTATCAGTAAGGCTTCCAGTCTAAAGTAGTTAACTTTTTGAAGAGTCAAAAGTTATACATGAGTTTTCAACTGGATGTGGGGCCAGTGTCCCTGATGCCCTCAGTGTTCAAGGGGCAGATGTTTAGCACTAGATTTATACTACACATCTGACAAATTAGCACGTTTTATGTGTTGCTACTATGGACAGGCATGATTAGGCAGTACCATTGTCTGACAACTCTCAGAACATGTGAATCTATACTAGGTCTCCCAATGTCAGTGTTCCACCCAGGTGACACCAGGCCAATGGACCCTCCTAGCATCCTGCAGGGTACACTCTGGTTCTGTTTGTTTTCAGATCTGTGTGTCATTGTTTGCCTTTTTATGAGCAAAACCAACTTTAGGTCTCTGTCGCCGTGCAGTCAGGATGGAGGCCAACTGTAGCTTTGTAGCTTATCCATCTTGGAATCAGCCCACTGCCTTGTAAAAGCAGTGTCGCAATGTTTAAATGCCCATAAATAAGGGTTTGAACATTTATCTCACATCACGTGATTTGGTAAAAGTAAACAGAACGTCTCTCAGCTGAAGAGTGGAAGTGATGTCTGAGTGAGATGATATAAAACAGGAGAGTTCAGCTGAGAATGTGTGTTAGCTGTAATACATGAAGGAACAAAGTCGGATTTCTGTATGGTAGGCAAGGCCCCTTCACAGGGATCTGATTGGGACCCGTAGATGCTCCCCCAGCAGAGTCTTAGAAACTGCTTCCCTATTTTTGTCACTCCTGGAAACCTTCTCATTACCTATCTTCAACCTCCCTCCCATGAATAGTTGGGAGGATAGACTAAGACAAACAGGTATCTTCTATTTGGAAAACCAAAGTTTAATCAGAACTGGGATGGAAGTTCATGAAACACTGCAGGCCACTGCGCGTGTGATCACCTGCTAATTCACCAAGCCTGGTCTGGGGCAATCAAAGCACTAGACAGCGGATCTAAACCTGTGGGTCGCGACCCCTTTGGCGGTCGAACGACCCTTTCACAGGGGTCGCCTAAGACCATCCTCCATATCAGATATTTACATTACGATTCATAACAGTAGCAACATTACAGTTATGAAGTAGCAACGAAAATAATTTTATGGTTGGGTCACAACATGAGGAACTGTATTTAAAGGGCCAGAAGGTTGAGAACCACTGCACTAGAATCAGTCATCTTTCTAACTGCCCAGGGTTAAAGGCAAATTGAGGCCTCACTTCACTAAGCAGAAAGTTAGTACTAGGAAATAGTTTTCCAAACTAGCTAACCATTAGAAATAAAGACGAAATTATTGAAGTCAAAAGCTCAGAGAATGCATTAAATAGTAAATTACTCTGTGAGAGGAAAGCGATGATAACTGGAGAGATGGAGGCAGACAGGCTGGGAAAGACAGGTAGAAGGTCCATCGGTGGTCCTCTGAGAACTCTCCTCCGCCTTCCTGTGCACCCTGGGTCCCAGCATGGCTCAGCATTGAGAAAAGGGATCCAGGTTTGCTTCCAAGACTCAAACCTACCAGGGCATCTGAAATTCAGTCCTCTGTCATCTAAAATCCTAGAAACATCCAGTCTGATCATTTAATATGTTCACAAGGACACTTCACTGGTCTCTAACTTTGTTTGCATTTAAAATACTGAAATCTCTAAAGATTTACAGCTGCTCTTTCCCCCTAAATGCTCCCCAGGGATCATTTGGCATGATGGCTGGATAGGGGACACCATACCTGGCCACTCAGACTAGTGGCTCCCGTGTCCTAGCACCAACTCATGATAAAGACTCTAAAACTTGATTTCTTCTTGTATTTTGGTCATAAACATTTATTATTTGAAAAGTAAGTTTTGTGGGTTTTTTTAAAATATGAGCTCTGGAACACCATGTGAATTGTAGGGTTCAAATCCAAGCTGTAGAGGATAGAGTCCCTTGGGGGTGAACCAGGAAATCTATGTACCTTCAATTAAGGACAGTCCTCAATTCCCAGGGCAGAAAGCCACGTGAGCACAGGTGCCTACAGCAGAACTGAGAGGTGACAGGAGATGACTCAGAGATGGTCATGATGGAGGAGGCCAGATCGATGGTGTGGTGGGAGATCTGTTTGCTGGGTTGGTGTAAACACAGGGAAGGTGCAGCTGGTGGTGTGGCTGACGTGTGGGTGAGCTGGTGAAGAGGAAGGAAAATGGCAGCACTCGGCATGTGTTTGTTGGTTGACGGTGGCGGTGGTGGCGGCAATTTCAGATCCCCAGCCTGCTGAGTCTGGTTGGTCTAAACACGTCAGTAATGCAATCCCGCCTTCCTCTTCTTGTTGAGGCTGATTTTACACCAATGGGCCCTAGTTAGCCTTGCTCCTGCCCTCAGAAATGTCAGAGACATTTACCGGGCACTTCCTCCTTCAGAGGTGACTCTGAGAACTTCATCACCCACTGGAGGATGCCGGAAATAGAGAGAAGGTTTCTAAATACTTTGTGGGTGACGATATTAGGCTTAGACTGTGGCACTGGTATTGACTCCGTTCAATTTAATTTGACCAACACTCATTGCATACCTCCCAGTATGGGCAGACCGCACCAGCCTGCGATGCTGAACGAAAACAAGAGCAAGTCTTTCATTCACTCCTCCGTGCTGCTAAAGCTCCCGGGACACCGCTCCTTCCAACTCTCCTCTTTCCAGAGGCTTGTACAGACAGTCCTCAAGTTACATCGGACTCCACGTACCTCGTTTTGTGGTTACCTTGCCATCTCCCATTTATTTATTAAAAAAAAAAAGTTCCGTCATTTCGACGTATGTACATACGTGCTTTAGGTGTTTTATTATTTATTTACCACAAGTAAAGGTCAGGAATTGTTATCTTTCTTTTAAATTTTTTTTACTGTTTCACTTCATTACTGCTGTGAATGTGCTGCATGTGAGTGACTAGGGTGCTTATGTAGGTGGGTTCCCCCTTACGGCGATCGCGTTCTGTCGCCATAGGAACGGATCTCCAGGTCACCGAGGCCTACTGGAGTGTGGCTGCAAGGCCTCGGGCTTCTGTGGCACACCCAGGTGCTGCCTGAGAGCAAACCACCCGCCACCGAGACTCAGTGTTTTCTCTCGCAAACGGGATCGCCTCGCTCTTAGGTCAGCGCTGTGAAAGTTAGCTAGGCCTATAAAGCACCTGGCGCTCCGTCAGCGGTGGTTTCCTAGCAGCTGGCTCCCCCGTGGCGCCCAGCCCCCAGCTGCTGCGGCTTTGCTGCTCTTGCCTCCTCGGGAACTGCTGTTGGCCTAGGACTGCCTTTATGCTTGTTGCTTTTGCCACCACCCAAAGGTCCAAATTATGGAGTCGTTTCCCCAGTATTTATGGTTGTTCACCAGTCTTTTTAAAGGTAATCTGGACTTTTGAATATTGTCGTCCTACACCAGAAATCCTGAAATGAGTCACCAGGAAGCTACTTGAAGGGCAGTCAAGTGAAGTTGCTTTATTTCATCTCAAGCCTCTTCCTTCTATAAAAAAAAAATAAAAAAATAAAAATAAAAAAAAGCCAGTTTCCCCAAAGAGAGTCCTGATGAGGAGGCAGTGCATGGCATGGACGTTTATTTTGCCAGTGCAGGTATGGCAGACATGGTGCAGTTCTAAATTCAGTGGTTCTGAAGGCAGCTCCTAACCCTGGATTATGGTTAAGACTGTTCCCAGAGCCATGTTTCAGTGGTAGTTTTTCCAATCCTCCATCTTCCTGATGGCAGGAGAGGCGGCAGCTACCCTGAAGGGCCAGTTGAGTGGTGTTGCTCTGGGAGTCATTCATGGAGGCCGACCTAAAGCCTTTCAAGGCTTTTCTAAGTATGTCTTTCTCTGTCTTGCAACCTTTTGTTTAAAAGAGCTAGACTGGTTCTGTTGTTGTCTGCCGGAAGCCGGTCCATCCTTGCTGCTTGACACAGTCGCTGCAGGAAAGAAACATCTGCACAGCATATGTTTCAAGGGACCTGGCGTATATAGCATACTGTTCTTAATATGTTTGCTCCCCTTAGCGCTGTGTGTTTTAACCAAGGTCACCTCTCCAAGAAAGGTTGTTTCCCCAGGTAGGAATTTTTCCCTGAAGTCAGGGAGGGGTGCCTCTCCTAGAAAGGTTGTTTCCCCAGGTAGGAATTTTTCCCTGAAGTCAGGGAGGGGATGAAACTCCTTAACTAAGTGCCAGGCGGGTAGTTAATCACTACAAACAATCATGCTTAAGCTACATAATCTTTACTCCCTGGAATGGAGATAAGAAACGCCCTAACCTTTGTAATAGAAATTGACAGGATTAAAATCAACTGGTATAAATACGGATGTAACAAAACAATAAACAGCAGAACCTCTCTGGAGATCCAGACCAGAACTTAGCTGGAGATCCTGGCTAGAGATCCTGGCTAGGCTGCTGATCAACTGAACACTGTCTCCGTGTCCTTCCTTCTTCGCCGACTCCGTCTACACCTTTGGGGACCCCTGGACCTGCTGGGGTTGGACCCCGGCATCTGGCGCCCGAACAGGGTTCCCTTAGGTAAGTCCCCCCGTACTTGGGACGGATAGGACTGCACCGTAGGGTGCTGCAGACCCCCCCCCCCCCATAGAGAATAAGTAGGGTAAGCGGGTAGTTAGTACAGAACTTAGATTGACAAGATGGGTCATACTGAATCTAAAGAAAAAAGACTCTGTATTAATCTTTTAACGCATATGCTTACTAGCAGAATTGGAGTTGAGGTTTTTCCCAGTGAGACAGAAAGTTTTATAGAAGAAGTATGTCAATGGCTTCCAGAGGATGGAACTGTTAATTTAAAAACTTGGGTTGAAGTAGGAAAGCAATTAAAGAAACACCATGAATCTGACAAGGTCCTGCCATGTTTCTTTTCCCTCTGGGATTCAATCTGTGACACCTTGGCACCAGAGGCAAAAACGGTTGAACTTTCTCAAAATTTAAATAGTCCCTCGGCTCCACCCAGAGAGGACACATCATCATTGTCTTCAGCTCAATCTAAAAGCAATTTAGCTATGCCTACTGATCGGGAGGAGAATAAATATCATAAACATGACCATTGTTCCTTTCCAGTCAGTAAAGAGGAGAATGGCCCTCCCATTCAAAACAGGCTCCCCAAATTAGAAAGGAAGCCTAAACCAGGTCCTGTGGCTCCTATGAGCTCCATGTCTAAATTTCAAAGGGCAATAAGAGAAGCTGAAGCTAATGGAGATCTTGAATTCTCACTCTGCTTCCCAGTTACATATGAGAATGAGTCTGGTGGGAATAGAAACCCCACCTTGGAGCCTATACCTTACAAAGTACTTAAAGAATTAAAATTGGCCTGCTCTGAATATGGACCTCTAGCTCCTTACACACAAACCTTGGTAGAAACCCTAGCCAGTAAATGGATGACTCCTTATGATTGGTCACAGGTTTGTAAATCCTGTCTCTCAGGAGGCGATTACTTATTATGGAAAACTGAATATGAAGATCTTGCTAAGAAAGCTGTAGCCACTAGCGAAAAAACCAGAAAAAGAATAACCCTAGACATGATATTAGGAGAAGGTGATTTTAACACGGCTGAGGAGCAAATGAATATGCCCACAGAGGCACTTACCAAAGTAACCAGTTGTGCAGTAAGTGCCTGGAAATCCCTACCTTATACAGCAGGAGAAACAACCACCCTTACAGAGGTTAAACAGAAGGTCGAGGAACCATATCAGGATTTCCTTTCTCGCCTCATACAGGCAGTCAAGAGAGTAATCAATAACAAAGAGGCAGCCGATATCCTAATCAAACAACTGGCTTTTGAAAATGCTAATAATACCTGTCAGGCTTTATTAAGGCCGATTCGCAGAACAGGAACTATAAATGATTTTATAAAACAGTGTGCTGATGTAAGTCCAGCATTTATACAGGGTGTAGCTATAGCTGCAGCTCTCAAAGGGGAGACATACCCTCAATATGTACAGGCTATAGGACAAGCCAGCAATACTACAGGTAATAAAAGAAATATGAACTGCTACTCTTGTGGCTTATCTGGGCACTTTAGCAGAGAATGCCCAAATAAAAATAATAATAATACTCAGGCCAGATGGCAAGCTCCTCGACAGCCTGGAAATACATTAGGGAATAATATTAATCCTCCAAAAACCGTTTGTCCCCGATGTCAGAAAGGATTCCATTGGGCAAAGGAATGTAGATCAAAATACCATAAAAATGGTCGGCCTTTAAACTCTACAAATAGCTCCCAAGGAGGTTATATCCCATCACCTCAATCGGGAAACTTGAGAAGGGGCCAGCCCCAGGCCCCTGCAATAATAGGGGCATCAACCTTCAACCCCTTTGCAAATTTCGATCAGTCAGTGACCTCTTCAGGGCAACCCCAGGCAGTGCAGGATTGGACCTCCACTCAACCACCCATGCAGTACTAACCCCAGACTCGCCAGTAGCAGCCATTCCTACAGGAGTGTCTGGGCCACTGCCTGAGGGAACTGTAGGTTTAATATTAGGACGGAGCTCCACCTCGTTACAGGGGATCTTAGTCATCCCAGGAGTTGTTGATGCAGACTACACAGGAGAAATACAGATTTTACTTTCCCCACCCACCACAACTATACAGATTCAGCCCAACCAGAGAATTGCCCAATTAATCCTGTTACCAATACATAAAATAGGGACAGCTGTTACCCAGGAAGCTAGAGGGGCCGGAGGCTTTGGATCTAGTGATGCAGCATTTTGGATACAAGAAATCCATGCTACTAGACCTACAAAAATTTTACAAATTCAGGGAAAACCAATTGAAGGTCTATTGGATACAGGAGCAGATGTTTCCTGCATAGCAGGGAAGGATTGGCCCTCTTCATGGCCCATGCACACCACCTCTACTTCCCTAGTAGGACTAGGCAAGGCATCTAATGTAAAAAAGAGTTCTCAGATTTTAACTTGGGCTGATGAAGATCAACATTCAGGAACATTCTGTCCCTATGTAATTACAACTATCCCCTTTACATTATGGGGAAGAGATATCTTATCTCAAATGAGAGTTCTATTATATAGCCCCAGCGGTGATTGATTTACTCCTGTTACAAAATATTACAAGAAAATGAGTTTAAATATTCCTCTCCTCATCATGTTCTACAACATACTCTATTTGCAATTAATATACTAAATGTAGATTCTGAGGGAAATTCCCCGATGTACAGGCATTGGAACCCTGATCTAACTAAACCTAAAGCCCTCGTCAAATGGAGAGACTTGCTTACAGGAGCCTGGAAGGGACCTGATGTACTTTTAACCTGGGGGAGAGGATATGCTTGTATATTTCCACAGGACGCAGACTCACCTGTGTGGATTCCAGACCGTCTAGTCCGACCTTATGTCTCACCGCCCGCCATCTCTGCCTCATCATAGCACACCTGACCAGTGCCTGTCTGCAGCAGATGTGCAGACCTGAGCTCGAACAATCTGTCCATTGGGAGGATCACATGTGCCTCCGTTTTGTCTTTCCACATGTCCCAGCTTTGCCCCACATCTCCTTTCCTTTTTCCTTTTTTTAAAATCTAACTACTTGTTTGCTGGTTCTTTGGCCTTTCTCCTTCTTTCCTGAACACAGCCTTTTCTAGAATCTCCCTACCCTACTGTTCCAGGAAGGGCATCTCCCTTTTATGCCGTGACTAGGGGTGTTTGGTATATGCCCCATACATGGAGTTGTCTTGGGCCAAGAGCCTGACATCCTGGGCTGAGAAAGCCCTGTTTCAGGACTCTCCTTTGTCCTGTATTGGCCCCTCTTACCCTTGTGCCAAGAGGGACCCTCTTCTTACAATCCAATTGCCCATAGCTGCTGCCTGAGCTCTCTGTTCATGCTGAGGTTGAAGCCTCATGGTGGCTGGTACCATGGATCTGTCTCTGGCCCAATGGCGTAAGCTGGGCCCTCTCTAGAGAAGAAACCTGAGTTCCCTATGATCAATGCCAGAGCCCCGCCAACAGGCGAGGGAATCCAAAGGCAGTTGCTGGGCATGGAGGCCAGAGGGACATAGGCTATCAAGGAGACAAAACTGAACCTCACATCACCCTACTTGGCCCAGAGATGGCTGGTAGTCAACGACGGGTAAGACTCCACAGGGTGGGGCAACCTAAGACAGGCACAGTCGGGGGCCAGTAGGAGAAAACTTGGGGTGCAACAAAGGTGGGGCACAGACCCCCCTCCCCAATGGTGCAGGGGCTTGAACACTCGCCCCTTCTGAGGAAGGTCTCCTGTCCCCATGGCTGCTTCCTGCTTCCCATGCCCAGCTCAGATCGGGACCCAGGTAAAGACAGAGACTGGCTGACAGCAGCTGCCCTCTCACTGCAACAGGACTTGTTTCCCATTTCTACCTGGGACCACAGGGAAAGGGGAAGCTGAAGGAAAGGGCTGTGTCAGGATGCTGCCTTCTTCCCTTTCTTCTCCCTCTTTTTTCTAAACACTTCCATGCCTTGTAGTTCTTTTGCTTTCTCTTCTTTTTCTACTACCCTCCATTTTCCATATCAGCTGGATCCAGAGGGCACAGCTTACTCCTCCTCGGACATCGACACCACCATCAAGCACGGCCCTGATGGACCCTTTGATGCAGCCCTTCAACTTGCTGACGCTTCGGGAAGCCTGTCGCCAGTGACGCCGCCCGCTAGCCAGACCAACAAAGACAATCAAACCAACAACTTGAGGACAGCTGAAATCCCTTGACTGAAGAGGCTGGCAACCTTCTACAGGAACGGGGCTCCTTCTGCGCTCCATCCACTATGTTTATAGCTATGCTCACTATCATTGCTTGCCACTCTTCTTCCAAGACTTAAATGGCCCAATCTGAGAGGTGGCCACTGATTTGCATGCGCTATCATTTAAAAAATAAAAAAGGGGGAATTTGCCGGAAGCCGGTCCATCCTTGCTGCTTGACACAGTCGCTGCAGGAAAGAAACATCTGCACAGCATATGTTTCAAGGGACCTGGCGTATATAGCATACTGTTCTTAATATGTTTGCTCCCCTTAGCGCTGTGTGTTTTAACCAAGGTTACCTCTCCAAGAAAGGTTGTTTCCCCAGGTAGGAATTTTTCCCTGAAGTCAGGGAGGGGTGCCTCTCCTAGAAAGGTTGTTTCCCCAGGTAGGAATTTTTCCCTGAAGTCAGGGAGGGGATGAAACTCCTTAACTAAGTGCCAGGCGGGTAGTTAATCACTACAAACAATCATGCTTAAGCTACATAATCTTTACTCCCTGGAATGGAGATAAGAAACGCCCTAACCTTTGTAATAGAAATTGACAGGATTAAAATCAACTGGTATAAATACGGATGTAACAAAACAATAAACAGCAGAACCTCTCTGGAGATCCAGACCAGAACTTAGCTGGAGATCCTGGCTAGAGATCCTGGCTAGGCTGCTGATCAACTGAACACTGTCTCCGTGTCCTTCCTTCTTCGCCGACTCCGTCTACACCTTTGGGGACCCCTGGACCTGCTGGGGTTGGACCCCGGCAGTTGTCTTCAACTGAACTCAGCTGCTGCCGCCCGGGGACTTTATGGGCCCATCATTCTACCACCAATTCCCTTCCAAATGAGATGTCCTCAGTCTGAGAGCCTAAAAATGTCCAGAGATGAACTATAGGCACAGGATGGTCAGTGGGCTCTCTGACAGCTAAAATTCACTGGGTGTTATCTGACAATGAACAGAAAAAACAGGCAGAAACAATGTGGTCTTGATTATGGGAAATCGTTGATGTCTTCACCTGAACGGATTTCGGGTTATTGTTGATTACAGCACAGGTAGAAAGCCCCCGGGAGGACTTAGAGAAAGCAGATGCTGCTTCGGCAAAGCTGCAGTTGTGTGGGTTGCGGTCCAGGGCAGCATGATGACTATAGTTGATAAAACTATCCTGTATAGCAGACATTTGCTAGAAAAGTGGATTTCAGATGTGCTCACCACAAAACCAAAATGTGGAAATGGATTTGACCGTAGTAATCATTTCACTATATTTGCATATCAAAACATCATGTTTTACCCAATACAGTTGTTATTAAAAATATAGCCCTAGCTGGTTTGGCTCAGGGGGTAGAGTGTCTGCCTGCGGGGACTGAAGAGTCCTGGGTTTGATTTCAGTCAAGAGCATGTACCTTGGTTGCAGGCTCGATCCCCAGTGCTGGTCAGGGCACCTGAGGAGGCAACCAATTGATGTTTCTCTCTCTCTCTCTCTCTCTCTCTCTCTCTCTCTCTCTCTCTTCCCTTTCCTTCCACTCTCTCTCTCTAAAAAAAAAAAAAAAACAAAAAGGAAAAATATCCTCGTGTGAGGATTAACAAAAATAAATGAAATGTTTAATATACATACATTTAAAAACATTTTCTGATTCACTTAAACTCTTTCGTTTTAACAGATTTGTTTGTTCTTAGTGAAAATCTTGGTGAGATTGAGCTGTGCCTTCCACAGGAAATGAAAAGTGGCTGAGAGATTTTTCCTAAGCTCCTGTCTCCTTTGTGATATGTCTTTGCTCCATCTCTCAAAATTTTAAGAATCTCCCCTTCACCGTAAATAGAACAAAATGTAAGTGTCCTTGAAGCCACACTAAATGGATGGACTGAGACTGATGTGGTCTGGCGCTCTTGTAGTGACTAGAGTGAGCACCCGTGGTTGTCAAGTTCAGAGAGGAAGGCCCAGAGCGCCTGCACCCTGGGGGAGAGCCCCTTCTCCATGGCCTTAGCCACCCCATGCTCTTCCTTCTTTTCCCTTTCTCCCCACCCGCCTTTCATCATCCTCAGAAGCCCATGTGTGTGAAAAGCAACAGAGGAATGTGGGTGGGTTGACTTGTATAATTAAATCCATGTTGCATCGTGTTCTTTAAAATTAATAAGGAATTCATCCCATTGAAACTCACCATGACATCTTCCCTCTGACTCAGATTTCTTTTGCTTTTCTCTCCTTTCCTTGGCTAAAAGCATTAGACATGGGGCTATGGTTCAAATTAGTATCCTACATTTTTCTTTATTTTTTTTAATTTGAACTTTTCTGTTTAGTGAAGAATTTAATTCATTTATATTTGATTTTTCTTCTAGCCCACGTATCCACCATTGTCTTTTCTCTTCCTTGTCCTAGGACATTTAGTTAAGGGGAAAACAAGGGAGCTCTTCGTCTTGCTTGTGACTACAGAATTTCAGGGGGCGGGGGGCGGGGGAAGGGTTGTATATTGCTGACCCGACCTTGACAATCCCTACACTGTCCTTGGAAGCTCTTCTTTCCCTAGCGCTTCATATCCTGCTATCATGCAAACCAAGCTCTCACATAGGTCCATGGGGCCAGAGGGGGCTGTGTGTGTGTGAGACTTAGACAAGGAGAACCAATGAACAAATGGTGCTTCTAAGTTCCTGGGTCATGTTGCAAAACACCTTTTTATTGGGGGTAATAATTTGACTTCATTCCCTTATAAAAGTGGATTTATGTGATGGATATATATTTTTCTGCCACTGTTCTTGTGGGATAGTGATTCTATCAGGATTGGATTCAACTGTAACATAAACCCAAAATAAGTGACTTAAACCTGATAAAAAATGTTCCTACTTATGTACAAGACCAGTAGCCCTGGCTGGTATGATGGCTCGATCCAGTGGCATCTTCATCAGTGATGCAGACCTTGTACAGCTCAGGTGTGATTCTCAGCATCATAGTCCAAGTAGGTTGTTACATTGTCATTTTAAGAACCTTCTTATAAACCACCCAAAAGAGTCCAGCCCCTTCCTTTGTAGCTCCTGACACTGACCACCCATGGGGCCTAGTTTAGCTTCATGCATGGCATCTGGGGAGAAGGCGTGAGATCAATACAGGCTGGATTCTGAATTGTGCTGCTTATCGGATGTGAAATTTGAGAAAATCCCTTAATCTCTAACAGGCTATATTTTTCTCATATGGAAAATGGAAAATACAATATATATGTCTTAGGGCAGTATGTGCACAAAAGATGATAATATATGTAAAATAATTGGCCTATTGATTAACGTGATAACAAGCACCCTTTTACTCTTGCTGAGTGGTTTTTCCATTTTCAAAGCAAACCAAACCTATGTTTAGAGATCATTTATTTTATCCTAGTAAGACAACAACCCCAAAAGTGGGCTGTATGTCTTAGAAGCTGTTCTCCCAATTAGGAAAAAAAATAATGTGAAGAGGGCAACCTCAACCTCATGGTTGTTGCACCTTCAGTTTCTCTCTGTCATTGCTACTTTCACCTGTCGAGGACCCAGGGGATTGGTGGTAAATATCCACTCCCCACTCCCTTCTTGTCCAGTGTTTCTTAAGCTGCAAGTTGAAAAAAACCCATTGGTGATGTCAATGTACTAGGTCATGACCAGCACTTTGTTATGAAAAAATGGAATGGAATTGTAGGTTAGAAAAAAAAGTGAGGTGCATCCCAAATAATCAAGATATCTTTTGCATGGAAGGGGTTTTATATGTGTGTGTTTGTTCATGTATATGTATTCTATGCTATAAAATATATTTCTTAAAATGGGTCTTGAATCTTGAAAAAAAGAATACAGTGGGAGAATCACTCTACCTGACATTAAAGTTTATTATATAGATACAATAATTAATATACCTGGCATTTTCAGATCAATGGAACAAAACAGAAAACTCAGAAATAGACCTCCATAAATATGCCCAATAGTATTTCACAAAGATGCAAAAGCAATTCAAGTGGTGGAAAGTGCAGTTGGTCTTTTCCATTCAAATGGTGTTTAAAAAAAAAAAAAAAAAAAAAGGTCCAAGTAGATCATCATCACATCTGCATTCTAAGTAGCAGCAAGAGCACAAGAGAAGCCCCAGGTGCCAGCTGTCTTTTAAGAAAAATGCCTGGAACTGCCTTTGGGACTTTAGCTATGTGTCACTGGCTTAGTCACACAACCATACTAACGGAAAGAAAACCTGAGAAAGGCCATCTTTATTCTGAGGAGTCACATGCCCAGTTACAATTTCTATTATTACATTGAAGTAGAAAAAGAAATAGAGCCCTAACCGGTTTGGCTCAGTGGATAGAGTGTCGGCCTGCAGACTCAAAGGTCCCAGGTTCGATTCCGGTCAAGGGCATGTACCTTGGTTGTGGGCACATCCCCAGTAGGAGGTGTGCAGGAAGCAGCTGATCAATGTTTCTCTCTCATTGATGTTTTTAACTCTCTATCCCTCTCTCTTCCTGTCTGTAAAAAATCAACAACAACAACAAAATATATATAAAAGAAATAGATACTGGGTGGCAATTTACTGTCTGTGCTACAGAGATGTGCAAAAGTTGACTTCCACCTCTCCTGGACACCAAAATATTTCTGCAGCACATATCAGACCCATCATTACAAACCTTGATGCCTCCTTCATGCACGTAAGGTAAAGTCCAGACTCCTTCATAAGGATATTTATGTTCTGGAACGTTTTCCCCAAGCCTAGATCTCCAGCCAGCCCCAGCCCACTACATTCTGTGAATGGGAAGACTCTACCACCTCAGAGTTCCTGCTCAGGGTCTTCCTTCCCTGGGTGGCTGTTCCACACCCACCCCACTACTATAGGGAACAAATGATGCCTCACTTTTCAGCCTAGAAAAATTGTTACCTTCTCTCGCTGATGCCCTTCCAGACTTCACAAACCCAGCAGAAGTAACTGTCCCCCTCCTTAGGCTTCCATTCATTCATAAGTATATCGATTATGGCCCTCACCTCATGTCTTACTGTGACTTATTTATCTGTTATTTGTTGCTGTTTTCATTTCATTTTGCTTTTGCTGGGGACTAGATACTCCTCCAATACAGGGCCTATCTTCCTGAATCCTAGTTCCAAAAATCTCTGAATCTCTCAACACCCTGAAAATTTTTTGTTGAATTACTGAGAAGTTGCTCAAGGGCAAAAACTAGAAAGAAAGAAAAAGTATCTATTTACAACAGGTGTGCTTTGAATGGACAAAGCTGTTATTTCCCAGGTTTAGTTGTGAAGAAATAATCTCTGTTTAGAACCGCTTAAAAGAGCTAAGGTGAAAAGGATGGTTCTTTGACATTTCGGGGGTCCTATTTCACTGTAGTGAGCAAATTGGAGTAAAAGTAGAGCACAGGAAAGTCCCTGGGACATCGTATTTCTGCAGTGGGAGCACCTGTTGGCTGGAGGGAGGAAGAAGTCTTCAGATTTCAGCACACAGACTAGCAAGGACAGCTTCAAAAATACCATTTCTGTAGTTATATATTTAGGAGAAAATCCTCTTCTCTCTAAGGAAAAATCACAAGTTTTATTCTTGGAAATCATGCCTTTTTTTTTACATAAACAGTATTTTATATTTTATTAGTATCTGTAAATTTGGGCTTGACAGGTGGCACATCCATAAACTTATTTTTAGAGAGGAGTTAAATGGAAAACCTTATTACTATTAAATATCACTTCCCAATTTCCCCGTCCCTTGAACCCCAGAAAATTACCATTCTACTCTCTTCTTCCATGAGTTTGATATTTTAGATGGCTCATGCTAGTGGAATCATGCAGGATTTGTCCTTCTGGTCTGTCTTATTTCACTTAGCGAAATGTCTTTCAAGTTCATCCATGTAGTTTCAGATGGCAAGGTTTTCCTTTTTTAAGGCTGAATAACATCAATTTTATGTATATATCACATTTTCTTTACCCATTCATCTACTGATGGACATTTAGGTGTTTCCACTTCTTGGCTATTGTGAGTAATGCATGCCTCCTTTTTTGAATCAGATACTGTGTGACACTTTCATCAGTAACATTCTTGAAGTGCAAATTGGCCTTCATAAACCTCAGTTTCTTAAAGCTGTAAAATTCAGATCCCTGGTTGTGGCAGAGAGTTTTATTTATTAGATCTGCATTGGCTCCTTTATAGTTCCAGTCTTCCAGTTGGATCAGGGCCATGTGACATATTTAACACAATAACCTGTAAACAGAAGTGTCATTCGTCACTTCCCATCATGGTAGGTAAGATCCAGTATTTCCTATCCTGGTCTTCCCATGAGGGACACAGGTGCCGCATAGTTGCAAGATGGAGTGAGATTTTACATGAGTGAGAAACAAAACATCAATGTTTCAAGCCACTGAGATTGGGAGTTTGTTGTCCCAGGTAGGATTACTAACCATGACGAATACGCTGACAGTGCGAAGTTCTGAGGAGGATCAAATGGGTCATATACATACAAGCTTGAGCACAGCGTCTGAGAGAAATATCCAGCAACCACACAGTGACATAAGGTTGATCATTTAGAACATGGCTATATTGAAAGAAAAATGTCCAGAGGACAGGAAAACTTCATTCTAGAATTGAACTTGAAGTTATTTAATCTGGTGTTTTCCAAACCTGTATAATTATAAACTCAGGTTCTTAACAGAAAATACGTATTTCAAGGCCTTGGCCCAATTATAATGAATCAGAATCTCTCGGGAAGGTTTTGATCCCAATTGTTTTGATGGTTTTTTTATGGGAGGAAAGTGAGTCACAGGAGGTGAAGGACTCTCTAAGACCATTGAACTGATTATGGAGCATGCTGGGATTAGAACCCATCTTCCACGAGGTTTAATGCTTTACTTCTGGGCTCACGTAATATTGTTCTAATAGAGTGAGGCCAACACTGACCCTTTGTCCCCCTTTCTCTGATAAATCATGTCAAGACCTGCAAATGATTTTACCCCTTAACAATGAAAAGAAGATGTAATTTTAAAATTACCTTGGATGTACAGTAAAAGCAGCATTCCCATAATCAATCATCCCAAATCATGGGGTTATTTGGAGCTATTTGAAGGAAAGTAAATTGAAAACATGTTGTTAAACAATGCACCAAAGAGTTATCAAATCATAAACATCTAGATTACTTTAACATGTTGATTATTCCACATTTAGGGTCTCCTTACAAAGTAATTCTGGTCATGAAGAGACCTGGAAAATTCAATGGATCCCTTCCTAAGTTGTTAACTGTATTGGGTTCAATCACTTGGCCATGTGAGAACATATGTTATAGTTAAAAAAATCATATCTATAAATATATATATGTACATATATGTGTGTGTGTGTATATACATAAATACTTCTCTTTAGAGCTATTATTCACACTTTTCACTAAGCAGAAGACATGGAGGCCTGTTATTAGGACATGTCTCTAAGGATATAGAAATAGCTTGGGGAATGCAGTGGTATAACACTGAACACATTAAAATCTATCTGGAGCTTTGGAAATCAAATATACAGACATTCCATAATGACCGTTGGGTTTTAGCGTAATTCCTGAACCTGAAAATTCATAACTAAATAATGGCAGCACATTTATGACATAAAATGCCTTAAACCATTTGTTTATTATTATATGTGGATTTTAAGTTTTATGTTTAAGAAAATTGAAAGCCTACCCCTTTTCCGCCCTTGGAGAGGTGATATACCAATTACCTTTGAGAGTCTTTGTTTTTCTCACTGGAAGAAAGCGAAACCAGGACTGAAATTTACGTCAGGGCATCTATTTGGTTATCAACTCTATGATCACTCGCCCTTGTAAAACTAAACCAAATTAAATTAATCTGTGTTGAAAAATAAATGATGTAATTCCTGGAGGATCCCGTTTTACTCCAAGAATGGTGGCCCGGCTCTTCTGAGCAGCCTGTATGAAAGCAAAGTCTGAAACAGTTCTTGAGACGGAAAAGAGGAAATTGCCTTGAGTGTGGCAGGTGTCTGGAAGGAGCCACTAGCCGTGAGTGATCTATGATCTAAGGGGTCATCATTATAAGACTTAATTATACGTGCATTCTTCCTGAGACCGGAGTCAAAGACTGAGCTCTAAAATTAATCTCGATGTTATTTCTTCTTTGAGCTCTAAAGCGAGCCCAGGGCAGATGAGGAGTCATTCATCTGACTGAGCAGCACAGTGCATCCTCTGACTTCTCTTGGAATGGATTCCTTATGTGGACACGATGTGAGTTGAATTGCATCTGGTTATTGTTTTTAGAGAATTTTGCTGAAATTCAAACTGAGCCTGTTACTGGGAGCTGATTCATCAGGGCCGGCCCGCGTGAGAACCAGAGTGGAACTGGGACGTGTAACAACTAAAAGGTCGCACTGCGGGCGTCCGTCCAGGTACACATTAAAGCGGGGTGGCCCAGGGGCCGGGAGAAGCACATGCAATGCACTCCTGGACTGAGCAGCCTCTGTTAGGACTCTGGTAACAGCTGAGAGAGGAGTGACAGCAGCATGGTGGTAGGAAGACGGGATTTGAGATCAGACGTGGCTGAATCTTGAGCCTGGCTCTACCGTATAGGAGATACAATGTTGGAGTCCGTTCTGTGAACTCTCTGAGCCTGTCTTCCTGCTGGGGAAATAGTAAAACAGTGCCTGCCTTATGAAGTTGTGAGAATTAATGGGAGACTTGTACATAGTGCCTGGAACCTGGTAGGTCTAAAAAAAAAAAATATGGGTGGAAAAGGCAATTTTTCAATAATATTATCAGCAACTCACACATATTGAACATTCATTATGTGTAAAGCACTTTACCTTCTAATGATGCCTCGCACACACCTAGCAGGAGCAGATACCCAATAAATCAGGGTGGGAATGACAACATGGGGCTAAGTCGCTTTAGTATTGACTGTCTTTGGCCATGAGAGGAGAGCGGCATGACCGGTGGGAAATGCCCAGGTGCCAGTGCTGTGGGTCCCCGCAGTGCACACGGAGGCTTGGGCGTCTAGGGGAGAGGGTCCTCGCCTCGCCTCGGCTCCCCCTCTCCTTTGCACAGCTGCACCTTGGCCGCTGGGGTGGTAGTTCTCATTGAGTGTTTTGTGGTCTTGCTGCTTCTGAGTCCAGAGGGTAAAAACTGAAACACAAACTAAAAATGTCAAGTTCTATTCTGCTCCCAGAGCTGGGCAGAGGTTTTGCAGTTTCACCACAAGCATTCACAGGGGCCGCACACTTTGGCAGGACTGAGTCTCCAGATAGCCCGACCTCTGCAGACCCAGAATGCAGCTGAGAATGGGGGAGGTTCTGGGGGGTCCTGGAAAAGACTAATCCAGCCTTGGTTTATCATCGTGCTCTACTCAAACCCCCATGTAGCCAGGGCTCGCTCGGTTTCTGGTTTCAAAATGAAATTTTCACACGGCCCAAATCCCAACCCACCCTAATTTAAAGAAACAGGCACTTGGCATGTGATCCAGACAGATCAGCAGTTGCTCACATACAGCTGTGCACATCTGGCACACAGGTATGGGATTCTGCGTGAAGATAAATTGTGTGGGGACCAAATGCACAGTTGGGAAACTAAAAATGCGCCGCTTCTTGGAAGCAGTCTTCCTGCACAGCAGGCCTCTGCATGAGCCTCATCTTTTCTTCAGGCCTTTTGCAGAAAGCACATCTTCCTCCTGAAGGCCTGTGGGTGAAGCCAGGGCCATGCCCGCACCTGCAGTTGGCTCTGTGCTGCTCCCTTCAAATCAGAACTTGGACACCGTCTCTGACAGTCATGGTCAGGCAGCCTTCCCAGAGGAGTAACTCAGAGCCCAGGCTCCCGGAAGAGGCCAGGTCTTTCCGTGGTACAGCTTCAATGTCCATAAGCTATGATTCATCCAGGGGCCTGTTCTTCAGGGAGAGTCCTTTTGTGACAGTTTCTGAAGGGTTAGGGCCCTTCACCAAACTCGATAGACCAAAAGTCCCTCCCTTGAGAGCCTCATAGAGTCAGTGGTGCCCACTCCTATGGGAGCATATTTCCCAGAGTTCAGGTACTTGTAACTCAAGGGAGGGCCTCAGGCTCATCTGCTTTTCAGATCAGAGGACTCCAGTTCAGGTGCTGAACTGGCCTGGAGAAGACAGCGCGAGGCAGTCTCCTGGATTCCAGGAAGCACTGCTCAGTGGGCTCAGTTACTAAGGCTTGTGGAATGTTCCATTATGGGCTCAATTTCACAACTTCAGCAATAGGAAGTTACTAGGTGTTGGCACAACTCAACTAATAATTTTGAAGGAGATGCTACCCATCTGTTTACTATGCAATGATAATACCAAGCTATGGCCTAGCAAGCTGATCTTTATTCTTGGTTCTCCTCTCCCTCCTTCATATCTATCTATTTATCTTTCAAAAAAATAAATCCAATAAGTGAAAGGGAAATTGCAGTGACTCTAGAGGGAAATACAATCTACATCTTGTCTCACTTGAGTTAGAGTAGATTAGCCATAACATCCATTCTGTAATGTTGTATATGCTGTTTTGGTCTGAAGTTTTTTATTCCTTTTCCAGCTTGATGAACCCCGGATCATTCTTTATAGCTCAACTCAGGTCTCACCTGTTTTATGACTCCTTCTCATACAGGAAATGACTTTGTTCTCTATCCTAGCACTGCATGTATACCAGTCTATGAATACCACACTAGCTTTGTGATTTTCTGTTTGCATGTCTGCTTGCCTATCGTACCGTGGGTCTCTACACAGCAAGGACTGTCTAGATCAGTGATGGCGAACCTATGACACGCGTGTCAGAGGTGACACGCGAACTCATTTTTTTGGTTGATTTTTCTTTGTTAAATGGCATTGAAATATATAAAATAAATATCAAAAATATACATTTTTGTTTTCCTATGGTTGCAAATATCAAAACATTTCTATATGTGACACAGCACCAGAGTAAAGTTAGGGTTTTTCAAAATGCTCACACGCCGAGCTCAAAAGGTTCGCCATCACTGGTCTAGATCTTTCTATTTCCAACACCGATCCCTATTTAAATAAGTAAATATTTGGAAAATTAATTCCAACACTGTTCCTTTGTCCCTTAACATAACTGTGATAGGACCCAGGCATTCCCAGTTTTGAACTCCACAACAGCCCAGTATGAGAATTCAAAAGGTCCTCCACAAAGGTGACCTGGATGTGACCCAGAAACTAAACAGAAAACAGCCACATTCTGAGGTGGCCTGCAATTGCCAGAATTACTTTGGGGTCCTAACAAAGGATAAAATAAGAAGGAGCACGAGAGTGAGAACAGAACAGATTTTTGTTGTTCTTGTAGAAGAGACTCTCAGAAAAGTCAAGTCGTTTTAGGCTTCACTGCTGGGACCAGGGTAAGTGCAAAGATATAAGTCACTGTGGGAGTTGCTGAGGGTTCCCTGAAGGACACCCAACCCAAGAACCATTTAACAGCCACACCTCCCAGTGGAGCCAACCTTTGCCTTGCATGGGCAGTTTATAAAACTCTTTTAAACCTCAGACTGAGCAAAAGCCTTGAGAAGGAAGAGTCTGTCTTTTGTAGAACCCAACATAAATTTTACACTCATGTGGGAACAGAAAGTTGAGAAGAACCAACAGCCTATTTGAGTTTGCTGATATAAATAGATAGGCGATAGAGAGATACTCATTTACCAGCCGTTTTTCTATTTAGTTTTTAGTAATAAAACCCAAAGTACTCACCCAAATTAATGACTGATAAAAGTGCCAACCCCTCTCTTCCTGGTAGAAGAGCTAGAGCTTGGAGTCCAAATAATAAGATCCCATGACTGTGATAAGCTCAGATAATGGGGTTTCTAAGAGGAGTTTCCATGATTTATTATCCTGTCACTGAAAACCCTAGCACTGCCCTAGGTTGCTCCTAACCCTATCCTTTACCTTAGACTTCCTCTTCTCTCCTGCTGAGCCTCTGTACCAGGATTCCCTGAAGCAGTGCTGCCTCCCTCCATATGGTCCACTTGGGAGCTAGGTACCAGCCCATCATAGGGACTGCCCTGTTCCTTACCATGTATGGGGAGAGACACAGCCACTTGGAGGAGAAAATCAAACCCCAGATCCATTAAGTGAGGGGAGGAGAAGATTAAACCCCAGCTCCATTAAGGTTTCTATGGAAAAATACATATTGAAAAGGTAAACCTCTGGGGAGGTAACAGATTTAAGCAGAATTGTCTAGTGCCAGTGGTTGGCAAACTCATTAGTCAACAGAGCCAAATATCAACAGTACAATGATTGAAATTTCTTTTGAGAGCCAAATTTTTTAAACTTAAACTATATAGGTAGGTACACTGTTATTAACTTAATTAGGGTACTCCTAAAGCTTAGGAAGAGCCACACTCAAGGGGCCAAAGAGCAGCATGTGGCTTGTGAGCCACAGTTTGCCGACCACGGGTCTAGTCATCCAGAAACTTTCTATACATGCTATCATAGCCAGCCACCCAATCAAAACCAGCCCATGCTCCAAGTGAGAGAGAAAGAAGCCCAGTTGCCCACATGCATCCGAACAATGACTTCCTGTAGACTTGATCCTGGCCTCATCAGAGCTCTGCACAATAAACTATGCTGCTATGGGAACCTCAGGAAGGCAATAGGAAGAGCTGGGAGGGAGCAGAGAAGAGACATAGCACTAGACTTGGAATTAAGAAGTTGGTCTCATCCACTACTTCACACTTCTACTTAAAAAGGCCCTTAACTTCTCTGGGTCTTATGTTTCTTTCATTACAGAATAAGAAAAATCAACCATATAATGCAGGGGTTTTTTTGCTCACCTTCTTGTACCTTTACAAAAATTACTTCATTATAGGACCTAAAATGTTTGTTTCCAGTGCTGTTATTCTGGCTTATTTTTTTAGGGATTTTGTTCAGAAAGATACTGTTGTGCTGGGGTCCCTTTCAATCCAATTACCAGTTTGCTCTCTAGAAGTCTCCTGAGTCTGGGTCAGCCTCGCCTGCAAAGCTAAGTCTGTTTTCATGTTTGGGTTATGGGTCCATTTGGAGTAGGTATTCATTAAATACTTGCTAACTAAAATAATCACTCATTTTTTAAAACCAACATTGAGAGGTATTCTTTCCAAATTCCAGCCTATGCTGAAAAATCTGCAGCATGCTGTGGTTAAAAGTAACTGGTCCACTCTGAACTATCTTCTGAGTTAGTTCCAGGAAGACCTCCTCTGTCGATGAGACACCAGTTGCCAACCAGTTTGGCTGGGCTGGGAGATCTTCAGAGCATCTTTCAAAGTGTCATTTCCATATTTTCCTGGCATTTATGACATTCTTCAATTATATCTTTTTGTCCAAACCACATTAGTCCAGACCTCTAAAACCAGTCTTTTTCTTCAGAAATTGGGTAAACTGGTAAGCTTTCCCCCGCTGTTTCTAGGAATGCAGCAATCCCAGGAGAGTATCACACACAGGGCATATTTGAAATCAAGGTATTATGAAATCCTGCCTTAGATAGGAGTGGGGCCATTCCTAATGCCTTTGATCAGCAGCTAAAAGAGCAAGACACCTTAACAGCACAGCCCATGATGGGAAGTGTTGTTGGTTTTCAGCACCCATTTCCACTCCAGTCAAGTATCTATGGTCCTTGTAACATTTCACACTTGAACCTCAATTCCCAACAAGCAGATAGGAAATTCTCTCCACAAAATTTAAAGTAGTTGATACAGAGAGCTTTCTTCATTTTCCATTGTCTTCCCTCACCTTGGTAGTATAATCTCTCCCTTCTCATCAGCAATCAAAATAGCCATGATTAAGTCCCACACATCACTGTCAAAACTTCTTTCTGGAAAAACAAAAATCTGTAAGCCAATTTATAATAAGGGATGGACGACTGAAAGAATCTTAAATTGAGATATGAGGGTAGGTGGCATCGTAACAGGAAAAAAGCACCTTAAACTAAAGCGACAGCGAAGTTCCAGATGATAGCCATTGGCCGAGGGAAGGCCATAGAGCATTTGACCTACACTAACTCTGGGAGGTTGTGAAATGTGTGAAACTGTGCTAAGCTTGGGCCAGGAGAGGGTCGGGGTATGTGAGCTACTCAGTTCTATTAATAAACCTGCAGTCAGATGTAAATTTGTTGCTCCAGGGAGCCTACTTCCTTGTAACAGAGAGCAATCAAAGTTTCTGTGTTGGCCCTGCCAGCCCTGCTGGCACTGGGCTCTGAAGAGCACATCCTTTTGGCAGGCAAACTCACAGCCTTCATGGGAGATGTGTGTGCCTCCCAGAGGGGCACCAGGGCCACGTGTCCATCCCCCATCCACTGCCCTCTCCCCCGACCCGAGATGCTCAGGCAGAAGGAGGCCTTCTGTGCTCTGCTTGCTGAGCGGGGTGCCTGTCTGTAGATGTCTAAACAAACAACACTGAGTGGAAATGTCTTGGGGGGGTGGGAGTGGGGTAGGGGTGTTCTTTAAGAATCTGGCTACTGTGAGGGCACAATCCATCATCTCCTAAAACGCAGTTTAAAGTACAGTGTGTGGTCCTATTCCCTTGGGTCTTTCTTGGCTTAGAATTTAATTAAGATCTTGAGGGGAATAACTGTGATGCAAAACAACTGGTGCGTCCCAAAGGGTACATTGCAAATGTTCATGACAGTACAATCCACAGTTAGTTTTCATTTAGGAAAAGTCCCAATGTGAATACACTAAGCACAGGGCATAATAAATGGCATCTTCAGTGTAATTAAACCAGGTCGACTGCACTGGCCATGTGTTTCCTTCTGGGGCCTTGAATGAGACAGTATGTCTGTCACTCAATTGACAGCATGTGATTCAATCAGCCCCGGGCCACTTTCCTGTCAGAGTGGGTAGCAATTGTCTCCACAGCCAGTGAAGATGCTCTAACCCTCACCCATCTGCCCAAGGATGAGGCCAATATCTCAAAAATGACAGTTCCTGCACCCCACCACCTAAAAGTGAGGGACCCAGGTGCTTCCTCTAAGTGGCAGCAGCCTCCGTGAACCTGAGGATGCCCGCATAATCAGGAACCCTCATTGTGGGATGGGGTGCCTTCGCTTGAGAGCTGTCAATAGACTACTTTGATTTGGGAACTAGAGAAAAAATTTGAAACAATTGTTTTATTAAAAACATATCAGTTTGAACTTCCTGATTCTGAGGATTGCCAAACCAGAGAAATGCAGCTCCTTCAATGATTCATACTTCTGAGAGGAGGAGGGCTCCTATGGCATCAACATATTTCCAAGCTTGGAGCCTAACTGAAGTTGTTTTACTTTTTGTGCTTTGTATAAAATGAATTAATTTTTAAATTAATTAGCAAGATGTTTATCTCAACAGTGTCTACATTTATTTTAAGATGCTCATGCATATGCAGAACACATAATTAATTCAGCCTTCAGGTAATATGTGATTTCTGTGAGCATACACAGATTATTTGTGTTAATTCCACAGTTCCCAGTGGCCACTGGGAATCATGAAAACCTGAAATTACTGCTGGTACTTACCAGGCATAACAAAGTTTCTCATGATGTATTTTGAACACTAGAGACATAAAGGTGGCCGTTGACATGATAGGTGAATATTAGGTGAAACCACATCTGAAGATGCTGATAATTGGGGGAAGTGGGATAGGGTCTGTAATGAGTAACTACAAGCTCTTCCTGTGTTTCCCTTCTCTTTCATCCTTGATCTGCCACATGATTCAGTGCATGATCTGGGAAATGCCATTTTTGCTCTGTGTACCTCACGTCCTTCAGATGGGACATGGTAGGTGGGATATGAGGTAGAACAGCAGTTCTGAATCTTTATTTATAAATGTCACTGAAATTTTTATGAATTGTAAGAACCCTTATGGGGAATGACCACTGAGAGAGCGCCCCACAAGGACACTGGGCATGGCCATGGAGCTGTGATGATCTCTCTTTTATTTCAAGCACCTCCTTTGCAGAGATATCATAGGGACCGGCTCCAGGGAGGCATCTGGAAAGCATGTAGCCTGACCTGCAGCTGTGCTCCGTTTCAGTTTGTTCCAACTGGTGACCCTCCAGGGCTCTTTTTCTTCCCCGACCCAGACATGCTCTTTCTCCCTGGCTGCCCTGGCCCTTCCTGGCCTTGTAGAAATAATCGTGCCAAAGGCAAGATGATTCCACCCAGGAGAAGGGCCTTACAGCATTGTCTTGTGTTAAAATGACTTCTTCAGCCCACTCTAAGCAGTTCATTCTCTCCTCCTTGACCTGATCCCCTTCCTAAAGGCCTCTTCATACTTTAGAGACAGGATTCTTTTTACAGGCATCTTCCACTCAGAATGTGTCAAGCACTCAGGAGTGGAGGCAAGTAAGACAGAACACATAGATTATGGATGCTGGTGTCTTCAAGCTTCCTTGCTGGTGCAGCACCATCTGATCAACATCGTGTAAGGAGAAAATGCAGGGGTTGGTCATAATGTCCTCTATCATCCAAAGTCTCACTCTTCCTGATTTACAGCAATCCCCTCGTCATGGCACCTGAGCACCATTTCTTTGAAGTCACTATTTTTTTTTTGTCATTCTCTCATTGTTTTCTATATCTGTGCCATCCAATATAGCAGCGACTAGTTGCATTATCTATATCTACTTGAATCAATTATAATTAAAGAGAAAGCTCCTCAGCTGCACTAGCCACATTTCAAGTGCTCAGTCACTACATACATATGGTTTGTGGCTATTGGGTTGGACAGCACAGATGTAGAGCATCCCCACCATCGCAGAAAGGTCTATTGGACACTAATGATCTATACATACATTCAGTAAATGCACACTCTGTGTCAGCACCTGACTGAGTTTTGAAAACATAAGAGTAGGCAAGATAGGTTTCTGCACATGGGTGTTAGAGGAGGCAGACACAGAATGATACCATCACAATACTCTGAGCCCCTGAGGTGGAGACGCGAGAATATATCCCAAGTAGTGGCCACAGCACATAAAAATGTACAGAGTCCTAAAAACATTGCACATCCAGAGAAGGATGGCATTTCATATTGGTCAAATGTAGAATGTGTCTAGTGAGTAAAAGAGTGGTCATAATGACTGATAAACTAATGTGAAAAGACAGGCAAGGTCTAGATTTGATGGGATCTTGCATGCCATGCTGCTTTGGTAGTTTGTTTTATACAGGTTAATTCTTCTACAACCTGATCTTTAACTAGTTTGATCACCTCAAATTTGGTTTCTTAAAATCAAATACCATTTTGCCTCATCTCTTTCAGAACCTTATTATAGAACCTTTTTACAAAACTCAGACACCCGAGCTCCTGTCTTCTCTCTAGCTTAGCTTGTCATTCTTCCAGGCACTTCTCCTTGAGTTAACATATCCCATCGTCATGTTGTATGGTTGTTGGAAGATACACTGTATGGTGTATGTTTGTGTTTAAGTATTTAGAAGCTCAGAGATGTACCTTAAATTGACAGTGATGATGACGACGATCACAAGGAAAATGAGATACGCCAATGCCCAAATAGAAATGCTGAGCTGGTCACAATAAAGACACAATAGGAGGTAGTCCAGCAGCTCTTCGTCTCAGAGACTGAGCATTTCCTTGTAAACTACATAAATCCCGCACCTGTGGTTGAGCTTTGTCTCTATGTGCCTGTCCTAAAAGCAGCATGATGACCATTCAAAGATGTACACCATGAAATCACGGCTGCATTCTGGAAGACATTTACTGGACACCTGATGAGAGTTGAGACTGCTGTGTTCATTGTTGACAAACCTAATGGGTCTGTGATGAGAAGACGACACTTGTTGTTATCATAATCCTGGCTTCTGGAATATTCATCACAGATTCCAAATCCCTTCCACTGCTGTCATCTCCTATGGTCTCAGAATATCCCTGGTAGGTAGATAAGATCAGGCCTGGTATCCCAGTTTTACAGATGGCAAAACTAAGGTCCAGGGATATGAAGTCATTTCCTGATATCACATTAAACTAGAGAACTAGAGCCAGACCTCTTATTTTTCAAATCTAAGCTTTGAAATGTGCTCTCAGAAGGCAAGTTATGTAATTACAGCAAATTCCCCTAAAATCAAATTTTCCTTACAGATTGGGATGAAACATCCAAGCTGAGGGAAATAAAAAAAGAAAAGAAAACATGAGACCCTTGACAATTGCATGTGGTTAAAAACAGACACAAAATTCACAGCAGCTCAAAGCCCTAGATATTCCTCTCATAGTCAACAGAAACTGGAAACTGATTACTTCTGGAAGTCACTGAGGTCAAAATGTTGAGGTGGCCACCACCATCAATGGCCTCCCTATTACATAAGAATAAGGAAGAGTTGCTTGAGTTCAAAGTTTTCTTTCAGAAGAATAGAAATGAAAGTGCATCTATATCTTTACTCACATTTCAGTGGGTACAAAAACACTGTGACAAATGTCCGAGTGGCCACACTGAGCAGTGCTGCAGAGCAAACGTGAAATAAGAAGTCTGTTTTGAGCCTTCATCCAATTGCAACTGCGTAGCTGCAAATAAATCCCAGCACATGTTGTTTTAATTAATGGAAAATAATAAGATAACAGTCATGATCATGGGGCTTAACCAACCATACAGTTAAGCCTACATTTGTTTTCAATTACAGTTAAAATGTATTCAGTTGAATACAGCTTAAGTGGTAATTGCATTCTTTACAAGTTGCTAATAATCTCTGGAATGGCAATTCTAATAAAAATTTTACTCTAATGGGTACATGTCCTGCTTCCTCACATGTCAAGGCCAGTGAAGTCATTAGCGGCACTAGCCGTCCAATAGTCTATCTGGAGAGTTGGCCTTCTGTCCAAAGCCCACACATGAACCACTCAGTGTGTACTTAACGTGGGAAGCGGCGTGGTCATTTGATTGTGGTTTTATGCTCTTTCTCAGGAATGCTTCTCAGGGGCAATTGTGCTCTTGGAGAGCGGCTATTTGTCACTGCCTATCAGAGGAGGCCTTCGACAGACTACAATAGGAAGCTCAGCCATCCCAGCTACAGGGACTTAACTTCACTTCGAGATAGTCACTGACCTCCCCCCAAATTTCCAAAACATCAATCTCTGTTTAATGGGTGGGTGGCTGTAGGACTGTACTGGCCACAACATTCCAATCCAGGAAAATATGTCTGGGTGCACACATGGTTTGATAAACTGCTTTTAATGTTCTGAGTCAGAGAAAAATCTCAGGCCTACCGTTATATGCTCCCTTTCTTTTCTCATCTCCCAATATTACGACTGTGTTTCTCTACCTCAATTTCTCCTTCCCTACCATGCTCCTTCTTTCTTCTTCTCTTCCTGCCATCCCTATGGAAAAATGTCAGGGCAAATAACAGGCCCAGTCTTAGAGTCAGAGAGCCTATGTGGGGTGGCTCTGAGCTGTATCATTCATTTGCTCAACTGCCATCTCAACTATTTGTCACTCTAATGATTCAGTTCCACATCTCTGGGTTTGGAGAGCTGTTAAAATTCAAGTAATTAGAACATTATTATCCCCCAAATCTACTTGAACTTGAGAGAAAGACAATAGGAGCTTTGCCCAGAAAGAAGGAAGGAGATTTAGAGAAGGAGGGACAGCATCTCGCAATATTAACAGAGTCCAACCCTAGAAGGAAATTTGAGCCTGTTGCTAGTAGTGCTTTTCTAAAGGCGAAGGTACAAAGTTGTGCAATAAACACATATTAAACACACAAATGGGAGTGGAAGTAGTCAAGAGAAACAGATGGCAGAGACATGACTGTACTCATAACCAACAAGTAGCCATGGCAATGCTTGGGCCATTCTTAAGTTTGCATTATTAAGTTTTCAAAAGGCAAAGTCAGCCACTATTCCTAATAGTTTATCTCTTTCAATGAATCCTTCCTCTTTCCTTTGTCACACCTGAGGTACTCTGATAGAAGAGGCACAGGTACTATTTGGTCTGTCATGGTGTGTCTATGGGAGCTTGAACAATTATTTTCCCTTTTTTGGTCTCATTTTTTAAACTGATAATTTTAAACTGATAATTTTAAAGGTACTTCTGACTATTGTGATTCCACAAAATTAAAGTGAGGGTTAAGAGAGATGTTGTTAAGGCTTCTATCCACCTCCTACTTCTAGAGTTCCATGGAAGTTCTGTCTAGCCATCCTTCTGCCTTCTAATAGCACTTGCTTGGGTTTTTGCAACTTCAAAGGGAGTGAAGTAGCCCCATAGAAAAATCATCATAATGGCTGAAAACTGGCAGCCACCATACTAGACAAGTGCTAGAAAGATAGTATGGGGTTCTGTATTCTTAATCCTCCACTTACTCCCCAAACGGCACCACTGTCATTAGGGGGTCCTCAAACTTTTTAAACAGGGGGCCAGTTCACTGTCCCTCAGACCGTTGGAGGGCCGGACTATAGTTTTAAAAAAAAAACTGAACAAATTCCTATGCACACTGCACATATCTTATTTTGAAGTAAAAAAACAAAACGGGAACAAATACAATATTTGTATTTGCATGTGGCCCGTGGGCCGTAGTTTGAGGACCCCTTCCATAGACCATGGTGTACCCCAATATTGTTTCACCCACTGGAATTTCATTGAGTTCTAACTTGGACCAGACATTAATCATTACATAGATTCTAATTTGGATTAACTAAATTGTCTCCTCCCGAATAATATTTTTAGTCTTATCTCCCACTGATCCCTGATATGCACTCAGAGCTTCAGCCAGACATGGTAGCTTACAGTATTAGTTTTCTATGACTGTGTAACAAATTAACACAAACTGAGTGGCTTAAAAAAACATCCCTTTATTATCTCACTGTTTCTGTTGGTATGGAGTCCAGACATGCCTTCGCTACATTCTGGGCTCTCTCTGTGCTAATCTCCTTTCTGGAGTTTAGGTCCTTCTCCAAGCTCACTTGCTTGCTGGTAGAATGCAGTCCCTCAGATTATAAGACGGAGGTTCTGCTTTCTTGTTTGCTGTCAGCTGGGGGATACTCTAAGCTCCCAGAGGCCCCATAGTTCCTTGCCAAGTGGAACTCTCACGAATAGCAACTCATTTCTTTAACGCCAGCAGAAGACTCTTTCTCCAGTCTGCTAAGATGGAGTCTTATATAAGAGAACACAATCACAGCTGTAATTATCACCTTACCTTTGCCATCACACATAATCCAATCATGGAAGTAGCACAAACCACCTCTCACATAGTCTAATGGCTAGAAGCAAGTCACAGGTGCCACAATCACTAGGGGAAGGGAGTTAGTTATACAAGGATGTGATTCCCTGAGAATTACCTTGAATTTTACCTATCATAGTTATCACTTCAAAAGCATTTTCCTCACCCCTTTTAGACGTAAGCTTTTCTCTGCCAAGGAATTGCCTATGCCTTTCTTTGCCTATCCCTAAAACCATCACTTTCATAGATGACTTTAAGTTTGCCCATGCTACCTTCTGGGCTTCCATTGCATGTATAATCCTCTAAAGTCACTTACTCCTCTGGAATGCATTTCAGTTTGCAAGATCTTCTCCCCAGTATGACAAATCTTCTTCAGAGCAGGGAACTAAATTACATTCACTCTCATATCCCCTCCCCACTCCCAACCTCCACAACAGCACCCTGAACAGTGTTTTCTACATAGGTGGTAGTTGGCAAACAAATACTAGTAAAATTCAATAAATTGAACCAAAGCATAGAATTACAAAGTCTACAGGGTTGGAGCCGAGCTTTGAAGTCATCTAGACCAAACTATCTCCCTTATTGCTCTTGGCAGGAGGCTACTGGCATCTCTTCATGTTTCTACGTCCCATCTGCTATCAAACATTTTTATGACATTTATTTCCTCATTATAGTCCTTATTGTGCTTTATTTATATATCTGTGAGGCACAGAACAGTTGGAAATTATCCCTTCCTTTGCAATATTTTCTTCCCCAAAGCCCCAGCCAGCCTAGACTCCCTATGCCCATGACGGGTCTCCAGGGCTGCCGTGACAGCATTACTCCCCACTTCCCTATGTCTCCTCTGTCTCCTCCATACCTCCATCATCAATTTCAAACTTCCTGTCTTGACATTCAAGGCCTCCTTACACTTTGAGTCTGTCTTTATCACCTCCGTTATTTTCCCTATGTCTCCCTCCTTTGCTCCCACTCCAAATTCTGGGAATTCCTCCAAGTTTCTCAATATTCCTGGAATCATCTTCCCCCATTCTCCCCTCCTCCATTTCCCCATCATCTGTCAAGCTTTCTCTTATTTCTCTTATCTTCTCTAATCCTAAAAAAAACCCTGAAGTTCTCTTTTGACACAATAAACCAGATGTATATTTAATATTCTATTAGCTAATATTGCCTGTGGCTATTTGACCACTGAAATATATGCAGGACAACTGTGATAATGCTTTGACCTTTGTCAGAGTGAAAATCATAGCCAGTTTCCAATGTTGGACGTGGGAAGGAAGCCTACAATGAACCAGAATTAAGTTATTAAGTTGTCCTGATTTGCCCATGTGACTAACTCAAAAAGGATAAGAATGATTTGGGGCTAAATGTGTCACCCTAATAGGTCTTTCATCATTTCAGGTAAAGGGTAAACTAAGCAATATATATATAGTCCTGACCTGAGATTATTTTTTCCATTGCGTTTTAGAGAGTGGAAGGAAGGGAGGGATATTACTGCTGGGTGCCTCCTGCAGAGGTTAGTTCTCATAGTTACCAGGTGTTGTGATTTGGGATAAATTAGGTCAACCCTCGGACATTCAGATTCTTTACTCCAAATGGAGATGCTCCTGGTGATATCTAATAATGTCAGTTAAATAAGTTCACATAAGAAAATGCAACAAATTGTAAAATGTATGTCAAAGGAACTTACACTCTTCCAGCAGCATTTCTGACTGAAGCTTGTGTCACATCATCAATGGTGATTAGCTGTGGGAGAGCCGCTTCCTTCTCACAGGGCCTTGATTTCTTCATCTTTGAAACCGGGGAACAATTTCCTGCCTTGTCTTCTCAACAAGCTATTCTGAAGATACCATAAAAGAAGTGAAATGAATATTTTAACTAGGAAATGTGTGAAAATATAAGGTATTGTTTTCATCATAGTCAGCAACATTGCCATCCCAGAAGGAAGTCACATGAGCTGTCTACATTCCCTCTGTTTTCTCCCTTTCCACTCTATCCATTTCCACTTACCCACCTCACCTGACTCATGTGTATACATATTTCAGGTCCCAGGTAATCCTCTTATCCTTTCCCTGAACCACCAGCCCAGTCAGTGATCTCCTAGGTTCTCAGTCACTCTACACCCAGCCCATGGACATGGGACTGTCATGGCTCCCACCTGGGGACACCCAGCCAGAGATTTATTTTGGGCTGACTTTAGGAGCAGTCACAACTTGACTTTGTCCAATAGCAGGGAAGTTTGGGGAATTTCTAAATACAATCATTATTGTTTCTCACAATCTGAATGATTTTCAAATCCATGGTTTCATAGAGGGCTTCTACTATTTTTATACTTGCTAGACATGAGCCAGGAATATTGCAAGATTGGTACATTATTATATTTTTATTTCCATAAAAGTTTGTTTACATAATGACAATCTTTGATATGCAATGATATGCCATTCCAAGATGGATCCAAGGAAATAAAAAACACTTGGGTAAAAATCTACAATATGGTAAATTTAAGACTTGATTTCTGACATCTTTAAACTTCTTGTTACTGAAGATACTTCCTGGATTGAATACTTCCAGCTTTATTCATAAAAAGAGGTATGTGAACCAATTTTATTGATTTTTAAGGTCAAGTCCCTTTTGAGAGTTTCAAAGCTTCAGAGCAATGTAATGTGGAAGTCTCTTCCAGATAACTTCCTTTTATCTTTAGTCTCATTCTTCTGTTAATGTGTGTTTAATATTCATAGATTCAAATTATCAGGGTAAAATATCATTTATCTTTTCAGTTTCCTAGTTTATTCTTCACTTTGTAGTGAGGCAGAAAGAAAAGACATAACATTAGATGATTGCTGGAGTTTACCTAAATGTGTAGATCATTTTTTCTCTCCAATATAATCTTTACCATTAAAGTTAGTGGCTATTTTATAAGTAGTTTGAATCAAATTCTCAGAATTTATCCATCAACTCATGTACAGTTTGATTCCATTCTAGTCTAGTCTCTTTTTACCTTTGCAAATTGTTCTCTTTACTGTTTAAATAGAATTAAAAGAGAATAGTTTTTTCATGTAATTGGTCCCACAGCATTCATACCCTCTTCCCACACATATCCCTACCCTCCATGTCACTGAGTGAGTTTAGGGCATAATTTGCTAATTTGGATATTTGAGCTACTGGTAATTGAGTAGGAAAACTCTGTGATGCTCCAGGTTCTCTTCAAATAAAGCAATATTGCAATTTTAAATTATAATTATTTAACAGATTAATTGGAAGCTTCTCCTACCCTCAGTATTTGGGAGATCTTGTGGGTTGAAAAGACTTTTGCTCCGTGAAACCAAAGATTCCACTTCTGTAGGTACTAGATTTAGAGCGAGGAAAACAAAAGCAACAAAGCAGCACAACCAAGCCAATAGCTGGGAATATTAGCTTTCCCTTGTTGTGTAACAAATGACCACACACTCACCAGCTTAAAAACACACTCATTTATTATGTCACCGTTTCAGTAGGTCAGGGGTCTGGGCACAGTGTATGGGGTTCTCTGCTGAGGGTCCCACAGAATGGAGTCAGTTTGGGGCCAGGTGGGGCTCTCATTTGCAGGCTCTGGGGAAGAATCTGCTTCCATACTCTTTCAGGTTGTTGGCCAGATTTAGTTCCTTGTGGTTGTTGGTTGTTCGACAAAAGTCCCATTTCCTTGTTGGCTGTGGCCCAGGGTTGCTCGCTGCTCCCATGGCCACCCACATGCTTCCTCTGGCTTCCTGTGTGCCTCCCTCCATCTTCATACAGCAATGGCCCATCCAGTCCTCACACTTCCAATCTCTCTGACTTCCGCTTCTGATTTTAAGGATGTATGTGCTGCTATCAAACCCATCTGGGTAATCTCCCTATTTCAAGGGCCATATAGCATAATACAAAATTGAAGCATGAGGTATCCTCTTATTCATATGTTTGAAGAGTTAGGTCAGGATAACGGGGAAAGAGATCAGTTTAGAAACTCTGCCCACCACACTGGGGTATGTACTGTTCCAGGTTTTGAGGAAGTTTCGGACACCAAGAGACTTCACCTAGAAGATGGCATCTAAGACTAAGACCCTGAGTGAGAAGGAAGGTTCTGGGAAACAAACAGGAATATTTTAAACTGCAATGATGAAGGCTCTGCAGTGCTGCTGGGATAAACCTACAGGAGAGGCACAGATGATCTAACAAGGAGAGGAAGCAGCAAGGAAGAAATAAACACAGTTTTGTTAGGAAGGATCCAGAAATGCCAGGCCTCCTATTAAATAAACTGACATGCAAGTGAATAATCAGCGAGCAGGCCGAGCACACAGGATGGGAGAGCCAGTGAACACAGGACAGAGAGTCCTGAAGGAGAATCCCAGGTGATGGAAAACACCGAGTAAACATACCCAGCTCAGAGCCAACAAGCTGCTTCAAGGCTGAGAAGTTCCAAGATTTAGAAAACGGGGGTGGGCTGTAGGGTGGAATCCGGACATTTCACTGGTCTGGCTAGTAAGTTGAAAGGAGAAAATATATAGTAGCTATAAGTAGGACAGCTACATAATTCCATTACAAGGAAATATAGGCCTCAAGGCTGAAAACTAGACATCCTGGACTAGGCATCTTTCACTTTTCAGCCTCCTGGAATGTTATTGCAATGATATGGCTTTATCTTTTCCCAACTCCAGGAAAATAAAGTGTAAAATATTAAAGATGATGAGAATCCTTAGGGATCGTCTAGTCCAATCTCTTCTTATAACCTGGAAAAGCAAGGGCCAGAGAAAGAAAGAAACATATCTGGGTCAAGCAGTGAATGAACCTCAAGAACAGTCAGTTCTAGGGAGAGAAGCCTTCTACTCCCAGTCTGGTGTCCTTCCTCACACAGGGGACTATGTTCCTCTCTCTTCACAAACTAGCCTTCGAAGGCATATCTCATGCTGTTTAATAAACAACTAAAAGGTAGGTTTTGCCCAATGTTGGATACTCTGTAAAACATCATTGTGGGTCTTCTTTTAGGATTTTTATAAAAGCTTATACATCTGTATTTCATGCTGTCCCCCTCCTACTCCTTAAGAACATTTAGTTTTTCATGCAAAAAATTTTGGAGTCAGAGAAAGATAAATATCACATGATCTCACTCATTTATGAAATATAATGAACAACATAAACTGATGAACAAAAACAGACCCGGAGACAGAGAAGCATCGATCAGACTGTCAAACCTCAGAGGGAAGGTAGGGGAGGGTGGGGGTAAGGGGAGAGATCAACCAAAGGACGTGTATGCATGCATATACGCCCAACCAATGGACACAGACGCCAGGGGGCTGGAGGGGGGGGGGGCGGAAGGGGGTATAAGGACATATATGTTATACCTTAATCAATAAAGAAAAAAAGTATTTAAAAAATTTTTGATTTTACTTCAACTCCCAATAGCTTTTAAAGTGTAAAGATGTGTGTGTTGGTCAGAATAGGTCTTACAATTTTATCAAATAAAAATATTTTAAATAACTTCATATGTGAAATAAAAGTTTATCCCCCATCAAGTACTAGGAGCATGAAATGTGGATAGTAATGCGATGTGAGTTCTGTACTGGAGCACTAACTTGATAAATAACTAGCTGTATGAAAACACCTCGGTTCCTCCTCTGTGAAAGGTAGAAGTAGGAATGAGTGGTAAGTGCCACATGCATGGGCGGTGAGCTGTGCACTGTAAGCTTTAAGGGAGTGCCATTCTCACTGCCGTCTGTAAGAATGGGCTCCCCATGAAATAGAAAAACTGTGATGTTATATATGGTGTTATACCGGAAAAATGCATCACAAATGGGAACATTTTTAAAACATTTTGAAAAATGGAAGATACTATTAGACCATCCCTCCCAATAATCATCTCACATTTGACTGTAAATCTTCAGAAATCTCCCTTGTTGGCTGAGAAGAATAAAAGATACTCCTTTTGTTCTGGCTGAGAAGAGCCCTTTTGCTGTTGAGATACCATCTACACTTAGTGAGAGTCCTGCTGAGTAACTGTCCAGCTAGCGAAGAACCCAACAGCAGTTGGAAAAAGGAGAGTGTGTAGTGATGAGCTAGGATGTCTTAACATAAACAGAAGAGAAGCCAAAAATTGAGGAGGAGAATACACAGGGAGGAGTCCAGTGGGAAGGCTGTATATTCTGTAGGCATGGTGACAAAAACAAAAATTAAAAGTGCTCAAAATTAATCCAGCCAATTTTACTAAGAATAATACTGTCTAATTGAAAAGAACTCAAGTGGAAGGCGTACCCCCACATGTGCATATCCTTCAACATTGATTCTTCTAATGACTAATGCAGATTCTTTTCAGATTTGGAAATCACCTTGGGCAATCAAGTACTATGACAGATATTTGAGGCCTCTACTCTAAGACATACAGGAACTTTAATAGAGAGAGTTATGGATTAAGAGAGAGGAGGGAAAGAGAGATCCAGAACAAACTTTCAAGCATCTTTTTTGCAGATTTATATTTTTATATTATCTAGTTTTAGAACACATAATCAAATAGGAAAGTCCAGTGATTTTAAAGTTAGGAAATCTGTTTCAACTTGATTCACACCCCAAGGTGACCCACACACTTCATTCAGCCCCTGTAGCTCTACAAATGCCCACTATCTCCTTAGACAAGATCCAGCCTCGGCCACAGGAGGGACGGGTGGTGTTTTCTACTCTAGAACTACTGATCACAACAACAAAAATGGCCCCTGTGGCACCCTGATACTTGGCAGTAAAGGAGCAATGGAGCAAGCAGCCACATCTTGCTTTGGTTTGGGGAAAGCGTCCTCTGCATGGCTCTTTGATGGACACTGTAGAACAATTATCAGAAATTAAGCTGAATTCATGCATTTTTTTTTATGTTTCTCAGAATAAAGCTATAGGAAAAGTGAGCTCTTCATTCATGAGCATGTATTCATTAATTCAAAATGAATATAATAAAAATGTACATGTTTATGAGGTAGGTGCCGGGAATGAACACAACACTGAAAAATAGAGCCATTCTGCTCATAGAAGTATTGAAAAGAAGGATGAAATGTAATGGTTTCTCAGGAACCTTAACAAATAAGAAATGATACGAGGTTTTTGCTGCCATGGATCCCTGCCAACTGCAACGGGAGTGATGTTTTTGAATGTTCTTCCCATAGCTGACATGTAGCCACATGGGGATTAGATGAAATAACAGCTACAAGGTGCATAGCGTAGTGGCTCACATTATCAAATGGACGCTCTTTGCCACACCACAAGTGCTCAATAATGTTAGTCCAATAATTCATGGACTCGTGTATTTCCAATTGCCCAATTCCTCTCATTCACGGCAAGTCCACCTTTCTCACATGAATCATATTTGTTCATGATGATGCCAGGCTATGTACTTTGGGCACATACGGAAACAGACCCACTTCTGTGGGGCTACTCAATCCCTGCTTCAACCACCAGGATCTGAACCCAGATGATGATACCTGAAGTCCCAGGCAGGGAAGGGACAAAGAGCATTAGCACCCAAACAAAAACTCAGTCATTAAGTGTCTGTTGTTGTTTTCCCAGTTATCTTGCCTGTGCCTCTCTGTCCAAGTCCTCCACCACCACACCTACCCTGTGAAAAATGTCAGTGTTTGGGGGCATATTTACTTAGCCATCTATTCACTGGCTCTGGGATTCTGTTTTGTTAGATCCTGTCGTCACCACCAGGCTGGAAGCCAATGTTTGTACTGGGTGGGAGTTAGAAAGAGGCATAAACAGAATCAACCCTCTTGTGCTTTAAAAAATCAGGCTAGAATTATATACATATTTCATGTCAGAAAAATAAAATGTGTCTTGGCAGTGGATGGGAAGTTGGAGCGCTCGGAGGGGGAGTGGAGAATTGGCAGAATTGCTCCCCTTTTCCTTGGCCCCCCGCCTGACAATCATTCAACTCTTTGCTCTTGGAGTCAGCTCCTTCCCCCTCTCTGAGGCCTTCCAAGTGCTACAACTTCCTTGCTGTCATCCCGCACATGTTGTCAGAACCCAGAATGGCTTCAAAAGGAAGAGCACTTTTACAAAATGGTGTTCATTCCCTGAATTGCTTAAGGCTGGCTTCAAGTCACTGGAATGAATCTCCTTAACTTTGATTTGAGGAAAAAGCAATGTTCATATGGCAAGACCAGTTCACAGGAGGCTTAGACGAGCTAAAGGAGAACATATTTAGGAATTTACCTCTCCGGAAATGGAAATCCCATTTCTCAGATTTGTAAAGCACTAACATTGTTATCACCTAAAAAATATTTTGCTAGATTTCTCTAAACTCAGTTGTTTCCCTCTGGCTTGAGTGATTCTGTTTCTCTAACTCCTGGTGTCGTTTATAAACACTCAGAGTTGCAGTCCCTTTTGAATTGTTATCTGTACAAAATGGGGCCCTTGCCCTAGTCCTTGAGATGCACCCTTTCACTAACCAGCTCCCAGTGCTTCCACTGAGTTCCCAAGAAGAGCCTCTCCATTGTATCCTGTGTTCCCCCTCAAATTCCCCAGGAAGTGCTGTTCCTCACCAGGGTCTTGGAAACCCTGGAGACTTCTGGTGATGGGGCTGTTTGTGTTCGTGAGACCCCTAGATACAGGTTCTAGAAGGTAGAGATGAATTTTCATAGGCGTGCAGGGCAGCTTCCAGGCCACTGCTTTCCCACCCTCCCTGAGAAAACTCTCCTCATTTGAGACTCAGGTCACTAGCATGCTCTCATCTGTGTGTCTGTCATCTGCCAGCCTCTATATAGGTCATCCCCTCATGTTTAGCACCTATTTCTTAATGTGGCAGAACATCTTACTCTTCGTCTTAAATTCTAAAATGCAGTGATGACTTCAACCACAATCTTAGAACCTTGCTAATTTGAATGGACCATCCTCCCCACTAAACAATTCCCTACAAGCCAGACCCTGGATTCTTCATCTCATAAAGCATTCTAACCCCCACTAATATATCATCTTGGGAACCCACCCTTCTAGCTTTGTTTAAACAGTGCAACAATATAGTTTAATAGAGAAAGATATCATTCAAATCCAGGTGGCATATGCAGATATCAAAATGGAAACAAATACTATAGTTAGCCCCAAACAAAAGGTTTTGTTTGGAAAGAAGGAAAAGCAGGGGATGGGAGCGGGTAGGAAAAAATAATGTGAGTGTTGATGACCTTTCCTCCTGCAATAAATGTCTACCCCTTTGTATTGGGAAACAGATTTAATACTTACTAGCAAATAAATTAGATGTAACTCATTTCTTTATCATTTCTGCTGTGTCTCCATAGACTTGCAAGAAAGGATAACACTGAAATCGTCCCATGTCATGACTTCTTGGGTTGTTTGTGGTAAAGAACGCGCCTTGTGCCACAGGACCAGTGACTGGTCTTCCCAGCCCCAGTCCCACGGACGATCCACCAAAGGAAACCAAAGGTCAAGTGCTCCATCCCATTAAAAATGTGTGTGCACTGTTCCAGACCGCTACACTTTCCTTTTGACATGACTAAAATAGGAGGCTGGGAAGCTTGCCTTATCTAGACTTGAGTCCCAGATCTTGGCATTGTCCAAAGCAATCCAGGAATTCAAGTTACACTAATGTAATCTTCCTTCCTGAGCCAAAAAAAACTTTTGATGAATCTTCTACACTTACTTTGTAGGCCATACATTCTCCCCCAAATGTGAGTGTTGATGAACTGGAATCGACTAATTTCCGAGAATTTTCAGGGCAAGGGAATAGCCCAAACACTTCTGAATGTTGCCGACTTTTTGTTGAATGGCTAAGCCTCCCTCAGCTCTGTGTTGTCAGCAGAATTAACCAGTCTATATCATTTTTTATAGATTGTGAAAAGGGAGGACCTCCAGCCTGACCCCCGCCGGGCCCCAGTAAATCTCGCAGCGCACAGTTAAAGACACTCTTCTAGGCTTTATTTTCCTACCAGTCCATCATCTCCTCCCATGCACTTTGGAAACTAGCAGAGCTTCTTTTCATCTGAGGTTCACAGGAGGACTTTCGTAAACATCTGCTGAAGATCCAAATAGGTTATGAAGCAGGGTCCAGTCTGTCATGTGACCTCCAGCCTCCAGGAACATCTTACTATGTTCAAACAGGGTTGTTTCCTTGCTTGAAAGACTCTGCATTTCCTGCATGTGCCCAGTAGCATCTTCTTTTTCACACACTAACCTTATGGGATTGCTTCCCCTAGATGACTCCTTTCTACTTAAAGTGCCAACACTTCACTTCTTCCTTTATTCCAGTTTGTAATGAAGTCTTTCAAAGTGGGAAGGAATTAATGCAATCGCAGGCCCTACCTCCATTTATTTGAAGATTACTTCATCTTTTTACCGGCTGGGTTTAGAGGCTCTTGGAATATTAACTTGGAAATCTCTTGAGATCTTTATTTCTTAAAATGGTCTATTCCCAGGGTCCATAAACAGTGTTATTCTTATATTAAGACCAATACAGTGGGGCCTTGACTTATGAGTGTCCCGACTAATGAGTTTTTTGAGATACCAGCTGTCTCTTGGCCAATTTTTTGCATTGAGTTGATAGAGTAATTTGAGTTAATGAGCTCCTTAACGAGCTCCTTAACGAGCTCGGTCTCAGAACGAATTAAACTCGTAAGTCAAGGCCCCACTATACCTCATTCTATAGAATTGAGTGAGAAATAAATCCATGTTCATTTTGCAGATAGGCTGAGACTTTAAAGATAATTTCTATACGTAGCTGCCTACCTTCACCTCTCACCTCAGGAGCTGTCTGTTCTGTCTTCCCTTCAGGAGGTAGAGTTGGAGTATACCATTCAAAGTTTTCCGCACCAAAGATAAAGAAGACAATGAGGCAGAGAGGTCCTACCAATAACCATATGCTAGTGGGGGCCCCTTGGGCTTCAGCTCTTCTACCCCACCCCTTCTCCTTTGTTTATAGAAAACAAAAACGAAGTGGGGAAACATTAAAAAATATAAAGAAAATGACAATGGGAACTCATAAGCCACAGCCATGGCTAACTATTATTCATATCTTGATGAATGTCATGTTTTATTATGAAAATTATACTTTATATAATGTGGATTAAAAGTATATAAAATTTTGTATTGGCTTATTTTTTTATATATATATATTATTGATTTTTTACAGAGAGGAAGCTAGAGAGATAGAGAGTTAGAAACATCGATGAGAGAGAAACATCGATCAGCTGCCTCCTGCACATTCCCTACTGGGGATATGCCCGCAACCCAGGTACATGCCCTTGACCGGAATCGGACCCGGGACCCTTCAGTCTGCAGGCCGACACTCCATCCACTGAGCCAAACCGGTTTCGGCTGGCTTATTTTTTATACATAATATAGTACAAGTGTTTTTTTCAACATGAATAAAAACTGTAATTAACATATTTAATAATCAACTAATGCATTATTAGCAAATACATCACAATCATTATTCGTTTTGATTCTGAAATTGTCTCTGATTTGGGTTAAGGGAATTCCTCAAAAGCTTGCTTCTAAGTTCATTGAACATATCTCCATCACTACTGGGTTTTTTTTAGCCCTTATAGTCTGGCTTTCCCACCAAAAATATTCCAAATTTGTTCTCAGAGTTATCCTGCCCTCAATCTGGGTTTAGTCATTTCTCCAATGAGCCTGGATTTCTTTTAGAGGGAAATATAATTAATTCTAATTTTTTGAAAGGCAAAATGCTTGTTTTAAAATTTTTTTGGTTTTTAGTGAAGTTAAATTTTTCTCTAAAATGTATCCTTGCTTTACATTTCTTCTTTCATTATTCTCTTTTTAATTTAATAATATTTTAAAATATTTTTATTGATTTAAGAGAGGGGAAGGGAGACAGAGAGAGATATAGAAAGATCAATGTGAGAGAGAAACATCAATTGATTGCCTCCCTATATGTACCCTAGCTGGGGATCAAACCCACAACCTGGGCATGTGCCCTGACTGAGAATGGAACCAGTGACTTCACTCAAACAACTGAGCCACGAAGAATGACATGTATTTTTAATTTAGATTAAACCATCTGTTTCTAAAGGAGAAATAAGTTTGTAATTTTACTATTCTAAATGGTGGTTAAAGCCCCCAAAACACTTTCCATAAAACTGTGAGAGACATGTTGCATAATCCAGCCATGTATCAGGACATCATCTCAATGGTCAAATTCAGATCCTCAGCCCGTGGGAGCTGAGTCCCTGTATGGAGCTCTCTGCATTACAGAGGCCAGGGCACACCTGCCTACGGGGTAGGACTGTAAAATATTAGCTGGTGGGAACAGTAATGGCACTGGGAGAAAAGAATAAGTTTGAAGAAAACAGAATCAGTGACAGTGGAAGGAGGCATCTCTGAAAGGGAAGGAACAGGTTCTTTCAGATGTAGTGGTGGAAAAAAAAAAAAAGGTTCTTTCTCCGGAAGGACCAATTAGAAAGGAAATCAGAAAACAAGAGTGGCCATTCATAAAGAACTTGACTTTTATGGAGAACTACCAGGCGTTTGAAACATTCTATAAACGCATGTGGATGGGAGAGAGTATCCCTCTGCGGGCCTAGAAACATCTAAATTACATGGTCATCACTCTTAAAATGAAATTACAGCAAGAAAATTAAATAGCAGATTCTATTTTGGGGCATGTACACCAACCATAAACTCACATGTTGAAGTCTACATGTCATATCTGAGATGGATTTGCTGTCAGGAACACTTTCATCTCACCCACAAACATCAGTGACCTCTCAGGCTGCCCCCGCTTGCCCTGAGACACAGAAGTGACTAAGAAAACTCTGCACCCACCTCAGCTGACCTGTCGTCTGGGCTCCCCACCACACTGGTCCTTCAATGGCTGCCGAAGCTGCAATCTCTTGACTTTCCATTTCCTGTGAAATCACAGAATATATTGTCCATTTAGGAGACTCTTAGCCAGAGACACAAGGGCCATCAAAACACTCATAAGCCGAAACCGGTTTGGCTCAGTGGATAGAGCATCAGCCTGCGGACTGAGAGGTCCCGGGTTGGATTCCGGTCAAGGGCATGTACCTGGGTTGCGGGCACATCCCCGGTGGGGGATGTGCAAGAGGCAGCTGATCGATGTTTCTCTCTCATCGATGTTTCTAACTCTCTCTATCTCTCTCCCTTCCTCTCTGTGAAAAATCAATAAAATATATTTTTAAAAAACAACAACAACAACAAAAAAAAAACACTCATAAAAGTTTTCAGAGAGGAAGGAAATTAACTGATTGTGTCCCTATAGCTACCTTGCTTCTTTTTTCTTTCCATTGATTTTCCTTTGATTAAATTCCATCGCTCACTGGAACCAGAGGGCCTATCTTCTCAAGTCATCATAGCCTCCTCTGTATTACATTTCCATGCTAGTGTCTCTTTAAAAAGAAAAAAAGTAAAACTAATTTTGTTTATTTTCTTAGGATGTAATTGTTTTAGAAAAGTTGGAAATGCAAAAAATATATATAAATAAGAAAATACAAGCTACCTATAATTCTAGCATCCAGAATTGACCACTGTTTACCTTTTAATGTGTATGCTTCCATTCACTTTCTCTCATTCATGTGTCTTCTCTATGTGTCTTTATGTGATTATGTCTCTACCTCGCTGTCTGTAAGTATATACGTACAGAGAGAGACAGAGGCAGGGAGATAGTCCCTCCAAAGTGTGTGTGCATGTACACACGAGCAAGGAACAAACTTTTGATTTGTTAAGCTACTGAGATTCCAGATTTATTGGTAATAACAGACAGAGATCATCCAAACCAATGCTGTTTTTCTAGCTGAGGTGATTGACAAACAGGTGTGCACAACTGGAATGGATGGATGGTGAAGGAGAAAACGGATGTAATTAAACAAGAGGGACCAAGAACACACCTATGATACGTAGGCAACCAATTTCTGAGTGCTTCAGAGCCAAACGTATTTTAAATAGTTCACCAAGGATTGAGAAACCACAGTCAGCCTGTCAATAGGTCATTTCGTTCCTATATTCTTTCTCAAGTATTTGCTCGTGGCCTGGAAGGTGTGAGACCACAGGATAGGCACCAGCGATACATTAAGGATTAATGTGGTCCCTTCTTTCAGGATGTGGCTGATGATGAGGAGAAAGATAAGCTTCTTTATAATTGTCAGCAAAAAGAGCTCTTTCCAACAAAGAGCTCTGAGGAGAAGAAAGAATTAAGGGGAGAACCTAATAGTCTCAGATCCCATTAAAGACTACCAGTTGTCTCTTCCTTTCCCTGATAAATTACTAAGGTTTACAATGAATTATCCTTAAACTTTTGCCATCTTTTTACTTCTAGCTTTTAAGAAAACTCTAAAATCTCTAAAACTGATCAAAGTTATCAGTGGTAAAGAAATAAAGTTAAGAGCCCAGATAAACCAGTGATTGGAAAATCCACAGTCTTGTTTGACTTATCTGACTAACTGTATTTAATTAGAGAAGATTCCTTAGAACTTTCAGAAAATTGGGGTTTTCATGTCAGAAGCCCCAGACCTTACTGTTACTTGACTCATCTGCTTCCCTGAGCTGCTGGGCCAGGCTCATGCCAGTGGTGCAAAGGCAATGCGGATATTTGCTGAGGGAGCCCTGTCCAGTGCCAGGCAGGACTGAAGTCTTCTCTGCCCTGGGCTGTGCCAACAAGAGTCTCATATCAGGTCCACATGCCTAACCAAGAGGAACCATGGCTACCATCCATTTACCAACAGCGGGTAGTGATTTACCCATAAACCCTTCTCCCCACACTTCAGGAGAATGTCTCTTCTCTTTTCTATATGATGGGAATTACCTTCCCGCATGAATTCGAGCATGTGGAACCGGAAATCTGCTTGTGCCCCTCCAGGTGGGCCACATGAGACACATCCCTACCCTGTCATCACTCTGAGAGCCTGATCTGGACGTCACTTTTTGCAGTTTGAACCTCTTTGCCTTGGAATGTCACACCACACAGTAGAGTGGCCTAACAGTGTCTGGGTTACCCTTATCATTCAACTTATATCTGTATCAGAAAGTAAATGAAGAAAAGGTTCAGAAAAGAATTGTGTATATCCTTCAAATCAAGAAAACACCGAGATGCCGTCTTCTCAAAGGGAAAGTGATGTTTGAGCAAGAGGCCTGAAGCTCTGGTCATGTTAGATGGTACTGCCCTGGGGGTGGAGGCCAGGAACATTTGAGTCTTCCCCTAATCTCCCAGTTCCTTCTTATAAAGTCCCTAACAGCATTATAAAAACAAGGGGCAACAGCAAAATGGGAAGTTAAAGTACACGTTATTATTTGCTTGGTCAACACCAAATAAACAAATACAGACCTTTCTGGCGACGTGTCTGAGGGACATGGCAGATTATCAGATCCCAACCCAGACCCCAAACTCTAAAATGACTATCTCATCTTTGAATCTTAACATCCTTGGGCTGCACCCATGGTGCAGGAAAAGCAAGTTATAAATAAAGAATGTACTGCATGGAAAAAGAAATAAAGTTAACCCGGAGACATTTCAGAGACAAACACAATCTTTTATGAAACCAAACAACAAACAAAAGAAAAGTTCTCTACCATAAAATAACAGCTCTATCATAAAAAGTAATCTCCCATCTCTAGGTCAGTAAGTATCCTGGACCTAATTCCTAAGTGATAGAGAAGGATTGTGGGTGCTAACATCCACCCTGAGGATAAGAAGAAGAGAAGAAATCGGAGACCTCTGGCCTCTCACTGACCTGGCCATGTGACTGGAGGAGAAAGAAAATGTTGACACACTCTGCACTGCCTGCTCGTGAATATGGCCCAAACGGCAGGAGGCCACCTGGCATGGTTAGTTTAGTAATCGTTCCCTTAAAAAGAAGTGGAAAATGGGACAAGAGGGCGAAGGGATAGGTTTGCCAAGCCCCTACACCTTGGGGATTGGTGGGGAAAGGAAAAAGAGGGGGCTGTTATTTATTTTAAAGGTGGGTATTTTGTTGCCACAGTCACTACAATTACTATGCCCTGATGAGCCTCTTACACGTTGGAGGGGCATTTTGTAGGGACTCCTGCAAGTATCACAAATCCCATGAGTTAGGTGTTTCATCCTTACTCTGTAGATCAAGAAAATGTGCCTCAGAAAGGTTATTTTGACCAAGGTCTCATAGCTGTTAAATGTGACCTTGAAGTATCTGAATACAGAGTCCATCCTATTTTTTTAATGGGGTTATAGAACTGCACTATTAATTAGAACAGGTTTGGAAATCACTTGATTTTTTTCTTATTAGTCATTGCAATGTGGCCCATAGGGAAATATTCAAGAAGATAGACACTGAGTTATATTTTCTGTACACAATGGCACAAAGCTGGCATTGTTCGCCATGCCCTTTGCAGAACTCTCTCAAAGGTGTCTTGATACTGTCAAGAACAGAAGCTTCTTCACACTCAGAACTTCTACCTCCTTCCAAAGGAAACATTCTTTCTTCCACGTACTCATAATCACCTTTATTCATATGCTTACTCACTGCAGAGGGCTAGGTACCAGGGTTAAAACAACTATTTAGTGGAAACAATGGTAGGAATATGTGCATATATACTATATTAAATATATAAGATACTCACTGCCCATTAAGGGAGATATGACTGACCTCATTAACAGGTTCTATAGAATTGAGGATTTCCTGTTGTATACATAACTGCATATGAATGTACCATCTAAATATTCATATATACATACAGATAAGAGCATACACATATATCCACATTCACATAGCACTCACTATATGAATATTACTGTTGTTATAATTGAGAAACAGGTAGATATCTAGTTTCTGGGATGTAAAGAGCTGGAAGGAGTGTCACTCCCACCCTTACAACCAAAAAGCCAGAAAACTACAAGTTCACAATCCTCTTTGACCATATCAGAGAGTGGGGTGAGTAGAAAGAAGGGGCTGGGGAGAAGGCTATGCCTGAAGGCCTCTCTCCCCTTTCCATCGCCTGCACAGTGGTTTCCCAAGTCAATCTCTCAGGTCACATCTGACACTTTTTCTTTCCTTCTCAAACTCTGTCTCTTATTTCAAAACCCAGAATTTTAAACCTGCTGAGAAAACACCCCAGATCATCTTCGTTTGATTTTCCCTTTGAAAAAGAAATTAACCTTCTCTCAAAAAAGAGGCCACCATTAGAAATGCTGGGTAATTTTATATCGTTCAAATTTTTTCAAAGAAAGGCAACGTTAAAGCACAAGTGAAATAATGAATAATGACAGGGCAAGATTTCGTGTGCGTGTTGTTCCTTTGTTTTTCCTTTTACCGATTACTCCCATCTTTATAAGATGGACAGTTTTCTTATTCACCGTCAGCCACCATCCCTGTAAATCACACCCCAGCCACACAGTTACTCAGCCATTCTCCAACCAGGTCATGCCTTTGGTTGTCTGTTTCCTCTCTCTGGAATAACGGCCTCACTGGAAAACTCTACCCAGCCTCCAACATGTATATTGTCATTTTCCCTAACTTCCTCGGGGATTTGAACTCAACCTGCCTTTCCCTTCTCAATGATGTACGTATACCAGTTTCCACTATCATAGAAGCTACTGGCCAGTTTTCACTGTGGTTGTTGACAATGCAGTCCTTCCTGATGACATCACGCCTCTGACGGTGTGGATTGTCATATGTTCCCTTGTAGCTGGGTCCTAGCTGGCACCTCATAAATGTTTGAGAGCCACGTAGAAAGAAGGGACATACACGTCACAGGAGAGCTCTTTCCAGCTCTTCACAGGCCTTGTGTGCAAGGACAGAACATATTCATTCTCTGCAACTTGCCAGTGACCCATTGTCTTTATAGGAGTGAGCTCTGGGACAAAGGCAGACACTACAGTTCAGTAAAATGAGTACTGAAGGCTCACTAAGGTGAGCTCATTTTTTATGGGCTGACATTCAGAGAGTTGTTTAGCAAAGAAACTGTTGAGTATAATGGCTAACCTCAAAAGCGTCCAACCTTTTGTTCACATGAACCAAACTCTAAGCCGCAATTCAAAAGCCAACACTCAAGCAAAGTCAAGAAAAGCAAAGCACACACCTCATTTATTCATTTGGCCCCTCACCAAAATGCTCTATTGTTGCTTGTCATGTAACAGACATGCAGGAAGCCTCAGCTGATCCATCCTCCCAGTCTTGAAGGTGGGGAGGAGTCAATGGTGCCCATTCACTGGACACAGATTCATCTAGAATGGCTGGATAAGGCCTCATGCCTTCCCTGTTCCCTGTCTGGGTGGCTGCTACCTCTTGCCTCAAACATTGACATCTAAACAATCAGCAACTTCTACCAATAACACTTTAATAACCTCCTTCACATTCTCAATGTAGCATCTGAAACTCCATAAACAGGAGTGAACTAGTAGCAGTCTGAAGTTGTCATCATTGACAGCTTGTGATTTATCTTAACTCTCCCTCGCCATTTGGCCACGACTTTAAGTAAACACTTTCCGTCTTCCTCATGTTCTCGTTACTGCCACCTCCCACTAATAAGAGAGACTGCCAAGAAAAGCATCCAGACAGTTCATTTACCTCCCAAACTTGCCTGAAAGTAGCCGCCCCAGTTTAGACAAGGGGCGAAGCAACTACTGCACATTTTCAACAGATGGAACAATGCTTCCCAAATTATTTACATTAACATTATTTGTTTTCAGGATGTGTGGAACGAATGGGTAGCTGAATGAAGTATTATGACGCGAACTGAAGACACCAGCAGTTCAGGCAGCCCGTTGATGGTGAGAGATGGAGATGGGCCATTTTGCTTTCTAAGAAGCTGAGGAGCTTAAGGTAGTCTGTCCTCGCTAAGTTCTTGGTATCGCCTTGTCCGTCAGATTTGGTTCAGATTTATAGAGAGGTTCCTCACTTAAAGTATTGTGGCCAGAAGACCCCAAGACTGTCTCCTTCTCACCCATCAGCCAGGGGATAATATGGGTCGAGCTAGTTGGCTGCTGTGCTATGTAGCTGGCCTCCAGAAAGATAGGTCCCCCCTGAATTTCCTGTGAGTATCACAAAGCCATCTCTAGTAGAAATTAAGACACCTTCACTCACTAAAATGATGGAGCCCTTTTGTGATTCAGCCTTCCGGAAATTTTTAATGGCCCGCCCACACACATCCAAAGTGGCATTGGATATCCTAGAGAGGGCCGTCATGAGCACCATATGCCTAGCTGCAGTTCTTTCATACCTTTTCAACCAAACCAAGAGTAGAGCAGCATGGTCACTGGCAGATGGCTGGCCACAGACAGGAAAAGGGTGAGCACAGACCTGCTGTTTCTTCAAGTGCCCATTCTCTCAACACATACCCTGAGGCTGACATCATGGGCATTAGTGAGGACCGGAGGATGCCAGAGCGAGCCCTCTCAGTGCCAAAGTCAATCTGTGGCAGGAGACTCAAAATTCTGTTTGGGAACTCACATGAACATTTCTCATTTGGAATGTCTTAAATCATCATGTATTTATTAAGTGTTTATTGAGTGCATTCAATACCCAAGGCTCTGTGTCAATCTGGTTCCATGGAGGATCCTTGAAATGCCTCTCCAGCAGTCCCCTCTGCAGTGGAGAGGCAAAGTGCCATCCAGATGCTAAGTGGTAGACCTAGAGGGGATCTCTCAACTATCCTGTGGCTGAACTGCCCAGGTACTGTGTGCGCCTTGTCCTTGGTGCTCGTCAGAGAACAGCAGAAGGTGCAGTGGTCGGGGCTGAGGTTGCTTTATTCTCACATCTGCCACTGCAGAGAGAGGAGACACCAGGCTGTGCAAGCCCAGTCAGGGAGCCTGCAGAACAACGGGGAGAGTGCGAAGAAGCTCCAAGCACTGTCCCCGAATTTGTCATTAGAACATTATCGGGTGTCTGGTTCTCTCTCCCTCCCTCTTTCCTCTATTCTTCCCTCCCTCTCTTTCTGTCTTTCTCCTTCTCTTTAAGGAGTCGTCACGAATATTTCATTCTGTCCTAGCCTCCTGTTAAATCCCGAGTTTCCCATTCACAGCTGAGTTGCTTTCTCTTCAATGGCACCCCCTTTGCGCAGAGCAGTGATGGGTTAGCCCGAGTGAAGAATTATCGCATCCTTATCTAAGCAGCCTGGCCACACACTGGCAGGCCTCACTGCATGGGCTGTAGGGACCCAGAGTGGACCAATGACCACATGTGGGACTTCAGCTCCTGTTTTCGGAGTCTATATAGTTTGGGAGAAAGAAAGACCACCTGAAGTGGCATGTGGCCCTTATCACTTTGACACATTTATAAAAATATGTAGGATTTTGATATCATGGAAGGATGATATAAAGTTTCTATATTTATAAAGGGATTAATACTTGAAGTAGCAAAACCCTGCCACACACTCTCCCAACAATCCCCCCACCTCCACCACGGAAGTCTCAGGCCACCAGGACCAGACCACAGTCCCCACCTCTCTACCTCCCTAGCCCCCCGCCCCACTCCCCTACCCCCGCCCCTTGTCCTGGGCCCTCTGCTAGCTCCTGGTCGGAGAGAACCTTGTGCCCCAGGAAAGTGTGTGGCCTGGGCTGACCTTCCCCTCCCTCCCTGACCTCAGTGCTGGTTCTGCTCAGTCTCCTAAGTCCCTGAGTCCGTACAGGAGGCCCCTTGCACATAAGAATTTTTTAAATCCCTAAGGATTTCTGCTCTCTGACCAACCAAATTGTACCACAAAGTCAATTATGTTTTTATGCTCCAGGGAACACAAACCCAGATGCATGAGCCTACAGCACACATGGTGTTAACACGGACATACACCTAGATGCCCAGAATGCACACTCAGACACGGAAGCCACACAGAAGGCTGTGCCGGGGGACAGATGCCTCCTGGGCTGTGCACACACTGCACCACACCGTCCTCACTGACATCACTGCTGTCGCTCAGAGCTCCTGGCTCTGCCTTTTGGGCTTAATTCCTTCGGGCTGCAACCCAGCGGGGCCTGGCCTGGCCTGGCCGGGGTGAGCTGTGCTGGACAAGGCGGGGCAGGGCAGGGCCAGCCAGGGCAAAACCGCAGATGGCTCCAGGTGTCAGTCTCCGCCTGAGCAGGCTCCGGAGTCCAGGGTGACTCAGGCCCTGCCGGACTCGGATTACTGCAGCTTCAATCGCCCTGAAATGGCCTTGCACCCCCACGCCCCACGCCAGCCTTCCCCGACTCCCCACCCGCCAGATGTGTGGTATTCATTTCAGCCTCGGCCCAAACATACTGTCTGACCCAGAAGGAGCAGGAATCCATGCTGCCCTCGGGGCTTCAGAGAAGAGGCTGGGTGTTCCTGCCTGAGCCGGAGGCTCCAGGGAGATGCACCAAGGTTCTTTCAGGCCTGACCCTGCAAGCTGGGCTCCATCTGCTGAGCTCCACGGAGCTCCGGAAGCCAGGGCTGCTCGCTCCGGAGTGGGTGCTCAGGGCACAATTTGGGGAAGATGGTGGGTTCCTCCAGCATCCTTTGTCCCTCAGCAAACAGATCGGCTCTGACTTCATAAATCTGGTAACACCCTCCGACATCCACATTTTGGCCCAAAAATGTTATTCATTGATGGTGTGAGACATTTTCATGGGGGTCCATAGGAAACATCCTTATTGGCTACTTGCTGGGTGGCCAACACTGTGCTGGGCCTTGTTCCTGGGAACTAAAGGTCAGTTGGGGCATCTATAAGTCACACTACTAAAGCAGGGGGGGAAAAAGCAAACAAACAACAAAAACCAACTCGTATCTTCATCTCCAGCTATACATGTGACTTCGGAAAGTTGCCCCAAGGCTCGCTGAGCTTTTTTTCTCTCAGCTATAAAACAAGAAAGTCTCTTCACAGGTTCTTTGAGAATTGTATAATATTCTGTATACCTTAACAATATTAATGACAAAAATAATCATTGTTACTCATTGAGTGCTTCTTTACCCACAGCAACTGGATCAAACTTTAATCTCATTTAGTCCTTACAATGCTCTTAATTTTATCCTGTTTTACTGTAGCTAAATTAAAAAATCTGCCAATAAAGTGTGGGAAGATAAAGACAGAACCCCTGTGGGGATATTTAAATTTTAACAAGGGCTCTTAAACATAAAAATGTTTATAAATCCCAAGGTATGAATCTCAAATGGTGGAATTTTTCACCATGTGGCAGGAAGCAGGAAGATCATTTTTGATAAGAGATCTTGCTAGTTCCCATTATTTGTAACACAAAAACTTTTCCCTAACATTTTTCTTTAACTTTGTCCAAGGTCAAAGGATTAGGCAATGTGGAGGTTAATCTTACATGTGTGACTTATGAACTTTATAACCACTACTACTCTGCTAATATCACCACGCCTGTCACTCACCATCACCAACAACTCTATCACCAACACCTCTACATTTACCACCATCTCCACCACTACCACCATCACCTGCACCAACACTAACTACTACCCTAATGCCTACAGCTCCAGCTCTACCACCCCCACCCCACCCCCCCTATTAACTCTATCACCAATAACACCACTTGCACCAACAGCCCATTAGCACCATCTCCAACAACAACCATTACAGCTATGACCACAGCAGCATGTACAGTGAGCAAGGCCCCTGACACTCATAGTCCCTAAGCTTTACTAGAACCCTATACAAAAGACATTTTATCTTGTTTTGCTTATGGGGAGCCAACATCTCAGAAAAGTCTCACGACTTCTAACTAGTGGAGCAAGGATTTCACACCAAGAGTAGTTGAGTGGGGAAAAGTGATCTTCTCACTTTAGTTATCCTCCCTTCTCCACGCATTTGTCTTTATTCTGAAAGGCCAGACCCTCTTTGTCTTCTCTGGAATATAAAATGGATTTCCCCTTTCAGCCTCTGTTGGCTGCATGTACAATGAAGTACTCTTGCCTGGGAGTAATTGTCTTAGTTTACTAAAGTGACAACAGAGTTAGAGTCACTACAGAAAGATAGAGAAGGGAAGCTTGAAAGAAGGGTTAGTAAGTATTTAAGAATCACATGTGAAACTTACAGTGTCACAATACATGGGTCCTGAGTATTATCTAAAGGCAGCAAAGCCTTTGCAGCCGGTGGGGAAAGTCCAGCCAGGTGGGGGAGGAAGAGGGACGGGCAGTGGGGCCATCTTCCTGTCAAGATGGGGGTGTCGAGATGCTGTCACATTGGAAATGAGGGCAGCCTGAGACTGGGGTTAGCACCCAATGGGAGGATTGAAAGGATACTTTGAAGTCTAAATAGCATTTCTGAAGAATGCTGGGCAAGAATTCCAGACTTTTATAGAGGGATATGGAGATTGGCTATGTTTTGCTTTTGAACACTATTTATTTGCAGCTTTATAGTACTTTCTGTCATAAATCTCAACTGAAATGGATATTAAATTGCGAAAAAAAACACAGTTCATGCCTATTTTTCACACCACACAAAAGACTTTTAGTGTAAACTGCCTTGATGAGCATGTAGAATGGAGTTTGGATAATGCCGTTACCCCATTTTACACTGGAACTAGTGCCTCCTCGGCCCCACTAGAGAGAAAATTTATTTATTCCTTGTTGACATTTGCACTTAAGAACTCATGTGACCCCTTGATCAGTAGAACTAGGAATCCTGAACTGTGTTTCTGTAATATAAGGAGAAGGTACCAAAAAGATATAGGTGAGGTGACAATGCTGAGGGGTTTTGTGCTTAAAAGGTTAACATCTCTACCTTGCTTTCTCAGCATCTCATTTTCTAAACCAAGCATGACCAGACTCTGTCCCTCTGAAGACATTAAGCCATAGATTCTCACTTTTGTTTTGTCTTGTTGGGTTTTTTTGCAAGTGCCCTGCAAACACAATGCCAAAAAGATGCCGTGCAGCAAATGCAGATCACTGCATGCAGTTCTTACATGATCGTCCATGGAAAGGGGCTCATGATCTCATTCTCCTACCCAGGAGGACTGGCGGAGGAAACCTGATTAGCCACCTCATCTGATCCACTAAGATAAACTCCGGGAATGATGAGATTTACACACATTTGAAACTCTTCCAAGCATTTTGTTCTTCCTTATATTTATTCAAGTAAATAAATAGATAGCCTCATCAGAGAATTTATAGATGTCCTCGGACCTGCCATACAAATGTGTCCTACAAGAGCTTCCATATGAGTATATTTAACATTCAACTTGTAAATATATAGATCGGGCTCACAAACTAATCCCCGTGAAACAGTCCTCGGGGCACTCATAGCTGCTAAGATTGATGGTTTAGAAACCACATTCTGTTGGGGAACAAGATAAACTGTCTGTGTGAGTCCTGGGGACGCCACAAAGCCCGAGAGGAAGCCTCCTGGCTGGGCGAGGGCCCCTGTGAAGGGGGGAGGCTGGCGCTTCCCCGAAGGAGCTTGGGCTCCCACTGCAGCCTGAGCTACACAGTCAGCACTTGTGGCTGGATTGGCTGCCTCTAATCCCTCTGGGGAATAATCTGAAGGTTGCATTCATAGTATTAATGATTAGTAACTCCAGTGCCCACAGTTGGCATTAAAAACAGCATAGTGATAATTACCTTTGGTCTTAAAGAATAAGTAGCCCAGGATGCCTGTGCCCCCTCTAGAAGAGGCCTTCTCTCCCCTGCAGAGTAAACTGGCATCTTTCTTTGGCTTATTTTGGAGAAATGGTTTCCAAGCCAGCATGAGCAGCCTCCGGAGTATTTTCTGAGCCAGCTTCTGGTGGGGTATTGGGCTTCGGTGTATTCTGAAGAGAGCAGTTGGCATACTCAAAGAATGAGTATATTTGTAAACCGTAATCACATAAATGCGAAGGAAAACACAGTGTCTGCCAGCAATGTCTCCATCCTGTGTGTGGACTAGACGAGGGAATGGTGGCATAGACTAGCACTGTGGGTGTCAACGCTGGAAGGGACTTTAGCATCACAAGGGCCAAGTCCACAGTATGCCACTTTGCCAAGGCCACTCAACTGTTAAGTGGTAGATCTTGGAAGAGGGACCTGGGCTACTAGCTCCAGTCCAGGGCCCATTACTGTACCAGTCCCTTGGTTCCCTCATTTATAAAAGAGGAGCAGCAATATTTATCGGGCAGAATACATGTAATGACTAAATGGTCAACCTCTGGGTAAGTGCCTCACACAGAGATTGGCCCCCAATAAATATTTAATAGGTTATTTTATTACCAGGTTATTATTTCTTGATGCCTACATCTCTAATGACTATACCCTTCTCACCATGTTTAGGGCAGATGCTACATGTACCCCCATACCTGTGTAACCGGGTGTGATGCTGAGGGTCATGCAGGCTGGGTTTGAGTTTCCTGCCACAGAACTCATCTCAGGGTGATACAAGAGATGAATTAACCCATATAGAAAATGGTGTCTTTATGAAATAAAAGACTTTATATAAACTTGTTGACTTCTACAGTATAGAAGCACCAAGGACAACCCAGGCAGGGAAGCCTAGAGCCTTTTTACTTAAGGTTTCCTAGAGCCTGTCTTCACAGATCAACACTCATAAATTCTTACTTTCCTTGGGAGCACACTGTTGTCCATTGTTTCTTTAGTTAAAAGAAAAATAACTTCCAAACTCAGGAATTTTATTTTAGTACCCAGCAAACCATCTATCCTAGTTATCAATCAAACCACCTATTCTCTATTCTAGAGAAATGTAGAAATGTATCTACATCTTTACTGTGCATATTTAGTTCTTCAGATATTGCCTAATGTGTATAATTACAACTGTGAGAAAGGGGCCTATGCCTGTGACAATTCTGTGTTCAGTGTCCTCATAAGAGTCTACAGGTAAATTAAGTAACAACACTCTAATGATGTTATATATAAAGGTGTTTATCTTGAGCCTAGTTTCCTTTGACCTGGGTTTTTAGGCTTGGGTACATTATTGCCATTAAAATTTAGTATTTTGCTCCAAAAGAGAACCTCTCTGCTGGTAACAGGGCATCCCTTGACATAAGTCAGCCAAAGACGACTATCATAGAATCCACGTCACACATAAATTACACCCAAACCACACGTCACACTATTTCATATAATGAGAATTTAAATTTCATTGATCAGAAAGTAACAAAAACATTGAACATCAAACTCCAAACCCCAATTCCCAATGGCCTTTGCAAAGAGCTCTGTAGTGAACCCACCCTGGTGTCTGGCTGGGCTACGGGCAGCCATGCTCGCTAAGTTGTGTTAAATAAAAGCTACTGGTGAGAGAAGTGCAGCGGAACAGGGAGGGGCTGCAAACTGGAAATCCATGATTCAAGGAAATATCATATCGAAAAGGAGAAATCTCATTCCTCTGAAGGAAAACCACTGGAATAAACGTTGTTCAGAACCTCTTTTCTGTGCTCAGTGAAGTGAAGAGGGCATGGCTTCTGAAATGGCATGCTGGTCTGATGGCAAGGGTCTCACATGACAAGACAGATGGCGAAGGGAAGAAGTGGCCTGATGGTTTGTTATTTTAATGCGATGACTAAATTAAAAACAACAACACATTCATTAATGACATGAAAGACAACTAAAAGCAGCACCTGGAAGAAAAGAGGAAGGGATGGAATAATAAGAATGATGACAGCTTTGGGGAAACCAGGCTAAACAATGTATGAATTCAAATTCAGAAAAGCAATGATTGAGCATCTACCATATGCAGGTCATTCTGCTAGGTTTTCTACTATTGCTTAAGAACTCAAAAGCTGACAGAACTTAGGATTAGAAAATACTGGAAATACAGACAGCAAGGACCCCTTTAAGAATGTGCCCATCATGCTTTTTTTTCTGTTGCATTATTATTGCAGGTATTTGATTTATTAACACAGCACAGGGTAGACTCCTTACGTAATTGATAATGAGTAATTCTCAGAACAACCCTGCAAGATGGGTATTATTTGCCCTGTTTTATAGATGAGAAAACAGGCTTACAGAAAGTAAGAAGAAAACACAGCCAATGGGCAGTATGTTGGCTTCAGCTGCAGGAACAAATGACCAGGGACTGGGTGGCTTAAACAAAGTTTTATTTCTCACAGTCAAGGCTCCAGGTGCTGGCAGAGCCCTTGTCTGATGAGGACCCACTTCCTGGTTTACAGAGGGTTGTCTTGTCTTCTGGTGTCCTCCCAGGGCCGAGAGGGGGAGAGGGAGAAAGAGAGAGAAAGGAAGAAAGCTCTCACCTGTCTCTTGTTATAAAGGTTCTGGTCCCATCCTTGAGGCTGCAGCACCCTGACTTAATTACCTCCCTCTCCAAGTGCATTGCGTTAGGGACTAGGCTTCAACAAATGAATTTGGGGGAGACAAACGTTCAGTCGGTAGCAGACAGAAACCATAATCAAATGTATGACAAAAAGAAACTCGCCTATTTGAAAAGGACCTAAGACAAGAGAGCACGAGGTATTAATAAGAAAAATTTGTGAAAAGAAATCCCTGCCTAGACATATTCTTTATTCAAGACAATGAAAGTATTCTCTAAGCACTGCAAAAAGGTAATTAAACAAAAGAAATTCTATTGCCTTCCAAAGAATACAAATTAGCCTTTTGTAAAGCAGACAGGAAATAATGTAAAGGGCTCTGAAGAGGGGGAGGGGCAACAGTGTGAGCCCCCAAATCTGTACCCACTCGAATTTTTGTTCCTATGCAGTGGAAAATAAATAGAATTTATCATACTCAAAGGATCTGAAAAGTGATTTACAGATATTAACTGTGTAAATGACAACTCCCTGAGGAAGAAACTAGCATTACCTCCACTTTACGGATGGGGAAACTGAGGCACACAGAAGGCAATCACTTACTGGGCTCTCACAGCCTTAAACAGTGGAACCAGGGTTTCAGCCGGCAATCCAATCCGATTCCTCAGTCTGCCCTTCACCAACACCTGAGAGAAACTAACTGACAAAACAGATGGAATAACTCACACCCCAAATCTCTGCACAACAAAGAGGCCAGAAAGAGACTTTTAAATAAGAATGTTTAGAATTCTAGAAAAGATAAATCAAGAAAAATGCCTGAGAGAAATAATGGATGTTTGGAGAGAGGGATGAGGAAATAGGCAATATTGAAAGGGAATCAATATACTAGTGTATTCTAAATTTGAAAGTTATACTCAGTCACTAATTTCTTTAATCTCCATTGATATGTGTGGTTGTATACTAGAAAAAAACCTGAATTTGACACTGCATTTGTGTTTTTTTTCTTTACTATATAAGGTTAATAAATGTCCTTATTAAGGTCAAGCTTAGGCAAACACTGCATTTGAATTTGAATCTAGATCTGAAAAATTCTCCCAATATGAAGCAGAGAGAAATTAAAAAAGATGGAGAAAGGAAAAGAGATTGGATAATACAAAGCAAATGCCAATATACATCTAATGGCTATTCAAGAAATAGAGAAAAAATACAATGAAGCCAAAAGGTAGAGATCTAATTCTGACATTTATGCTTTCATTGTTGTTTAGCTTTTGCACTTAATTTCCTTTACAGTTTCTGCTTTAACCCAAAAGATTTTTTCAACCAACTTTCACACATATGGGATTTTGAAAGTCATCTATTTATTATTGGTTGCCTTTTGATTGATAATTTTACTACATTTTGTTACTTGTTATTCATGGTAAAATAATCTTTTGTTGTTTTTCTGATCTCTGTTTTCCCTGATTTCAGGAAAGAACTGAGTCCTCAGAATAAAAAGCATCCTGGATTCTAACATAGTTAAAAAACAACAAATCTAAATTGCACAATGCCAAAGATTTAAAAAAGAAAATACAACTTAATCCCTTCCCCAGCCCCCCAACCCCCCTCTTCTTACAGTTGGAGGGATTGAGCAAAAAAAGAAAAAAAAGGAGAAAAAAACCTCATGGACAACAATGTGCTGATTGCAGGGGGCGGGGGCGGGGGTGGGGGGGTGGGGGGTAGGGAAAAGGTGGAGGGGAGCTAGGGGGGTGGCGAACACACAATACATTGTACAAATGATGTTTGGTTAATTGTATACCTGAAATCTATATAATTTTGTTAACCAGTGTCACCCCAATAAATTCAATAAAAAAGAAAAATTTTTTAAAAATTAAAGGAATGAAAAAAGAGATTACTTAGAAATGAATGACAATCAAATTAACAGCAGTTTACATCAGCATCAATGGGTGTCCAAGAACAATTCAAAAATTACCTCAAACTGCTGAGGGAATATAACTCAACCTAGAATTCTAAACCAGCTAAACCGTCATTCAAGATTGACAGCAAAATAAAGACATTTTCAGAGTATTGCCCATGGACCATGGCTGAGAGACACCTACTATAGTTTATATTTCAGCAAGAAGCAAAATGAGCCCATGATGAAGCAATGAGATGCTAGAAGCAAAAGTGAGAAAAAGATTAGAAAGTCTCTCAAAATGACATAGCCAGAATTACATGAATGATCTGCGAGTAGCATTGGATGCCTTTATCATCTAAAATAAATAAACTTAAGAATTTAAAAACAGTGAGCACTGTACAACTAAGAACAGTAGGATGAATAAAGTTAACTGTAAAAATATTGCAAATTAGAAGCAAAAAAGAATTAATGATACAAAACAATGGTTCTTTGAAAATAACCAATAAATTGAATAAACTTTTACAAAGTTAGGCAAATCTGACAAAACTAGAACTAAAATGAGAGAACAAAAGACCTCGTTACAAAGCATATTAAAAATATATATAGTGTCCCCAAAAATGTATACACACACTTTGAATTATTATTATTATTAAAATACATTTTCAAAATTGAGCTATCAGCTATTTATATTTAATATATATGAAGTCCTAATGTAATCAACTAACTCCATTATTCATTAACACAATAAACTCAATTTGGAAGAGAAAGCCTAAATAGAAAGTAAACAATAAAAAAAGTTAAACTACCCTAAAACCCACAAGTAAACAATAACAACAAACTCTACACTTAAATGGTTTTACCAGAAAAGTATTTCACATATTTATAAAGAATGATTATTTCTCCAGCTACTACATAAGCAATGACAACAACACACACCCAGGCTTTATTTTAAAATAATATTTTCTCTCCATCATATTCTATATACTAGAAAGAGACCTTGAGATCCTCCCCCTCTGGGGAAATGTCTGTATCTGCAGAGTAATAGAGCCCTGCCCAGGACCTGGCTGCAGGACACCTCTCCTTTTCCAGATTCTCCCTGCTCCAGCTTCAACTCTGGTTTGTCCATGAAAGGTCTTTTCCTGCTGTGATCCCATTCCTCCAGCTGCTCCCTTGTTCCCCACTGTTCCCCAGACCCTCTGCCTTACACACACCTTTGCTACAATTACAGAAAAGCATAAGGAGGAAAAATAACTCCAACAACTCACTTGAGGATTCAGAGGAAGAAGTATATTCACCTGTTGATACCGAATAGGTAGAGTTTGAAGAGAACTTTTTAAAAATGAATACAATGTCATTCAGACACCAATAAAAGGATTTCTGGAACTGAAAAGAAGATGTAGAATTTAAAAATCTTATAAGATAAACTGAAAAGGGTGCTGGCATAGCTGAGTACACATTCAGATCTGAAAGAACCAGTGCAAGGATGAATTCACAATACAGAGCAAACACAGGAGACTGAAGTCCCTAACTCAGTGTGTCAGTCCTCGTATTTTATTGCTGCTTGTAAAAGTGAAGCAACTGTGACTAAAATGCACAATCCCATGTGATGCTCAAAGGATGTTCAACCCTAGTAAAATTCTTGAGGTACACCCCAGCTTCAGATACTTGTGAGGTATTCACAAATAAAATGCTTTAGTCAAATATTTTTAAATCCCTTTATGTGATATAAAGGAACCAAAAATGAACATTCAAGTTGAGTTAGTAGTTTGTTGGTGTTACTTTGTTTGCAGGAATGTGTGTGTGTGTGTGTGTGTGTGTGTGTGTGTGTGTGTGTGTGTGTGAGAGAGAGAGATAGAGAGAGAGAGAGTGAGTTTTCCCTATTCTGGATTCCTCCTATTCCAGAGAAATGATTTCTTCCCTAAAGACTATTTTTGCACAAACTGGACTTTCTGCCACTGCTTTTGTTTATCATACAAAGGAGATGCTTAGATATTTTATACAATTGGATTTTTTAAGGTTAAATTTCCTATCAAATACAAGCTCACTCAGGAGTAGACAGCTCCATGCTGTAAGCAGGGTTAAAACACTGTTTACAAAAGCTCTGGCTAGCAGAGATGTGGAAGGTTGGAGGTAAGTCTAAAGAGATCATCTAGGACCAGCTGGTATTGCTCAGTGGTTGAGCACTGACCCATGAACCAAGAGATCACCAGTTCAATTCCTGGTCAGGGCATATGCTAGGTTGAAGGTTTAATCCCCAATAGGTGGCATGTAGGAGGCAACCCACTGATGTCTCTCTCTCATCAATGTATCTATCCTTCTCCCATCCTCTGTCTCTAAAATCAATTTAAAATATTTTAAAGATAATCTAGGAATGCTGGGGCAAATCCCATTGAGAAGGTTATGATGGACCATGGCTTCCGGAGTTGGGGCAGAAGAGGCAACCCTGACATTGAGAGTCATCGTTTTGCTTCATCAAAGTGCATCCCACCTCTCTCTGGAAAGGCTGTGAAACTGCTGGGCAGAGGCACATGAAGTCTATGAGATGAAAGCAGAGAAACCAAAACAGAAAACCAAGTCCAACCAAAGAAGAAGATACAAGTGAGTGAACCAAGGTTCAATATCATTTGACTCTAAGATGTCTGCCAACCCAAGTGAAAAGTGAAACATGGTGAATGATGTGGTTCTTATTACCAGAAAAGAAGTGGACCTACATTTGTTCTTGGTGCTTAATTATAAACTATAGTATTTCTCAAATGAGTCCTTATAGTGGGGGCAATGAACAAGTGTGTCAATCTTCAGAAATAAATTATTTAAAGTAGTACTTCTAAGGGCCGTCTTCATCAGAGCTTTGTAGAGTCTTTCTCGGGTTTTTAAAGAAAACTGAATGTACAGTAGCTTCTTTCCCTCCTGGTTTGGAAACCAGGCTGTCATTGGTTGAATTGTGCTGCCCCTCCCACCCCCTGAAATCATATATTGAAGTGCTAATCCTCAGGATCTCATAATGTGACATTATTTGGAGACAGGGTTTTTACAGAGTTGATTAACTCTGTAATTTTAACTTGATTAAGTTAAAATAAGGCCATTAATGTGGACCTTAACCCAACAGATGGTGTCCTTATGAGAAGGAGAAACTTGGACATAGACACACACAGGGAGAACGCGTGTGAAAAAAGAACCAGAGACAAGGTTGATGCTTCTATGAGCCAACGAATGTCAAAGACTCAGCAAACCACCACCAGTTAGGTGAGAGGCAAAGAACACATTCTCCCTGCTGTCCCTCAGAGGGAACCAAGCCTGCTGACACTGTGGTCTCAGACTTTCAGCACCCAGACCTGTCACATGATAAATCTCTATGGTTTAAGCCCCTGAGGTTGTGGTACTTCATTGGGACAGCCGGGGAAACCAATGCATGTGCCATTCTATGTTTTTAGGCCAAGGGATCCTCCAACTCAGCTTTGCCCATCAGTGAACAGGGCCTGAACAGAAGATTCTAGTGATTCCATTAAAAACAAAATAATGAGAAGAACACAGTCAGGACAATTCCAAAACAGTCCAAGATTGGTAGCATTTTCCCAAGTACCCTACTTCTCCAGCCGTGATGTGGTCACACTAGACCGGCATCGACCATAAAAAGTTCTCATTTCTACAATAAAAACTTCACATGTTTTCTTTGGTCTTGTCCTACTTTATATTGGTTCCCCTTTATGACAAGAGTCCAGAGACCAGAAAGAACTGGCCCAGGACCAAATATAAATATACCCTGAGATCTCTGTCACTTAACCGGACCCCTAATTAGAAGCAGGGAAACCCTGCACTCAAGCTTGTGTGAGCACAGGTAATGCTGCCACATGGTCCCAGCAACTCCTTTTATGACTTGGCTGAATTTTGCCGAGTATTTGCTTGGTGTCACATTTATGAGCTTACTTAAGAATCTTTTGTGCAAACTTTCTGAAGGCTTACTTTATGGACTTGCTCCAGAACTAGATTCCTGGGGCCCATTGCGCAGTATTTTAACGAGGCCAAAAGGTAAGGCTTGCCTTCTGGTTATTTTCTCCTCTCTTCTTTCCGGCCCCTCCTCCTCCTGCTGCGATGTCTCCTTTCCTCCAGGGGTTCCTGCTCTTCTAACAAACAAGTCACGTCTTACCTTTAGGTAAAACTCTTGAGAACCTGCCATTGTCCCGTACTCCCCCAGGTGTGGACCTGCTCTCCATGGGAAGGTGTGTAGTTCTAGGACACACCTCTGAATGCTTCTGGGCTTGACTGTGTGCATGTGTGTGTTCTTGAGGGAGAATGACTTCACTGACCACTATTTATAGAATCCTAATATCTAAGCACTGCAAACAACCTTCTAAAACATCTGATCCAACTTCTATCCCAATGAAAACTTGCTCTAACGTCCTTGCTAGCCAGTCACATGGTTCTGGTTGACCTCTTCCACTCTTAAAGTGATCTCTGGCATTCAGCCAGCCCATAAAGTTGCACAGGGTTCTCCGTGGAGGAAGTCCTTTCACCTCTCAAGATGAGTCTTCTTTCTGGGCTCCCTGGCACGGTATCTCCTCTCCTGGACACTCGTACTCACATAGGCACACCCTCACAGCGAAGCACAAGAGAAGGCCAACAAACTCTACAAACTCTCGGCAATCAGATAGAAAACACTCCTGATTCTCTTCTCACATGTCAATGGTCATCTTGGGGAAAGTACCCTGAAACATCTCTATCATTTGCGGCAGAATTCCATCTCCTCCTTTACTCTCCAGATTATGAAATCCTCTCTCGCTGACTTCCCACAAGGGTGGCATAGGGCTGGGTTGGGCTGGGCAGCTTCTCCCAAGTCATATGGCTGTGAACAACAGAGACAGAGGAAACAAGTCTGTCATCTCATGATGCAGAATATAAACATGACATGTGGACCCCAGAGGTTCTAGAGATGGTGTCCACTTGGAGGCTTTGGAAGACAGAGTGAGGACAGCAGGAGTGCAGGCAGGCCACACAGGAAGAGGGACTTGGCCCCCGTGGCAGCCCCAGCATGGGGACAGGTGCCCTCAGAGACTGGCATTTTGGGGTATCAAGGGACAGTTCTGCTTCCTCGTATGATTTACTGACTATAAAAATTATGTTCTGTTTTCTATTATTTAAACTTAAGTTCCTAGCATATTCTGAGAAAGTTCCTGGTAAGAGATGTCTCTTGCTTAAACGTGTCAGATGTGGCAAAGAATCGCTGGGGGAGGTGCTGGTGATGGGGCTCTGACGACAAAGGTGGTGCTTTGTGCTACCAGCTCCAGAGGACTTGTGGCCTTCCCCCCACTCCCCGAGGATAGGTGGCATGGGTTTGGCCTGGAGTCTGAGAAGGCTCTGCTGCACACTGGCTGTCCACCGAAAACTCATTGTTTTACACAATCCCATTATTTTGAAAAGTGTTTCACTGCTTCCCTATACTTTAAAGAACCATTTTATGTGCACAGCTCCCAAGAAATCCATATCAAGGGGTCCTAAGCTTTCTGATACAAGATAGCATTGAGAAGTTAAGCGCTGTCTCCCACAAAGGTAGCTAACAGTAGCAAGAAGATTTTGCCCCATCTCTTATTCTTCCTGCTGCTTATATGGGTAAATGAGGGAGGTAGTTTAACCTCCTGAATTGTCCCATTTACCCCTTTTGCTCACGTCACCTGGCTGTGACCAAGAAGACCACATCGGGAGCAGTGACCTGCTCTCTCTCACCCAAGTGCTTTAGTGTTTAGCTTCCCCAGCTCCACTCTAGGCCCTTTGAAAGATTCGAGTTCCATTCATTGAATAATTTGATTAGGATATGTTTTACCCAGACTTTAAATGTTAGAGAACAAAATAAAATAAACTTTAGGCATTAGAAAACAACATCAAGCAAACGTATACTCTAGGGTAAAGGCAGTATCCAGAAGGTGAGTTGAGTCCTCCTTGTTCTATTTATATGTGTAAGCTACTTAACCTCACAGGTTACATTACCAGTTGGGAATGCCTCCACCTGACCAAACATATATTAGTACGCATTGGCATCAATCTCCATGAACATAATATTAGCCATTACGGGCGCATTACAACATCATCCTACTCACAAATGTGACACAGAGCAGAATGTCACAGACACCTCAATGCTCTGGGCCCTGAAGTCAACATGGAAAGTCAGAAACACCTTCTGCAGGCAGCCACTGGCATTACTTCATATTTACCTTCATTTTGTTAATCTAGTCGAGTGAACTTTTTCCCTAAGAAAATGTAATAGGAATATTTGATTTGAAAGTTTTATGTGGTAAGCAGCTGTCTAAAGTCTTAATTCCTGTTTTCAGTAGGGTAAGTGGCAAATGCAACCAGGAAGAAAAAAAAAACCAGCAGTTTTCCCAGTGCTGGCGAGGGCAGCAGGCAGTGGAAAATCCGTGCAAAGTCTTTCCAGGAACACGCGCCTGCAGATCCCTGGGCAAGTACTTAAATGTTGGTATAGAAAAATACAGCCACACATTTCTTCATGAGATTGAGCAAAGCTGGGAAACCCCAGGCAACCAGAAAACAGAGGCAGAGAGATGGAAAGCGACTTGAGAAAGCCACACAGCAGGAGAGCGATCACAATCAAGGAGCCAGGCCCTGGTCCAGGCAGCTCTCTGCACCCATCGCCCATTGGCCCACCTTGTCCTGACCTCGAGGGCCACTGCATGGATGAGGGCAGGAGGGGAGCTCCATTGCTCCCTGCTCTGCTGCAGCCCAGATGAGTCACATGCCAAATGACAGCCTGCCAAGTGTTGGTTTTCTGTTTTGCAGGAAAGTTTTTTGTTTGTTTTAAAATATAACCATAGGTTAATTTCTTGGGAGGAGAAATGTATACTCTGGGAAGGAGAGAAGTAAGAGGTGTCTGATATTTGGATGTGGCCACAAGAGGAGACACAGGAGAGGTGCAGGAAAACAAAGTGTATTATGCCCACAGCTCCTAGACAGTGCCACCGCATGCCACCAGGGAGCCACACACAGAGAGAGCCCTAAGGGAGGGGGCTCAAAAAGCAGGTGGGGAGCCAAGAGAGAGTGAGGATCCCGGGCCAGTGCCTCTACTGAGCGTCAGAGTGAAGGGTACCAGGAAAGGCATGAGGGAATTTCACTGGTGTGTCTGATGGTCATTATGTCATAGTCAGGGAAGGGCAAGAAGGAGAACTAGTGGTAGGGACCAGCTTATCACAGTGTGCACCTGGTCACCTGGGCAGGATGCTCATGGCCTGTTTGTGGGGATGTTGAGGCAGCAAGGAAAACTGAAATGTAAACATTTACAACACAGGAGATTAGATGTTTAATCTACATGGTGGCTCCAGTAGCAAGAAAAGTGTGTATAACCTCCATTGATTACATGCAAGTTAAAAGGCAGAAGAGGTGAGTCTGAAAGTAAAAGCCATCCCCAGGTGAAAGTGCATAGAGGATAGATTATGGGGACATTGTGGAGAATTTGGAACCAAAGATACCCCTGGGACATGTTTTTTTCTCTTACACATTTGGACTAGCTCGTCATTTGTTCAAATCTGAGAATATTTGTAAATGAATTATGGTAATAACATAGGTGATTTAGTTCACACAGATGCACTCACATACACAACTGCACATACCACCCCCTGACATTAATGCCCCCCGTACCCAAGCATTGAGCTATTGGTTTACTGATGAATCCCCAAAGGACTGCTTACCACTTGGCACAGAATATGTACTCAATAAATACCCATAGATTACCCAGGAGTGAGTCAATAGATGATTGAATGAATGAATGAATGAATGAATGAATGAGAGAAGTGTTAATCACTGACTCCAGAACTAGGAATCAGAGACGCAGAATATGCGCTAAGCCTCCTATTCAATGGGTCTTCAGTGTGGATTAAGAGGAAACTCTTCAGATGAGGTATTACAGAATTGTACACTTGAAACCTATGTCATTTTTTAACCAATATGTCCCCAACAAGTTCAATAAAAATGTTTGTTTTAAAAAGAGGAAACTGTTTGATCCTTTGGATAAAGGGTGATGTGTGTATGTGAAAGAGCATCCTAGAGTCAGCATGGCCTTAAACTAGCAAGTCCAAGGAAAACCAAGGAGCTACAGAGCCAATGTGTCTATAAGAACTATGTGGCACATTCAATGAAAAACACTCCCTTTTGCAAAAACCTACATGTGACAAATGTTCCCAAAAGGTCTGGCTGTGGAGGGATGGGATGTTTATGTGGTTTTAAGCAGGTTGCTTTATGACCCTATGACACAATTTGGCCCTCTGTAAAATACAATAACATCATCTGCATGCACTCATTATGCTTGAAATGTTGAAATGCAAATGCTAATTTATTCCTGAAAATGCTGAGGACCAGAGGCAGTAGTCTGCAGATAATGTTCATGAGGGGAAATGTGAATGACTCTATGAGGTTACAATGATCCCCTGGTAAAATAAGGGGCTAAATGAACACGGTCCAGATATGCCAATGGATGGGCTGAGTCCCTTCTTCCTTGCAGGAATATTTTAATGAGATAAACAAGCAACATGACTAGCTTGTCATTAAATCAGGGCCCCACTCATTCCCCTACATGAGGTGAATGCCAGTTATTGAGGGGAGGGAAAAGTGTAACATGAAGCCCATTGAAAGAGTGTGACCCTCAGAAGGTTTGGGTGAAGTCCAAGTTGTGCCACTTAGAAGTTGTACAATCCTGGACAAGTTACGTAATCTCACTTCCCAATTAATCTTATGAGCCCAGTGCCTGACACATAGCAGGCCACTAATAAATGAGAGAACGAAGGGTGTGGTGCAGATCACACAAGATAGCACATGTGTATATTCTGTGTGACACTTAATGCACTACACTGATAAATGATTACTATTGTTACTAACTACAAGTCTTCTACAACTCATTCTGAATCCTTGCGAATGGATTGATCATTTTCATAGGGCCACAAGGGCAGAATGTGAACTGTTAACTTGTGCAAGTAATTTTTTCCTCTTATGCAGATTTGCACAACTAGAAGCTCAGCCATTGAAGCCAAAGACACAACTTCTTGGAGTCCTTGTGTTGTCTGTGTGTGCCTGTGCCTGCATGTGTTAGGTGACGTGGGGTTATCGATGGACGGTAATGCTTGCACAACTTCTCGCACTGCTCAAGTCCATTAAAGAATGAAATCTTTCTTCTTATTGCCCGTTCAGTTTTAATATTTTCCCCCAACCAATTAACTTGAGCCAAGAGAAAGGCAAGAATTTTCCACCTTGCTGCTTAATTGGCAGCCTGACATTTGGCCTCCTGCACATCTCAGAAGTTTGGCCACAATGACTGGTGTTCTTCACGCCAAGCAGCGTTTAGCGCTCTGGTAACGCTAGGCAGCAGCACTAGCAAAAGGTTTCTTTGTGGTTGCAACGCAACTTCATTTAGCTGACATGTGAGCAGAGAAAACACCAAAGAAGCCTGGGCAGTTACTTAATGAACACAGAGGAAGCAGAAAGAGAGCTAGGCCATGTTCTGGTTTGAGAGGTTGGTGGGTCACTATTGACACGTTGCTGGTGTAATTTGCGGAGATAATCGAGATGCACACAAGTTCAAATTTCAGCAGAGCTAAGGAGGGGGCCTGTGTTACTGGTGGATGGGGAAAGCAAGCCTGTAATGTACCGCTCTTTCAACGCCTTCTCTACACGCCACCCAGTCTTGCATCCCAGAGTTTTCCCTAATGTCTTTTTTATGAGAGGCTAATAAACAACTGTCATGTCAAACCTTTGTTGAAAACTCTTGACTATGTACCACTTCTGGAGAATTTGCCTGGGGAAATGTCTGTTCTCCATGCTTCACCCATTGTTACCATCTAATTCCAAATCTATTACCCACAAACCGGGAAGGAGAGGAACCAACCACTTCCTGCAGGTTTGGAATTTCACATACAACTGACTGGGTAATACTGATATTCGGTTTGCTGCTAAGACAGAAAACCCAGCTACTTAGGGGAAGCAGTTTAGTGTGTCCACCTTCCTCCATGGAATCCACCAGAGCCCCACTGGGGTTGCTACAGACTGCTCACCTGGTCCTCCATCCTGTACTCTCCAGGGGGAACCTTCTCTTTTCATGCCACTCTTTCCATCAACTTGAATAAAGATTAGGGACATCCTATGTTGCTTTATTTCATTCTTTCTGAGGTTTTAACCAAAGAAAAAAGAGAAAATCTATGAACACATGATTTTCCAGCATAGATTCAAGGCCCACCCTCAGTGAAAGGCGGTGTTTTTCATTATGTGTCCCTCTCTGTGCGATGGCTTTTATATTTCCCACATGGCCACACTCCCCATGCTGCTTCCAATGTCCCCTTTAGTAAGTCTCTCAATCTCTCATGTACACTAAGATGGGAGTCTCCACCTCGACACTACTGACATTGGGCTGGATAGTTCTTTGTTGTGGGGGCTGTCCTGTGCGCTGTAGGGTACTTAGCAGCATCCCTGACCTCCACTCATTAGATGCGAGTAGCATCTTTTCTCTCCAGTTATAACAATTAAAATTGCCTTCAGCCCTAGGTAGTTTGGCTCAGTGGATAGAGCGTGCGTCTGTAAACTGAAAGGTCCCAGGTTCAATTCTGGTCAAGGGCACATGCCTGGGTTGTGGGCTCCATCCCCAGTGGGGGGCATGAAGGAGGCAGCCAATGATTCTCTCTCATCATTGATGTTTCTCTCTGTCCCTCTCCCTTCCTCTATGAAATTAATAAAAATATATATATTTTTTAAAAAATTGCCTTCAGACTTTGACAGATTTCCCCTTGGGGACACCATCACCAAGTTGATCACTATCACACTAAGAGGGACTTCAGCAGTAGGTCCCTTCCCCAGGGAATTGTGTTTGAACAACAGAGTTCCAAGCATTTCACCAGCTCAATGATCTTCTTGGAGACCCTGAAGTCACTTAATGAAGGCAGTCCCTTCCTCGGGTGAAGGCAGCTCAGGCGGTTTATCAGAATTATATCGCTGAGACCTGTAATAAATCATAAGCATTTGGCCCAAATCAGTAGCAGTTTCAGGTGTAAACCTCCTATTCATTGGACTCCAGGGCCAGTGCGCTCCCAGAAGATCCTAGAATGACTCTCCCTAGGCAGGAGGGATGCTCTCCACTCCTCAATGATGAATTTTCAAGGTCAGAATCTACAGCTATGAAATCCTGCACTTAGGAGCCAGTGTCTGTTTGCACAGTCTCACACAATTTACAGCCCTAACCAGAAGGTGATGTCATCAACCGAGGCACATATTCCACACCTCGTTTTCCCGTGGTAGGATTTACACTTTCTTGGAGAATGTTGAGTTGGCAAAGGGTGCCAAAAGTGAGCAACAAAGACCCAGGGCCGGCACAAAATATGCTTTAGGAGTAAAGCCCTATTCCTGTGTGGTTTGTAATCAGCCACAATGTGAATGCTTCAGCACATTTCGTGCAGTGTAAAATCATTTACCGTGGTATGAGGAGGGTTGCTTTAAATAGAATGAGAGAAAATGACTATTGCAGTGAGGAAGCTAGCTAATGAGTGTTAGCTTGTTGGCAGGGTCCTTCCAAGGATTTGGCAAACTTGGGCAACCAACTGAAATTCAACATTAGGTCTACCGATTGGCTTGCATGGTTCCAATCACAGCAAGCAAGAAATATGAACAGAGATCTCTGAAGCTAGAAAATCCTGTGAGGTTAAGACCAAGATTCTAACTTCACTTGTTTCTCTCTGAAACATCTTCTAATGCAAATAAAAAGTATTTTATTCCAAATTTTAAGTGAATTAAATTTATATATTTGACCAATTTTTATGTTGATAAAAAATATATCATCTATTCATTTGGGCTCTTAAAATTTTCAAGTCCATTAAACTTATACAGTAAATCCTGATACCATATTGATTCCATTGCTACTGATAAAATTAAAAGTGTAGAATGACATGTCCTAAATCTTCAGAGGTTATTAACTTCTAATATGTTTATTTAATTTTTAAATTCAACTGCAACGATACATAGCACGTGTTAATATCTGTAAAGATTGAACCCTCTCCTCCCCACTTTGAGGACAGATCATAAGATTACAAAGGAAAGCTTTAACCTGGCACTTGACAACTCCAAAGTTGTATTCTCCTGGCAATATGATCTTCCTGCTAAAAAAAGAAAACAATTAACTCATGGTATGATTTTTGCTAATCTATGGCTTTAGGATTATGCAACTGAGTTGGAGGCAGCACATTCTTGCTTGACCATGTGAGGTGCATATTAATCATACAGAGAGGAGTTTATGCAAGACCAAACATGAAACCAAAGCCCAATGCTTCTCACCAAGAAGGAGAGAAGTACATCATGGAAGATGTAACATCATATACTATTGCTTAAATTTTTTAAAAAGATGTTATGTCTGAGCAGAAATGGACAGTCAGCTCAAGTCTTTGAGGCATGGCCCCCAGTCCTCATGGATCCTGCATTTGGCACTGTGCCTCCACCCATTCCCTCTTCTTTCACTACCCCTGTCAGAGTGCTAATGAATGCAAATAGAAAGTTTAGTCCATAAGACGCAACCCGCCCCCCTCAAATTTTAATTAAGTTATGAGTTTAGGGCATTTTTTCTTCTAAAATGTAATAACCAGAGTTTTGGCTTCTTAACTGGTTTATGGATAAGGCAGTCTGATTATCTCTGCTCTCTCCCCTCAAATTTCCTATTGCCCCAACACATCTCCCACTCTTGCTCACTGGTATGTCCTTAATATGCTTTCCTCTGCATCAATAATCTCCATCCTCAATTACTTGAGGGACTTAGGTCAGGACTGTAGCTGAGCATCAACTCCACTGAAATCCATCCCAGCCTCTCACACAGTGAGAATGGTCCTTCTCTCCCTTTTGGCCACCGCCTGGGACATATCTCTGTGACACTGCTGCCCGTGTTGTGCTGGCATCGTCTCTGAGCATTTTGTCTCCTCCTTTGATCCATGCGTGCTGTGTCTTATCCATCTCTGTGTCTACGAGGCCAGGCACATAGTGATATTCTACACATTTCTGGTAAGAGGACGAATGAATAAGAGACAAAATCACGGGCATGAGAATCACACTGACTACTTTCTGTCTGAAGTTCACAAGAATTCCAGGAATAGCCGTGAGATATTCCACCTGTTAGGTGGGAGCAAGCGATGAGAAACACACTTATCTTATGGAGGAAGGGGCATAGTAAGGAGAAGGAGCTCAAGCAGGTAAGACATGCGAGATCTTGGAACAGGACCTGTGTTCACATCCCCTCTATTGTAGTTCAACTCTTTTATTTTTCTAATTTTAAATAGTTATTATTTTTTGTAATTTCCAAGAAATTTTGAATCTAGCACCACATGTCAGAGAAATTACTATTTAACTAAGGATCCAAGGCAAATACCCTCAGAAGGTCAAGTCCTGAACATTGTTTCTCTTGGTTTAAGCAGCCCCTGGAAATGGCCCTTTGAAAGTCATTATCATCCTGACCATTTGACAGATGTTATGGGAAGAGTAATAATTAAATTACAGTGCTCATTTTTGGAGGGGGATCTCAGGAAGATGACTTTATACCAGACATGCTTTTGATTTGTGTTTGGCGTTTTTTCTTAGACACAGTAAATCACATAACCAGCCTGCTTTTCTCCTGTCATTGGCTCCTGGCATATTTGGAATCAAAAAACAAAACAAAACAACAAAAAACAGCTCATCTTGATCAAATGTTTCAGAGTTATTGTTTACACCTTTGTATTGGTCTCTTTCCTGCCCAAATGTATCTTTCTATCTTTGCATTTCTTTTTGCTGGTTTGTCTACTTTTAATAGATGTTATCTTACTAGTGTATGGTATTTGTACAAACTGCCATAAATCCTTTTTGTATCAGAAAAATTCAATATTTATATAAAAACAGAAGCAATAATAAAAATATGTAATAACTGCTATGGATGGCCATTGGCCAATCAGAAAGGCCCTATCTATTAACAGCAAAAATGTCAAGCTGGTGCATATAGGCAGAACACCATCCTTGATGATAAATCAATAGCATAGTCTCAGGTAGAAGGGACAGCACTCAACTCAGATTCAGGGGACCAGGAAAAGCATCATCAACCAGGATCAGAACTGACCCCTGTGTCAAAAAGATCCAAATTGGAAATCTTGGCTCTGCCTCTTACTCACTTTCTGAGTTTCAGATGTCTCACGTGCAAAAAAAGAGAAAAGGAATACCTGCCTACTTTGCAGGGCTAGTAAAAAAGGTATATGGGTTTTCTGCAAAAAATACATCATTGTAGTCATATAGAAATGCTATACCCTGTATGATTATTTGGACCTTTTAGTGAAATGTTTCAATGAGTCACACCCTTTTCTTCCAGTTATTTTTTCCCATAGCAGAGAAACAAGGTCACATATTATAAATGTCTCTAGCTTGGTGTCCTTGGATAATCTTGCAGATTGCTACTGAAATTGGTGAGTTCCTCTGTGGAGCAGAGCAGATGCACAGGGCTGCCAGGAGCTACCACTCTGCGCACAGAAGGCTACTCTACCGGAGCCTTGGACGGGGGCCACGTGGCCACAGCAGCAGTCAGAACGGAGGAACGGGAGGGTGAGGCCAAAATCCAAGCCAGGCATTTCAACTTCAGCCCTGAGTCAGTGAGGTCATTTTCCATGCATTCTCTGTTTCCACTAGATTCAATGTCTCTTTAATGTTGAACACACAAAACCTGAACTCATGTGATGAGCCATCCAGGCCAGAGCAATGGTGCTTGCCATCCAGGACTGTCGTTTCGAGTTGGAATTTTTGTTGAGTCCAAGAGTCAAGCCTGAGCTTGAGGTTGTGCTTTCTCCTCCACATCCATGAGCTGCTTGTCCTCAGAGAGGACTGCCCAGTCTCTGAGGTCACGTCACCAGATCTCTGAGAAGCAGAGGATACAGTGACTCAGAGACCGGACTCCAGTGCCAGCTCTGACTTGGACTGTCTGTGCGGCTTTGGGCTTCAGTTTCTCACGTGTCAGATGGGACTAAGAAGAGTACCTAACTCAGAGTGGTAGCAAAGATTTAATGAGGCCATTCCTGTAAAGACCGTAGTTACTGCTCCTGGAAGCATTCTGCATGTGTAACGTTTAATGACTCTCCATGCCCCCACGTGAGAATAATCCAATCTCTAGCTCCTTAACATCACGAGGCTGCCGCTGATTGTCCGTCCCCACCCCCTCACAAAATGTTTTGTGCTTGTTTGTTTTTTATAGCCACACTAGCACTTGTTTTTTTCGGATCTGCTCAGCTTTAGTTGTTCTGTTCCCTCTGCATGGAACACTTTGATGTTGTGATAGAATGAAAAGGACATAACTGGACTTCTGCCCCCAGTTCCTGGCACAGAATTCCCAAAACCCTTGGAATTTCCTGAGTGGCAGGGGTGAGAGCAGTGTCTTCTGTTATTTGTAATAAGCATCTTTCAACCAGACCCAAATTTACACAAATAAGGTAAGCTCTTTGAGGACAAAGCCTAAGTTCCTCCATTTTGCTGTCTCCATAACCTAACAGAGAGATGATGCTCAAAAAATGCTGAGTTAAATTATAAATGAACAAAAAATTTTAACATAGTGGGATACTGGCGTTGTGCACAGGCTTGTGAGGTATCTGCCAACATGGTATGATTTGACAGATGCAGGGAAATGTCTAACATCCTCAAATGCTCTTCTACTGGTGATTTAATTTCGTACACTTCCATTCATTCATTCATCTATCCACACATGGGCCCAACGCTAAGCTGGATGCCAGGACTGCAAAACATACTCAGACCTGGCTCCTGCTCCACAATAATCCTCTTCTGGGCTAATGGTTGTGAATCCCTACAGAGTTCAGACAGTGTGTGCACAGCAGGCCATGCTATGAATGTCCTTTATGCCTTTGCAACATGAATGAAGGACCGCAGGTACATTTTGGCTGGGGCACTGAGGGAGGAAACAGGAGCACCGGAGGGCTCTGGGCATCTGTGGAAGGCCAGGAAGATGAAGAGCACCACCCAGAAGGAAAGAAAACAGCTGGAAGAGGTCAAGTCAGAATGAGTCTGCCCAAGGCACCTCTCTCAAGAAGCTGGCCAAAGAATAAGGCTTATTAATCATTGGTCTTAGTGGGAAATGGATCTGGAATAAACACGCTCTAAAAGAAAGAGCCCAGCCTAATTTGGAGTTAAATAGACCTCATCTCTCAGCTTAGTGGCTACAAAAATGTGGCCAAAACCTCAAAGCCTTGGGTCTTCAGTTTCCTCATCGGTACAATGAAGATGGCCTTCCAGTAATTTTTTTGTGCTGGTTAAATAGAACAAAGTATCAAATAAGCAGTCAAATTGTACCAGCTTAATAAGTTCTGTCTCTCTTTTCTGCTCTCCCACTTAGATACCAAGCAATCACGAATTTTCATGCACTTCTAAAGCAAATGGCCCTGTGGGTTCAGAGAATCCACGGGTGTTTGTTCAGAAACCTGTTCACACATAAATGGGGAGAGCAGGAGCTGCTGGCAAGGCAGAGTCGCTCTGGGCAGGATGGTCTACACCAGGTGAGATGGCCTGTCCAGTGAACACCCTTTTTAGAACCAGGATGCAGAGGATACTAGGATGATGCCCTTCAAGATGCACCCCGGCCCTTCTTGCACACGGAGCTCCTGGAAGTGATGCCCTCGGCAGCTCCAGGCATCAGGAGCACTGAAAGGTAGGGCAGTGCTGGTCTCCCGGCTCCAGCTCCAACCCCCTGGCAGCCAGAGCCAGTCCCGCTGCTCTCCGGGAGTCGGGGCTGACCCTCTGGGCAAGCACGTGGGGTGAGAGGTGTGGGTGGGACTGTGCTTCCTTCAAACATGCAACTTGAAAGTCTATGAAGATGTCGTTTGGCATGGAAGAAAGTCAGGGGCAACTGGAACTATGGAATTTCCAATTATAAAAGGTCCCATTCAGAGCTACATGCCCTGTTGCACAACAAGGGAACAAGGAGACAGTTGATGGCATTGAAAGGCCCTGAGCTCAAAACAAAGGGACACAACTTTCTCTGCTTTGTCTTCTGAGCTTTCAGGCCTGTCCCGTGTGATGGCAGGTTATGAAAACAAGCGGCAGCTTATCCCACCCTGCTTGGGCGGAAAGCTTGCTTCTCAACAAAGACCTGGAGGCAGTGCTCTCTGACCTGGGCTTCCCCAGAAGCTCAAGCCCACATTTCAGTGGACAGTAAAGAACCTGAATTAAAGACCCGATTGTGCAAAATGCAAAAATATGAACTCTCTGATACTCATCTCTCTCCCTCATTCTGACATTCAATCCCTGGCCAAACCCTAGTTACTCCTGGCCCACCACTCCCTCCCCACCCACTGCACTGTCTGTCAGTTACTTCATGGCTCCTGAAGTGACCTGAGAGGCACAATCACTGAGACCGAGTCTGGACAAAACTTCACAACAGTCCAGAATCACAATGTCATCCTGCCCTGAACTTGTATTTAACAAATCGCTCCAATAACCCAGATGAGCAAGCACATCTTCCATACACGCCTTATGACTGACTCCTTAGTGCAGACATACCGGGATGCCAGAACAGAAACTCAGAGAAGGTGTCTAAGGTCCCGCACCAGGAAGTGGCAGAGTTGATTTTTGTCCTTCAGCACCATCCCTCGATCCTGCCCCTACAGCCCCTCACACCGTGTTCGCCGGCGCTCTGGTCCCCCAGGGTGGTCATGCGGAGGGCAGGAGCCATGGTGAGCACGGGTGGATATTACTGGAATCCCTCGAGTACCTTTGAAGATCTTACTTAGCCCCGAGCTTTTGAAAAATTGATTCTAAAAATAATTATATCAAATATATACATACTAATCAGTATCTGAGTGTGTTACCTTCTCCAGGTACCAGCTGCTCAGATCCCATTTCTAATTCAGAAGCTTCGCAAGCACAGTAGGTGCACATCTGCAGAAGTCTAACTGTGAGCGGCACATGTAGAGTTTGAAGTGTGAAACATTTGTGTTTTAGAAACATAGAATTTCTGTGTGGAGAGAGAAGGTAGTTACTTAGATGCCAACTCACAACTGGGAAAGTGAGTTCCCCCGAGAAACCTTCACAGTGGAAATCTTGTGTCTCTGGGGCACACGTTCCGTCAGAGACGTGAGATTTTAAAGACTCTTCGCCTATAGGAACGATGCCAGGTCCTCGCTCCTGCACATCCTCTCCGTGGATTAATCATCAGGCCCCGTAACCACAATGTGACCACTATGCGAGGCGCCTTCTTCCCTGAAACAATGAGGTTCTGTCCGATTGTCTTTGGGAGGCATTTACAGCTCCGGGACATCGCTCGGTGTTATTGAAAGTCCCCGGCACTGGCTTCGTGGGACGTGGCTGGAAGGGGTGTTGAGCTGGATTGGGCAATAAGCAATGTTCCAGTGGGACACGGGGACATTCTTACGGTGCGGGGCGCCCAGCAGGGACGGTCTGAAAGGTGAGGAAGGCTACAGTGTGTTTCACAAAGCCCAGTGGGAGTGTGCTGGCCCACTGCTCAGAGGAAGCCTTGAGCGTCGTGATCCCGAGTGGGGGGGGGGGGGGTCTTCCCCACTTAAGGGTCTCATGATGGAGAGAAACACAACTGCGGGAGCCTCAGCTCTCTGTCTCAGCAACTGAGGAGATGAAATAGTTTATTCATCTGGCAGGGAGGCTCTGGAATGCGGTAGCGCTGCCCGAGGGGCCTCGTGGAGTGCACAGAGCAACATTGTCATTCCCAGAAGAACGCGGCAGCCACCTTGCACAGTAGGCTGGCCCCTCCACCCCCACATCTAAGGGCAGCAACCAAGAGTTCTTAAAATAATAAACAGCTGGCCGTGGGCTCCCTCCGCAAACCCCAGGATTCCAGTACAATTCGACTTGACTGAACAGGTTTAGACCACAGCACAGGAAACGCCAAGCCCAAAGGCCTCTCACCCTCCCACTGTGCCTGGGCACCCATAACGATGACTGTCCCAACACAGTGTGCCGGGGAGAGAATCTACCAAGAAGCGGCCAAGTACGGGGGGCTCCAAGGCCTTGACTTGAGCAAGCTGTTCGCCATTTTGCAATCCTCAGACACAAAGGTGTTGGGGACTGAGTCATGCTGGCCATGATTTCATTCCCCATGTCTGGTGGGCCCCTCACTTAGCAGGTACACACCAACCTCACTGCCCTACCTCAGAGCTGGAAGAGGGAGGGCACAGGGTGGGAGATGAGGAAGGGTAAGAGTCTTGATTAGGATCAGAACAAAGATTCCTTCAGCAACCTGCTCTGAACTTCCGTAGTGATACTGGGGCAAGGATGATGGTAGTCTGCAGTCTAAGGAGAAAAAAAGTGGAAACAACCAAAGATTTAACATTAAAGAAATTGGATTTTGTTTCTCCCTCTCTACCTGCAGGTCATATGACTCTGGATAGATTACCTAACTCTTCTGAGCCTCAGTTTCCCCTTCTATAAAATGGAGATAATGGCCCTAAAATGAGAGTCTGAGATTTTACACACACAAGATGTCGTTTGGTCTCTGGGTTATAAGTCACTGGGAATGTGTCCTTGTTTCCAGGTCTTGTCTGAAAAAAAAAAAAGGGAGGTATCCGGTCAGGGCCCTTTGAGCTCAGCATTCCAGAAGCTGGAGGAGAGGGGGAAGACTGTGTCTCCTCGCAGTGATTTTTAGATAAGTGAGCCTGTCTGCTTCTATAAGTCAGAAGGAAGAAGCAAGCCAGTGAGGCGAACTCTCCAGCGAACTCCTGAGAAAGTGTCTCCATCCACACAGGCCTAAGATGCTATCAGTAAAAGACTTTCCACCTTGACTAACATTTCTTATCTTCTGTCATCTGCACGGTGACGGTGAAAAATGCTCGCAGCGCCTGTTTCTGATTCATTTTTGTGATGGTCCCACGATGTCTGAAGAAGTTAAAATTTAAACTCCCTCCCTTCCCCTTGGCCTTTACAGCTCTGTGGATTCCACCAGTAATGGGGTGATTCCTGGGCCTGAGTTTTCTAGAAAGGCACATAGACCGCCCTGGGCCAAGGGCTCTATTTGCTGAGGAGAAGACGCACCCAGCTTTTAAATGGTCTCTCATACAGCAGCAATAAATGTGATCCAGCCGAGGCTGGTGTTATGAAGCTCTCTATCTAGGAATAAACTTCCTCAAAGATAAAACAACAAGTTTGAGCTTGGAGGCAATAGTAATATTGTCTCAGGAGTTTGAGACCTGCTCCTACAGGCACTTAGAGAACTCAGTGTTGCTTCTTGCAGATCTTGACAATTTCTGAATTGTTCAGGAACCAGCCCCAAGCACAGAGAAAAGTCAGTGTTCAGGGTCCTTTAAAGCAGTGGATGCCAACCGGTGGTCCATGGACCGCTGGTGATCCATGAGGTCCGAAAGGTTGGTGACCGCTGCTTTAAAGCATTCAATCAGACCTGCAGTCTCCACAGGGTACAGGGAATTTTTTTTTCTTGTGATATGTTGTGAATGTCACACAGGCCAGGTTCAAGGTGCTTCCTGACCCTTCGTTTCAGCTTCAAACACAGCTGAGTACAGGCAGGCCAGGTGTGCACATTCGTGCAGCATACGTGTGCACAGGTGCTGGGCTGCAATAGTTCATATGTGTCCCTGCCAGTGTGTTCTGTGTGAAGAGTGTTGACTGGCCGTTGGCATGGATTTGGGGGAGGGTTGCCAGTTTGGGGTGCAGAGGAGGTACTTGCCAGCACTTGCAGGTACTGGGATCACATGCATGCACTGGTGTGAATGTGCAGATGCACATGTGCATGCTCACCTGTGTCAAGTGTGCTTTTGTGGGAGGGGCAATGGGGTTGGATAGAAACGCATGACTGTGGACAGGCCTACAGAATTATCAGTCTTCACACATGACTCAGTGAGGACACCACTGGGCCAGTCCAAGCCCGGCTCTCAGATTCATCCATTCACTGCAGAGGTTTTCCTAAATGCCTACTATGTGCAAAATTCTGTGTCAGACACTGACAAAAGGATAGGAAAAAGGAGAGGAGAGGAGACCTCATCATATAGTATGAAAGGTATGGTGTATATATTTGCAAAGCAAGGTAAACACCCCCAAGCAGACAGGAGCCTGGCTAAGGCAGCGTTATCTGACCATGGTGCTCAGATACCTGTCTGCCACCCCATCTGAGGATGTATTCAACTACATAATTTATGGAGGCAGCAAAAAGGAATATTTTCAACATGCTGAGTGAATTTTCTGAAATGCAATTGATGTACAGTTAACTTAGATTTTGTCTAAGACAAACTATAATTACTAGTTATACTGACTTTTGTTTTTTCCTCATTAAAAAGCTGATGAGGACGTTGCGAGGATTAAATAAATGATGATGATGATGATGATGATGATGATGATGACGACGACGACAATGTTAGAACAAGATCAGTAACAGGTATTTGAGTCCTTAAATATTGGGATTCTACTAGAGGAAGTGATTTGATGGGTTTACATGATGAGTTTGGATTGTATCTGTGCAATGGGGAACTCTGAAGAGACCCGCTGAAAGTGAGGTCTGAAAGGAGGCCGGGAGGGAACTGACAGAGAACATGGTGGATGTGGGGACCTGGCTCATGTCCCAGGTATCTGCTTTCCAAAAAGCCCTCCAGAGACTCAAAGCTTTTCCTTGAGCCCGACACTCTGTTCCTGATTGTGTAAGGCTGGAGAGGGTCAGTCCTTAGGGATGGCTGGGGGATGAGTGGTGGCCATCCTTGTGGTTAAGACAGTTATTCAATCCCCAGCCCATTCTACCTCCAGACATTCTACTCCTAACTTACTGCTTGAGAAAGCCTGGCCTGAAATCCACGCCCTCTGGGTCTATGTGCTTCCAGGGGGAAGCTTTCAAAGTGAGCAGAGAGTGCAAGTTGGCCACAGCATCTCCGTGAGCAGCCATGCAAATGACCCCATCTCCTCAAATCTGTGGTTTCTGTACTTGGTGTGCAGCACTTTCACATTCACAGTTTGATTAATCTGAACAGCAGTCGCCCTTTGAGGAGATAGAGTCAGTCAAGAATATTACAAGGCAGATCAACCACTGTGAAAAGGCCAAAATTACTATTAATTGCCAAAATATCTACCTACTAGAAGGCATCTAGTGTTCAAAACTGTGCAATAATCAACACATTACAACGCATTCTCCTGCATCACAGGGGCACCCGGCCCCTGGATGGTAGAATAGGTTGCCCCTGGCACAGACCATCACACAGAAGTGCCCTGCCTGGGTGGAGAGCACTGAGGTGGGATCTTCCTACACCCAGAGCCAAGGCTGGGGGAGGGCCTATTTGAATATTCAACCAAGGTAGAGATCACAAAGAACCTCACTGTAATAACAGCAAACTTTACTTTCATCAAGGAATTTACATACTGTTCATGTTCTGAAATTACTACTTATTTTTATATCACTTCTGATTAAAATGAGTCTAAGGGAGTTTTTCTTTTTAAAAAAATCAATTGTTTCTTGTATTCTAGGGACATGTTTCTGAAATTGAGTGTGAATGCCCATTGTCCTAGAACGGAATGTAAGATGAATCCGGAATGTCCCAGGTACATTAAGCTGCATTTATGAGGTTGTTGACTATATCGAGTGGGCGTCCAAACTGGAGGTGTTGCCAGATGATTATTGGCAACGGTGGTTAGTGGGCTGGTAGTTAATTGAAATTGTGCCATACAAATAAATGAAATCAAATTGATGCTTATTCCTTTGACTATCTGGATGCTTTTTAAAAATGTAATACTGACTTATTTCTTAGGGAATTTCCTATAGGGAAAGATAACTTAGAAGTGATTTTTACTAGTATTTCTACCCACTTAATATATTTCCCTTCCTCCAGGGGTCATAGCTGGACCTATTTCTGCTTTGCGATTCTCGCTCCATCTTTCCTGGCACAAGGCCAACATTACCCTCAAAATCCAAATTTCTTGAGGAGTTTAAACTTGACCTCCTCTGCAGTGGGCGGCCACTGGATTTTCCTGAGCAACAGAGTGGCATGTAGAAGGAGGTATTTAACTCTGTTACTGTACTTTGCTGGGTATGGAAAGAGAGTGTTATCAATAAAAAAAGACCTCTAAGTCATAGCTGTGTGGGAGGGAGTGTGGTATGCAGAAAGAACTTTGGCTAAGAGTCAGCAGATAAAGAAAATTTGATCTTCTAATAATTTCTCTGGCACTGATTCACTGTGTTACTTTGGGCAGGTTACAACCTCTCTCTGGGCCTCTAATTTTTCCTCTATAAAGTAAAGCTTTCTAAATATCCAACCAGACTTGGCACACTATGGTGTTCCCATTCTATCCCCAATTTGTAGTTTATGGTAAATGATTTCTCTTTCTCCTGGTTTCCTCAACTATCTAGCGTCAGAGAAGAGACGGGCATGGTGGGAAGCCCCAGAGAGCTGTGGGGGCTCTTTACCAAAGCAGCAGCGACGCCCAACCCAAATGGAGACCTTCACTTAGCACCTTTCATGTCAGAGGGGGTGAGGACCCTGAGCAAGGCAGGAAAGGAAGTCCCCGAGTCCAAGGTCAGGAGGAAAACACTCCATAGTTACGAACATATCCACTCTCTACCCCTCCCAAATCAATCACTGAACTAAAGCAATATCCGTGCAACTTTAAAAACTCAGCCCTAACCGGTTTGGCTCAGTGGATAGAGCGTCGGCCTGTGGACTCAGGGTCCCAGGTTCGATTCCAGTCAAGGGCATGTACCTTGGTTGTGGGCACATCCCCAGTAGAGGGTGTGCAGGAGGCAGCTGATCAATGTCTCTCTCTCATTGATGTTTCCAACTCTCTATTCCTCTCCCTTCCTCTCTGTAAAAAAATCAATAAAATATGTTTAAAAAAAGAAAAAACAACTCAGACATCATCAATGAATGCCCAGAACTTAAAAAGATACATCATATATGTTCCATTTGGGACATTACAAAATATTAAGATGAATATTCTCCTTACTTTGTGAGGTTTAGAATATCCTTAAGGGAAGAATCCTCATTTGCCTCCATGAAGCACTGCTGGGCCTTATACACATCACAGAGAGGAGGAGTCTGTCTCCATCTCGCCCAGTGATTTATGAGGCGGGCTTTAACATTGCCAAAGAAGTTGTTTTTTTTGTGTTTTGTGTTTTTTGGGGGTTTTTTAAAGAAATTTTGCCAGCTTTTTTTTTTTTATCTCCTTCTTGGTAGCAACTGCGATTCTGAATTCAGTGAATATATGTTAGACACTGTTTACTTGAACTTTCTAAAACAAACTGTCCATCTTGGGTGTAACAGAAATGCTCTCTTTGTACATTACTGTTCCCATGCCTCTCAGCAGAGACGGCCAACACAAACACCTCCTCCCAGGGCTGCAGTCCACACTGGAAGCTCTTTGGTGACGCTGCCATTGCATTTCAGTCGATAAATTTGCATTTAGCGCTTAATTTGTTCAGTATGCCTTACTAATTTGGCAATATTTATTTTGGCCCCGAAAGCATAAGGCAGCCAAGTTCTTTTGTTTGGTTTGGTGTACTTTTTTTTTTTTTTCATTTTCATAAAAGGGATTTGAGATATGAAAACGTTACAATGTCATGGACAGGACTGGTTTCCTGTTTATGAGTCACCATAAATATGAAAGGTGCTGGGTGACATTTCTCAGCTGAGAGAGTCCGCACAGCCCCGTGTGCAGCGCAGACCCTCAAGCAGGGTGGTCTTGAGGTGACTTGCTGACCTTGTATAATGTCAAGAGGAATTATTGTTCAAGTACAGTAGCCAGATACCACACACACACACACACACACACACACACACACACACAACTTTAATGGTTTCTCTCACCCTCGCTATTATAGGAATGAGAGTTTATTGTCATATCTTTGTGTTCTCAAAGTCTGTCTTCATCTTTCAGGGGAGAAAGTGGCCAAAAGTACATTCACGTCTGTCATTTTTTTGTTTGTTTGGTCTGTATGTCCTTTCACAAGACTCGTCCAAGAAACAAGTCCTCCCCCACAGCACGGCATCCAGAAAATCCCCGATTAGACATAGGGCTGCAGCAGCCCTGGAGCCCTTCTCTTTCCCTTGAAGGAATGCTGCAGCTCCTGGGCCCCGTGCAGGACGGAAGTATTGGTATTAATCCCTGAGAACACGGTAGTTACCATTCTCTGACCTTCCTAAGACTTGTGTGTTAGGAAGAGGGGCCCCCATGGCCTGGGTTTTGTATTGTTTGCTGGAACAGAGCGGGCAAATATAATGCTCCCTAGAGAGAAGGCTGTTCTCACTCAAAGACAAGTAACTCTGATGCCTGACATCTTGTGAAAGTCTCAGAAGAACTGGGCTTATGGCATCAGACTAGATCCATCCATCTCAGCTCTGGTTGCTTCCAACAGCCAACCCACAAGCACTAAGGAGTTTGTCTGAGATATTAAGGCTGCAATGTTGGTTTGTTTTTTTTTTCCTAAATGAATCCACTCAAGACATGAACGGCAGGGGTATCAGGGCTGTAATTTCTCCTCCCACAAATGCAACTCTATCCATGAGGCTCTGAGGACCACTTTCAGATCACTGAACTATCCACTTCCTGGACACGCTATGGTTTTTACTTTTAGTAAAGCTCCATGGAATTGCCAAGCTCTCCCATCCACCCAGAATCCCCTTCTCCAGCATGCATGCCCTCCAGTAGCCAGTTTCAATGCAACCACTTCTGTAATGCTTTTGCCATCTTCCTAGAAAGTCTTTTTCTCCATGTTTTGCTTGATCTGTGTATCTTTGTTCTTTTTCCCATGCATGCCACATTTCATTTATTCAAATAGTACATATTTTAATGAAATCTGGATGCCAAACACCACGAACCCTCTTTTCCTAAAATATTGCAATGTTTGTCTATGAAAAGTATCTCTCTGATAAAACTATAGGTCTTACGAAGTCAGAACCTTGTCATTATGTCTTAAAATCCCAAGTGCCCAGGGATCAGAAATTATATTTATAAAAACAAATCAATGTGCTGCACTCTCTATAAATTCAACCCAAACTAACCATTGTTTATCTGATAATTGTTAACCTGCCTATTAGATAATAAGCCAGGTTAAGTCTAAGTAGTTTTGCTCCCACGTACTAGCCCTGAATGCAGGAAACATTGGATATTTAATTATGTACACTTTGGAAAACTTCGAGTCTCAGTTTCTTGTTCTGTAAATAGAGATAAAAATGCTCACACTTTTAATGTGAGAATTAAATAAAATAGTATGCAAAATGCCTTTTCATTTATAGCAATGCTCTATGAGTGATGGCCATGAGTTTTAATGATCAATATGATTAAGGATCTTGTCCAAAGTAACATTATAAACTTTTAGAATGACACATAGTGGAAAATTTAGGACCCCTGTCAGGGCCGAGCCTCTCATTTCTAAAAGGAACTGCAACTTTCAACTTTTCTTTCAATAGCATTGACCTCTCTATCATCACTCAGTCACCTTTACAAATTAAGACCCAGGCACAGAACATATATCTGCCCAGTCAATACTCTTATGGAAATTACACTTTCCCTAAAATGGATTATTCCTATCTATATTTGCGTTTTTTAGAATTCAAGCAGGAAACAGAACCTCTCTGAGTATCACGGAATCAAGAATGTGTGACAGGAATAACTCTTTGTGCAATTATGCAAGAACCTGAGGGAGTGCAGATCCAGAAGAAGGAACAGAGGAGCTGAGAGAAGCCACTAACAACTGGCCAGGAGCACTGGCTTGGGTGGAAAAGATGCAATTTGCTAGGAAATCCAGGAACATGGAGCTGCGAGAGTGGAACCATGAAGGGGAGCGGGAGGAAAATCCTCTGCTTAACTAGGACTTCCTCTGTAATTCTACAGCCAAGCACCTGGTGATGGCCACGAAGAGGCTATTGTCAGCAGGTCCGGCAGTCAGGAAAAATCAGTGCACGGGGGATGAGCACCAGCTCGAACCCTCATGCCTCCCCACCTCTCCGCTCTCCCATGTAACCACAATGACCTCCAGAGAGTCACAGCTCAGCTCTGCCTTGTAAATGTCAAGTGAATGCCTCTTCTGTCTACTCTAACCTGGACACACAGAGAGAAGGGGGTTCTGGGAAACCATTCTAGAGAAACCAAGTAGACACAGCACTAATCCCAACTGACTCTGCTGTCATTATGTTTACATTTACCAGGTAAATCTCTGCCCATCTTACCATTCTGATCTGTTCTGGGTTATTCGTTTCAAGTTTGTCCCTTGTAAAGAATAGGCATTTGCCTCATTAAGGTTATTTTGGGTTCCCCAGAGAAGGTTGAGTGTTTTAATAAGGGTGCTAAAACTATTTGTCTTTATATTCAAAATTAATTTGTTTTATTTTCCTTTCACCATTTTTTGTGCTTTGTATTTGTCATTTAGCTATATATTTCTGTGTTTTTCGACTTTGAGATCTTTGCTTTTATCTCTTCCTGTACTTTCAAAGGTACACATCTGTTTTTTATTATTTTAACGATTATTTTTAAGATTTTTAAAAAATATTCTTAAACGTGTATCTGTCAGTCTAACAAGGTCAAGAAAAAACATGAAGGAATACCTAAAAGAGCACTAACTAGGTGAATAATCAGATGCCAATGTACACCCAGCCCCTGCGCTGGCAGCCATGGAGAGTCTCCATGTCGATTTCTTCTGCCGACCTTGAAGGACTGTTTTGTGGTCCAGTAGTAACATAAGAACAGGGCCTCAAATATTATTATTGCTACCAATTTAAATGCCTAGGCTATGTGTACTCCTTGTATTACCTCATTTAATTCTCACAACATCCCTCCAAAATAAGTATTGTTATTTTCATTTTATAGCCAGATGAGGTTCATGAAAGGTAAGTGACTTGTCAAGGTTACATAGCTAGTAAGGATCAGAATGAGATTTAAACCCAGTTATTTCTTACCTCAAATCTATTCTCTTAGCCACTACTAGTATATATACTAACTTTTGCTAAGTTTTCTAAGCTCTAAGTCATACAAATTTACAAGCATGTTTTGGGAAAATAATCATTTTGTGTATATACTCAATAAATTGCACTTACTATTGTGACTGTCATTTCTGATTCTCCCCACACATAAAATGTTTAGTGAACTTCTACTTACTCCTCTTCTCCTGCTGTGTCTTCCTCCACCACCTTATTCATACTCATCAATGCCACAGCCCCACCCACAGTATCCTGGTTACCTCAAACACTAACCCCTGTACAGCAGAGGGGCCTTGAGTCCTGCTAAAGGTTTGATAATTCTTAATTAATTGGCAGAGAGTGGAATAAGGAGATCATCCTTTTCTTGTTTAGTGGGAGTAGGTTTTCACTGTTCTTGGCTTCATTTGGGCAGGCCTCAGGTGACATTTTTTTAATACAGACTCATGGTCCTGGAGTTATAGAAGTGACTCTAGATTTTGGATAAAGTGTGGGTGTTAGTCCTAAATGTTAATGGAGGTGTGAGTTTTCACTGTCTCTTGTGTCTCCATGGGAATTTTAGAGGAAACTTGAAATATCCAATTGGATCTTAATTTTGAGATGCTTAGCATTTAAGAAAAACTTCTAACCTAATTTAATGAGTCAAATCTAGGCTCCACAGCCCCAGAACTTAAAAGGTTAAAATTGTGTGGGTCAGTTTTATAGAGGCAGATGAGTATAGAGGCAGAGTAATAGCAAGAGCAAAGGTATTGGCATCAAACATACTTGGGGTTTGAATGCTGGTTTTACCAACTATTAGCTTGGAGGCTTTGGGCACATCACTCAACCTTTCTTTTCTTTTTTTCTTTTTTTAAATATATTTTATTGAGTTTTTACAGAGAGGAAGGGAGAGGGATAGAGAGTTAGAAACATTGATGAGAGAGAAACATCGACCAGCTGCCTCCTGCACACCCCCTAACTGGGGATGTGCCCGCAACCAAGGTACATGCCCTTGACTGGAATCGAACCTGGGACCCTTGAGTCTGTAGGCCGACGCTCTATCCACTGAGCCAAATCAGTTAGGGCATCTCAACCTTTCTGAATCTCACTTAATTCATCTGTAAAATGGGGTTAATAATGCCTACCAGGCCAAGTATAATGGGGACAATAAATAATTATCAGCATTAAGTAATTATTCAATGGGTGGTAGTTACTACTGGGGTGAGGTATGGTTTCCGTTATCACTCTCACATGAATTGCTTTCCCTTCTGGGTAACTGTGGTGATTGACCAGCAAAAGCAAACTCAGATGGAGCCCCATGGCATGGGTCAGCATGGGCTTTGTTAACTGTATACATAGATTACAAACTACTTAGTTGATTTACACATTTCTTCAGCTGAAGAAAAATATTTACTGGGCAGATTAAATTGAATTAAAACAATCAGATTAAAAGGAGTCTGCAGGCTGTCCCTCAACTCAACAAGGGACAAGTTGCCTTCTCCGAGTAGGGAACCCATGCCAGCAGTTTGACTCATTTAGTAGTAACATGAGGAGGTGTCACCAGAACTGCCAAAGGGACTGAAATGCTCCAGGAGGAGGGTTTTCTCTTCGCATTGTATTCACATCGCAGCTCAGGGGATAGGCTTACCTCACTAATTCAGACCAACACGGACAAGAATGCAAAGTTTCCAAGAGAGAACATGGGCTGAAACGCCTGGGATATAGGACAGTTAAGTTTCCATTACAGGCAGTGGCATCTTATGAATAAGTCATTTTTCAAAGGTGAAGTAGTAAGTTAGCTCTAATTCAGACCAGATTTTCTTATAAATGTAAATTTATATTGGGTGATCAGGTGATCAGCCTCCCAGGTTGGCCACACAAGTATCTGTAATCCAAAGAGCATGATGTGACAAGGGCCACACCCAAGCAGCATTACGCCTAATAAAGCAGTGTTCTGCAGCTGGCAGATTGATTGTTTGTTTGCTTGCTTTTTTTAGACATTCCATATAAAGTTGAATGTTCCTCAGACACTGTTTACTCCTTTTAAAACAGTCCTTAATGGCCATGAATTATATTATTAAAACAACATAGGATGCTTCTACGGACCTTCTAGCACCTTCTAGTCTAAATACTAATAATACTGACTGCGTTAGCTTAGTTATGTCACAGGAAGTACTGCTTAACCCTAAATTTACCAAACTGTGTTCCACAGCTCAGTATTTCCAGAGATGTTATTAGGCCTAGAAAAAATAAGTTACTTTGTAACTTAGAGAAATGCAATGCCCAAATCCCCCTCTTGGAGATTCACAGTGAAGATTCAGTTATTAAAGATTCTAAGATAAAGAAACCTTTCAGACTTCAACATCATCAGCTGCCATTAAAATTAATTTTATTCCAAAACAAGTTTTTGTTTCATATAACCCTAAGCAAAACTCTGAGAACAGCATTCAGGGAGAAACTAGATTGGAAAATGTTAATCTACTTATTTCCACCCAATTGTGTATATATTGTTTAATACCCACAGTAGATTAATAGCCCAACACATATACTTTCAGGTGCATTCAGTGCTATGATACTATAAACAATATCCTATAGCAGTGATGGCGAACCTATGACATGCGTGTCAAAGTTGACACACGAACTCATTTTTTGGGGGTTGATTTTTCTTTGTTAAATGACATTTAAATATATAAAATAAATATCAAAAATCTAAGTCTTTGTTTTACTATGGTTGCAAATATCAAAAAATTTCTATATGTGACACGGCACCAGAATTAAGTTAGGGTTTTTCAAAATGCTGACACGCCAAGCTCAAAAGGTTTGCCATCACTGTCCTATAGCTATGTCAGAGGTAACTTGAATTTTTGCAGATTGTCCTGGGAGAGTAATGATTATGTCTAACAGGGTCCGGGGGAAAATAAAAGGGAAGATTCTGTGGGGAGGTACCATGACTTCTCTTACTTCTATCTCTGGAGTTTCAGTGATGACTTCCGGGATAGCATCTTCCCTGGGAGAGTTTGCTCGCAGAGAAGCCTGGGTTCTTATCTACTTATATTGGCACTTCTGCTGCTGAAAATACTCTGCAATACAGAGATATATTGGCTGCCCCTAGTCTTTTCAATATTATTTTCTTTCTTCTTTTCTCAAGAAGACAGTCTACTCCCCCTACAGTCATTTTATTCTTAAATGAAACCACACACCTGTCTCCATATAAGAATGTAAAAGTAAACTTGAGTCAGGATCCCCAGCCCTGAGGGAGAGGATCCTGAATTAATGAGACTTCATACTTTGCTGGTGGGAGAGCACATGAGGCAGTAAAGAGTCCCTTCCCGCCTTGTGCTGGAAGTATGCATTCTGACTAGGCAAGGCCAGGAACTGCAATCAGGATTCCCAGCATGCACTAGTGATCTGACCCAGCTCTCATCTGCAGTTTGGGCACGCCTGCTGGAGACTAGCAGCTTGGACTTAATTAATTACCTCCCTAGCTGGTGGAGCTCACTGGGCCTTCCATGGCACTTGAAAACCAAAGGGTTTGGTTTCATGTTCTTGAACTTGGGTGACACAAATATTTCAGTGGTGAATCAGTCCTGGAAAGGGAGGTGGGTAAGGTAGGGAGTGTTTATAGAAGACATTTCATCACCCCTAGTCAAACATGTCTCATTGTTGGTTCAGGAGGCGCTGGTATTTTCCTCTTTGAAGGGATGCTCAGGGAGCCAAGAGCTTCCAGCCTGGAGCTCCCCTCCAGGGAAGGGCAGTGGCCATTTGCACACAGGAAACCCGGCAGGACTAGTTGCTTTGGAATGTTGACAATCTTAGGGAAATGGTTTTGTGTCTTTCCTCAGGGGAGAAAAACAAAAGTTGGTGGAGCTATGTAAAAAGAGCCTGCGGCTGTCTTAGGGTTGCTGTAGAAAATGTGTACTGCTTAGCTTCCTTTTAAAAGGCTTCCCTAGTTGCAGAACCCAAAGATGAGATCAAGAAAGTTGTAATTTCAGAAAATCAGTACTGCTGATATCAATGGTTGAAAAGCTTGGTTGGAAGATGAGAATATAGAATTTCTTCGGCTTGGGTACATATGCAAAAGAGACCCTGACCTTACATAGCGTGGCCCCCAAGGGCCCTCACCCTTCAGGTGAAGAGGAGGTGGCATGATGGTCCTGAGCACCCTCCCAAGCCTCTGGAAGTGCAAGCCATCTAAACAGCTTGCCATCATTCGGGGGGGGGGGGGGGGGGGGGGGCGGCGCATGGTGGCATTATAAATGGCAAAGGGGTCCGAGAAGATTGCATTTAGAAAAATCATAGCTGGGGCGAGCCAAGAAACACAAACCAAAAGGAAATATTTTAAGAAAATAAACAAAGCTACTGAGTCAAACATACAAAGCAGGAAAGGGGAACAAAAGATTATTTGAGGCCTGAGGTTTGAACATTTTGAAGCCACATATGTGATGGGCCAGCCCAAGAACACGAGGAGCCTTACAGCTGTGTAAGCGTTGAGGCAGCCTGCTCCCACCAGGGGTTCCCCAGCCTGCAAGGCTCTGAGTGAGCCCACTGAGCCAGCTGACCATGCTGCCTTGAGCTCAGCCTTCAGCTATGCAGAAACAGGGCTCCTCCATGGGTAGGCCACACAGATAGGGCTGAGAGGACCAATCCCCACCCCCCCACCCCCAACTGAGGAGTTCCTATTGTATGCATTGAGGTGTCCTCCAGTTCGAAATACATTGTTCAGGAACCCAGAGGGCATCAGCGTTCAAATAAAAGTATAACGGTGAAGTATACTGGGTTTTACAAGCTTGGCTATTAAAACTTCTAACCAGGAACCTATCACATCAATATTACACCGTCTTCAGAATCCCGGAATTCTGCAACTGAATTTCCTAAGTTCCCCAAAATTTAAACTTTGTAAAATAAAATCAAGATGGACATACTTCAGGGTCAAGCAAGTGTTCTATTGAAAAGAATTGAGGTTCCAGTACCCAACAGCCTTTATGTCACCTGAGGGCTTTTTAACCTACAGTGGGGCCTTGACTTACGAGTTTAATTCGTCCGAGACTGAGCTCGTTAAGGAGCTCGTTAATTCAAATTACTCTGTCAACTCAATGCAAAAAATCGGTGGAGAGACAGTTGGTACCTCAAAAAACTCATTAGTCGGGACACTCGTAAGTCAAGGCCCCACTGTATTCCTTTGGCCACATAATGCCTGTCTTCAAGAGGAGCTATGATGCCACGCCTTTGCCTTTCATGAGGGGTCAGTAGAGCACATGCTGTATGAAAACTATTCTAAGATATTACCGAAAGTATAACCATATCTGATTGCAAGTTATATTTGTGTTTAAAGGCCAGAAAATGTGTCTCTTGAGGAATGAGTATATTTCCCCTGTTCCGTTGATGAAGCTCATCAGGTTTTCCTTGCTGCTGTGGTTGCCAGGAAACTCATCACTAAATGTCATTATCATAACTCCATCCATAACTTCTCATGATCAGTACAGTTTGGGGCTCTTTCTTTCTTTAGTTTTGCTATTCTTTCATCAGTACAGGGATGGGCAAATGTAGGTTTACAGTTGTGAATACACAAAACACAGAATTTATTCTTGTATTATTTTTTTTATTTATTTGTATTACAACTGTAAACATGTTTGCCCACCCAATATATATGCATATATATATACATATACATATATACTCATATATACTTATGTTTATATGTGTGTATATCCTTTTTTAGAATTAGGACACAAGGATCAGGAAGTATTACTCTAATTAATGAAACAGGAATTCTCATAAATATCTGGTCTTGTTCTGCAGATACTATTCAAAAAAGAACATCCACTATCCACCCACCTCCCGTTTGGCTGAAATAACTTGTTTTACTGAAGGAGGGTAGCATAATTCATATCATGAAAGTGATAATCCTTTGCCCTTGTCCTTATTTTTGGAAGAGATTGGTTAGGAAGGAATAAAAGTCATGACTGTCACTTCTGTGAATGTGTTTTGGGATAAGTAAAGAGAGGTCAGGAACTGAGTCTAGGTTTAGGACAAGACGATGCTGAACATGACAGAATGGAAACTGTGAAAAAGTTGCTAGAGTATTGTGATGCTGGGGTCAGGGTAGAGAAAAGACAGGAAAATGTAGCAGGAAGCTGGACTCTTAGTTGGCATAAATGGCCAAGGGAATTTTTTTGAATTGGAACTTTTATATTTCATTGAAATTATCTAACCAACCAAGCTTTAAAGTAATCTGGTTCATTATCATTTTACTACCAAAATTACAACTTTTGATTTGTATGTCAGGGAGAGAGCTAAAGGTTCCTGAACTCTTGTGATTTATAAACTATACAATTCATTTTATTTACTACAATTAAACTTCAAAACATCTGAGTTAGCTAATCTCATCCCAATTCATCAGAAAATGAAACATATTTTTTCTGAGCCCCCATAGATCTCACATTGGCGATCTGAGACTGTTTGACTCCAAACCCATGCTCACAGGTACCTAATCTATAATGCCTCTCATACTTAACATGAGCACGTTCATTCTTGCTACATACAGTTTCCTTGCAAATTTGAAACAATTTATGTTAAAGTAGACTATAAATACTTGTCTTCATTGAATTATTTCCCCTTCTTGGTAGATGGGAGGATTAAAGTTCCCAACCCAGCTTGCTATTGGGTGGGGTATTACAACTATCTAGGACAGTGATGGCGAACCTCTGACACGCGAACTCATTTTTTTGGTTGATTTTTCTTTGTTAAATGGCACTTAAATATATAAAATAAATATCAAAAATCTAAGTCTTTGTTTTACTATGGTTGCAAATATCAAAAAATTTCTATATGTGACATGGCACCAGAGTTAAGTTAGGGTTTTTCAAAATGCTGACATGCCGAGCTCAAAAGGTTCGCCATCACTCATCTAGGGGTTATGGACAGAACAGACCTGTGCAACTTCTGGGCTAAAACGTGACATCATCAGTGCAGAACCATCCAGTTCTTACCCTACCTGGGATAATACAAAAGCGTGTGCCAATATGGAAGTACCTATGATTCAAGTACCCTGGAATATTGAGCCAACACATGGAGGACAGCTGCCTTGGGAAGTTTTGCAAAGTGAACTTCAAATGAGACAGAAACTCTTCTTGTCTTAAACCACTGAGATTGTGGGGTTGTTTGTTACCATAGCAAGAATGACCTAGTCCGTGGTCGGCAAACCGCGGGCTCGTGAGCCACATGCGGCTCTTTGGCCCCTTGACTGTGGCTCTTCCACAAAATACCACGTGCGGGTGCACACGTACAGTGCAATTGAAACTTCGTGGCCCATGCGCAGAAGTCGGTATTTTGTGGAAGAGCCAGTATTTTGTGGAAGAGCCACAGTCAAGGGACCAAAGAGCCGCATGTGGCTCGCGAGTCGCAGTTTGCCGACCACTGACCTAGGTCATTCTCACCTATACGACATAGCATCTGGGTGGTGAGTGGGTGGTCATAGTTTAGTGGTGGTTCGTCTTGATGTTATTGCCCATAAAGACCATCAGGCCATTTTCCCAAAGTAACTCCTTTACAGTCTTTAATCCCTCTCCTATTGAGAGGGAAAATAATATTTTCATAATCAAAGTAGCAAATTTAAGAAGATGTATATGTAAAATATTATTCAATGATATGGACAAGGAATGGATATGTTGTCTGGAGAGTTCAGCATAAGTCTAGGCATCAGATAAATAGTCTTTTCCCTTGAGTTGATTCTGTAGGCTTTCAACTTACTTACAAGCAATTATAAAAGCATTATACTTACAAGCATGAATGGATTACAAACCATTCCACCACTAAGTAAATTTAAGCAGCCTCCTTATTCTCCATCAGGAGGCTTCCCCCCTAACAAGTTCCACACTGTAGACAAACCTTCCTGCCATCTGCTCAAATGGAAACATGTGGCAAGATCCTGCAGTTGAACACTTGCCCTTGGTAAGGAAAGAGACCTTGGGGAAACCTTTTGGAAAACCACCTCTTGGCACACATTTTGTGGCTAAGTATTACCCTCGGTCCCTTATATGAAGTGTTCTACTTTGATATGAATGCCACTTCGGATGAATGTATATAAGATCATATTTACATATGCTAACCACCAGCATGGTTTCCAGCAGTGATGGTGATGGTGGTAGAATCCCATACTGCCATGCCAGGGATTTTAATAGAGTGATGATATCAATATCTTCTAAGCCACAAAAGGAAATGAGCCATCACTTAAAGCTCCATAGACTTTCTTCACTGTAGTTGCCATATGTTGTATGGTCTTCCTCCTCTTTCTTCATCAAGCTAACTCTTCCTGGTCCTTTAGGTAACCACTTCTCTTGTTCCATTTACCCTGTGCTGACCCCCTCCCAATATAATGCTAGTGCATTCTGGGAAGAAAAGTGAGACATATCCCTCCTCCTGAGTTCTACTCTGGAATGAGGAACAATCTCACAGAAACAGCGTGGCTTCAATTTCAAACATGTCTGTGGACGCCTACTTGGCTCACTATGGTCCTGACTTGTCACCCTACAATCTGTCTTATTGATAGAGTTAATTAACAAAATCAATTTTTAAATTGTGAGGCTGATCTAGATTCAACTTTCAGCCCAGCACTTACCAGTCCTGTGAACTTGGACAACTCAGTCCCCAATTTAAAAACTGATTTTGTTAATTAACTCTATCAATAAGACAGATTGTAGAGTGACAAGTCAGGATTATGGTATAGGTTAATACCCAAGTTAGTTACCAAGAGAAAACCTTTTCCCCAAGTTTCTACTACATTTGTCCCTCAACATATAAAGATGAGTTCATGGAGACAGCAAATTCAACAAATATTTCTGGCATATTTACTCTGCTGAGCATTATCCTGGAAATTAGAGAATAATATCTACGAGCTCGTGTGTCCTAAGTGCTGGATATTTTGCAATCATTTTCTCTGAAGTCTATCACAACCCTATGTAGTAGTTATGAATTTCCTCATTTTACAGACAAGGAAACTGAGTTGTCCAAGTTCACAGGACTGGTAAGTGCTGGGCTGGCATTTGAATCCAGATCTGCCTCACTCTGAGGCCTGCATTCCTTTATTATAAGATGGACGATTTTATAGAAACTTGGCAGCCAACTGGATAGTTTGAACAGCCTCGAGGTTCTTGACAACTAAAGGTTCACTGCCTTTCATGAACATTTGGAAACTATAAAAGGTCAGATCAAGCCCCTCTTCATCCCCATCTGCTTATTATAACTATGTTACATTACAAATTGAAATCCTCAGCCAAGATCCCCTTAATTGCCTGATAGGTTAGTTTATTTTTACCATCTTTCCCAGTGTACAGACCTGCTCACCTCACCCCACTATATGCTACCTTTTGCTGTGCATGGGCCTGGGATGAGAGTGAGTGGAGGAGACATCTTATTCTTATCTCATTGGTTACAAAAGGTTACCTAGTAAATAACTCACCAAGAGGCCCATAAAGGTGTTTTGTGAATGGCTTAGTATCACAAATATTACCATATATGGGGTTTGGAAAGGTACTTTCTTAACATCAGAGATCAAAACAGATAATTTTGATTTAACACATTCAGCTTTAAAAAGACATGTGAACTATTGTCTATAAACATAGCTTCACGGAATCAGAAACTGATATCTTTAGGGAAATAAAAACAAGCCCTATGAATCATCTGTGGAATTAAGTAAGTGGACAAAAGTTAAGCTGACTTTAAGCTACTTCCTTTCCGTCTCCCTTTGAATGCACACAGCCTTGGGAAGCTCCTCTCCAGGCAATAACACAGTGTTTGTCAGCAATAGGCCCGGAAAAGCCGTCTCTAAGATGGAAAAGCAACACCTGTTTGATGACCAGATGTAGGGACGTAATTTGAGACAGAAGAAGCTGAATTTAAGAGACTTTATAAAGAAGCAACCCAGCGAAGGGTGTTAGAGGCAGTGTTCCCAAACTGCCAAATGCAGAGAAATCCCGGGGTGGGAGGGGGGAGAGAGGCTTGTTAAATCCAAATTCTGATTTGTGAATTCTGGGGAAAGCCTGAGATTCCCAGGTGACACAAGGTCGCTGGTACTCAAACCACAATTGGCATACCATAGTTATGGGGTATTTTGTTATTTAACAGTGCAGACTGGCATTTTGTGACAGTAAAAGACAATGATGAGGGAAGAGCAGTCATGCAAAATGAAACCACCATGGGAAGGGCAGACTCAGAGAATCTAAAAGTGCATGGCCCTCCCTGCAGGAGGCCACAGGAAGACCCCGAGTCCTGGGCTTGGCCCCACTGCGCTCCTGACCTGTTAGCGTGGACAGATATCCATCAGGACTAACATTATGAACTCAGTCGTAGATTCTGTTCTTTCTCATATAGCCCAAGGGACAAATATATGTTGGGGTTCTTAATTTCTACAATCATCTATCCATTTTTCCCAGGGATAGTGTCAGGTTGCCACACAACCTTTCTGGAATTGTCAGAATGTTTGTCCTCCAAGGCGACATACTACACATTCTCGCCCAGGAGGGCACGTGTTGCCCAGGGTTCTGCTCTGCTTTCTCACATCTCTCAGTTCTGCATTGTGTGTGCTGAACTTCGAAGGGGCTGGAAATCCCATTTCTGCTCTACGGTTACATCACGGCCCTATTCACCTGACATGAAGCCTGGTGGTAAGTGTGTCATTTCACGTGCTCTCCATCAAAGGACTGAAGTCATAGAGGAGGACAGACACCAAACATTCAGCATCAGTCTCTTCTTGATGGTAATTACCATCTCGTTGTCCCTTTGCCACCCACGTCCTTTCTTGTCCAGCCCTCCTGAGACTCCTCTGCTTCTCAACACTCCATGACCTTCAACTAAATGGCCCTACATTCAAGTCTAACCGCATTTAGTACAAAAGCACAGGCCTATTTTAAAACATATGCTTGTGTAAAATATCAATATAGATGGCTCACTTCGGTAATTTGTTTGTAAAGAAAGTAAATTGAGCTGGTTAGTAATTATATCAAATATCCAAATTCGCCACCCATCATCCTCAGACATCCATAAATACCAAATAAGCATTAGTTATGGACCCCTAACTAAAAACACAAGGGCATGGGAGACAGACCCTGCCCTTGAGATACTGACAGTCTCTTAAGACACACCTTTTTTTTTTCTTTCATTTAAACATTCATTGATTTACCAAATACTTAGTGAGCACTAATTATATGCCAGGCACTATGCTACGTTCTGGAAATAAAATTATAAGCAAGACAGGTGTAGGTCCTAGAAAAGAGTGACATAGTACATAACATAGCAGCTAAGGACAAACCAGAGGACTCCGATGCTGCAGCGACTTGGTAACTTGCATCCTGCTGGCATGGTCAGAGATGGTACAAGGAAGCAGTAAAACTTGACTGCAACTGCATTAAGTACAAGGAATTCAAATACATAGGACCTTTCGAGAAGCCAAGCAGCTCCTGTGGGCCACAGAAACTTTGGAGATATTTCCTAATTGAAGAAACTGAGCTAGCTGGAGGAGAATGTTTCTGTTGCATATTTTTTCTTAAATTTGAGGAATATTTACCCTTAGGAGTACTCGGTGGGGGGCCAAGGGTAAAAGAATCCATGGTAAAATCATGAACACCCCCCCGGGGGTAACAATTTTACTAAGTCGTGATTTAAGATGTGTGTGTGCATGCATGTATGGCATAGAATGGAAAATTTGCATGAATATTTAATATATACCAGGAAACTTCAAAGGCATAGCTTCTTTGCATCAGATCACTTCGGCCTCTATAGCCACACCATCTCCATGACTACCACCACTCCACATCCTCTTCTCTGTCTGCTGGAGAATATGCTTATGGGAAGGAAAACCCTGCTCTGCTGAGAAGATGAGATATGCATCAGATCAGGAACGTTGGTCTGAGTCATTATCTGAAAGATTACATGCCAGACAAAGGATGTCAGAGTCCATTGATGTTGGAGGACATGGGGTGAGACTGAGTATTTGTGAGCTGAGCAGGGACTCCTGGAAGCGGGCAGATGGCTATGTTTCTGAGTGTCATTGGCTGTGTGTGTCTAGTATTAACAAATATCTCCATAATTTTTCTACACAAATGCTTTTCCCCTTTTTAAAACCTGTTTTTATAAAGATATTATATAAATTTTAAAATTAGCTTGTCAATGTCTTCAAAACATGTTCTGAGATTTCTATTTGCAGATAATTGATATCTTGATATCTTAACAATATGGAGTCTTCTGACCCATCAACACATATTTCCCTCCATTTAGTTAGGTCTTTCTTTACTTCTTTCCAGTTGTGTAGTCTTCAGTGTAGAGGTCTTGCACATCTTTCGTCAGATTTATCCCTAGTCATTTCATATCTGTATGGTCATATAAATGGTTTTAATTTAAATTTCTGATCATTTGCTCTTTATATATAAAAATACTATTGAATTTTTTAACCCTCACTCGAGGACATACTTTAAAATATATATATATATATATAATTGATTTTTTACAGAGAGGAAGGGAGAGGGATAGTCAGAAACATCGATGAGAGAGAAACACCGATCAGCTGCCTCCTGCACACTCCCCACTGGGGATGTGCCCGAAACCAAGGTACATGCCCTTGACCGGAATCAAACCTGGGACCCTTGAGTCTGCAGGCCAACGCACTATCCACTGAGCCAAACCAGTTAGGGCTGAGGACATGCTTTATTATTATTATTATTATTATTATTATTATTATTATTTAAGGTATTACAAATGTATCCTCATCCCCCAGAACATGCTTTTTAATTGATTTTTAAGGAGAGAGCAAGAGAGAGAGGGGGGGGGGAGAGAGGGGGAGAGAGAGAGAGAGAGAGAGAGAGAGAGAGAGAGAGAGAGATGTGAGAACTAAACATTAATCAGTTGCCTCCCTCACGTGCCCCAACTAGGAATCAAACTCATAACTTGGGTATGTTGCAGGAATTGAACCTGCAACCCTTCAGTGTATATGACCATGCTCCAACCAAGCCACAATAGCCAGGGCATGCTGTTTTTATATTTTTCCTGAAAATTTAGTAAACTGAATTAGTTCTACCAGCTTTTCTTTTTATAGATTACATCAAATTTTCTACATAGATGATCATGTCTTCTGAGAATAAGGACAGAATTGATTTTCCCTGTCTAGTCGGGATGGTTTTTACTCTGTTATTTACACCTTATTGCACTGGCTCAAATCTCTAGTACACAGTTTAATAGCGTGGTTAGAGCAGTCATCCTATCTTTCTCCTAATTTTAAAGAGTCACCAGCATGATGTTAGCTGTGCATTATTTCATTAATGCCCTTTATCAAACTGAAGTGCCCTTCTGTTTCTAGTTTACTGAGTTTTTATCAGGAATGGATGTTGGTTTTTTATTTAATGCTTTTTTTTTTCATTTTTGTGAAGACCATATTTTTTTCTTTTTTACTTTGTTAATATGATGAGTGACATTGATTTTTTTTAATGTTAAGCCAACCCTACATTTCTTCACTAAATTATTTAGTTATTCTATACTCAATCTATTATATTTTGTTTAAAAGTTTTACACATGTTTATAAATGGTATTGGTGTATAGTTTTCCTATAATGTCTTTCTAGAGTTGTGATATCAACATAATGCTGACCTCATAAAATGAGTTGGGTATTACCCCCTTTTTAAAATTTTTCTAAAAGAGTATAGGCAGAACTGATAACATCTCTTTCTTACATATTTGGTGGAATTCACTGGTGAATCCAACTTGTCCTAAAGTTAAGGGGAGGTTTTTAACTATAAGTTTAATTTTTAAAATAGATACAGGGCTATGTAGGTTATCTAATCTTTCTTGAGTGAGCTTTGGTAGTTTGTGTCTTTATAAAAATTTGTTCCTTTCATCAAAGTTGTTGAATTTATTGACATAAACCTCTTCATATTATTCTCTAATTACCATGTTAATATCTGTAGGATCTACAGTGATGCCATCTTCTCATTTTCTATATTGTAATTTGTGTCTTCTTGTTTTTCTCCCTCGCTCATCTGTCTAGATAGATGTTTATTGATTTTTATTTTGTTACTCTTCTCAGAGAGTCAGTTTTTGGTCTCACTGATTTTCTCTATCGTATTTCTGATAATAATTTCATCAACTTCTGCTCTGATCTTTACTACTTCCTCTGTTCTACCTACTGATGTTTAATTTCTTCTTTTTCTAGTTTCTTAGGGTGGAAACTGAGGTCATTTGAGACCCTTCTTCTCTTTTGATATAGGCATTTAATGCTATAAATTTTCCTCTAATTACTCCCTCCCACAAATTTTAATATGTTGTACATATGCCTTGGTTCAGTTCAAATACTTCCTTTTCCCTTTTGATTGCTTCTTTGATTCACAAGTTATCCATAAATCTGTTACTTAATCTTCAAATATTGGGAGTATTCCTGAGATATTTTTATTATTGATTTTAACTTACTTCCACTCTGGATGAATTCACTCTTGCCTTTTATTTCCTAATCTGCTATTTCCCAAGAACGCTGTGATTTCTTACTTGTGACTTTACTCAGATGTGCTGTCCTCCATACAGCTCTTCCAAGCTCTGCCAGATGAAGTGTGTGGCTTTCTCTTTTGTGCCTGCAAAGCCCTTTTCATGCACTCGTTCAGGAGTTCTTGTCACACTGTGCTGCAATTATGAGTTTTTAAGTTTTTCTTCCAAGCTAGGCTCAAGTCCGCAAGTGCAGCAGTGGAATTTTATGCAGGTCTGTCTCCACAGAGCACACTGGAGTTTTATGAGTGAGTGAATGAATGAATGAATGAAGTCAGTGACAGAGCCACTTAATTTTGAGTCCTCCTATAAGCTCATTTCTCCAGCTTCTAGAATGACTCAGCTACTGAAATCAAAGAGAAGATGTGAGTATCAAGAAAGAGACGGGAGGCATACCAGGTAAATAAGGTTCTTTGTGTGAAAGAACCAGGGACACGAAGCAGAGCCTCTCAGGTATGGCAGGATACCTGCTTTATGTCCAGGTTTACTCTGCGCCTGCAGGAGCTGGGCCGGTGGTTATAGCCCAGGCTGGGCCTTACCTATGCAGATGGTAACCAGGCCTGCCGGTGAGTGAGTGCAGCAGACGCAAAGCAGAGCCACACAGGTGCTCCCCACTCCAGCTGTGGGAAACCTCTGGGCTGAACACAGGGAAATGATGTCTACACCAGGCAAGTGTGCACAGCAGTGTGTGTGTGTGTGTGTGTGTGTGTGTGTGCGTAGGGGAACAGAAGGAAGGGGCCGGATAGAGATGAATGACTACTATGTACTCACCAGGAAAAAAAGGACCAGCAGATCCCTTCCATCCCTGGCTGTACTCAAATCCTACACTTTCTACTGAGTTGATATAATAATGTCTCGCCTTCCCTAAAATCAATCTGTGCCTGTCAGTGACTAATACCATCATAAAACTTGGCACTTTCAGAGCATTCCACAGCAGAAAAGGAGGCTTCCCTGTAACAGTGGACGCCTTTTAGGAAATGTTCTTTATAAAAAGAGATCAGAATATCAAGCTTTGATGGAGGATTTAGACATCAGCCGGCAAATAAGCGGGTATATAACAGACTTTCCAGGCACCTAGTTCACCCTATACATTCTACCACAGCCCTTATAAATTAGTGAAATCAGCACTTTCTATTATTCAATATTGTGTGCACAGTTCTAAAACCACTAAGAGATCACACAGAGAGGGAACATCTTCCTGCATTCTGGAATCAGTTACTAAAGCGCACACTCAGGACAGAGGCCAACCAAATGAATGGCTTGACTAGGGAGGGCAAGACCTTTGTAACCTCTATCTGCAGCCCTGTCTCCCGCTGTTTCTACACAAGCCCCCTCCACTGCTAAAATACCAGGCCTCTTAGCAATCTGGGGGGAGGGCAAAAACTTCTATTATATTCCCAAGTCTTTGCTCAATGTGTAAGATATTCATTCAAGCAGTATCTTGCAAAAAAAAGCTGCGCACTTGGTCTGGCTTCTCCAATAAACGGACGGACTCCATCCAGTCCATATCTGGAAAAGCTTTCAGCTCTTTCATCCAAGGCTCAGTTGAGAATAATTGGGCCCATACTCTCACATGAGAACTTGATAGAGTTTACTCTGGGTCCTTATGGATGACAGAGGGTGAAAAACACACTATACATGCTGGCCTCAGCCCCTAGTAGCCCCTCTCTGAGGAGCTGGTAAGAACCCTGGACCCGTGTGGCTGGGGATCCAGGTGTGTGGGAATCTGCTTGTGTGTGGTCCACGCTGGAGCTCCACAGAGTCAGCCTGGAGCTGTCTGCTCTTTCCTCTGAGCTCAGTGTTTGAAACTCAAATTGCATCTGTTGATTCCATAGGGGTATAGCTTTCCTCCAAAGTGTTCTGCAGAGTGACGGCTGTATTTCCAAGTGAGCGCTCAGAGACCAGATCTGGTGTGGTTCTCTCCCAGAAAGAATGAGACGTAGGTTTGGAAACAGCCCTAATCTAGCTGATGGGCAGCTGCCTTATACCCTGAGACAAGGCTGTTGTTTGCACTGAAACGGATCATTCTGGGTTCTGAAATATGGGAGAAGCAAGCTTTCTTGAGTTTGACCCTGGCTGATTGACTACCTATTCTTCAACATCCTTAATCTTGAACTTGTAGTCTTCTGTGTTACGTATTCCTGAAGAGGCCCTTTTACTTCCTTCTGCCGATTCCTTTAACTCTTGACTGTTTTACTAAGAAAACTAACTTGATATCAATATCTGAAAACAAATTTAAATCTTATTATGTGACATGATTTTCCTTACAGGGGCAAAGATTACCAGTAAAGTAACAATAAAGGGTCTTTGACAAAGCAGCTTGTTACCAAATGTCTGTTTCATTTACTGATTCATTCATTCATCACTCATTTCCTGAGTTCTTGCTTTGCACCACATACCACGTGAGGCAATAGGGATACAAAGATGAACAGACTCCTACTTTCAAGCAGTTCACAGCCCAGTGGGGTGACAGACATCTAAGCAAGCAAGGAAGTAAATTATGTTGTTGGAAGAGCAATGCTAACCACCTGTAAAGGGTAAAGTGGGATTCTGGGGAGTGGTCTGCTTAGAGTTGGGAGTGGGAGGACAGAAGGATGGTGAAGAGCAGGCATTGTCATCAGATGCGGAGCCCTGGCCCTGGCCCTGGCCCTGGCCCTGACCCTGGCCCTGGCCCTGGCCCTCACTAGCTCTCAGATGTTAGAAAAATTACTTAACCTATCTGAGCTTTAGCTTTATCTGTGATATTAAAATAATTATAATGGACTTTTCCAGAAGATTAAGTAAGATCATATTTATAAAACACTTAGCACAGCTGCTGGCACCTGATAAGTGTTGAATAAATGGGGCCTCTCCATTAAATTTATCATTATTATTTTCTATTTAGTCGGGACCAACCTGTGGCATACTAGAAGAGGATCTGAGTTAAAGACTAGATAAGGGAGGCAGACAGCGGCTTCCTACCCAGATTACACAGAAGACCTATGTTCTGTTTATTGAGAGCTGTCAGCCTGCCTCACTTTGCTATAAAATCCACTTCTTTTCTAGATGCTGGTTGGGAAATTCTACCCCGGATTATCAGCTTATGACGTACATGGCCGAGGCAGGTCGGGGAATGGTCCCGCCACCTTATCTGGCTCTCCAGCTTGGCAATGCCCTGCACCTCAATTCCCTTTTCATTCTGAACGCAGAATTCAAGGCAGAGAAGATGCATTTCATTCGTCCCTGGCATAACTGTGTCTGTCTCCTGGACAAGTTCCAGTTGTAAATGGTTCCTACTTCCCTCCTGTTAATACTGAGTCTGCATGTATGCCTATCTGGGCCTTTGTTTAAATATTAAGGAGTACGTCCAGACAGTAAGCACACAGAAATGTAGACACATGGCCAAGAAAAGGAGTGTGATTGATACGAAATACAGTGGTGACTAAATATTCAGAACCAGAGAAATTACAAAGATTCATTCAATTTTTTTTCATCCATAGTTATTCAGTGTAATGGGGGGCCCAGGGAGGCATACGATGCCCAGACATAGAACTAGTGTGGGCGCCAAATTGAAAATGCAATATTGCTGAAAATTTTAAATATTTAGAACTAAATTACAATGAAAGCAATATATATCTACTATCTATACTATACACTATACATATACTATACATTATAGTTATGGCTGTGGTTATGATTATATGACAATTTCTATCGGACAGATTGGCATCTCAGAAGTTTTCAGAGGAGCCCTAACCGGTTTGGCTCAGTGGATAGAGAGTCAGCCTGCAAACTCAAGGGTCCCAGGTTTGATTCCGGTCAAGGGCATGTACCTTGGTTGCAGGCACATCCCCAGTAGGGAGTGTGCAGGAGGCAGCTGATCGATGTTTCTCTCTCATCGGTGTTTCTAACTCTCTATCCCTCTCCCTTCCTCTCTGTAAAAAATCAATAAAATATATATTTTTAAAAAAGAAGTTCTCAGAGGAAAAGTTAAAGTCTTACATGTATATATTAGTAAAAAGTAAAGATGGAAATTAATAAAAATAGGTTTTAAGCTTAAAAAGAAAGTAGTAAATCCAGAGATATTATTGGAAAGTCAATAATAGAACAGAAAAAAATATAAAAAAATAAATAAAATAGGGATTATTGACAAATCTAAAAGATAATTATTTGAAATAATAGAAAGAAAAGATTGAAGGAAGGGAGAGAGGTCCATAGGGAAGGAAGAGAAGAAAGTAAGAGAGGGAGGGAGGGACTAGGGAGGGAGCAAGAAAGGAGGAAGGAAGGGAAGGAGGGAGGGAGGGAGGGAATGAGGGAGGGAGGGAGGGAGGGAATTAGGGCAAAGTTAAAGAGTTTCCTTGTGTCCCAGACTAGGCTGATGCTGCCAACCCTGAATTTTCCTACCACATCAAAGAACTGACCCCCTACCACTAGGACCAGCATCCTTCCAGTCCTGGATTCTTTACCTCTAATTGGGACATCAAGAGGTCCATTGGAGGAGAACAGGATTAGGATTAGATACCTGAACATAACAGGCTCCTTCCTAATGGACGCACTGCCTCTAAATTGATTCAAAACTCTTTCACACTCATTTCTATAACATCGTGTTTTCAACATTTACTCCCTGTTATGTGAGGCATGTGAGGCTTAAGGCAAACCTATTCTGTCACAAAATTCTCTTCAACCTCTAACTGTCAATATGTTCAAGCTCTGAGATGTGGAAACTATGTTGAATGTATAGCATCGAGCCACCTGATTATTGGATCATCACATCCTACCTCAGCCTGGTCTCTAAGTCTAGCATGCTGTATGCCTGGGAATGGCCCCATCACTCTCTCCTACCTGCCTGGCTGTGGCTGAGCATCCCAGCTGTAGTTGAACATCTGCTTATGAGGATAAGGGTAAGAGATAAGTCTCACTCTGTGATCTAGGCCAGGTCAGGACACATCCCATGGTTACTTGAGCTGGAAAAAAAGTCATGAAGAAGCGGAGAGTTGAACCTTGAACGAAGCCAGGATCAAAGCTTGTATTTCAGGATTTCTTGCAGGTGTGTTTGATTGCTTTGTGCCCACGATCAGGAACTGTGAAACGTGGCTACCAATTTGTTTTCATTCTTTGTTTGGCTGTGTCTAATGATGTCAAAACAACCTGTCAGTTCAACACAAAGATGTTAGCTGGTTCATTGGAGATACTCACTTGCTGTTTGACATTGGGGAACCAGAAATACTGGGAGCTGGACCACCCTCTCCCTTCCCTGGACTCCCTCCAGCCACCTCTCCTGCAATTGCTGTTCTCTGTTACTTGTTTGCAAGTGGGAGAGAGGTAGCTCACTCTGCAACCTGTTCAAGGTTATATGATCTGCATTATCACTCACAATGAACCGTACTGCAGCTGAAGAATGAAACTCAATGTACTTGAATATATCTATTGTTAAGTCTATGGCTGGATAAGGATAATGATTACAGTAATTATTAGATCATTTGCAATAATAGGAATTTGCTTGTTATCTTCACCTTTATCTTCAAAGCATTAGATCAACACTAACTTGATCCTTTAAACACCCTCTGCTTGGCAGATTCACATCGGTCAACTGCTATAAGCGCTAATCTTAGAACACAGCCAGGGAAATACCTGCTTCCTGTAGCTACGTTCAGTCATGGCAGTCTTCTGAGGCTGTGGCTGCCCTGCATCTGCAGCCACCTTCCTTCCGGCATTCAGCTGACTGAATACCTACTTAGACCACCGCTGGGTGGTGAGAGATGCTAAAGGCTGCGAGGCACAGAGCTCAACAAACCACCTTCCAATGCGCACTCTGCAAGTAAAAGTTGTTTTCTGAGTGTGTCGCGTTTCATTTGGAACTTTGAATTATAGAGACCAGGGAGAACGTGGTCACATGGACATGGAACAGGCCACACAGCTTCAGAAATAAAAGAGGCCTTAGTGCATGGGGGCCGTCCATCGGAGCAGGAGGAAATCTCGTGTCGTTTTCTGCCTACAGTGTGTGCACAATGGCTAGAGACACCAGACGGATTTTTAACTAGCTTCATTTGGAGTAATCAAAAGGAGGAACGACATCTACCCTCCCATTCTATTTTTAAAATCTTGATTTACAAACTTTTAAGTAATAAAAGAGTTTAGTCTGACAGCCCTTCATCACATAGCTATGCAATATTATGAGAGACGGCTGTCTGGCCAGGTGACAGTATCCAGCAACCAGGCTTGAAACACTGTTCTTCCCACAGGTACACATACCACATGGAACATTTTTTTTTTTTCTTAAGCTGAGTGACATTTTTCAACTGACAATTGTGTTTGATTTATTTGTACAACCTACATTGAAATGTTGGGCCCATTTCAAAGTAAAAGTCCACTTTCTTCTTTTGTCTCTTCATTAAAAGGAAACCTCCAAAGGGAAAATACTTTTTCTAGAGCTGGGTTGTGGTGGTGAGTGCAAAGGTCATGTGGCACCGCGCACTGTGGGGCGAGGCCCTGGCTCAGACTGTGACAACTTGCTGAAAGAAAGGCTTTGAGTCAGACATGAATTTGGCGGTGATGAAATCTGTTAAGCATCTTCTCTACCTTATCAGGAAACATCAGGTGAGTCTCCCCAGCAGCTGTCTCTCTCTCCTACCTCATTCCTGCAAGGAGGCAGGCAGCAACTCGGTGCTGAGTCAGTTTCTGAGCACCTGGGGACAGTGAGAAGTCCCAGGGCATGGAGGCAGGAGGCCGGAGGGCCTGCTCAGGCTCCGGCACAAGCTTACTGGATGGCCCTAACCAAGACATTCCCCCCTTTCTGAGCCTCCCTCAGTTCTCCATTTATAAAGCAAGAAGAAGAGTTCTGGCAAAGATGATATATTACGTTTACATCTAGTACACTTTGTCAGCTTGAAACACACAGCAATGATAAATTAAATAGAAAAAGCGAAATCCAAAAAGACAGAGCTGGGCTCAGAAGTATAACAAACATCACCATGGACTGAAATAGAACTTAAATGCAAAGTAGTGAGCAGAGCTGAAGCCACAAGCCTTCTAGGTCATCATCCAAACCAAAGCACTGGTAGCCAGGAGGCCAGTTCCCATGGGGCAAAATGGACTAACTGTGCTCCATCCTCCGAACTGGGAGACGAAAGCTAGGTTCAGTACCTGCAGTCAGTGCTGGAGGGGGAATTCCCAACTGTGACACAAAGGAAGCTATTGTTGATTCTACATAGGGCTTATGCTTATAGGAAACTGTGGTCATAGGGATGCAGGTGAATACAAAGACCAGACACAGAATCAAGTTACCCGCTGGCTCAGTGGCCAGACATGTCATTTCCACAAACTGCCACAGGGAAGAAGTGCTAACTTGTCATTAGAATGTGTGGTGCTGCTCTGCAGGTTCAGAAAAGCTATGAGGTGACATCTATAAACTTTATACGATAAGAAGGACACACACAGATGGGAAAATGAGGAAAATAAACTTTCAAATCCATCTGAGACTAAATTTAAAATGCACAGATAAATATTACACGAAGAAAGGGAGTCAAACATCATTAAGAGTGTACAAGGGTATTCTCAGATGAAATTAACTAACTTTATGAGTCTGAAAAAATTTACAAAATAAACACGTGTAGTAAAATCAAAGAGATAAAAGAATAATTTCTATAAAAATGAAACAAAAATTGGTAGAAAACAAACAAGAACGGGCATTTAAAATAGAGACATTAAAGTGACTAAAACACAAAATCTAGACTAAAACACAAAATCTAGACTAGACACAGTCAAAGAGGATTTAGTGAATTGGTAAAAAGTGCACAATATGTCCAAATTTGTGAGATTCATCTAAATCAGTGCATAGAAGAAAACATATAGCTTGAATGCTCATAGATAAATCTAAAGAAAGATCTAAAATCAATGGCCTACGGTTCCACTTTAAGAAGCAAAAAACATAAAAGCAAAGTAAATCCAGAGTAGGTAGGTAGAAGAAATAAATACAGATAAAAAGCAAAAAAAAAAAAAAGAATCAATTAAATTTAAAACAGAAAATAATTATTAAACTAAGAGAACCCAATTTATGTTCTTTGAAGAAAAAAAATCTACAAAATTAAGAAACCCTGAGACTGATCAAGTAGGAAAGAATGAAGGGGAGTACAAATTAGCAGTATTGTGGATGAAAGATGGTATATCTATTGACCCTACAGATATTAAATGTATAATAAAATAATATGAAAAATTTATGTATGCCAACAAATTAAACATCTTGGTGAAATAGATGCATTTCTTTAAAATATAAGTTGTCAAAATGGCACGAGACGAAAAATGTTCAAACAGCAATTTTATAAAGAAACTGTTTTTATCAAAACTCTTCCTCTAATAAAATACAAGATCCCAATGATTTTACTGGTGAATTCTTTCAAACACTTAAGGAAGAAATAACACTAATTTTACACAAACTTTAAAAATAAACACAGGGGACCAAACATATCTCATATCATTTTATAATGCCAGCTTAATCCTAATGCCAAAACTTATAAGGACATTACAAAAAATACAATTATAAATTGATATTCCTCAAAAATATTAATGAAAAATACAAGCACATTAACTCTAGCAACTGTATACAACAATATAGTGTAATTCTTGTTTCCAACCCTGACATCTTTCTCTAGAAATAGACTGAAAGAGTCAACAATCTATGAGATATCCCAACTCTCATACTACTTGAAATCCTCATGTTAGAACTTGAACTTCCAAATGGGAAAGGAAATTAACCTAGTCCCTCTATGAGGTCATCAAGGACCTTTTCTTTTTTTTATCACTGTTCACTCTTCTATAGATTCAGTTTTATCCTAAGGCTGGTTCCCTTTGCCATAACAGGATGGCAACCAATACAATGCTCCTCATTCTCACCAATGGAAGTGAGAGACCATATCTTCCTGCGTTGTTTTTTTTTTTTTTATGATCAAGGAAAGTTTTATCAAAATTCACATAAAATATAGCCTCTTATATCTCACGAGAGGCCCGGTGCATGACATTTGTGCATGGTGGGGGTGGGGGGGGGGGGGGTTGGTACCTCAGCCCAGCCTGCATCCTCTCATAGTCTGGGACCCCTTGGGGGATGTCCGACTGCCAGCTTAGGACATCCCCCAAGGGGTCCTTAGCATTGCTACAGAGGTGGGAGAGGCTCCCGCCACCGCCACTGTGATCACCAGCCATAAGCCCAGCTTCCGGCTGAGTGGTGCTCCCCCTGTGGGAGCACACTGACCACCATGGGGCAGCTCCTTCATTGAATGTCTGCCCCCTGGTGGTCAGTACATGTCATAGAGACTGGTCGTTCCACAGTTAGGTTGATTTGCATATCAGCCTTTTATTATATAGGATTGCTTGTAAGTATGTTTCCAGCCCATTTATGAACCAATGCTTACCAATAGGGAATACCATGTGGTGATCAGCTTAGACCTGAGTTCTCACATCCTTCTTTGGCAAGAGGAATAGGAATGACCTTGATGGGTTTAAATGTAATCAAGGGCTTAAACCTGGGGCTGGGAAGCCCCCAGTAAAGAAGGGACAGAATGATTGCTGGAGAGACCAATAGTGTCCATTGAGTGTTGCTGTCTACACCACAGGGAATGCCATCAAGCATTTGCGGGGCTGGTTAGGCTGCTGATGTGTCCTTTTCATTTTGTATTTTGGGATCCACTGGTCTCTTGCAAAGATTATTTTTAGTATCAATAAAGCTAGTTAAAAGCTGAAACACTGACCTATTTTTCCATTACAGGGAAGACCGCGTGGCAGGAACATTTGGCTGGGAAGCTGCTGGTTCAGAGTCTGAGAGGAAATTCCAAATCCAGATCTTAGGGAAATGAGATGCCTCAGGATCTGTCAGATCCCCCAAGAAGTTGGGGGAATGTCCTGGCGACTTTTGTGCCCTCATTGCTCTTGGCTAATATCGGGGAATCCAGGTATTTGGAGAGCTGAGGAGGGAGATTTCATGGCAGGGACTAACTCAGCAGAATTACTTCTAAGAAAATGTGATCAGCTTTTTCTACTCTCAAAGTCCAGGCTACTGAGCGCTTTAAAACCTCTTGCTTCTGTGGTCCGATTAGATGGGAAATACATTTTTTGTCTCAGATATTTATTTAAAAGTCTCATTTTCACTTAATAAATCCATAGCCATGGCATACATGGAAGGTTTACCCAAGTGGTAATTTATACTCATTGCAGAATTACTTTTGAAACTGTATGGGCTGCCTGTCACTGAGGGAAATTGTGGCCACTCAGTTTTTAGACTTATTGGCTGTTACAGATCTGGGAGTTGATATATATTTGAAATGTTTATGCCTTCTCCTTCTTGTTAATTATCGATCTAAACCTTTATGGAGCCTGAGACATTTGTGAACAAGGCTTTCATTAATCCCCAAGGCTGCTGAGGGGTCTGGGCAATGGAATTCCCAATTAAGATATGCAGAAAACTTGGGAACTAACAGCTAATTTCCAGGGTCACATCGTGGGTCAGTGATGGCCAAGCTTACAGAGTTTCTAACAGAGGTATAAGACATCCAATTTGCTCACCATAGATGACCCTTTAGTTGTACCTAGATCACTGTCAAGGCTGCCCCAGAAAAAACAAGTGTGTGTGTGGGGGGGGGAGCTTAGACACATCCATTCACAATCCTCCTGGAGCCTCCTTAAATCAGGGACACCTATCTTGTGTCTTGCTTCCACCCTTGCCTGAGTGTAATCTATCCTCTAGTGTGTTTATCCCCTTATTCTGAAGCAGGTATGGAAGACTTCCAGGCCACTAAATCTTATCTTATACTTCTCCTCTTCTCTTTCCTCCCACCGCCTCAGCACTCTAAGGCAATGGAAGGTCTTAAAAGTAGAAACTCTGGCTAGAATCTCAGAGAGTAGTCACCCACACATCCCAGTGGGAGGAGTCTAAGGTGAGGTGGTTCCTTCACTCTCCTTATTGGTGGGAGCCAGTGGAGAGTTTCAGGACCAGCCATAAGCCCTGCCACGGACAGGGTAGGCACAGGAGCTGCACCAGCCCACACAAGGCCCTTTCTTCCTTGGGTCTACAAAAGGATGAAGGAAGGAGGACATGCACTGTTCTCTTCCCCCATGTTGTCTTCTTAAGGGGCTTGAGAAGAGCCTCCAACTCCTTGCCTACTCCCAATAATTTTCTAAAAGGATTCCTTGCTCAAGAAAGCAATTGAAACTGTTTCCTTCTATATACAAGACTGTCTTCACCTGTCAAGCCTTCCAGAAATATTCTAGTGCCTCTGAATTCTGGCTCTGGCCTCGCTGGCATGTGTCTTACCTTTTGTTTCCTTGGAGGTCTTGATTTTGAAGTAAGAATACAGATTGATGGGAAATGGGGAAGCAGACATCAGATCCTGGAGGCCTCAAATGCTAAGGCGAAGAATCAGATGTTGCCTTGGGGGCTGTGTGGAGCCCTTTACCAAAGTTCCTGCTTCACCTTTTGGAGGTTGAGAGGAGACTCGGCCTCCTTCCCTAATGGCCCAGAGGCACTGTGAACCCAGAGCATCCAATGCCTTGTGTGAGAACTAGAGTGTTCTCAGCTCTAGACCAGCCATCTCTCACCGCTGGACACAGGAAAGGCCCCGAGAACTTTCCCTGCCCAAGCCCCTCATATGTAAGGAGGCTGAGGCCCACTGAATCTACATGAAGGCTTCAGTCTTTCAATCACATGCTCCTGATTACAAATGCAAGAATGAGGGGGCCCAATGGGGTGCTTGCCTCCAGGAGGCCTGTGGTTTTATGTGTGTGAGCAAACACATTTTGTTTAAATAGACCTTCCTCCTGCCCCCACCCGGCCCCGCCTCCACCTCCGCCACCCCGTCTTTATTCATTGCTAACAGATGCTGCCCAGGCTGCAGCCAGACAAGAGCAGGAGCACACGGGCTCCCACACGGGAGAAGCGGGAAAACTGATGAGCTGCCACAAAGCAGGGTGTATGGGGGCCTTGGCTTTGAATTTCAATTCCCCCTCTGGCTCCCCTCACCCCCCACTAAGCAGGCCTTCAGACAATTTCTGTTCTGTGTCCTTCACATCTGAGAACAGCCAGATGAAAGGAGGCCAGTGCGGGCTGCTTCAGAGTGGGTGCTCCTCTGACAACTGCAGTAGGACCAGGGACTGGTCCATGGCCTCCTCCCAAGGTACCAGCGGGATAGGAAAGAGAATGAGGCTGAGAGCCCTGGCAGGAACAGCTCCCTCGTGCTCATGCCCAAATCCTCTGATAGGGAAAGTGTGCCCTGTCTCCAACCACCCTGAGCCAGACAGAGAGGCCAAGGCTGAGAAGGAGGCTAAGGAGGGGCACTAGAGCAAAACCCTCATGACCACAGCTCTCTCTTGAATCCCTTCACAACCGTCTGAACGCCCTAACATTCTGACATTGCACCATGTCACATGAAAGATCCCCTGTAGCAACAAGCTTGCTAACTGTCCTGCTAGGTATAACCACCCCCCTAAGCTCTGCCTGACTCCTGCCCATCCTCAGGGCCTAGGTAAGGGACACCTCTCCTCTGAAGCCTACCCTGACCCCCAGCCCCAGGTGGTCACTCCTGCCTCTGAGCCCCAAGCCTGGACATGGCCCAGCATGTATCACTTACACATGAGAAATCTCAATGGGCTTGGTGTCAGAGACCTGAATTGGAATCCTGGCTCTGCTATGCACATCAACTGTGTGACCCTCACTATGTCCCACGGCCACATAAAATGTGGCCTCCTTGCCTGAAAAGTAAAAATATTGGTGTCATTCCTGCCATCTACAGCATCACTATCATGGGATCAACTGAGAAACCAGGTGTTAAAGGACGGTATCAATTGTACAAGGAAACAGACGTCATTGCTATGCATTTGTTGCTTCGTTATTATTACTCCAGTGTCATGACTGTTAATACTGGATAGTGGAAGGAGGACCCTTCTGAGGAAGTCCATTTCAATTACTCAATAATCTCCTCCAGAAGGATTAGTTTCATTTACCTTTTCCTTGAGGTCAGTTTCAACACAGAGTGGAGTGGGGACAGGAGATCCCTTAGCTGGAAAGTCAAGGAGACTGGGCCAATTTCTCCCTATCCATCCGCCCGAAGTGTACTGATCACTGGTCTGATCCGGGTGCTCTTATAACCCCTAGAGTCCCTGTGCTCTCAAAGTGGGCCAAGACCACCTTCCTGGATCTAACGTTACGTGCATGAAAGTTTACAAAGTGAATGTGCCAAGCAAAGACATGGAGGAAACTTAAAGTTGGGGGGAAAGGGTGAAGGGATGAAGCAAAACCAAACAAACAAACTCATAGACACAGACAATAGCATGGTTATTACCAGAGGGAAAAAGGGATGCGGAGGTAGGAGAGGGTACAGGGGGGATAAATGATAAAGGAAGGAGATTTGGCTTGAGGTGGCAAACATGCAATACAATATACAGATAATGTATTATAGAATTGTACACCTAAAACATATATAATTTTATTAATCAATGTCATTCCAATAAATTCAATTTTTTTTAATTTAAAAAGTAAAAAATAAGTTCATATTACTGAGTAAAAGAAGCTAATCTGAAAGGGCTACATACTGTACGATTCCAACTATATGACTTTCAGAAAAGGCAAAAGTATGGAGATAGTGAAAAGATCAGTGATTGCCAGGGGTTGGGGTGGTAGGGATGAGTACACAGAGCACCGAAGAATATTAGGGCAGTGAGAATACCTTAAGGGTGGAGACAAGTCATTATACATATGTCCGAACCCACAGAATGTACAACACCAAGAGTGAACTGTAACCTACTCTGGGTGATAATGACGTGCCAATGTAGGTTCATCAGTTGTAACAAATGTGATTGGGGGACGCTGATAATGGGGGAGGCAATGCATGTGTGCGGGCAGGAGATAAATGGAAAATCTCTGTACCCTTCCCTCAACTTTGCTGTGAACCTAAAACTAACTTCTCTAAAAAAATTTTTTAAAAAGTCTTTAAAAAGGGGGGGGGAGGGGAATGTGTTCCTCATAACAGAAGCTCCTATGTGCTTCTCTGTCAATCCTGAAGGCTGAGTTAGCTATTTGGCTTTTCATGAGATTGGGGACCACTTTCGAGGCTTCCTGAAGAAGAGACAAGGAGGACAGGAAATTAGCAGGGATGCTAAGGACCACAGGAAAGCACTGCAAGGGGCAATGGACAGGAGAAACACAGCACAGGCATGTCCAGACCCCAGCTCAGCTGAGGGCCTGGATGGAGGCACAAGGCTTCTAAGTCAAGATTCTTGAAAATGTTGCTGGGACAATGAGGATTATTTCCTGCCCTGTGGGCCAAGGCATTAACTACAAAGCCAACCCCGATGTTTCAGGGAGCTGTTTGCTACACCAGATGCCAGAAATGGAGGGCCAAGCCTTCCATTGGCGTCACTTCCTGGACAGTGCTTCACAAACTTTCTTCCTCATCACTCCAGCATCATCATTGATGTTTGTCCCTCCATGGGTGGATGCAAGAGCCACAGATGGACCTTAGGAAGGAAGTGGACTTGGGTCTGTCTTCCCTGTTAGCCTTCCTATGAGCGCTGTCCATATATTTACAGGCGTGCTTCCTGGCCCCTGTCCTGACCAGGTTTTTCTCACAGGTGCTCTGAGACACAGCTATGTGGGGTGACCTGCAGGGACAGCCTACTATGAAGAGACCTGGGGAGAACCTGCAGCACAGGCTTCAATGCTCAGATGGTATTGCCCTGAAGTCATGGAGAAGAAGGAAGTTCTGTGTGTGCCACTGGGATGAGACACCCCAGAGTGCCCAGCCACTGTGCTGCCTTCCAGCATAGTCTGGAGGCAGAATTTAGACTCTCCCATCACTTGTTATGGCCCATGATGCCTCAAGGACACAAATGCGAATGGAAAGTCTTTGGTCTTGAGAATTTAAAAACATCTGCCCTTTCAAATGCAGTTGCTAAGACATCCCGGCCAGGAGCAGCCCATGACCACACTTCCACCAGCCCCAGCAGGCTGCCTGTCCCTAATCTGTGCTCCCACATCACCCATGTTGACCTCTACCCCTATGTTTATTACACGGTATTGGAAAGTATGTGTTTACTTCTATGGCTTCCTCAAAAACCACAAGCTGCTAGATGTCAGGGGTCCCAAATGGGTGGCCAGTTTTGGTGACCTAACCTGTCTGTGTGACTGTGGGCAGTTAACAAGTGCTCAGCAAATGTCTGGGGAATGAATGAATGAATAGCCTGTCTTTAAGGAGCCAGGAAGACACAACAGAGGAAAAAAGGGGCAACTAGACTGCCAGAATCCTAGAGGTTTCAAGCCAAGAAAATAAGCAGTAATAACAAAATAAATGTATAGAAAATAGGTCGAGACATACATACATAGATACATAGACAGATACATCCCATATAATAAGAGGCTAATATGCAAATAGACTGAACAGTGGAACGACCGGTCTCGATGATGCACATTGACCACTAAGGGGCAGATGCTCAACGCAGGAGCTGCCCCCTGGTGGTCAGTGTGCTCCCACAGGGGGCGCACTGCTCAGCCAGAAGCCCTGAACCAGGCTCATGGCTGGCGAGTGCAGCAGCAGTGGCAGGAGCCTCTCAGGTGGGTGGTTAACGAGCGAGGGGTCCCGGACTGTGAGAGCTGTGGACTGCGAGAGGGATGTCTGCCTGACAGCTTGATCAGGCCTAAACTGGCTGGCAGACATCCCCTGAGGAGTTCCGGACTGCAAAAGGGCACAGGCCAGGCTGAGGGACCTCACACCCCAGTGCTCAAAACTCGTGCACCCAGACCTCTAGTTAAATAATAGTCATTGCATGGACTATATGAGTCACTAATAATGTGCCAAGCATTTCACAGATATTATCTCATTTAATTCCCTACCCTATGAAGTCAGCAATACAACCCAGCTACTTCAACGTAGAAGTGCGGTCTTGAGAAGGAAATCTTCATCAGAGACACCCCCTTCAGACCTCCTGCCCTCGCCTGAAATGACTCCTGATGTGACTGATGAATTCATGTTTCTGAGCATTTGGAGAAAGGGGAGAAGGATAAGAGGCACTGCTGCTCCCTGCATGACCACCATGGACCAGGCAATGGGCTGGGTGCGCTACACACATATTCTCACTGAAGCCCACAGAAATCCTGAGTGGACTGTATTATCATCGATAACACTTTCATAAGTTAAGAGATCAAGATGAGATAAGGTTGAAATGAGCCCAGGCCATAGGCAGGTCCACAGAACCTGTTATATTAACTGGCACTCAATAAATATGCATTGAATTAAGTGGAATGGAGTGAAATTGAATATCCTTTCTTCATAAAGTCAAATTCAATTGGAGGGTGCCTCGTTTCCACAGCCCTGGCAGCCTGCCGCCTCAATCTCTCTGTAAAAGGCTGCAAGGAGCCCCAGGAGCCATTTGGAGAAGCGAGAGCAAGAAGTGGTACCTCCCGAATTAATGAAAGTGTGCGGTGGTCATGGGTTTGGGTTGAGGCTGTGGCCTGTGGGCCACAAAATCTCACCAGCCTTGTAAAGGGAGAGGTACGTATGCAAGAAGCTTGCCAGTTGGACCACACAGGGCTCCCTCCTCCCCGAACACCTTAGGAAGGCAGTTCTGGTGGTAGCCAGAGTGGCCGTGAGCCAGCCTGGAGCAGTGTGCGCCCCCGCCCTCAGAACTATTGGAATGCTCTTCTTTATATTTGACACAGCTATCTATGGCACTTGGATGTCTGGGCCTCCAGCAGGGACCAGAGAGGAACAGGGTAATCATTTTAAATGACTGAAAATAATTTGCTTTAAAAAATGTATATATTGGGTGTCTCATCCTAGAAATCTCTCTCAGTGAGGGAACGACCATTTTGGATTTCGGCAGCTAGCTCGGAAACTAGCGCTTAGAACATTTTCAGTTGGTGGCACCAAAAGTCTATGCAGTTTAATAGCTCCAGAATGGATATTTTAATTGGAACAGGAGCTAGACATTCCAGTACATGAATCCTCCTGAGAACGCTGACGTCCCCTCCTTCACCGAGTAATCCAGTCTTAGTTTATAATCAACAAGAAAGTCAACTGGAGGCCCCACCCTTTGGACTGTTTTGCTTGTCTCTTGAATATGTCAAGACGTTAGGCCAGTTATTCCCATTCTCGTGGCTCAGACCATGAGACTTAACAAGCAGTGACTTCCCGAGCTGCTGGGGGAGGCAGACGCAGGAAAGAGGAGAGCTGAAAAGCTTGAAAGCAACTGCAGTCAAAATAGGTCACCCCTTTTGTTTCTGCAAAAAGTCCTTCCCTGCTACTGTTCCCCAGGCGCCAGGGTCCACTTCCCGCTTAGAAGCAAGCAACAGCTTGCAGCAAGCTTTTGTTGACACAAATTCCATGTTGCCTGGTGCTTTTGTTTGTTTCACACATAATTCACATTTTTCTATCCTACATGCATTTTTCATAGTCCATCCTGAAGCAATGTCCTGCCTCCCATCCGGGACTCCCCGTCTGGGGTCAAAGTCCCCGCAGATAACTGGGCTAAGGGTGTTGATGGAACACTCAGCAGGATGGAGCTGACATATTAGGAACTAAATTCCTGCAGCACAGAGATTAAAAGTCATCTTGGATCAGATCCTAAATCAAACACAAAAATGAGCCATCGCTCAGGTAGCCCAGGCTGAAGGACACAACAAGGGTCAAATGTGCTTATTCCTATTCTTTCCTAAAGACTTTCACACAGAGTTCAGGGGGGAAAGGAGGAAAGTGCCCCTTTTGGATGAGTCTTAGGGGGTCCAGGGACAGGGAGCAAGAATAGGGGACACGTTGGGTATCATCTGTGAGACCAATGGCATCTGTAAGATAAGTGACTTGTCACAACTCCTGAAAGTGACGATCACCTTCCTGTCTCCCAGCCCCAGGACACTTGAAAGGAGCTTTTAAAACGTGGCTTTTTTACTTACAGCGGATTCCATGGTAGACTTCGTGGAAGCTTACAAAGTCCTAACTAGAAAACAACATCGGAAGCCACTCATTGCAACTCCCTGCATAAGGCAGGACTCTGCTCCCCAGCACCTCCCACAGCATAGCCCCCCTAGCAGGGCAGGATGCGCACTGTCCCACAGGCCGCCTGTTTCCTTATTCACACGCCTCTCTGATCAAGGTCCTCCTTCCACTGAGATCAAGCATAAGGCCCTCCGTCTTCCACCAATGAGTGTAAATCCTGCTTCAAAGTCACAATGAATAAATCCCTTCCTTTAACCATGGCTGGAGCATGTGATGGTTGTCGGCATGGGTTTTGCCATCATTCTGTCCCGAGTTCAAATCCCACTTAAATTCTCCAACCCTCAATTCATCTGACATGAGAACAATGGTGGGATCCATCCCATTAGTCAGGTTTGCCTTTAGGTGCCATAATGGTGGCCGGACCACTTGGCAGAGAAGGAGCACTTGGTGCTTTGTCCTGGCTTTGCCATGGTAGGTTGTGTGGCTCCTATAATTCACTTAACCTTCCCACAACTCACTCCTGCCTTTCCTAAAATGTCGCTTGTCCTGCCTATTAGTGTCTAGGTGCTGCTGTGGAGATCAAATGTAAACATGTGACTTGCACATCTGGGCGCCCATGGGTCTATGGCACAGCCCCACTGCAGGCCTAGGCAAACGTATAGTGCTCAATAAAAGCCTACCGATTAAGTTTCCTGTGCTTTCTGAGTGCAAGATGAGGAATTGTGGGTCGAGAAGGGAAGAGACTTATTAGAGGGCGTTTATAATTTGGCAGGCTGTCTGGAAGGATCAAGTCCACAGAGAGCAGAAGCTGTGCGCTTGGGCTGCAGGAGAAAGATCTGGGAGACAGGGGAGGATTTAGGTGCCACCTGTTGTAAAAGAACCAGAGGAACAGGAGTGATGAAAAAGCAGATCCCTGGGCTCCGGAAGGTGCTTTGTGGTTGTCTCCGTCGTGCTGATCAAAGGAGCTCCGACGAGAGGTTCGTAAAGAAGAGCCTGATGTGCTGAAGGGCTGGTGGGCAGACAGGGCTGGGCTGGGGCGAGGACACAGGCATGAACCCAGCCAGGAGGCTTCTCGGCGGAGGGAGTGTCAGTGGAAGCCCCAGTGCTGCAGTGTTAGGGAAAACAAGGCAGGTTGTCCCAGGAGAGGATACAGCGCTTTACAGTCAGCACCTTTAATTCTCTCCCATTCCCCACGTCTCACGCCTCTCTCAAGAACAACCTCAAATGTAACCTTTCCCAAAAGGCTTTCCCTCAACTCTGGAGCTTCAGTGAATCTACCCATTTCTAAAATTTCTGTAAGAATTTTGGTCTGTCTATGGTACACTGTAGTGACAAGTATAAAAATGTCACTTTTGGACAATAAATCTATTTCTATCTTAAAACTAGAAGCCTATTGCATGAAGATTCGCACAATAGGCCTTCCTTCCCCTGGCTGCCGGCACCAGTTTTCCTCCGGCACCCGGGACCCAGGCCTTTGGTCCAGCCACAGCGGAGAGGCCAGGCCTCTTCAGTCCTCAGTCTTCAGTCTTCACTCCACACCTGAGTATGCAAATTAACCACCATCTTTGTTGGGTTAATTTGCATACTCATTCTGATTGGCTGGTGGGAGTAGCGGAGTGGCACCAATTTGCATGTTTCTCTTTTATTAGTGTAGACTAGAGGCCCGGTGCACAAAAATTTGTGCACTCGGGGGGAAGGGGGGGTCCCTCAGCCCGGCCTGTGCCCTCTCACAGTCTGGGACCCCTTGGGAGATAACGACCTGCTGGCTTAGGCCTGCTCCCGGGTGGCAAAGGGCAGGCCTAATCCCTAGGTGCAGCCCCTGGTCGGGCTCACAGCAGGGCCGATTGGGGAGTTGGGGCACCACTCCCTGTCATGCACAGAGCAGGGCGGATTGGGAGGTTGCGATGCCACCCTCAGTCACGCTCAGGGTAGGGCCAGTTGGGGGGTTGGGGCACCGCCCCCTGTCACACTCAAGGCAGGGTCGATGGGGAGGTTGTGGCGCCACCCCGTCACACACAGAGCAGGGCCGATCAGGGGGTTGGGGCACTGCCCCCTGTCACGCACAGAGCAGGGTCGATCAGAGGGTTGGGGAGCTCCCCCCTGTCACTCACAGAGCAGGGCCCATCAAGGGGTTGAGGAGCTTCCCCCTGTCATTCACAGAGTAGGGCCGATAGGGGAGTTGAGGCACCGCCCCCTGTCACACACAGAGCAGGGCTGATCAGGGGTTTGGGGCGCTGCCACTGTCACACTCAGGGCAGGGCCGATGGGGAGGTTATGGCTCTACCCCATCACACACAGAGCAGAGCCCGTGGGGGGGGGGGGGGGTTGGGGCGCCGCCCTCTATCACCCACAGAGCAGGGCCGATCAGGGGGTTGGGGTGCCGCCACTCTCACACTCAGGGCAGGGCCGATGGGGAGGTTATGGCCCTAGCCCGTCACACACAGAGCAGGGCCCATGGGGTGGGGGGGTTGTGGCCCCGCACCCTGTCACACACAGAGCCGCAGGGCGATCAGGGGGTTGGGGAGCTCCCCCCTATCAGGCACAGAGCAAGGCCGATCAGGGGGTTGGGGCGCCTTCCCCTGTCAGGAACAGAGCAGGGCCGATAGGGAGGTTGTGGCCCCGCCCCCTGTCACACACAGAGCCGCAGGGCAATCAGGGGGTTTGGGCGCTGCCCCCTGTCACGCTGATCCCGGTGCTGGGAGGCCTCTCGGCTCCGCTGATCCTGGTGCTGGGAGGCCTCGCGGCTCCGCTGATCCCGGTGCTGGGAGACATATTACCCTTTTACTATATAGAATAGAGGCCTGGTGCATGGGTGGGGCTGGCTGGTTTGCCCTGAAGGGTGTCCTGGATCAGGGTGGGGGTCCCCACTGGGGTGCCTGGCCAGCCTGGATGAGGGGATGATGGCTGTTTGCAGCTGGTCACACACCCTTCAGGGTGGGGGTCCCCACTGGAGTGCCTGGATGAGGGGATGATGGCTGTTTGCAGCTGGTCACACACCCTTCAGGGTGGGGGTCCCCACTGGGGTGCCTGGCCAGTCTGGGTGAGGGGCTGAGGGCTGTTTTCAGGCTGGGACTGAAGCTCCCAACCGCTCCTTTTTTTCTTTTCTTTTTTTTTATTCTGGGCCAGCTTTAGCCTGGCTCCAGCTCTGAGGCCTCAGCTGCTGAAAGCAGGTATCTGGTTTGTTTAGGTTCTATAATCGAAACTCTGTATCAACTCCAGCTCTGAGATCCCAGCTCACTGAAAGCTGGTTTCTGGGGTTTTGTTTAGCTTCTATATTTGTAACTATGTTTCAAACTGCAGGCTCAGAGGCCGGCAAGGCAGGCGGGGAACGTTGCTGTCCTCCGTCACTGAAGCAAGCAAGCCTCATGTTCCGTTTAAGCTGCCTGGCTGCCGGCCGCCATCTTGGCTGGTAGTTAATTTGCATATCGCCCTGATTAGCCAATGGGAAGGGTAGCGGTCGTACGCCAATTACCATGTTTCTCTTTTATTAGATAGGACAAGGTTATTTAACATTTTACAGGTAAAATATATCATGGTCCCCACGCAGCCACCTAGCATCCCCCTGGAACAGACATCAAATTATGTAAAAGGGATTTCTAGCTCATCTGTACTTGCTTTGAACTCCTGAGCTCCCTACTTGTTCCTCCACTCTTAGTCCTGCTTATGTGTCCGAAATAACCAATGGCCAGTTTCCTTTACATGGCCATGACTTTCCTCCATCCACTCTTGTTCTTCCCTGGTTTCCCTGATCTTAGTCCCTCCCTCTGCCCTTAAACTGCTTCATGGAAAGTCTCCCCACCTGGCTGGCTCAGAAAGACACCAAACATCTGCAATGATATGACATGCTACCAAAGGAGGAATGGAGACCCAGCTCTGTGCCCCTTCTTTAATTTCCCTTGTTGCTTACAGCAGACCCATCCATAAACTAGTCATTTACGAAAGGCTGGTAAGTTTCGTTTGTCTTTGAAGGAAGTGGCAAAATAGCCAGTGAAAGGAGCAGGGTAGTGTGAGAGGATTGGTGCCAGAAATGAGCTGTCCACGGATTCCCCTGTTACAATATGGATCTTGCACACAGGATCTTGTGCTCAGTGAATATCTGTTGAATAAAAATCTAGAGACCCAAGGCAGAAGGGATGAACATGAAACACCCCAAGTGGAAAAGTGGGTAAGGAAGAACTAAGAAAAGGAGCACTTGCTGTCAATGAAAAAGTATTACATTATTTGGAGCCCCCTCCCTTAAATATTGGCCTTCACACCACCTTTCCACCTTCCCTTTACCTACCCCCATGGGAACTTTCCCATAACAACTGACCCCAACCCTGTTGAAAACTCATTTTGCTTGAGTTCAGTTATGTGTTGGCATTGGAAGACTCCTAACCAAAGAGATGGAGGACTCATCTGTTTATCACACTGGGGACTGGAATGGAGGAACAGCCAAGGACAGGAGGACACACTGGGCAGTGGATAAGCCCAAAAGCTACAGCCATTCTGAGAAGCCAAGTGCCCCACTTACCTTTCGCCATCATTGTGCGTACATTCCCAACCCCAATATGCCACTTTCAAATCTGTTCTTTCCCCACTTGTGTGCAGGTAGCCCATATGGATCTCACATATAAACGCCAAGTTCAGGTTTTTATTCTTTGTCATAACAATTGTTCATTAAGTGCCTTCTATGTGCCTGGTATAGAGCTAAATGCTTTCTCATATTTTATGTCATTTAGCCATTATCTCAATTACTTTAAAGTTACTAATTTTATCACTATTTTACTACTGAGGAAATTTAAATGCAGAGAAGTTAAGTCACTTATCCAAAGTCACAGAGCTAATAATAAAGTTAGATTGGAATTCATATTTTTTGAAGCAAAGATCAGCGTTTTTTGCATAGTACCACACTTGCCTTTAACAAGTATATAATAATACTAATAAATTTCTACTTAAGAATAATACTTATAAATTCCATGGAAGGGAAGATGTATCATTTCATACATTAAATTTATTAATATAACTGCCATTGTTTTAATGTTTAATATAAATATGGAGCTTTACTGTTTCCATTTTTTAATTTTGCAATTATCCACCTGTCCTAGCAACATTTCTAACATATTTTTTAGGCACCTACAGATGCTTCTCATGTTTTCTATCTAATTTGCACTCTTTCTTCCACAGCCCTACTATTCCCTTCTCAAACTTTACCCACAGGACAGAGCTGCAGCCTCGGTGGTGGTAATCCACACATATTTGGGGTTCAGTGGGATACAGTGTCTTTTACGTCCTAAATTATACTAACTTGAGACTTAGTAAAAAAGGAGTCATGGGTATAACCAACACTCACCATCTTGAGAAAGGGCAGTGTCCGGGGAGCTGAGACAGGAGATTATGCAGGTGGAATAAGTGGATCTCTACTTCAATCAGTTTTGACATAAATCTGGAAATAAGTGGCTATTCCCTGGCCCAATTATCTGGCCTACAACCTAGTGGGTTTTGGATATGTGCAGTTTGGGCTAAAAAAACCCAAAGTGTCCAATAAAAACAAGAGCTTAAAATGGGAGACATTGACACAAAGTGGTGTGAAAACAAGTTCTGTTCCAACAAAGACGCTGGTAGAACTCCCCCTTCTGCAGCACTGAGGAGAAGTGATGACATATTCGATCTCACATGAAATTTGTGAAAACAGAGGTTTGTGCAGAGGGTGAAAACATATTATTTGGTGTCCTTTTCCAGCAGCAAAGGCTAGCATTTCACAACAGGTGGACACTGGAAGCTAGAGAGGGCAGCGGGAGAGGGCAGCCGTCCTAGGAGGAGAGCTCGGGTTCCTCTGCGTGTTCACACCACAAGTTGCTGAAGGCCAGCTTACTCTTCTACACTCTTGCTGCCTGTTGTGAATTAAGTTTGAAATACCTTCTCCTGACATGTGGCATTTCACCTTGGTGCTCTTTCTCCAGAGAAAAGTCTTGCCCATCTGTTTTCAGGAAACTTGGCATCAGAATCTGATTTCTCTTGGAAATTTTAGGATAGGGCTGGTCATCAAAGCACATTAATCCTAACTAAACCTGCAGCTGGACACATGCATGGAGTGCCCACTGTCTGGGGTGCAAGTTCACTCCACTGCTCCGTGCTCCTTCTCCAACATACCCCAAGCTCCCCAACTCGCTGCTGGGATGAGGTCCCTGGGCCTATTTGCATATCTTAGCCTGCTCAGGCTCCTGGTTAGCATTTGTTTTTCTTGGCATTTCAAAGCATTATGTCCATTTTTATTATACCCTTGACAGACCAAATCCTAGACCCAGCAGACCACAATGAAACAAATACTTAAAATTTATAGAAGAAGAAACAGCATGGTACTGGTATAAAAACAGACATATAGATCAATGGAACAGAATTGGGAGCCCATAAATAAACCCATGCATATATGGTCAACGAATATTAGACAAAGGAGATAAGAACATACAATGGGATAAAGCCAGTCTGTTCAATAAATGGTGTTGGGAAAATCGGACCAATACATGCAAAAAAATGAAATTAGACCACCTTCTTATACCATACACAAGAATAAACTCAAAATGAATTATAGGCTTAACTGTAAGACTCAAAACCATAAAAATCCTAGAAGAACACATAGACAGTAAAATCTCAGACATTTCGCATAGCAATATTTTTTCTGACATATTGCCTTGGTCAATAGAAACAAAAGAAAAGTAAACAAATGGGACTGTATCAAACTAAAAAGTTTTTGCACAGCAAAGGAAACCATCAACAAAGTGAAAAGACAACCCAACGAATGGGAGAACATATTTGCCAATGGTAAGGGATTAATATCCAAAATTTGTAAAGGCCTTATAGAATTCAACATCAAATACACAAACAATTTAAATTTAAAGTGGGCAAAGAACCTGATTGGATACTTCTCAGAAAAAGGACATGCAGGTGTCTAAAAGAAATATAAAAAGATAATCCATAAAAAAAATGCTCAATGTCACTAACCATCAGAGAGATGCAAATTAAAACCACAATGAGATATTACCTCACACCTGTCAGAATAGCTATCATCAATAAGTCAACAAACAACAAGTGCTGGTGAGGATGTGGAGAAAATGGAACCCTCATCCACTGTTGGTGGGAATGCCTGATACCAGAGTTGTGTTATTTAGTGTCACGAGAAGAAATGCACTTATTTTATTAGAGAATTGCTGCTCAGGAATACGGGCCGTTTGCTTGGGAAGCATCCAGATGGTCTGGACCATCTGGAAAGAGAGAGAGAAATGGCCAAAAACCATAATGGTAGAAACACAAGTCTAACTTAATTTGAAAGGAAAGATTTTCAACCCTCCAGAGAATGACTGGTTTTAGATTCTGGGTTCTGTTTCAGGGAGGCAGTTTTGTTTTCTTACTGCCTTTCTTCTATTCCATGGAGGGCAGTTCCATTTCAAAGAGAATAGTAGTTAAGGTTGATTTTCTGCATGGTAAGGGATTTGCGTGCCACCTCATCACGAAGGTATTTATCTTCCTGAGTAAAGTAAAAAATAAAATGATACCAAGGTACACTTGCCAAAGAAAGCTTAAAAATCCAAATGAAGGTCAGTCATACATGGCTGCTGTAATCCACAGGTTTCTCTCAATTCCAGAGAGAGAGAGGGGCAGAGAGAGAAAAAGGTAAATTTTCACATTCCCAAACATAGGCTTTTAAAATTAGTTCAGGGAATCATCAGTATAATATGGAGAAGTTAATTTTAGTACTGTTAAGTTCATTTTCTTGCTATTATTCATAACATCCTCCTTCCCTTTGTTTTTCTCAGGTTTACCTATTGGTCTACTGCTACTTCATTTTTCCAGATGAACAGTGCTCACACAAAAATAGCATTAGCGATCACTTTAAATAACAAGCGTGGCCACCAGATTCTGAATGAAACAGCCCACGTGTGCACGCCCACTCAGTTCTTCAACCTGAAGGCACAGGTATGAATGGAGGATTCATGAACACTGACAGAATTAAGAAAGCTGCTGAGGTGGTTTCCTTGGCTCCACCAAAGTTTGAGGTTAATTTTGGGGCAAGGATTGCATCTTTAGAAAACAGTAGGTTGGCTACAGAAAGAATGAACTCGCCATTGCTTTGGAAGCTTTCTTGAAGGGCGGACTAATATGGCACATCACAGAATTAAGAACAGAGGGGGCTAGCAGAGGTGAGGAAACCAGTCCCAGCGGCCAGTGCGGTGAAAGGCACCAGTGTAAACAAGGCCCCATGATGGCTATTTGCAGAGTGACAAGTAGTGACTTTGTTCATTCTCATTCATTCATATTCTTTCTCTCTCTCTCTCTCTCTCTCTCTCTCTCTCTCTCTCTCTCTCTCTCTCTCTCTCTCGGAAACCACTCAGATATAGACAGGGGAAGCCAACTGGATGAAAGAGCAGTGGGGAAAAGTTGGTGACAGGCTATGATGTAAATGGACTTGGTGAAAAATCATTGTGTCCTAGTTTTAAAGCCTGGCGATTTCTAGTATGTGGAAATTTTTATAACTCCAATGTGCAACCAAGGAGCAGGTCTGCAGGGAACCTTGTCTTAGTAATAGCTGCTAAGGAACAGGTCAATGAAAATTATGAATAAAAATGGTGTAGCTTCAAGGGCAACTTCATGGGGAGCATTGTCACTCATATATATAATTGATTTCAGAGAGGAAGGGAGAGAGAAATAGAAACATCAATGATGAGAGAGAATCATTGATCGTCTGCCTCCTGCACACCACTTACTAGGGATCAAGCCCACAGCCCAGGCAGGTACCTGACTGGGAATCAAACCATGACCTTCTGGTTCACAGGTCATCACTCAACCACTGACCACTCCAGCCGGGCAGCACTGCCACTCTTGACGTTTCTGCCAGTCAGATGTAACAACAGCAACAATAGACAATAAGTTAGGCAGATAAATAATAGTGTAAGATGGCCATTCCTTTGGTCTGAAATTTTATTCTTCCAATACATTTTTGGGTGTAAATAATCATATATATATATACATAATATTTTACATATATACAGAGAGAGAATAAGGGGAATAGAGGATGATTGGCATTTGGTATTAATGTTCCTTCCTATTACAATTAAAAAATTGCTAATTTCTAATGCTTATGTGCACTCGCCACACTATTCTATTTTAATGTTTACTTGCTCATGAAATTTAAAAGTCATATCACCACTGATTCATGGAGCACCTAGTGTTTTAAATAACAAGAGGTAGGCACTATGGTAGATCACAAAAATGGCTAAAATTCTCCACCATCTCTGCACCCATGTCACTCTGACTTTGCAAATCCTCCCACAAAGGAGCAGAGGCTAGTTCCCCTCCCTGTGAATCTGCTTGGTTTTGTGACTTGGCAATGGAATGCCATGGACATAATGGCACCATTTCTAAGTCTAGGCCTCGAGAGACCTTGATCACTTCCACTCTGTTTCTTGGAACCTGCAATCACCACATGAGCAAGTCCAGGCTAGCCTGCAGGAGAAGAGAAACCGTGTGCCCAGATGTCCCCATCGCCCCAACAACCAACAGCATGCACACGAGTCAGCCGAGTCCAAATTGTCAACCCACAGGGGCCAGAGTTAAATAAATGGCTGTTACTTTACTACACTGGATTGCCTGATACAGTCACATCTACAGGCATTGCATAGAAATTTGAACAGATATTAGAAAATCTTGTCACTCAACAAAGCTCTGAAACCAATCGTGGAATAATTTCGTGACATAGCTTTTATCTAAAAGGTGGCTTTGCACTCACCTTTTCTGATCTTATTTTAAAACTGAAGAGATTTAGGTACATAGCTATTGTGAGAGTCATGCAAGATCACACATCTGATTATTGGTAGAAATAAGCTAGAAACTTAGAACAACAGAACTGTCTCTCTTTATGCCCTGAGTGCACTGAAATTACCTTTGTTTGCCTATTTCATAGTGATTCAGTGCTAATTTTTTAACACTATGAGTTACGCCATCAATTACCTCTGTCAAATAAATGAGACTCTAGATTTTTTTTTTTTGATGATCCAATTAAAGGAACAGAAACCTCACTCCTCACAGGCCACAATAACCCCATTTTAAATTAGAAGTATTTTCAATGCTTCCATTGTCAATCTACATGATTAGCTAGGAATTGGGAGACCTCTATCAGCAAACATGGGTCCTTGTCCTGTCTGTGCTGGTTACTGGCCCTTGGACAACTTTCTTTCCTACTCTGCTCCTCAGATTGCTCACTTATGAGGTCAGGACTCGGTGAACTTTACAATGCGCACCATTCCAACAGTACCTAAACCCTCAATCTGGTCGCTTAATGCTTGGAAACAAGGCCCAACAGGGAAATGCATCAAACTCTCTGGAGACTGAAAGCCTGGTGTCTACTTTAGTAGAGCGTAGCCTGTTGCTTTTCCAAAATCCAAACAATAGGAAATTTGTTTTACAGGTGTTATTGTTACGGGTTATTGTAGGTTAGTCTTATAAAAATAAGACTTCTACTGTGTCTTCTTTCCTCTGAGGTTGCTTTTCTGCACATCGACTGTGCTTTTCTGCAGTCATTAAATACATTCTGTGACTTAAGTTAAAGTGCATTTAAGGGTCCACATGAAAATAAAAGCAGGCACGTTGCAACCTCTGTTGTGATATTTATCACTGATGGTGCTCACATGACTGCAGAGCTCCATAAAACCGGAGGGGTCACCTTCGCTTAATGGCGGCCTTCCCTTTCACTCACCAGCCACTTCTTATTGCAAACAGCTGCTTGGAAACAAAAAAAGCATTTGCTATTTCCAAGGGACACTGCTGGCTCTCCAAGTACTTCGCTCATTTTATATAACAAATGTTTAAGTTTAATCGAATTTCTAATTCTAAAAATGAGCCAATCTTGCATTTTGAATCACTAGCTCATGAGATCTGTGCATTGAAAATAGTACAAAAGGAATCGAATTCAAGAGCCAAACATTTTTTTTAAAGTGAAGTGTGTGGCTCCTCTAGCTTCAGCTCTGCCCTGCAATGTTGGCCGCCCCCCTTGAACCATGGGGCTTCTGCCCAGGCAGTGATTCGAAGGGGACAGACCAACTCAGAATGTAAGAAGGCTTCCTTGAGTTCTGATAGAAAGCTCATTCTAAATAAGCCAGTAAAACTGCATCAGCACCAAAGTAAGAGAGGAAAACAAGCGTCATATAAACTTTATTAGCACTCTTTACTATGAAATAAACTAGGCTTACCCTTCTTTTGGAGGGGAAAATGATGAACACAAAAATCGTACCGTATTTTTACTTACTAACGTGCACTTGTAAAAGGCATGGCATGCTGTTTTACAGGCAGTAGCATATAAAATACTTTTTCCAGATGTGGATTCATAATTCTCCAAAGACTATAATAGTTATCATAAGATTTATGGAGGATAATTTATTAATCACATTTTTTTTTCCTTTTAGAAAATCTGTTTGGTAAGATGAAAGAGAACTTTAAAATGTCATTTTAACCAAATGTAGATGGCATAATATCAAGTTACTCCTTTTGTTCAAATTATTTTTAATGACTTTATTTGTTTTATTGCCTCCACAAGCCAGTACCAACTTGGTGGTAATGATCTATTCAGGAAATCTCTGAAGATTTTTAAAGTACAATAGCATGGAGCTATTTTAAAAATTAAATGAACTGAACTGTGTGAGTTGATTAGTGTTCATTTATTTGAGGAATGTGGGAGCTACCAACGCTTATTTTTTATAAATTTGGAGGAGACAAATCTTGTGAAAACTGTAGCTCCCTGAACATTCACGTAGCTTCCTCAACTGAAATTTCGAAGTCCACGTGTGTCTGAAGTGCTACAAGTAACACGTTGTTAAATAAAACACACATTTCCAGCACGGATTCCTTTAATCTGGCTTAGATTATTAAAAACACAGCTGTGTTAAACCCATACGGAGTGCCTAAGTCACATGGCAGTAAAAAGAAGTCCAAGTGACCTTCTTTTTTCATCATTTTATTTGAAGTAAGTTTTGTCTAAAGCTTAACAATGCCAAAGAAGAAAAGATAATTCTACAGTTCAAGGGACTCATCAAACCTAAGGTCCCTGACCTCTCATCCCCAGCCCCTCCCTCCCCTCCCATCCGCTGCTCCCCTGGCAGAGGCCTTTGCAGCAGGCAACGGATAGAGATCATTACTGAGGGAAGAATTAGCAGCCAGACCCTTTTCCACCCTGACTCGTACAATAGCCATCGGGGTCTCCTCAGCTCTCATATTACACTTTCTTAGCAAAGTTACTGCAAGGATTAAAATAAAATGATGCACATAAGACATCTACAGCCTGGCACATAGTCGGCACTGGACAAATAACAGCTACTATACTTACTGTGTGTGCAAGTGTGAGAAAAGTGTGTTTTAACTGAAAGAACAATGTGGTCAAGTGGTATTTATTAATAGATTTAAAAAGTTATAAAATTATTAGGAAACAGAAAACACGCTGAGTAACTACCATGTGTAATCCGCTATTTGAATGGATTTGTAAGGGACAAAAAAACATATGAGAGGGGATCTATGTTCCAAAGTGTTTAGAAACTATGGGAGATCTTGGATACAAGTGTTGAAACTTTCAGCAGCATTTTACAGAGATGAAATATGAGACCATGAGACCAGACATTGATGTGGGGTGGAAGGGGCAGTTTCCACATGAAAGGTATGGGCAGAGTCCTGAAAGCCCAGAAAAGGTTGAGAACAGATAAGGAGGCTATGAAGACTGTCTGCAAGGTGGGCTTAAGAAGGTGGGGAGTCCAGGGGAAAGGAAATCAGGAGCATCTGATATTTGAACTGACCAGGTAATTTGTGCGGCTGAGCAGGTTGAGGAATGAGGCCCTGATGCCAGAAGAATGGATCTGACAAATTGAGAACCAGGCCCAGTTCCTGTGTGAAGACACAGGGCCTCTCCCAAGCCCTCTGAAAGGCTGAGGGAAGGCTAAGGTTAGCATCAACCTCAGTCCCTGAGAGAAAACGTTCTACGTCTGATGGAATGAGTGCCTCGATGGGACATGGCCCAGACTGCGGCTGTTTTCCATGAGCAAGGAGACCAGCCCTGGGCAGACTGCACAGAGCAGCCATTCAAGAACATGGCCCCTCAGCCCACACTTCATGCACGCACCCCTGCAACAGGCTCTGAACTCCTGGCAATTCTCTACCCATCCACCTGACACCACAGCACTGAGCGCCTTGGGGACAGGAGCTATTTTCTGTTTCCCCCTGATTGTGGACAGAGTCCATAGCTTGGAAATGTCTGCTGAATCGCCTGTCTTGGCTGAAAGGCTAGAGGTAATGGCAACTGTCAAAAAAGGGTGTTTACATGATTCTCATCTGCACAGAAAGTGCTACATGGAAAGACGAAAACAAGGAGGTAGAGAAGGAGTCCTAGAGTCCACTCGGGACACTGAACTGAAGGATTACCCCACACCTACGAGCATAATAACCTGGGAATGCTCTCTCCAGGGATGCTTTTAAACTAGTAGCCACCTGGCCATGGTGGCCTACTCAATAGTAAACCAGACTCCATCTAGATTCCTTTTCTTCCAGAAGAGGTACCAGACAGGACCAGGCCATGAGCAAGAGGCAAACGGTGAGTGCCCCACCCAGGAGTCCTGTGCCCTGAGAGCATATAGACACCTGGTCTCTACCTGAGCCTTACAGCTCACCCAGCAGGAGATAATGCAGCCCCCTTGGACATGGGGAATTACGCTCTCCTACTGAGTCAGCTGTCCCCAGGAAGCAAATGAGTGTTCTACCCACAAGAGACTACAGACCCTCCCTCGCCAGCATGGGAAGCTCTACCCAGGTCTACTGTTTTAGTCACCTGGTCAGTGTCCTACTCACCTGGAAGCCACTATCCAAAGTCTGGGAGAAATAACCCAGAGTGCACTCAACATCTCTTCCAAGCCCTGGCTACTCTTCTTAGTAAATGCTTCTTAGCTGAAACCATGAACATAGGCCAGTGGTTGACACATGTGCACAACAACAGAGGAGCCATGTGGGTAGCAGGATAGCAAGCCTCACAGGATAAGTCAAAAATACACCACCTTTGTAGTCAGTCCAATCCCAGGACCAAACTTTATGGCCCAGAAAATATGCATTATAGAATTTCATAGAAAACAGAGAAAGCAGAGTGGGTAGATCTGCTCTGAAGAGGTGGCATGCCAACCTTTTCCAGAGTGAAATAGTCAAGGAAGAGAACCACGGGGCATGTGCTAAGTTGGGGCCAGATTATGGCAGGCCTCGAATGGCTGCCAGAGGAGTTTACACTAGGCAATGGGTATAGATAGTTATTAGAGAAATCACCAGCATATAGATTCACCTTCCTTTCTCCAGCTCCTCTGTAACTATTTCTTCAGGGAAACAATAGCTCACACATATAAAATGATTGTCTCAGGCAGTATTTTTAGTGCTTTGCCTAAGTAACTCAATTATGGCTCACGATCACCCTAGGAGTTATATGCTATTTTTGTCCCCACTGTTACCAGCCAAAGTACCATGAAGTGGACAGATACCCTGGGAGGAAAGTTGGAGTCCCAAAGGGTGTTTTATCTTCTAATAGGCACATGTTTTTCAGGGCCCAGAGTCCATATAAAAAGCAAAGTCACAGTATATCTGTTGAAGTCCAGAGAGTCCATGGAGTTTGAGAGCCTAAGTGGCATTTACCTCATTAGTCTGCAAATAATACTGTATATTCTCGTCGCCAGCTCAGAGAACAGAAGTCAGAGCAAAGGTGGAAGCTCAGGGCATAAATTCACCATCTGCGAGGAAATGTAATCAGATCCGAGGAGTTTCCACTTTGAAGTCTTCCTGAATCTGTGTGGGTTACAGGTCTGAACATATCACCAGCTTTGACAGGTGGCTTTATTTTTCATTTCAAAGAGGGCGAAAGAAAGGCAAGGAAACCAAGCACAGTGGAGGTTTGAACGTCCCCCTGCGTGCTCACAGAGGCGCTTCTCTAAGTTCAGGTCACACGCTCAGAGGAGCAAAAGTAGTTGGGCTTTGGTGCATCCCAGACTTTGCCCCCGGCAGGCCTGGCACTGTGAGCACTGCCTCTCTCTAGCTCAGGGTGCCACCCTTCCCCACTCCTGGGCTAACTACACATGTAGCCAGTGCTTCGGGCAGTGCCCGGGGGCTGGGCTCCTGCCAGGCAAAGAGAAGAGTAGCACTGGTCTTGGCATCATGGAATGACAGTATTCCTAAAGGCTGAAAGCTACTGCTCCTTAAAAGCATTTAGCCTGCTAGTTAACACTGCTAGTTATAACACTGAGCCTGTCTAAGCAATACATTTAACACCCTGAGCACAGCAGGACAGAGAGAGGTAAGTATGGCCAATAGCTCACCCTGGGTATGTGGCCATTGACATATAATTTAAATCCCACCTACTCCAAAAAGATTACCTGCTATTGATTCATAAAGATGCAGCAAAGTAGAGCCTGGGTGTTACCCAGTGCAAATTCAAAGGCAAGCATGTCACAGCCTGCCAGGGACCTCCAGCATGAGGTCCCCAGGAAGCCCAGGGAAAGGTCAATGCTGACAATCACCGCCTCCCACAGCAGGAGAACCCCTGGCCTGTGGGGAATGAGGGACACCCCTCCGGGAGGCAGGGCTCTGGGTTGGGGAGGAACTTTCTTCAGGAGGAATGGGTCTGTTGTAGGAGATCAGATCAGGAGCTTGGCCTTGTATGGAAGGTGACACTCAAACTGTCTTCCAGCCCATCTCTCTGTGCCGGTCCTGGGGTCCTTGTGAGAGGGACTGAGAGAAAGGGGTGTCTGCCAATAGCTGTTTGGTAGAGCTCCCGACTGAGACTCAGGGCACTTGCAGCATACCCCACGGATGTCCTGGGCTGAGTGCTGGAGGGCAGGCTTTGGCTTCTTATTTTTAATGACATTTATTTGATGTTTTTTCTGGTTCAAAAGCAATCCTTGCTCATTACAGAAAGATTGGGGAGAAGTGGAAAGAGAAGCACAAAGATTGGGAAAAAGAAGCACGAAGAGGAAAACAAAAGTCACCTGCAGTCCCACCACTCCAGGAAGAGTGAACATTTTGCTAACCCAAGTCTTTTTCTTAAAACTGTGCTTTTTAAAAATAAAAATAATACCTCTTTGTAACCTGCCTTTTCCCGCAGCAATATTGCAAGAAACCATCCCCCTCACTAGATATTGTTCCACAATATAGATTTAGTGGCGGCCCTGGCTGGGAGGCTCAGTTGGTTGGAATGTTGTCCCATACACTAAAAGGTTGCAGGTTCGATTCCCAGTCAGGTACAAACCTAGGTTTCAGGTTTGTTCCCCAGTTGGGGTGGGTCTGGGAGGCAACCAATTGATGTTTCTCTCTCCCTCTCCCTTCTTCTCTTTCTAAATATCAATAAAAACATATCTTCAGGAAAGGATGAAAAAAAAGTAGTTATACTTTACAAAGCAAAAATATAGGAACAAAAAAGATTTAATGGCTAAGGTCCCACTGTGTCTGTGTGTGTAATTTACTCAAACCTCCTGCTGAGCATTGGTTCAGTCCATATTTTTTGATGTCATAAACAACTCAGAAATGAACATCTTGTATGCACACCTTTGTGTACCACTCTGATTATATCCCCAGGATAAAGATTTTTAATACAGCCACTGGAACAAAGGGCTTGCATTTCCTATTTTCAAGATGTCTGCTATCGTAATTTTGAAGTAACTAAAAAATCCATTCAAGATAGCTCAGTTGATGCCCTTGGCTCCATGGAGACTGGATGTGACTCTGTCGTGTTCCCATGGCAGCATTTCAGATCGCTCTTGGAGTCCAGTTTTGGAGGTGAAATTATGTTTAATTATGATGTCATCGCTCAGTCCCGTTGACCTTCACAAATGTTCTTCTCCACTTGGTGGTTTTTAAAGTGTTTCAAAGCATAGATTTGAGCGTTAGGAAGGCCTGAGCTTGGATCTCTGCTTCTCTTACTATTATTTTGCGACCTTGAGCAAATTGCGTAATCTCTTTGTTTCCTTTTAGACTTACTGTTATTGCTATGACTACCTGCTCACCACAATCATCTCCAGCCCTGCCCTGATTTTATAGTTAATGATGATTGTCTTATGTTATGATTTATTTAAAAGATATGATAAAAATCACTGAATCAGAATCTGCTGGGTGTCAACAAGCCAGATAGTGATTAAGAGTCAAGGGGAATTATAGAAAGTACCTTAGGTATCCACTAGTCTTCCCCACCTCTCCGTGGGGTTTTGCAATTAGGGAAGTCAAGAGAGGAAAGGTGAAGATCAGCCCTGTTGGCCAGTTTCCAATACAAGTCCTGAACTCCTGCATTATTTCACTGCCTCCCTCACTAGTATTACATAGCTCTCTGAAGCAACAGAGGGAAACAAGGAAAGTAAATTGCATTTCCTGCAGAACTTTCAGCAGGGAAGAATTCGAGGTATTTGACCACCAAAGGTCTTAAGGAAAAGAATGGGCGAGTGTGAAATCTCCCCCAAGGCAAGAGGGGTACCATCTAAGCCCTGCTGTTGCCTAGAACTGCACTTTGTAGACCTGCCCTTGAACCAAGACAGGGATGGGGAAGGGAGCTGGAGTTCCGAGTAATAAATGGAGGGCATGAGCTAGACGTCACTATTGGCCATCCATTCCTTCAACTTTAGTGATCACGATAGGCTTGTAAGCCCTGGGAATCAGAAGGCTAATTAAAATTGGCGTTCTTGAACTCTGTGAACAATCATAATTCTTCTGAGGAAAAAAATCTATGTCCTCTCTACCAAGAAATTGAAATACAAAGAAATTCTTACAAATATATTGCATTTTTATGAAAAAAACACCCTATGATCCCAAGATAAAGACATGATACAAAGTTAAAACAAGGATGGAATTATCAGGCACTAAAGTAGGTTTAGCACAATTGTTGGGTTTTAATTTAAGTTTTAAGTACACTGATTGCTAAAAATAAAGGGGAAGCACATTGGTTTAATATGATTATTAGCTACAAATCCAAAGTATGTAAATCTATCATTAGAAACACATTTATTTCTAAATTCGAATACAAGGAAAGAATTAACACATTAATCTTGATAGTACACAACCCAATCTTCAACTTTTATACCATTTGAACAACAAAATGCATCCTATGAAATGGAGAGAGCATCCCTCCATTGATCTAATTAACTACTTTTTAGTGATAAGTAAAGATCCATGGTGCCCACACCCCTTCTTCCTGGTGAAGAGAATCCTGTGGCTCGTCATCATTAAGAATCCCTTTCCTAGGACACTATGGCCAGGACATGCCTCAAGCCCATTATACTCTCTCATTCATTCATTCACCAAATTTTTTCTAAGGGCCTGTTCAACACCAGAAGTTAGATTAGGGATCGGCCAATAGGAACTGATAGACACCAGATGAGAGACTGAGATACTACTGCCAGAAAGAGGGAACTTGATGAGGTATAATCATTCTCACCTGTGAATCTCTGCATGCCTAGAAGCAATTCTGAGTTGTGGAAGTGAGTTCCTCTACCCTGTGTGCAATGCTCTTGCCTTCACACCAGCCAGAAGCTTGGTCAGGCTAGGAGCGATCATTTTGTCTGTGTTACCTGCAGGTCTGACGGGGCCAGTGGGTGTTCAACTGTTATGTCCTCTCCTGAGCCACTGAGTCTTTCCCTGCATCTATACTTGTTCTGTCTGACCCCTTCTGAGGCCTGGAATGTGGCCCTTCCCTTAGTCCAAAACCTGGTCCCCCTAGTGGGGGGCTAAGACAACATTTTTTTTTTCAAACCCGACTCTGAGAACCTCATGTGGCTTTCCCAAATCTGTGCACCCGCCATGCCCTGCACCAGGGGGCCCAGACCAGCCCTGCTCATCCTCAAGCTTCTGGCAATAAAAGCAAGAGAAAGGCAGCAAAGTTTATCTTTCTCTCTTTACTTTAACCTTAACAATAGAGTTACCAAGGCCATCCCTGGTCTCATTGGATGAAGAAGAGAGCTGGCCTCTGGCAGTCAGGAGTTGGTCACGATGATGTGAGACTCGGTGCTTTTCAAAGTAATTATTGAAATTACCAATTTAAAATAATATTTAAGATACATAAAAAAATTGCTAAAACAATAATGACATAAAAACCTAATTCCATTAATGCAGTTTCTAGTTCCTATTTTTAAAGAAAAAGTTCAAATCTTTAGTTTGGGGTACTTCCACCACAGCAGCAATTCTGGAAAAACTTAGGAAAGAGGGAACGTTTAGTATAATTATTCCTAACATCAGGCCTATAGGGAAAACATCCTTGTGTCATAGAGCTGTGTGATATGATCTCAGCTAAGGAAACCTGGAAAAGCAAAGAATCTCAGGAGACATTCTGGCCTGCGGCACAAAGCGGTTTTGTTGCAGTCCCCACCTCGCCGCAGTAGCTCCCATCCATGTAGTAGGGGCCTCCAGGATGATGAACGTTACACACATTATGTCATTTAATCCTCAGTAACAACCCTATGAATCTATTATTATTTTTCTCTTTTCAGAAATAAGGAAACTGAGACTTTACAGGCTAGTCATTTGTAGGTGACAAACCTGGAATTAACATTCAAGTCTGAGTTCATCACTCAAAATATTTCTACACATCACTACTGTATTGTATTTAATGACTGCCTCTTCTAAAGTGTAGAGCCAGAACCTTAGGTTTCTATATTGCATCTTCTAATGTAATGTGTTGCACTTACCACAAAGAATGTTTTGGTTATGGTTATTATTGATATCACTGTGATTAATGAAAACATCATAAACAATTATTATTACTATTGTTAAAGCCAACATGTATTTATATATCATTTATAGTTTATAATGTACTTTTGCAACGATTATACTATTAAGTTTTCAACAACTCTAAGAGCGAGGCATGTCCTCAGAGAGTTTAAATGGCTTGTACAAAGTCTGTCAAGCAGCCGTTGTTAGTTAGACCTCACACCAGTGTGACCCTGGGAGTGATACCTCCATAAATTTTGTGCCATAGCTGCTTGCTTGCCTCACCCTAAGCCCCGCCCTGAGGCTGAGCCTCTACCTAAATTCAATTCTCTTGCTTATGCAGGTTAAATCCATTTCCATCATCTTATAAGACATTGATGTTCCCAATTCATGACAAAAGACTGAAACAGTCAATCAGCAATGAGTAAGGAAGCCCGAATACCAATGCAGCCAGAATTCTAAGACTGCTGGCCAGATGCAGCTTCATCTTGGGCCCTCAGACTTGGAAATCCTTGGACGTACCACCTGTGAATTGTTCATCTCTGTACCTTCAGCCTCGGACTTGGGTTCGATAGACGGTGAATTCTTAACATTTTCTGAATGATGGATGGATAAATCAGTCCACAATCTCTTCTGAGCATGGAGCTCTACCCTAGTGCTGCCTCTTCCATCTTGTTCCTACCATTTGGAGAAGATGGAGGGAAAGCAGGAAGCCTTGCCAAGCCCAGGCAGGATGTGAGTAAAAGGGGCAACAGCACAGGCTTCCACTCCCAACTCTTTTTGCCTTCCATATCTCCCTGCTTCTTGCTGACTCAATCCCTGACCCCCAGATGCCTCCTCTGTCCTCCTGGAGGTCACTGGGGAGAAGTGTTTGCAGTTACAAAGGAGGCCATTCACCGCCACCTCCCTGTCCCGGATTATTCTCGGAGAAGACTGGGCCCTTTTCATCTGCAATCCAGGGGCTTCCACCCCTTTGGAGAATAAGATCCAGTTTTACATAAAGAAGGGCTTCTTTCATTTCTTCTATTTTAAGGAGAAAGAGAAGCAAGATTGATCCGAGTTTTGAGCATGGATTGAAAATGGAGTTTTGCCAATTTCCTATATTTTACCCTCCGTGCTCTGCCAGCCAAGGTAGGGGAGGAACAAGCAGCCTGTGTTCCTGGAGCACACTGCTAAGAGCAGGAAAATGCCAGTGATTTGGATAATTGAGTGTCTGGATTAAAATTCACCTATGCCATGTCTCCGAATAAAAAGGGTTTTGATGAAACAATATCAGCAAAGCAAAGATGATGATGAAGTAGAATTTCTGTCTGATTTAATGAACTTTTTGTATTGATTGCATATATAAGTAATGTTAATTGTGATCCAATTCGATCTCCTTATTCAACACATATCCTACAAGACCCTCTACTAATCAGGAAATATGTATTAGTCTAGTTTGGGTATATAAATGGCTTTCTTGGTTCTTGTTACTGTTGACCATTCAGATTTTAGTCCCTCTTGCCAGAAACTGCCCAGGTCCATGAGGTTTGACTGGGAAAACGTCTCCCAGGAAGGGCTGCAGACAGTGATCCTGCTGGGAGTTCTGTATCAGAACCAACACTAGCCTGAGGAAGGTGAGGAAGCCGCCTGGCAGCATGGGTTAAGAGGCAGGGACACTGTGGGCTGTAAGGGGAAATGGAATCTACACTAATAAAAGAAAACATGCAAATTGGTGTCACTTCGCTACGCCCACCAGCCAATCAGAGCAACTAACCCTACAAAGATGGCAGTTAATTTGCATACGCAGGCGCGGAGCGAAGACTGAAGGCTCCAGCCGGACTGAAAACTGAAGAGGCTTGGCTTCTCCGCTGTGGCCAGACCAAAGGCCTGGGTCCCAGGTGCCAGAGGAAAACCGGTGCCAGCAGCCAGGGAAAGGAAGGCCTATTGTGCGAATCTTCATGCAACAGGCTTCTAGTATATACAGAAAGGTCCTTGGACAGATTTCCAAAGGCAGATGAAGCTACACTTTACTTTTGCAATCTTCGGTAGCACTGAGATCTTTCAGCATGCTGCTTTACGTGATAAAAGTGTGTAAAAGAGGTGAAGAAATTGGCCTGTGATGCAATAATTCCATCTGTGCCCAAATGTCTTGTAAACACGGAAAAATTTTGAGTGTGGAGTGACTCTGCGCTCCCAGTGGCTCCCAGGGGAAGGCAGCGCTGGAGGAAGAAGTTGACCAAGAGCAGAGGGAGTCTGATGAGGGCCCTTTTCCTTCCTGGCCCGAAGAATCCTGCCAACCACTTGTGGGTACACAGACTCCCCTTAGAAAATAAGCCTGGCCTCAGAGCTGAAAGGACCTCCAGATGTTATCTGAGCGATAGCATTACAATCTGCTTAAATAGAAATATCTACCTAACAAGACACCCCGGGACACCAATGAGACCAACTGAAAGTTAGCAATAAGGGGGAACAGGTTTTCTGCCAATTCAGCTGAAGCAAATTGTAATTCTACTCAGCTTTCCGTGGGCCTAAGTGCTTGCAGGGGAAACATCAGCCTCTACCATCAAAATCAATCATGCATTTTCATGCATCACAAATAGAGTTGTACCATGATTTACCAGATAAGTGGTCTCCAAGTGCCTTGTGGATGATCCTCTCCTAACTGCCCTCACACACGTAAGCCTACACGCACACACACATGCATGCATGCACATACATACAGCTTTGTATTGTCCAAGCTCCTCTTCAAAACTTCCCTGGACCATGCCCACCACAGTGGTCTCTCTATCAACTGGTTCCCAAGGAACTCACTCTTCTCTCTGCTCGGTAGAATTGGAAGTTCTCACTCTCTCACAATGCCTTGCACTGGCTGGCCTTAGCTATAAGATGCCCTGCTTGATGAATACTTTCAGTGCAGTTAATGAGCACACAGAAGTTACTCCTCTTTCCCTCTCATCCCCATGGGTATCCCATTCCTCACCCTTCCAGGATGGCAGGATAGTCCCGATTTGCCCAGTCTTTGTGTGGTTGGGGATTAGCCCTGTTCCCTCTCAGTTTCCTCGGTGTCAACTAATGAGGTTGGGCTTACAGTCTGTAAGAATCTTTTCTGGTTTAATCGTTTGGATTTATGTGATAATAGACTTTTCAAGTGGTCAATCAGTTCCTCAAACAGCAATTTCATTTTCAACCTTTTAATGCAGATTTAAAAGTAAGCATTTTTAGTCTCATTAGTCCTCCTGGATTCTTGTTTTCATCTCGATTAACCCAGCTCCTTTCTGTCCCTGGAAAACTGTAAGACACTGTCCTGAACTTTCTCCTCTGTACTACTGAGTTCCACTCCCCCCCCCCCGCTCACTGGGCCTGCCCTTCCTGCATGATTTACAGAGAATGCCCCTCCTCGGCCTGGGCTGGGCTGCCTCCCCCACCTAAGCCCTCTGCCCCGTCGTCGTCTTCTCCTGACCTTCTCTTGGGCAGCCCACCTGCCCACCGCACTGACATCTGAATGATGAAAGCTCTGAGCACTCTGCCTCCCAAGCAGACCCTGCTGCCCGCACCCCTCCAGACTGCCGCCTCCCTTTGGAAGTTTTATTGCTGTGGCTGTTTCTTTCTGTTTGTTTTCTACCCATAGGTCCCTCTGACTTTCCTCCCCACACGCTGCCTACCCACACCTTTCCCCATCATGCCCCACGGAGTCCTCCTTCCTCAAACTCATGGAAGAACCTCATGGCAAGGTGACCACAGCAGCTCTCCAGGCTTCTCCTTTCCACTCACCTATAGTCCCAAACAACCAAATGTGCAAACATGGCAGCATCCTCCATCCCCAGTATAACTCTTTCCAACTGAGAGCTGGAAAGTCAGCTGGCATGTCAACCGAAACCCCATCAACCTTCACAAGAAGGCCTGGTGTCCTCCAAAGGGGAGTCACTCCTACCCAGGCTACTGAAATGCCCCCATGAGCTCTCACAGCCATCTGTGTTAACAAACCCAGAATGTTACCATTACATTCCCTGACTTTCTAGATGACAACTCTCAGAAAACTGAAAATATATCCCGGTCACTTTGCAATCCCCACACATTCAGGACTAGCTCACAGTTGTGACCAGCAAATTTTGTGGAATGAATGAGGAGCCATGTGGGCCATGCTCCTCCCTCACACAGATTTCTTACTTCCTCTACCTTACGAGCCCTTCCAACTCATGCTCTGCAAGCCATGACTGGCTTCTTGTCCCACCCTCTCCCCATTCTGCTCTCACTGCCTGCTGTAATAATATTTGTGAACTACAAGTTACCCCTCCAGGATTTAAACTAAGCAGTACCAGTTTCTTTTGCCTTTCTTCACAAAACTTGCCTTTTCACCATTATCTCCCTTCTATTTGGACTGTCTCCAAATGGTCCACCTCCCTTCTGAGTTGTAAAGCTGAGATAGAGGTTAGGTTTATAAGGCCAACCCATTAGGTGTTATCTACTCAGATGGGAGCCCCTGAGAGTTTGGCTTTTTGCTCCCGGAGGGTATCATGAGTTTTAATTAGCCAGAATGACAAAATTAGCCCAAGAACAGCCACTCTGGGCACTGGCCATAGTTGCAGTGGGGTGTGAGCACTGCCCATGGCTGCATGGGCGTATTCTAGGAGGTCTGTGTCTTTACCATCAAGGGGAGGATTAATTGGCAAGAGCATGATGATCCAGGATACTCTTGTGGTCTCTGCACTTCCACTGGGAAGCTTATCATCCTCTTCTGTTTACCAAGGCCTTTTAAAAATTATTATTATTATTAAACACCTAGGATTGTAGGGTTCATGAGCTGCATGATAGGAAGGCTTAAGCTCAAGTTGTCTGAGTTGCTCTTGGAAGAGGATCAAAACCCAGACTGAAGCTCCTTCCCGCCTGACTCACAAGGCCATTGTTATTGTATTTAGCTTTGGATAAACTTTCCTATGGAAGGTGATTGCTCACAGCAGTTCATTTTCAACGTGCGGGCTTAGATCTGGCTTCATGTGTGAGCGCGGGCCTGTCATCGTGCATTCCAGGTCACTCTCCGAAATGAATTTGTCTTTCCTCAATGTTTCTCAGAGCCGGGGAGCAGACATTCCTTCGGCTCTGCATTAATCCAATTACTAAACACCTGCAGACATGCAATAACAGTTTGGGTGCCAAGAGCCTTAGAAATGGTTTTATAGACGAATGTAATCGGCTGTCCTGCTATCAGGAGTCACGTTACACACCTGCCAAGATCCAAGCCGAAAAAATAACATTCACGCTTCTCACTCCAGGCAGGAATGTTCGGGGCACATTAGAGAGACAAAGTGACAGGCATGTTAGCCTGACTGCCACAGAGCCCATTAAACATGTTCAGCTTCTTAGTGATAGTGTTCGAAGCCATTTTAGTACTAAAGTATTTACAAGAAAAGTACGACAAAACAGGACTTTTTTCCTCCCAGGGACAGTTTAGGCAGACCCCTTTCCCACCCAAACCCTTGAGCACGAGGATGCGTGCTGATCCCGTCAGCCTCAGACACGTCAGAGGGGGCTTCCCAGGGGATAATCCCCAGGATGCCCCGTGGCCAGGAGGAGGCCTGAAAGGAGAAAATAATCCCCTCCCACCTCGCTGCAAAGCTTCTCAGTAACTGAGATATTCAGGAACCACAGGCTTGCTTTCCTCGAGATCCTGAGCTTGGGCCTACAACAGTGATGTGTGGAGGGCCATGCTAACACCTTTCTCCAAAGACAGCCCCTCTAAGAGGAACAAAAGGAGACTGGGGGGCTCCTCCCCCACCTCATATTAGAGCAGGAAGTATGTTTATTTTTTTATTGTTTCTTTTTCCTTTTTTCCCCTCTTTTAATTGAATTTATCGGGAGTGACACTGGCTCACAAAACCATATAGGTTTCAAGTGTACAACTCAACAAAATAGCATCTGTACACTGCATGGTGCATCCATCACCCCAAGCAAAGTCTCTTTCCGTCCCCTTCCCCCCCTTTTTCCAACTCCTCTTTCCCTCTGATATATATATATATATATATATAATCTTCATTTTTAATTTTTTTAAATTACAGTTTATGTTCAATATTATTTTGTATTAGTTTCAGGTGTACGCACAGTGGTTAGACGGCGGGATAGAAGAGCTCTTTTTGAGAGATTATCAGAACAGCCCACTCAAGCTTGATAGAGAATTACTCTTTTGTGTGTGTGTCCTGAATTGGCATTAGGAAATTCTATTGCTGCCTAGGGTGGGAGTTAAAGAAATCAGCAGAAATCCCTTAGTTCAGTATTTTCACGAGAAGTCAATTTCTCTACAAACGGGCCGCCATGTTAGTTAAATTGCACCCACCTGCTCGGAAAGGTGGAGCCGACCTCTCCTTTCTGTGGGAGCAGGGCCTGCGGAGACCCCCCCACCACCTCCCCCACCCACCCCCACCATGAGGTGCAGTGGGCCCTGGGAGCTGTTGGCCGAATTAATCCTGGGTGATGGGTCACCTCCCAGGATGCCCACGCTGGGCCGTGCACGCTCCAGGTAAACACAGGGAGCCCTTTCCCTCTGCTGATCACTACGTTTGCAAAAGGAACCGCTGGAAACGTGGGTGACGGCGAGTAGGAGGGGTCCGGGCAGGAGAGCACGCTGCCCTCCACACGCCTCCTCTGCACTGACCTCATTGCCTTTGAACAGCCTCACTCTGTATGTTTTTCATCTTTGGAAAAATGTATTATTTCTATTGAGACCTCATATAATATAGGATACACAAATCCCTTTAATTTACCACAGAGCTTTCCATGTAACAATTGCTCATTAAAATTATGCTCAACAAATGAGAGGGCACATTGTGTTTCTGCTGTACCGTGAACCAAAGTCAAATTGCACACCTAGACACGTGTAACAGCAAGCGAGTGAGTTGACAAGGGATGCCTTCTGCAACAAGAGCTTCTCTTATTAAGAAAAGAGAAATCTTACTTTGAAGCAGGATTTCCAAACCGCCTCGGACAGCCCGCTGCTTCGCACGGCCCAGCGCTCGCAGTTGGTACCCCCGTGGGCGCTTCAGCAGCAATGAGCTCGAACACCTGATTGACGGCTGCCCGCGTGGGTCCTGTCTTCCCGACAACCCCTGCGAGCCTGAGCTCTCCCGGGCAGGCGGTGGCATTCGATTTCTCCTCCTCTCAGGTTTTGTCCCACGCAGCGCCAAGGCCCAGGACGCGGCATAGAGAGAGGGCCCCTTGGCGTTTATCCTCCTTGCATTTTCTTTCTAAAAAAATACGCAGCTTAGAAGCCTCCTCCAACCCGGCTCCAGCTGAGTGCCTGCTAGCCAAATGCGGCACTGGCATCACCTGGGAGCTGGTTACCACTACAGAAGCTTCAGCCCCATATGAAACGCCCTGACTCAGCACCTGCATTTTAGGGAGATTCCCCGGGACATTCAAACGCAGAGTCACGGTTGGGAGCCTTTAAGCGATGACCCTTCTCAGAAGGAGGCCCTGGGCGCCCTGAGGATTCGCTAGCTCTGGCAGAGATCTCAAGGCAGACTTGTCCGTGTGCCCCACGAACCACACAGTTCACTGCAGCCCCTACAATGGACAAGATGCTGAGGATCCAAGAGGTCTGTGTGGGAAGAGGGGGGACACACGGCAGCATCACCACCAGGTGCTGGAGAGGATGACGGGGTCCAGAGCGAGGGATCCCCCAGCCAGAGGCAGCACGGCCAGAAGCTGGTTCCCCGGGAGCCTCCGGAGGCTGGGGCTCCTTCTGCCAGCCCCTCCCACAGCCCAGCGTCATCAGGGCCCACATGTAACCTTCAGCCCCGGCCCACAGCAGTCAGCATGACAGTAATAACAGTAGTCACAAGAAAATGCAACCTCTGTCACGCTAACAGCTTTTGAAAAGTAAAATGCTGGGGATATGATTTCAATTAAAACTCACATTGTCTGACTTGCCTCTCTGCATAGCAAAGGTTCACCTCCTTTCGCCCTCTTAGCTCCTCTTTTCAAAACTAAGGCAGGCAGGAGGAGCTGGGCCAATGCCTGCTCCCACCTTGAGGTGCGGGGTCTGTGTGCCTGGCATCATTTCCCATGCCCAGTTCGTGCTAACTCACCCCAAATAAATCCGAAGGGTTACAAGCAAAGTCCGAATCTCTCTCTCTCTCTCTCTCTCTCTCTCTCTCTCTCTCTCTCTCTCTCTCTCTCTCTCTCTCTCTCTCCTTCTCCCTCTGTCTTGGTTTAGGAATAAGCGATTCTGAACTTAAAAGGAAATTGCTCTTGCACAAATGGAAGGAGCCTAAATTCCTTCCCAGAGCTTGTCTCATGCAGACAGCCTAAATGATCTACTTCATTTGTGCTGAAGGTGGCTTTTTCTAAATCACTTCTCCTCACCTAGCAGGTGAGTGCTAGAGAGCCAAGTGGAGATGGGGAGACACTGGCCTGGTGCATAATTTCCCCAAGGAAAGGATTGCTGTCATCCTGGAGGTCTCCAGTGCTCCCAACAAGATGCTAAATGACTACAACAAACAAGGCCATCATCAAAGCCTTTGGCTGTGAGCAGACAAACGTATGCTTCCTATGAAATTCATGAACCAACGCAACAAATATCTGTTGAGTATTGGACCCTCTTTCTGAATCTTCATTCCATTCTTTCTTACCTAAGTCATGCCTATTCATTTCTTCCAATTACATCAAATGCAATCTACACCCAAACTTTTCCAAATCCTTCCAAATTTCCTAAATGCTCTCCCATTCTGAGATCAGTATCCTCCTCTGATGGGACTTTTCAGGAAAAACAAAATTGACAATTATTATTGAAACAGTATCTGTCTATTACTGTGAGGTGGATTAACTGTGGTTTTGAAATGCAAATGAAGCTATTTCTGTTATAATGTCACATATATGTTCCTGATAGACTCACATTTCAGAAAACCACACATTAAAAGCAGCAGGGCTTTGGGGAAAATAGGTTAAGGGCAGACCACTCAAATGTGAAATTTTAACCAGAGAACTGACAAAAATAGTAACAATTAGTTAATATTATACAAATAGAGTTGTTAAATTGCCACTGGTATTTGCTACTGGCATCAAAGCATTCCATCCTTTCCATCTTAAACTTTTAATTTAATTTCTGCTTTTGAGATATAGATTGCAACTAAACAGAGATCAGTTTCATCAAAATGAAATTCATAATCCAAGATGTAAACTCTCTTCATCAGTTAATATGTTGTTTTTAACAGTAGGGGAAATCTGTTTGCAGGTTCTCTATTTGACCTTACAGCTCCCCAAAAGAGTTTAAAACAAAATAAAGTGTATTGGTATTTACAGCCCTCATATCGGTCGAATTTTGCTCTAAAATAAAGCATTCTGTGGGCATTTCAGTTTTTTAATTAAACTCTTCATATTTCACAAAGTTTTTCTCTTTACTTTGGGACAAGCTTGCCCCCTTTTTAAAAAAACACACTAAAATGTTCAGTTAAAAATCACCATTACACTAATGCCACTTTTGCTATTGAAAGGAACATGTAGCAGAACAGACTGTATAAACACTTGCCACTAATACTATGTGAGAATAATGTCCCTTAAATAGCAAGAGCCTTGCCTTCATGGGTGTAATTAAGTTAATGATCTTACAATGCAAAGATTATCCTGGATTATCTAGGTCGGCCCGAGGTATTAACAATGATCCTCATAAGAGAGAGACGTGATGACAGCAGCAGAGGCTGGAGTGATGTGCGACCACAAGCCAAGGAGTGCAGGCAGCCTTATCAGCTGGAAAAGTCAGCGATGGATTCTTTTCTAAGGTCTCCATGGGAGCACATCCCTGCTGACCCATTTTATACTTCTGACTTCCAGAACTATAAGAGAATAAGTTTGTGCTGTTTTAAGCCACTACATTAATGATAATTTGTGATAGCAGGAATGGGAAACTAATACAAACAGTAAGATCACCACAGTAAGGTCAACATTAGTCATTATTACTTCATCTATCTTATTTACAACCACCACCTCCCCAATTTTTCAACTGGGGAACCATTATAAAACTTTACTATGGGCATACCACCTTAAGAATTCTGCAAGTATTGTTTCATAGCAGATCCTCCTGCACTCAAAGATTGAGATATTAAAATGATAATCAAAAAGGCCTTTGTCACCTGGCCAGTGTCTTCAGTGGTTAAGCATAGACCTATGAACCAGGAAGTCAAGGTTTAATTCCCAGTCAGGGCACATGCTAGTGTTGCGGGCTCAATCCCCAGTAGGGGTCGTGCATGAGGCAGCCAATCAATGATTCTCTCTCATCACTGATGTTTCTAACTCTCTCTCCCTCTCCCTTCCTGAACTCTGAAATATATTTTTAAAGTCCTTTGTCAAATATTCAACATAAACTAAATAAATTCTTACACTTTCTTTATAAAGCCCCAAATTAAATAATTCCTCAAGGTACTGCACTGAATAATATTTAAACCAAAAGAGTTTATCTAGTTATTGATTTCAAGGTCTTGGAATCAATTATGTGAATAATAGTGTAATGAGGCTTGAACTTGATGTAATCCAGTCTGGGAGAACTATGTATTCCACATGCAAATGCATTGCTGTTACCAAGAAGCCTGTAAAACAGGCATAAGTGGGAGCCTCATCCCCAGACTAGGTACACAGGAGACCCCATGCCCTGAGCCAACACCAGAGAGCAGTGCCTCAACCTCTCCTCCTTACTCCAAGCCTAGCCCATTTCTTCAGATGCTCCCCCCCCCCAAGACCCGAAGCAAAGTTTAGAAAAGTATATAAAATGCAATGCACACCACAAAATATAATTCTCAAAGCAACTCCATCAACTCTCTACTGAACCTCTTCCCAATGAACAGAGAGAAAAGAGAAATGTCCAGAGACCTTTAGCACATCCTCAGGGAGCTCCAAGGCCACCCTGACTGAAGGCAGATTTCACAGCATTCACAGACTGTGCTGCTCCACGGTGTTTCAGCATGGAGTTTCCTCTCCGGTCTTTCTACCCCTCTTTCCAGTCCAAGTAGCATGCTCATGTTATCACCTCTCAGTGTGGGACAAAAAGCCTCAGTGCTTCATGTTTCCTATGTTCACTGAACACATTTCCAGATCAAAAATAGACTTAGGGAGATGTGGCAACCAATAGTCACTCAACAAACATAAAAAGCAGCCGCGGGATTTTTAGCAAAATCCAAATAGAAACATGAATTTGGCTTATTTGATAGGTCAGAGTGGTGCCTGGCAGAACGTGTCCTAAAATCCTTTGCTTTTCATTGTTTCCCTGAAGTTGCACAAAGATGTGAGAAGTTGAGAGGACATTATTTCAGGAGACATCCCCCTACCTCTACCCCACAGGGGCTCTGCAATTATCCCCCCAGTCACAGCTGAGAGTTCAGAGGCTAAGCTGGCCTCCACCAGGCTTTGGCCTCTGGCATCTTACCAGGAGCCGGGATCTGGAGATGAGATGCCCACGCCTTGATGCCAGAGCCCCTGACAGCGAAAGGGAGGAAGAAGTGAACCTGTTATGGAACGGTTGGGAGGATAACCGAAAGAGGATTACGCTATAACAACAATGAGGACTGGATTTCATACAATCCTCAGTTCATAAGTTCATGGCTGGGAACAAGGTCTCCCACTCCCGAAGCAGTTGGTTCAGCAGTCTCAAAGAGCAGCCCAGCTTTTACATCTCTGCTCTCTCCACTCCGATAATGAGACCTGGTCTCCAACTGCAGTCCAGCCGGACAACAGGTGAGAAAACACGGGTTGGCCGGATGATGTGGAAAAACAGCTGCCCACCTGGTGTGGCTCAGAAGCTCCATGCAAAGAGGGGCAGCAGAGGGTGCGACCTATCCTGGGAGCCTGTGAGAGAGGAGATAAAGGAGGGAGACCAGTCAGATGCTGCAGGAGGTGGGGAGAGAAACAAAATGAGCCTTGACAAAAAGAGGTCATGAGAGCGTTCCAGAAAACCCCCCCAAAGCACGCTTACGGTTCAGTGATTTCTGCGTTTAATGATGTCGGAGGTTGTTTCACAGGTTACCTGGCAGAGGTGGGAAGCCTGTGATTTGGGTAATAGCAACCACATTGCTCAGGCTCTCCTCACAAGAGGAGCAGAGGCCAGCAGCCGAGGAGTCCCCTGGGAGCAGGCAGCCTTGGCTCTGCAGGCGAGTGAGCACACCAGGGTCACTCCAGCTGGAACCGAGCCCACAGCCCACACGTGCAATGTCGGCCCCAGGACTTGCTTGAGGAGAAACTTGGAGAGCAGCAGAAAGACACAGAGCTGTGGCCCTACCAGGAGACTCGGGCCCCAGCCAGATTTTGTTTGCTGCACAACCTGGGACAAATCCACAGGAATTCGTTTTTGTTTTTAAATATATTTTTACTAGAGATCCAGTGCACAAATTCATGCACAGGTGAGGTCCCTCCAGCCTGGCCAGCAATCAGGGCCTGTCTCACAGTCCTGATCGGGCTGACTGGGGTAGGGAGGTTGGCTGGTCAGCCTCGATTGTGGCCAATCGGGGCCCTTTGGCCGGGGGGAGGGACCATCGAGGTTGGCTGTGTGAGAGCACTGACCACCCCAGGGAGCAGCTCCTGCATTGAGCGTCTGCCCCCTGGTGGTCAGTGCGTCATAGCGACCAGTCGACCAGTCATAATGGTCACTTAGGCTTTTATATATATAGGTTGATTTCAGACAAGGGAGAGAGAGAGAAACATCAATGATGAGAGAGAATCATTGATCAGCTGCCTCCTGCAGGCCTCCTATTGGAGATAAACCCCCCAACCGGGGCATGTGCCCTGACCAGGAATTGAACCATGACCTCCAGATTCATAGGTCGATGCTCAACCACTGAGCCACACCAGCTGGGCTCCACAGGAATTCTTACTAGAGATCTATGTCCCTGTTCTCCATGCCTTCATCTGTAAGAGGAGAGAGTTGGGCAGGATGATGGCTGAAGAATCTTTCTAACTCCATTGTTCTTGTTCTTTTCGTAATCATTTGATTGATCTCTTTCTTTCCAAAAACTAACATGCAGTTGCCTGCAGTAAATTTCGATGGTCCCCTGCTGAGGGATATTATTTCATGTTGATCCTCTTGTTGCGGAAAGTCTAACAGCACAGAATACATACTGCCTGTCTTCAAAGGCAAGGCCGTGATTGTCTGAGTGGAAAGGCTGGGGGTTCACATAGGGCCCCATCCAATGACTGAACATTGATTAGTTACCTTTTATTACAGCTTTTTGGTCAGACATTGTGGGCAGTACAATGTTTTCTATTGAGATATTCTTTGCAGCATAGAAGAGTAATAACTCAATATTGAAAGTGACCCAAAGATACTTGCAAAGAAGGAACTTTATCTGGAAGGACATAAAGGGGATTGCTAATGTAGAATTTCAAGGTTGTTTAATACCCCAGACCTCTTTGTCCTAATTCATGGCTTCCTGTTATATTTTTTATTATTTCCTACTAAACTATTAGACATTGGTAGGGTTATGTCTAAGAGCACAATTGTCTTATTGTTGATGTTTCCTCAGGTTTATAAGTATTAGCGCTATCTATGTGAATGCTATGTTATTCATAACACACACACATTCATGACTGCATGTTTTCATTATGAATTGGTCCATTGGCCAATATAGAATTACCCTTTGGGACACACACACACCCCACCACCCTAAATGCTTTTGGCCTTAGATCAGGGTTCGAATCCTGATCAGGGCATATGCCCAGGTTGCGGCTTAGTTTCCGGTTATGGGTGAGAATCAATGATTCTCTCTCATCATTCATGCTTCTGTGTCTCTCTCCCTCTCCTTTCATCTCTGAAATCAATAAAAAACATATAAAAATTATATATATAATTAGTGGCTACCACAATGGCTACTGACATCAGATTCTGGAGACCTCTCCTGCCCCGCTTAATCCTAGCAGTTGCTGAATTGTGGGGAAACTGAAGGGTTCCCAGAGGACGGATCCACCTGGACAGCATGAGAGCACTCAAGAGGCTCTGGGAAGTGGCTTTCTACCAATAAACATGGAAGTATTTCAACATTTTCACAGTTGGTTTGGTCATTCCACCGTATGCTTGCTGCATTTGGTCCCATGGACGTGGCCTCTAACAAAATTCTCCAAGTGTCTAGCACAGCCGTGGGCAAACTACATTTCGGCCCGTTTGAAATGAATAAAACTAAAAAAAAAAAAAGACCATACCCTTTTATGTAATGATGTTTACTTTGAATTTATATTAGTTCACACAAACACTCCATCCATGCTTTTGTTCTGGCCCTCCGGTCCAGTTTAAGAACCCATTGTGGCCCTCGGGTCAAAAAGTTTGCCCACCCCTGGTCTAGCATGTTCATCATCTCAATGGAGATTTCTTTTCCATTTTTAATATATTCTGTTGCTTGTTCCAAAGTGAATTTGAGAGGGAATAGTTAAATATCAGTTCTCATGTTAACAGCTTGCCTAGAAATCTCTGGAATTTTTAAGATAATCATTTTCATTAAAAACCAAACCTCATGGAAGCCTGGAAACTCAGGAAACTGGTCTGGTCCCTGCAGCTGAATGTGTCTCTGCTCCCAGGATACCCAGGGACACCAGAGAGAAATATAAATTCAACATTTGAGAGCAAGTGTTCTTTGCATCATGAGTCAGAAAATTGAGTCCCAAATACTTGATGTTTCTGCCTCTGAAGTCTAGTAAAAACACAGATATGGGTTTTTTTAAAGGTTTTGTTATGTTTATGTTGTCATTGTTAGTTCATGATTTTGCTTAAGGTTTACCAAAACTGACAACCAGAACTAAATATTCCTCATATCCCACTAATTGTTCTACAGACAAACCTTTCTGTTCCTTTCTAATCTCAATTGGACTCAGCCCAACTGGACTGGAGTATTGAGCTATCAAGCCGATTGGACCCTCCTGCCACACACAGATGTTCCCTCTTCATTCCCCAAATGACCACATACTTTCAAGAAAAAACACCACTACTGATATCCCTGAGATATTTCAACTTGTTTAAAAACATATAATATCCTTTCCAGGAGTCATTATTTTTCTGTTTCTCTTTCTCTTTCAGAGCTATCAGAATTCTCTGAATTTTTTCCCATAAAGACACCTTTAGTATGAATAAGCGTTCTTTTCTCCCCCACTGAGCCATAGACTGTAGAATCAGTCCAATTTTAAAGTAATAAAAAATATTCTTTGTTAGCAAATCATTGAGGTGCCTGGAGGTTATTTCAGGCATATTGTGGAATTCCTATTTAAAAGTCGAGGAAGTCCAGATGCGTTAGGAAACGTGGATTATAGTGGAAAAGAATTCCTCATCTGAGAAAGCATCACCCTTGTCTTCCTTGGTCTATGATGCACTGGCCATCCTTTGTTAATGATGCCTGCTGGGCCTGCACCAAATTCATCTTTCCTGGAGTCATCAAAAGCCTAGGTTCAAGGCCTCTCCTTCATAAACCTCAGGAGAAAGTTCTGCTGCAGGCCATGCAGTTCCAGGGAACGTGTCCCAGGGTTTAAGAGGAGAGGTGCACATACCACAAGCCTGTCCTGCTAAGCTTAATGGGGTCAGCTTCCCACACAAGTATCCAGAGAGCTTTAGGTGTGACTCAGAGAGAATTTGGAGCTCTTTGCTCATCTGATCCCTGCTCCTCTTCCTATCTTCCCTCTACTGCAGCCCTCCATGTAACCCTGGGCCTTGAACACACTATTCTGCACACGCAAACACATGTTTCTTCTCAGGCTTTTTTGCCATCTGAAATCCCCTCCTTACACTTTACCTACTGAAACATTAACACAGAGTCTGTTTGGCAAATAATATAGAGTCAGGTAAACCACCGGCATTCAAGGACTGGGAACTCTTCTTTATCTTCAGAGTCATCTGTCATCACCATCATCATCACCACTACAACTACCCACCATCATGCTTACAAGTATGATCCTCAAAGATGTAGTTCAAATGCCTTCTTGTCTGGGGGAAAAAAGCAAACAAACAATATTTCTGATTCTCTTTCCAGAATTAAACCACCTCTTCATACTCGGTGCTGCTTTGTCTCAGCTCATTACTTATTTCATTTTATTTTGTATTATAGTCAGTCTATTGTAGTCCCTGCTATTGTTATCTTTATAAATAAGCTCACCCATCAATGTCTACTCTCCCTGGGAACAGGAATCATATCTGATTTCTTAGAACATCCACCCACATCCCTGTCATCGTGCTTTATGCTTTCCCTTAATGAGCACTTGGTAAACATTACTTTAAATAAATTGTTTTCAGTAAGATTATCTCATTTTGTTGATGTTAATTCTTGTTCTGGGTTCATAGTGTTGCTGTACTGCATCACATTCTGTAACTTGCAAAGTTAAACATGCTTATCTTTTCAAATATTTATTTCAGAAATTGATTCTGAGATTGACACATCAATGTTCTCAATCAATAATATAATTGGGATACTCTAAAAATGAGCTTCATGCTGTGCAAATGTGATTTCCTTTTGGATCTGTATAGAAATAAAGGCGAGGCTGTTCTCAATATTTTCACAGGATGTCCTCTGACCCCTAAATTAATTTAAGTGTACTGTAGGAAGCAGCAAAAGGTTTGTTTGGGTTTCAAATCCCAAAACCTGACCCCCTAATGCTACACAAACTACACGGGAAATTTCTAACAGTAAATCAAGAGGCAAAAGTGCATTTATGACAGCCCAAAAGAAGGAAACCGAAGACTGGGATGACCAATAGGATCATTTTTATTAGCGTTTAAAGATAACCTGTCAGCAGAGCAGAAATCTAGTCACTGACTGCACAGTGTAACTATGTAATTCTTTGCAAGAAAACTCAGTTGCCCGCCGTTATCCTCAGCCACTTCAGCAAGGACTCATACTCCCTAGAGTTGGAGGTACAGAGAATACACAGATCACATGGGTCATTTCCTAACCAAAGAATTCATCACCCAAGGTCCAGACATCAGTTCTTTGCTTGTATCCACTCTACCTTGATCCAATACCCACAATTAGATCGCACCTCCATGCAGCTGATTCTCAGATTTATCATTTAAATCCAGCCTCATCAAATTTACGACCATATACTAATTCAACACCTTCTGCTGAATAATCCAGAAGGGTTCCCAATCAAATGTCCAAAGCCACTGTCCAAAACTCAGTCTTCCAAGTGGCCCCTTCCACTGACTGACCCCATTAACATCATGCCACATCTCCCGGGATGGATGTTGCCACACCCCTTCTGAGATGTTTTTCTTCTTCACATCAATTAATTGCCATAGTTTATAATTCTTGGACTATACTTCTCATTCAAACTCTGCAGCAGTTCTCTACCTACATCTTCAAAATAGCATATGTGTGGCTACCCTTAAAACATAGCTCTGGCCATGTTATTCCCCTGCTCAAAAACTTCCCATGGCTCCTCATTCTCTCTTCAGTCTAGCATCCCAGACTCGCCCATCATCCTAATCTCCACCCTAATCTCTATTCACACTAACCATGGGTGCCTTTCATGACAGTTACATACATTGTCTACAAAGGCGTGTTTGCTTCACACCCTCACACTGAGTACATAGTAGATGTCATTACATATTTATGAACTGAATCACATGCCTATATTGATTCCAGAGCCCTATGTCTGGACTCCATTCAAATTAAACCTTCTTTTCGTCATATACAATTTTGTACCTGATCCAGATTCCCTAATTGAAATTTCTGATAATTTGGGCATAAGTCAGGCTAGATTTTATCTTTGTGACAGCTACTTGAAAAGTAAATTAATCATGTAAATTAGCTAGCATGACATATGTTTCACCTCCATAAAGATAAATTGTCAAGCATTGAGAAGGACTTTTTACACTCAGGTAGTATGCTTTTTAATATATATTTCACCTATATAACCCTGAATGCATCTTAAATTGATCAAGATGCATTTCTTGTTAAATATTTTATAAACAGACCAATCCCACTCCAGTGACTCAAATCAGTGAGGCTTTACTGCGGGTATAACGATTACACAACTGTCCCTATTCCTTGATGTCCTACTTTTCAGTAATAAATGCAACGGGAGTGTCCTCTGCATGACATCAAGATTGACTCCCCTTTCTACCTTAAATTCATGTCAAACTATCACTGCAAGACTGTGATGTCCTCCTGGAGGCAAGGGCAGCAGCTGCAGGATCACGAGCCCCTATGCTTTGGACACTGGCTGTCCTTGTGCCTTGAGGGCTCCTCTGAAAAGGATAATGATGGCCGGTGCTCTTGTGCCTAGGCTCCAGCATAGCCTGGCCACATGAAGCGAAGCCATGCTAGCTTTGTCCAAGCAATAAGGACTGGTTAGCTGAGTTGCAAAGAATAAATTCTTACTCCCTGCTTCCTGCCAGGTGGACGGAACTGGCTCTGGAACCAACCTGGAATCAGATTTTACCTTTTTACCCCCAACTTGCTGTCCATGCCTCCTCCACAGACCAATGAGGTTTCTATTATCCCAACTGCCCCCAGCAAGCAGGACTCAATCATTGCTGCATCTAGCACAACATGGGAGTAATTTGGAGAATTCTAGGTTACAATGACCACAGACATCATCGAACCGGGGGAAAATGCTGTGGTTGGATGCTTCATATGGCATTAATTAAAAACAACCTGCATTCTTACAATGCAGCTGTGCTGCCCACTTCACTCCTCTACAGTTTCCAGTTAGCAACCACAAAAAACTTCACAGAAACCACTCATAATTCACTCCAAGGCCCAGAATTCCAAAGGATCGGTTTTTAATTAATCTGTGTACGGGAGACATTTTCCCAAGCAAGCATGTGAGTGATAACCGGGTGTTGCAATATCCCACCCCATTTGCCTTCACATTCGCACAAGCAAGGAACTTGAGACCTAAGGAGATCAGCAACTCCTTGGAAGACTGCCACCTCCTCTCAGGTTACTTCAGCCCAGAGACTGCCCTTCAGGATATATTACATTAGGAAGGGCTTTCCTGGGAAAGAGGAGGTTCAGGACAAATTATTCAGTGCGGGCTCATGTCTATATACCCAGATACCCAGGCAAGACCTTGATGTGTTAATTTAACTCTCCAGGCCTTTGTTTTCTCATATGCTCCATAGGGATCATCATTTCCACCCACTTCTCAAGGTCATTTTAAAACAAAAGGACATCATTTGTAAACAGCAACTCAATATGCGAGGTAAGTCAAGGGAAGCAAGCACAATGCCTTCTTTGCAAACATGAGTACCTCACTATCTACCACCAGAACCCAGTCTTCTTTCTCCCTTCAGACATAAGCATGCAACATAAATGACAAGCGAATCGCACCAGATGCTTCCATAAAAAGAAAATGAAAAATTAAAAGTAATTGCTTTTCAGGCACCCATATGTTCAGCCTACTTAAAGAGAGGGATAAAGTGGGTCAGCCTACAGATAGCAAAAACATTGTGCTTTCTAAATCAAATCATCGAGATGGAAATGGTCATAAACTTGTACCAACATGATTCAACATTACCTCGAAAAAGAGATCTATAGTAGGACACATGCACACACAGTGGTACATGGTTTTACTGGGTAAAAATTGGTTACAGTGAACATTAAGGACAGCTTTAGAAGGTAAAACAATCAGAAAATGGCAAAATGGCAACCTGAAGGCTGGGCATGGAAGAGTACAGAGCAACTCAATCTTTATGGTTTATTATGGAAGTTATTAGAGTTTATAGGATTACTGTTGGGATAGTTTCTATTACTTTCACTACCTAACTATAGGGCCACCTCTTTTGTTCATAACCAGAAGCATCTCTGTGTCCTGCCTTGACTGTCACTTTGGTGGTTTAGGGACTGGTGGCTTCATGATTAAAATGATCCTTGGCTGGTAGAAAGAACAGAAGAGAATGTGACCAACAAAGTTTTATGTGAGTGATTTGGGGATTGGTGGTGCATAGGAGTGTTTGAACTCAGAAATGGTAAGAATTATAAGGGTCCTCTCAGAACACAGGGTCCAAAACCCTCATTCTGAATTGTCAGGTGGAGGCATTTAAAGCTTAAAGAGGCCTACTCAAGGTCAAAGCAAGTGAAGGAGAAAGATCATTGGGTCCCATTGAGTAAGGCTGGCCTCACATCACAGATGAACAGAAGGAATCTCCACAATTTTCCCAAGAATTAATGCACAGCTGGACTAATGCCATTGTTAGTCCATTGAGCAACTGATAATTTAATTGAAAGTAAGTACTTCAAAAGGAAAATAGGTAGAAATAAAATTCTTATCACTAGTTTTTCTCTTCTTAGAAATTTTGGCGCATGTATGAGCAATTTCTCAAAATTTCATTTTTTAAAGGCAGTATCATATATTTCATGGAATCCTTGGTTTGAGGTGATAAGGTTTCCTACTTTTTATTTTATATTAGAGGCCTAGTGCACAAATTTGTTCATGGGTGGGGTCCGGCTGGCCCGCCCCAATGGGGGCCAATCAGGCTGGGCAGATGGTGGGGGAAGGGAAGCAAAAGGTTGGCCAACAGCCCCGCCCTTGATCGCGGTAGGGGGCTAATAGGGGGTGGGGCCAGCTGGGGGGAAGGGCTGCAGGCAGTTGACTGGCCATCCCTGCCCCTAATTGGGGTGGTGGGGGGTTGGATCAGGGGCCAGGCTGGCTGGGGAGAGGGGCCACAGGCAGTTGGCCAGCTGGCCGTGCCCCCCAGTCAGGGTGGGAGGGCTGATTGGGGGCTGGTCCAGCCAGGGGGAGGGGCCATGGGAGGTTGTCCAGCCAACCCCGCCCCTGACCTGGCCAGGGCTGGCCAGGGGGAGGGGCTGCCTCCAGACTGGACTGGTTGGCAGGGCACAGTATGCATCATAGTGACCGGTCGTTCCAGTCATTCTGGTCCTTCCGGCGTTCCAGTTGCTTGGCTTTTATATATAGACTAGAGGCCCATTGCACGAAGAGATTCGTGCAATAGGCCTTCCCTTCCCCTGGCTGCCAGCACCAGTTTTCCTCCAGCACCCAGGACCCAGGCCTTCGCTCCAGCTGGAGCCTTCAGTCATCATCGCCCCACCACTTTAGCCTACGTATGCAAATTAACTGCCATCTTTGTTGGGTTAATTTGCATACTCTCCCGATTGGCTGGTGCGTGTAGTGGAGGGATGGTCAATTTACATGTTTGTCTATTATTAGGTAAGATGTATTTTTCAGGCATGCATTCCTGTTATTCTTGCCTACCAGTGTGTGTGTGTGTTTAATGTAGCTTTTTTGTCCAAATGAATCATCTAAAACAAATTTGTCAGAAATGAATGTTTGCAATCATCACTTCACACTCTTTAATTCTGTATGCAATGAGGAGTAACCTGCCAATTTTGTCATACATTTCTGGCAATTCTATTCATTCCCTCAGTAATTTTGCCTTTTTCCTAAATTTAAATTAATTCCTGTCAGTATGTCCTACTTTACATCATTAGTGATTTTATCACCTTGCTTTTATGCTTTAGAAGCTCTCATTTGACCCACTGCAGCATTAACTATGATCTCTGGATGTACTGGTGTTTTCTATGTTTTATTTCTTAAAACTTGAGACTTTGAGGAAAAGTGAGCAAAACCTCACTAAATATTTAGGGACTCGCCCTATATGAGCTTTAGGATTTGTTGGCATTAAAGGTACAAACAAAGGCAGAGGAATGTGATGTGCCTGGCCAGCTGTCCTCTGAGTGGAGGGCAGGTCAACAGCAAGGATCCTAAAGACTCCCATTGTCACCAGCCTGGGCCCAGAAATCTACATGGGACATTTGCTGTGAACCTAAAACTGCTCTTAATAAGTAAAATCTATTACAAAAACCCACATTGATTCTCTTTATTAATAGTAACAGCTAACACTGAGTGTTCACTCAGTGCCAGACATCACTTAGTCCTTTGTATGTATCAATCCTCAAAAGAACCCCAAAAGGTAAGTACTAGTAGGACCTGCAAGTCACTGATGAAGAAGCTTAGTGACTCACACAAGGTCACATGGCTAGTTTTCACATGCAGGGGGCCAGGCTCCAGATTCCAGTGTCTTCCCTTGTCTCCAAGGTAGTATACTGAACCTCATGTCCAAATAGCAATTGTAATATGAAGGGGAAGGAGGGAATCATGCAAAGCCTGGACTGTGAAATCTGTCCAGAGCCTCACTCCACACAGCATGGCTACAGGAGGAGCCCAATACAAGCACGCTGCCCACGGGACCCTGCTCGCAGCCCATGGTGAACTCTGCAATTATGTGCAGGTCCTCACCCCTGCAGAAGGACCTGATTCAAGTCGGGGCATGCACGGGAAGCTCATGGTGATTTCACGGCCCCCTCTTCCAACTTGGGCAAAGGGCACCACTGTTTGTTTTCATGAGAACTGAGCTGGAGGAGCAGAAGGTGTTTCCAATGAAGGCCCACCTGCATCATGTTAAGGAACACACAGGAACCATGGCTTTGAACTTCGGCACCGATGACTATTTGTTTTTCATGCAAGAAATGGAAGAGCAGCCTGAGAGTATCCACAGGACCCTAGTGGGCTGAGGATCACTGCTGCCCCCCGACCCTTCAGACATACCCATTATGCTGGCTCCAGACAGACCTTGCCATGCTGGGGACCTGTCCTTCAGCACAGGAGGCCATCCTTTTCCCAAATCAAGAGGGATTGCTTCCCCCAGAGTAACCACACACCACGCAGCCCAGCGTCCCTCTCCCACAGCATGTCTCACCTACACTCTTTCCTGCCTGCCTGACACTCCCCTTCTCAGGAAGGTCAACAGGAAGGAAGCCCTCATCCTGCTTTGCTTCCTCCAGGAGCAGCCTCAGACATGGGGGTGATATCTGAGTTGCCCAGGATCAGATGGACCTCAAAGCATCCCAGCTAGAAGCACAAGGATCTAGAGGCAAAGCTTTCCTATGCTCCCCCAGTGTCCCCCTCCACTTCCGCACCACAGTGTGGCCAACTGGTCTACTCTCCTGAATCACATAGTAGGCAGCAAAGTCTTCTATGGCAAACAGGCAAACAAAACAAACTACATCACTTTAGGATTGGAGCCTTTCCCTAAGATCCCAAAGGAGAGTAACTGATAACCCAACCGACACTACAGTGATATTAATTGGTGGCTTCCACTTCATGTCTTCCACTCCTATAGGCATCTCTGGCTTAAACAGAAAACTGAGGCAGGCAACGTTTAGCCTGACAGATGGCTTTGCCATCAGTGGGGTTTCTGGCACTGTGATCTTTAACGGGTGTTTGGCAACATGGAAGTCCTCTCTAGGGCCCTCTGGAGCCCTAATGGTGCCCTGCATCACCACACTTGTAAACTTTCCACTCACGCTGCACCGAGCCCACAGGCCAAGCTGATGAAAACTGAAGGAGCCCTGCACCAGCTCAGGGCCAAGAGAATCGCTTCTGTGTCATTATCAAGTCACAGAGGACAAGGCTTGAGGCTTGAGTTCCAGTCTTCCCAGGGACAGTTCTGCTGTCTTGGATGATTAAATGCCTGAGCTTCAAGAGTGTCTGCACTAACATAAAACTGTAATGCTGACACTGATATCTGCCTCCAAATTTCATGGTAAAGATCCAGGGAAGTACTGGTAAATGTTTTGTGAACTATAAATACTGCAAAGATAAGAATTTCTAGGATGTGAAGATGTTAAACAGAACATTAAAAAGGCTATTAGAAATGTAACTTCATGTGTAAATGTCCATTCACAATTTTATTTTAATTCCTCCAGCCAGCGGCACTGCACTTATAGATGAAGGCCTCCATGACCAGAATCGTGCTCTGTGCCACGGGAAAGGTATCACAGAGGGGAGGCACAGTTCCTGCTCTCTGTGTACTTACTGTCCAGTTGGGAGGCCAGGACATGCATGTGAAATAATGACAATGCAGGACCGACATCCTCAGTGCTGGTACCTCGTTTACAAATACAGACTTGGAAAGAATTCATACTCAACAGTTGTTGCCCCTCTGACTCTTTCAGCAGCACAGTTGTCCAGGACTCTGTGCTGCCACCATTGTCCCACCCCCTGAGGCAGAGCCCTCTATTCTGCCCCTGCTGCTCCTGCCTCCATGCCAGAGCCCCCCTCCCCACCCTGCACCTGGGACAGACATGTGGGTTTTGAATCATCCTGAATTGGGACTTGGAACATGTTCTTCTAGAGAAGCAATGAGCCCGGTGGTATTAACAGGGCCCTCCCTCCAGGTTGGTCTAGATGCCCCTTGTCTGGGCCTCCAGAGCCCTCTCTCACTGCACTAAGTACACGAACTTGTAACTCCCTGAGGTCAGGATCTGTATCCAATTCATCTTTATACCTACAATGGGTAGTACAGAACTTGAAACAAAATATTTGTGGAAAGAATGAATAAAGAAATAAACCACATCATGGACTAAAAAAGTTTGGAGAGACTAGCATGAGAACCAACCCCATATGCTACCCTGGGAATTCATGTCAAACTGAAAATATACAGAAAAGAGGGTTAAAAATAACACAAAAATAGTAAAAATATATACGGGTATACATGTTTGTATATAAGTATATAGCATAAAGAAAATGGGTGGGGGGGACATACTGAGTTATTAACATAGGGGACAAAAAAAGGATGTCCAGAAAGAAGAGAGAGAGCCAAAGATAAAAAAGAACTAAAAGAAAAAATCTCCAGTATTTATAATAGAACCACATATATGTATCCATGTAAAATAAGGGGAATGATAATTCTCCAGTAGAAGCCAAATAAGAAATAAGAACTAATCCAAGTAAGGAGTTGAGATGAATATTCCCAAACACACATGAGAAGAAATGAGAACTTAGGCCAGGAACCCAATGGGCACCTTCATAGCAGCAATGCTTGGACCAGGGGGCTTCCTAAAAGATACAGGCCCCCAGACTACAGGCTCCAGGCTTTCCCAATAGCATGTCCAACTCCAGCCAAGGATGGGTCCAAGTAAAATGGTTCACATAGCTATTCCTGCATCATATGAGCTGAACTAATATCAACAATTACATCAGGAAAAATGTGTTTACCTTGGTTTTCCGCCATAGGAAATGGGTCCAAAATGATGTTAAACATACGCCTTTCATTCCTGCTTCTATTAGAAGGACAAATAATTTAACAGGTGGGACTCAGAATTCCATGGTTCTGGTTTTTTTTTATTCCTGTTTTTTTTTTTTTTACTATGGAATATTAAACATTCCATTTTTGGTCAATGGAATCTGGAACCCTTCTTAGCAGACCTTGGCAAGCTCTATTTATTTTGCAAAAGCCCTCCTAATGCTCACATGAGCAGTGAGTTGGAAAGGCCTGGTGAGTCCAATCAGACTCTACTTTCACATGTTATCAGTACAATATGTTGCTTCAATTGAGAGACCAAATTCTCTAACTCCTCCAAGAATTGATCCAGACAGCAAAAAGAGAGGAAATCCATTCTACTTTAATAAGGCAATTGGTCCAGACTGCATACAGTATCGTTTCAGTCTAGAATTTTCATCATCACTGCCAAAAACATCAAACAGAAACATTGCAGGACTCACTCAGCTTTCATTCTCTGAAGAATAGCCATCTTGTTCTAGGCCTGAGTGGTAAGAAAGGAATTCAAGGGAGATGGCGGGGGTAGTCACAGGGAGTATTGAACTCTTTCTCACTGCCTGATTTCTAAGCTTCACAGTTATGAATAAAAGTTCATGAAGTATGGCAATTAAGGACAACCTGAAGTTTCCCCATATCTCAAATGCTCAGCCTCTTAAAGACTCTCCGACCATATTCATCAGATTATCTAACTCACCTTTCTCTTTTACTCATCTATCCTATATAATCCTTTAAGAGGTTACTCAAAGAACTGTAATGTTTATGCTAGGTATTAGTCGGAAAGTATCCCAATGATACTCCCAAACTAGAGTACATTAGTTAAGGTAATTCTAACTACTATAATGAACAAGCCCAAAAATACACAAGGTGTTAAGCACAACATGCATAAATAATATGTTCACATAAAATCCAAAATAGGCAGTAGAGACTGGCGGTGGGTCTTTGCATGATCTTTCTGCCATGCTAGTTCTCTGCTAGGACCATGGAGTCCTCTGTGTTTAGCCAGCAGACAGGGGACCAGGGAGTAGAAAAGCTAAATTCGCTTCCTAAAAACATCAGCCCTAAATGATACCTAACTATGAAGAAAGTTGAGGAATATTGTCTAGCTGTGTGTTCTGAAAAAAGAAGAAACACGTTTCATAAAAAGCCAGCCAATGTCTGTCATAGACAATCGAATAATACATACTCTAAATTCTGCTGTGTTAAAATTACCATAGTAATTGGGGAATCATATTTCAGGAGACTGAGAGAGAGAGAGAGAGAGAGAGAGAGAGAGAGAGAGAGAGAGAGAGAGAGAACCAGATAGCTGGACTATAATGACCTACCTTCAGAATCAGACATAAAGTTCAATACCTGCTACCTGCCACAGATAATCCTGGAGTGGTGCCTTACTGTAAAATTCAAGTCCAAAGTGACTCAGATACACTTATGAGAATCCAAACTGTGAGGCAGAGGGATTGTCTAAGTGAGAATTTGGGGAGTGATACAAAAGTATGCCAAGCACTGTGCCTTCACTGTACATATGAGCCATACTGGACACTCCTGGGCTCTGGGTCTGCTGTTCAGACTCCAGAGGCTTTGCGTGAACAGGTACAATAGCTGCTGTAGTCTAGCTTGCTACAGGTCACAAAGCATATCAGTAATTCTCCTCTGATTTTTAAAAAACAAAAAACAAACACAAAACCTTTCTGTAATAATCAGAGCAGGTCTTGTGTTTTTATTATTATTATCAAGCTGGAAATGGAAAGCCTAAGGGACCTAAAGCTAAATCAGAGGTGGGACTTAAACTCAAAACACAAAGGCCATTCTCCGCCCCCCCCCCCCAGAAGCCCCCATCAACCCTCACATCAGCCCCCATAAGTTTTCTGAGAAAGGCTTTGACTGCAGTCATCCCAACAGGTACCCCTTCCTTCTAATTTTCACACAGATCACTTTCATCAGGTTGTGCCTAGTGCTTTTATTTAACAAGAGAAAAACCTACCACACATTGTTCCTTGCACATGATGGAATCTTGCCAAACAAAACTCATAAATCCTAAACTTTGTCCCTCAAAGTATGGGGTGTGGACCAGCAGCACTGGACGCCCCTGGGAGTTTGTTAGAAATGCAGATCCTTGGGCCCATTCCATGACCCACCCACTGAATCAGATTCTCTGTTCAAATAAGATCCCCAAGTGATACTTAAGACCCATTAAAGTCTGAGCAATACTGCTCCAGAATACCCTTTAGTATATTAACTTGAATGCTCAGGAGAGGGAGAATGACCTAATATAAAAAGAGTTTCTACAAATCAACAAGAAAAATAAAAATAGATCAAACATAAGAACAGTTAATTCACAGAAGAAATACAAATGGACAATAAACAAACATAAAATGCTCATCTTCTCTAGTGATTTGGGAAATGCAAATTATAACAACAACATATTATCATTTTTTTAACAATCAGATTGTCAACACTTTTAATGTCACTCTCCTCCCTGTCCTTCCCATTGTCATGTACAATGCCAAGTACAGGAACTAACAACTATCAATGATTTATCACTTTATAATTTTTAAATGTTGGACAAAGGAGAGAAAGTAAGAAATAAGTATTTTTCCAAAAACTGGAGAGGTAGGTATTTTTTTCCCAACTGTAGGTGGGTAAACTGAGGCTCAGTGATGTTGAGAGGTTTGGTGGGACTCATACATCTCGGAAATAATAGGGCCAGTCTTCAAACCTACGTCTGAATGTCTCCAAAGCCCAGTCTTTTCCCTGAACCATGCTGCCTTCCTGACTTGTCACTTAGGTGATCTTGTTGAATTCTCACATTACTGTCTCCAGAAGTACTTGTTGACTGATTGACGACATTTTCAGTAGCAACGTGGTCCTGTTGCAGGGTTTCCCGCAGCTGAATTTGATGAAAAGCCCCTGCTGTGCTCAGAGTGGTTTAACCTTTTTCAAAGTCTAGCTTTGCCACAATATCATCAGTCTCAATCCCAAGACCTGTGCAATATATAGCATGAAGTTCTACATACTCTCAGAGCTCGCAAGGAAAGTCTCAGGTGAGAGAGTCCAAACTCCAGCCCTGGCATCTGGGCAGGGGTTCATTGCTGGGGAGCCCACCTCATGCTGCTTCCCTAGGTTCTCTCAGGCAGTTGCTTAGTCATGGATGGGCTGGGCTGTCTTGGACAAACTTCGTTGACGTCATCTCCTGAGAAGTGGGTTGTTGACACATCAGCACAGAAGGCTGGAGTCCACAGGAGTTCAAAGCCATCACTGGACACTCCAGAGTCAATGAACTGGGTTCCAGGTGCAGTTCTCCATTAACTAGCAGTGTGTTCTTGGGGAAAGTACTCACCATTTCTGAGCCTGCTCACTCAATATACTATGGGAATAATAGCAGCTTTCCTGCCTGCCTTTCAGGAGATTAAGAGAATCAGAAAGATTCTATTTGTAGAAGAACAGTAGAAACCACAAATCCCTGCCTCTGTACCATATGCTGAAGAGCAGTTGTCATTGGAAGAGGTGGAACGCTGCTAAGGACAAAGCACTGGGCAAAAGAGGTCAGGAGATCTGATGTCCACTCCTGACTGAGTTACCAAATCTCTGCTGTAATTATTACGTGTGATTTCCCAAAACTTTAATAACAACTAAACAATGTTCTTCCTGGAAGCTTATGGAAAATCCCTGGAAACGTCTGGTCACTGCATAACCTTTACTTGTTCACTGAACCAGCACACTCTGAACTGGGCTCTCGGACCTGCCATTTGCACACTGCATTCCTCACTGCACTTGACCCGCAATACACTGCGATGCAACAAACAGTAAGCCTCACAGAAGTTTAGATGGTATCATTCCTGATTCTACATATGAGGAAACTGAGGCTCAGAGAGGTGCACTCACCTATAGAAGGTCACACAGCTAATAATGGTTAAAGCTGGAATTTTAAACTAGGTTTTCTAAAGCCAAATCCTACAAGTAGATGGTTAGCATCCAATTAAGTAGGGTCAGAGAAGGAAATCTGGGCCTGAAGAACCAGAATCACTGGCAGCCCCCGCACAGGTGTCACTTTGAGCCTCCACAGATCTCTGCATGAGCCCCTTTCCCCACTGGCCAGAAACTGAAGCTTATCTGTGGTATTTAAAGGTCCAAGGAATTGGACAAAGTTTCATGATAGGGATGGAAAATGTCTGCTCCTGTCAAATTTCAAACTCTTGCAGTAGTTGTCTCATTTTTTTAATGTCCTCCATTCTAAAAATATTCTTCCCACTTCCCCAAGAAATTCCATTTTGTCATTTACATGGTCAAATAAAACTCTGAAGAGATCAAGAAGTGGCAATTCAAGGTGAAAATATCAGAGCGGCCCCTGTCTTGGATCCCTGAGAATTCTGAGCCCACAGAGGCAGAGCACCCAGCTGAAGTAGCTTATGACTTATTTTAAAAGTCATTCTTAGCCCTGGAAGGGTGGCTCCGTTGGAATGTCATCCCATACATCAAAAGTTTGTGGGCTCCATTCCTGGTCAGGGCACACACCTAGCTTGTGGGTTCAATCCCTTGTCCAGTTATGTGTGGGAGGAGGCCAATTGATGTCTCTCTCTCTCTCTCTCTCTCTCTCTCTCTCTCTCTCTCTCTCTCTCTCTCTCTCTCTCTCTCTCTCTCTCTCTCTTTCTCTCTCTCTCTCCACACCCCCTCTCAATTAATAAAAACATATCATAAGGTGAGGATTTCTTTAAAAAGCCATTCTTCTGCCTCTGCAGGGAAGGTAGCCTTCAGGTGAATGCTCTCCCTGGAAAATCCAGGTTCCTGTGGGGATTTCAGGTAAGAATCCTGGTCCTCTCCATGCCCCATAACTACTCTATCCAGGAAGGTTATCATTTAAAATTGACAGTGAAATAAAGAGCTTCCCAAACAAACAAACAAAAAAGGCTAAAGGGGTTCATTACCACCAAACCAGTATTGCAAGAAATGTTAAATCTTAAATGCTTTAAGAAAAAGAAGAAATAGAGAGGTATTTTTAAAATGACAATAAATAAGTATCTATCAATAATAACCTTAAATGTAAATGCTTCAATCAAAAGACATCGAGTAACTGAATGAACATGATCCATATATATGCTGTCTACAAGAAACCCAGTTCAGAACAAAAGATATACACAGACTGAAAGTGAATGGATAAAAAAAAAATTATTCCATGCAAATAGAAACAAACAAACAAAAAAGCTAGGGTAGCAATATTTATATCTGACAAAATAAACTTTAAAACAAAGGCTATAATGAGACAAAGAAGGTCCCTACTTAATACTAAAGGGATAAATCCAACAAGTGGGTATAACTCTTATTAACATATATGCAACCAACATAGGAGCACCTAAATATATAAAGAAAATCTTGGTGGACTTTAAGGGAGAGATCATCAGTAATACAGTCAGAGTAGGAATTTTAATACCCCACTGTCATCACTGGATAGATCCTCCAAACAAAAATAAACCAAAACAAAAACAAGGCAACAACCACCTTAAATGGCGCACACTGGATTGGATAGATGTAATTGATATTTACAGAACATCTCATCTCTAACCCGAATATACGTCCTTCTCAAGTGCACGTGGAACATTCTCAAACACCACTTGTTAGGACACAAAATACGACTTAACAAATTCAAGAAGATGGAAATCACATCAAGCATCTTCTCAGATCACAACGGCATGAAACTAGAAATCAACTACAATAAAACAACTGAAAAGCATTCAAACACACGGAGACTAAATAGCATGTTATTAAACAATAAATGGGTTAACAATGAGATCATGGAAGAAGTCAAAACTTACATGGAACAAATGAAAATAACCACACAACCACCCAAAATCTATGGGATACAATGGAAGCGGTCCTGAGAGGAGAGGAAAGTTCTTAGTGTTACAGGTCTACTTCAAGAAGCAACAAAAATCTCAAATGAACAATCTAACCTTACACCTAAAAGAACCAGAAAAAGAACAACAAACAAATCCCAGAGTAAGTAGAAGGAAAGAAATAATAAAGATCAGAGTGGAAATAAATGACATAGATGCTAAAAAAAAAAATAATACAAAGGTCAATGAAACCAAGAGCTGGTTCTTTGAAAAGATAAAACTTACATATGAAATCTAATGAACAAAATAAACTTAAAACCAAAATAGAACAGAGGCACAGATACATGTAACAGACTGATAGCTGTCAGAGAGATGGGAAGAGGGTGACTAGATGAAAGAAGGTGAAGGTATTAACCAAGGAACACATATGTACAACCCATAGACACAGACAACAGTGTGATGATGGCCAGAGGAAGGGGGGACATGGGCTGGGTCAGGGTGGATAAAGGGCAGACATCTGTAATAGTATCAACAATAAAAATAAAGTTAATAAAAATTTTTAAAATGCTGCTTTATTATGCATTTTATGGAACATCTTGGCAAGAAGCTGGTGTGGCTGAGTAATGTCATTTTCTCAACCCAAGACAATTGCAAAAACTGTGAAGTCTTAAGAAAAATTATGCCTGAGGGCATGTCCACAACTCTGTGTAATATTTAGAAAAGCAGACATGAGGGGTCTGCTTCTTGGGCAGACTTCCTTTCTGTCCTCCATGTGAAGAGGTCTAATTCATACAGGATACCTAGGACATGAGAATTAAATAGTAACCAGCACTATATTCTGCAGAAGAGTGAATTAGTTCTGTCAGTATAAGCATGAGGGCTCCTTATCTTGGGGGAAAAAAATCAACGTAGAGTTAGACCTTGGGGCCAGACTTGCTCACCTTCACTGATGGAAGTTGCCTATTGACCTGGGTTCCATTTTGGTAGGCATTACTCGGCAATGCTTCCAAGGTTCCCTTTACCAAACTTATGGCAACTAGACTAATAAAATAATTGTATAATATATGTTGAATTATTCCTTTGGAAGAGGTGATTGGAGAAACCAACCACACACCCTCCCTAAGGCTTCTGAGGGCCCCACAATGTAGCTATGGTAGCTGGTATTATGTGGCATCTACATAATAAAAACCCTCACCCCTTTCTTTCCTGTGAAGGTGACTGATGTTTAATTGGAAATGAGAAATACAACCAAGTACATTGGCCCTAAACTCCCAGCAACTGAGTTAATCTACTGCAGAATGAAGTAGAACCAGACATAGCTTGTTTCATCTTGCCAAAAGAATGGTATGATAAGTCATGTTGCCAATGGCACAATCTGCAATATTACAGTAAAATAAAAATCAATGCCTCTTGGTCCTAGACATAACCACAGTACTTTTATGGATCCAAATTCTGAAAGCTATGATAGTGAACATCTTGTTCACATTGGTTTTGGCAACTTCCAAAGATGTTTTGTATATCTTCCTGCCACCCACTAAATTTCCCACCCTTGCCACTTCATCAGTGACTCCAAATTTATAAAGAAAATCTGCATAAAAAATTCCCACTCCTCATAAAACCAAGATTTCTATACACAGGAATGTTTTATGGAACAGTACTTTCAAATGAAAGTTCTAAAAAATATTTAAACAAAGATTGTCTCATTGTTTGGGTACCACATAAAGAATAAATGTGTATTATAGTGAATAATTTTCAAGCTCTGTGCTCCATACCAAACCCTGAAAGAGATCCAACTTCAATGTAAGCCCCTTGAGGGACCAGGGTTTAATGAACTCTGTAGCCCCAGAAACTATCAGAGTTCCTAGAACATGTCAGACAATAAATATTTGTTGAAAGACCAAATGTCAGACTTAAACACATTCGGGGCCACATAATAAACTCTGTGTACCAACATTTAAGTAGAACTAACCCTACACCCCATTCTCTCCCTCCCTCCTTCACTACCCATACACACTCACAGCACACACATGATCAACTTATCTAGACTTTACATACAACAACAAGAAAAGATAAAAGATATGATTTTGTATCTGAAAATTATTATTTAGAAGGTCAGGAAAGACCCAAGATTTTGGTTCCCTGCTCCAGAGATATTATAGACCTGTTAGAAGTAAAAAGGATATACACAGTGATATGCAGCATCCTTTGGTTATAACTGAAAACTTCAAATAAAGTTTTAATTGGAAATAGATATTCAATTCTCTGCTTTTGCCCTACCTGTTTTTGTTTATTTGTTATTGTTGTTGTTTAGCATATTAAAGCATAAAATAAACCTGTTTAGACTCTCATGTTTTTCCATAGAGAAAGCATAGCAAAAGTTAAGGCAACTTCAGGAGAAATCCCATTTACCAACAGACACCACATACTCTCAAACACAAAGCCTCAGTTTCTGATATTTATTTCCCAAACTGGACACTGGCTTACTGAAGACTAGACCCAGGGATCATTTTACGTAATGGATCATTGCTTTTATGAGTTCTTAGTGACCACAAAGGTCTTGAATTCCTTTGCAAACAGCAAAAAAGCAAATTTCCTCTTTTGGGGGTACCAAGAATTCATACCAAAGGCTACAGTGAGACATTCTTGGTCTGTGTCTATGAGTAATCAAAGACCACTACTCCATGGACATAAAGACAGTCAGGCATTAGTAAAAGCAAAGTTTCTCTTTCAAAGAGAAAGATACATGTAGTTTGAATGTGGTTGATCTTGGAAATCACTGTTTCTAATGAATTGCTTCAATGATTAAAAATGCTAAACAATACCACTAAAGATACAGCAAATTTATTTTAAAGCAGCGGTTCTCAACCTTCTGGCCCTTTAAATACAGTTCCTCATGTTGTGACCCAACCATAAAATTATTTTCGTTGCTACTTCATAACTAATGTTGCTACTGTTATGAACTGTAATGTAAATATCTGATATGCAGGATGGTCTTAGGCGACCCCTGTGAAAGGGTTGTTCGACTGCCAAAGGGGTCACGACCCACAGGCTGTTTTAAAGGATAAAAACATATATATATATATATATACATATATATATATATATTTTTACTTACATGATGTTAAGAATAATGCCCAACATTTCATTTTTTATTTTTTTAAGATTTTTTAAATTGATTTTTTTTAGAAAGAGAGGAAGAGAAAGGGGGGGAGAGAGAGAGAGAGAGAGAGAGAGAGAGAGAGAGAGAGAGAGAGAGAGAGAAACATACATCAGCTGCCTCCTGCATATCCCCCACTGAGGATCAAATCCAGCATCCCGGGCATGTGCCCTGACCAGGAATACTAGGAGAACGAGCAACCCTTTGGTGTCTGGGGCAAGAGCCAACCAAGCCACAGTGGCCAGGGCAACGCCCAACATTTCTATAGGATGTTTGTGTTTACAAAGCTTCTTTCCTTCCATGACCCCTTTTTAAATTCACTACATCTATTTTGCTAGGCAAACAAGACAGGCTCTGCTGTGATTTGTCTGCACCTCAAATGGAAGGTTAACAGGAGTTAAAATGGAGCTCTTCCTAGTAGCACATTATAAAATGAACTGCCCACCAATGCAGGACTTGCAAAGGAAATGTTTCTGAAATCATACTTGCAATGCGTAGCCCAACATCCACTATAAAAGTCTCTGAGGTTGAAGAGATCTAAAGGAAGATATTTCTTTGACAAAAATGATAAGCATTATCAGCACCCCTCCGCACACTCCATGAGAAAGGGAGAGAGGGTGCATCCCTTCACCTGGGGGAGGCTTCAGGATTACAGTTTGGAGAGCCTGGTCTGTCTGAAGGCACAGAGACTGGGTGTGGTTCCAAGCTTGAAAAAACCCAGCAGAAAGAGGAAGTGATGGGTAGTTACCTAAAAGCAGAGGAAGGAGAGGCGGCTGCCCTGGAAATGGCTCAATTTCGGAGTTTCCCTTGGTTTCACGTGGACATTGTGGAAAGATACCAGTATATTTTGTGTTATGAAAAATGTTACTTGTGTTATGAAAAAAGGTCCTCCTGGGAGCTGAGCAGCAGAATAACCCCAAGAAAGGATGGGCATTGATATCTGCAGTAGTAAGTGGCCAATTTGAAGGGACATCATCCGTGTTCAGGGAACAGCACTTGATCCCCAATATAAGGGTGTCTCACTCCCAACACACCCAGAGGGCAATAATATTTGATTATGATAGGCCCATCAAGCAGCACCTTTTTCACTCCCTAATTCTCCCTCACCAATCCTCTTCACCCTAGAAGACCAGAGCAGACTAGGGGCAGGTAAGAGGAGGAAAAGTTGCATAAGATGAAAAACAGAGAAGACCACTGTAGACCCCACCTCCAATTGTAGGCTTCCAGTCCGATGTATTACTGAGTTGGGGAAGGGGAGAAGTTTCCATATAAAATAGAATTCAAAGCATCATACATTCGAAACATCCAGTGGCTACCCATAAAAGCTCAAAAATAAGCAACTGCTGATTACATTTTACAGCAGTCTCTGAGATGCCTGAATCTGGGACTCTTGGGGGCTGGGGCTAGGCTATCCACAAGTCCATTATGGCGAACCAACCTGGGATAAGCAGAAAATTATTCCAGCCTTGCTCTCCAGAGCCCTTACTATTATGGAAAAAGATACACAATGTACATGGACCCCCTCCTGGACCAGGACCTTCACCTAAAGGCCAGTCCTTCTCAGAGGCCGGCCTGACCTCAGGCACATCCTCTTCCTCCAAATGGGGAAACAGGCATTGATCTGCTCATAAGTGACCAGGTGACCAGCTACTCTAGGCCCTGTGTGCTGAGAGTACCAAAACTTCACAGTCAGGTGTTAGCTTAGAAGATGAGACAGGAACCTTGAACACTGTGCTTCCCTACGGGGATGGAGCTTGTATGATCTGGAAAGTGAACAGATTTCAGAAAGAGCCAAGAAAGTCAGCATGGCCTCACAATTGCCTTCTTTTGACACCCTCGCCTGATTCTCCTTGAATATCATTGTTTCATATCATCTGAAGCTGTTTCATTTGAACTCACACATTATTGATAAGGTGCCTTCTCTATATAAGACATTGAACAAAAGCACCTAAGGGGAGTCAGTTCCCCTAGTTCCAACTTTGATCCTGGGCAAGTCCCTTTCTCTGCCTCTCTCCTTCAGGTTCCCGTACATAAAATGAGAGCACTGAATGAGATGTCCTCTAAGACCATCATTGCTCTAACACAGTGGTTCTCAACCTTTGCTGCACATTAGAATCACCTGGGAATCTTTTTAAAATCCTGATTTCTGGGCCTCATCCCGGTGATTCTAATGTGCAGCCAAGGTTGAGAACCACTGCTCTAACACATTATACCATGTGTGGAGTCTGAAAGGATTTAAATGTGACTAAAGCATTGAGAATTAATTAGCCCTTGAATTTGTAGAGCATTTTGTAATCTTTGCAAAATTCTTTCACATCCATTACCTCATCGGTTTGTATCTCTACCTGCGATTCTAAGGCATTGGTATTATTAGCCTTAATAAACAAATGAGGAACCAGACTCAGAGAAGGTAAATGAGTTATCCCAGGTCACACAAACAGCGGACGTTGGACCAGGAGCTGAGCATCTTGATTACCAGCCTGGCCGCCTTTCCATGCCCCACAAATTCTGGTGTTTGTCATTAATAGTGACACAGGCAGCTCCTGGGAATCAGTCAGGGTCCCTTCTCACTGATGTCAGGTAACAACATTGCACTGGTTTTTGTCAAAGTCCCAGTGGCTGGTCTGATTAAGTAGGTTCTTCCCAGAGGGTCTTGTGAACCCCCAATAACCTCCTTTCTAAGTTTCTTTCAGTAACTCTGATCATTTGGAGAGAAAACAAATCCATACACAGAGGAGTTTTAGGTGTTATTTTAACTTTGTATACCATGCATAAAAAGTTGCCCTTTAACTTCAATTTTTGAATATAAGTTAGGGAAAAAGAAAAGTTTTTGGCACATGTTCTCCAGGTGAATGCCCCAGAGCCTGGAGTTTAACTCCAGGACCCCCAACAAAACTCCAGAGTAACCCCTGTTTTTACCCCCTCCCCCTTCCCCATAAAGTCCAGGTCCCTTCCCTCAGCACTGTATCTCACCAGCTCCCTGTGAGGTTCCAGGCCATCTTTCGGGCAATAGGGATTTACAGCAAGAACTTTGCCACAACACTCAGAATTTCTTCTTGGCTTTGTCTTATTCACTGAAAGAAAAAAAAATCACTGCATTGTTTAAAGAGAAATAAAAATCAAGAATATATTGTCATTACAAGAGCACAGAATATTCTTGTGGCACAAAATGGCCACATAAATTACTCAATAGTTTTTCAGCAGGTCAGAATATTAATTTGTATTCATATCTGCTAATAAATCAGAGCAAGTTTTAAAGATTTCTACTAAAAATAATTAAAACACAAAAAGTTTTGGTTCCCTGAAAAATAATCATCAATATGTGGGGGGAATCACTCTGGGGAAGAGTTCACTCCTTGACCATGTGTATGTCCCTGTATTTCTTTTTTCGCACACACAGATTCAACTCTGATTTTTGTTCTTTAAGCTCTTACAATGATAGTTCTATCTATCCCATCTGATGCACAATAACCTGTTATAACCACACAAAGAGAGGGGAGAATTATACAGAAGCATGAATAAGATCATGTTCCTAAAATGTTATTTAGAGAAACTCATTTGAGGTTTCCAAAATGTGTTGTCAGAATTAGACCCACTGCCTCTCTGCTCAGAATTAACTTCCATGTTGCCCAGTTCTATAACCCTGACTTCTGGGGAGAAAAAAAAAAGTCCGCTAGCTGCCTAGAAACCAACGCAGGTCTTCTGGAAGCTTCGACCGCCACCCTAAATAATCCTTGGATGACCTGCAGATGGTATGAATAGTATTTGCTAATTCTATCACTGCTCAGTTCCCCAAATTTGCCACTGCAGTAAGAGGGAGCGTTACTGGCAAGTGAGTAGCATCCCACAGGGCTGAGGGTGTGCCCTGCTCAATGTCAGCCTTTTCAGCTGAGTGGACAATCTGCTCTAACAGTGGGATGCTGGGAGCACGGACACCGGACGCCAAAGCCCTCCTGGTCCCGGTGGTAACTTCATTTCCCAAATGTTCATAATTAAACAGCTTTTATTGAAGTAATCAGCATGAGCTCCTTAGCTTTGTTTTTGCAAACGGTATTGTGTTTATGGAGCCAAATATGAGAGACTTTGATACTGAATACCTCCTCGGATGTGTTAACGTTGGCAGGGTCTCTAGATTCTGAAGATGCCGGGCCGCCTCAGCACAGCTTCCCCTCCAACCTCCAGCTCATCAGCCCCCCCAAACCACAAAGCACCAGTTCTCCTGTAAGACTCACTTAGCTTTTTCTCCTGAAAGTCCCAGGGAATGGTGTGCAATCGAAACAGGGTGAAATACGATCTCAAAGTGTCTGTCGGACCAGAAGTTTTCAAAGAAAACATTTCTTAAGTCTTGTGTTCACTGCTGTTTCAGCAGGCCAATTAGATTGGATGGGACTTGGGGGGAGCTGTCGCCAGTCACTGCAGCAGGAATAGCAAACAAGACTTAAAGCAAATAAACGAGCCCAAAACTGGCATCCCAGGGGCCCCTGGCCATCGACCTCCTTCATTCCCCCTGCGGGATGGCCAGCCCACCCTCTGGGACCGAGGGCCAACCTACAGGTTAATCAGATGAGACATTAGTTAGCAGCCTCAATTACTAGAAAGCAATTAATCAGGGAAAGTCTCCAAACAGGAGGAGAATAAATAAACAGGCGGGCACATGCAGTCCCATTTCGGCTCTAGATAAGGCTGCCATCCAGGTGTCCTGCTGGGGTAGAGCCCATCTGTCTTGTTCAGTTCCTCTTGGGAAATGTGGTGACATTTCTCACATCTGCCTAGAAAATGCAAAGCCAAGAGGGCTCTGAATGGGAAGAAGGTGGGAGACTTTGGAAGAACTATTTTAGCACCCAAGAGGGATTTTGTGGAGAGCTTTCACTTATCCTGATCATCCTTTCGCAATGTATGTAGACTCATTTTGACACAGCAAAAAAAAAAAAAACAAAAACAAAAACAGGTTCTACATGGGTCTCTAAACTCCTATCCATTTGGAGACAACCAGGGGCTTGGGTGGTGGCCTTGGGTCTATCCATAGGAACCCATAGGTTCATTAGCCCTTTGAGACTCTGGCTTCAGAGACTCTCCAGACAAGCTACAGAGGATTCAGATCAACGGAAAGAACTGGTTTCCTCTGATTTGGGGCGAGAAAGATTGGAAAAGGGAAGAAAGTGTAGTTAATGCAAGTGGAAAGTATCAACCATTGGTCCTGCTTGACCTGACATATCACTTCAGATGGGGTCACTCATCTGTGTTGTCTTTTTCCTTCTGGAACAAAAAGATGTCAGCAACTAGGGAATATGTGTGATGTAAACACGGCTGCGTTAGCTCAGCGTCAGGGAAAGCACACCCACCGTAAGTCAGCACAAGACATCCTCTGCTCAGAGGACAAGCGCAATGATTTTAACCTAATGACCCGCTCTTGAACAGCTCTACAGCAAATCACGATTGAATAAATAACACTTAATAGCAGAGATTTGTTTTACAGCCAGATTATTTGTGGGAGAGAGAAAGAGAAGGTAGGGTGAGTCACTTAAATTTTTAATTATAAAATTAAGGTGGTTTCCAAATATTGCTACGAATGTAACCTCAAGCTAAATTTACAAAATGCCACAACAGTGAGTTACAGGCATTCTGGAACAAAACGGAGAGGCAGGGCGTGAGAGGTGTGGCAGAGTACCAGCAATTGAGGCTTTGTTTTGTTGACTTAAACTAAAGTCGAGTCTAGGGCCTTCCTTCAGCCCAATGATGAGGAATATCTGACCAAAGTTAGATAAAATCATGGCATATACAACAGTGAATGAGTGGAAAATGCAGCCACGCGTGTCTCTGTGAAAAACTACAGAACTGAGGGTCAGGAAAGCCAAAGTCAAGGCCTCGGTCTGACAATTTCTGGGGTACCAAGAAGGAACTGGCTGCAATGAAGGTGGGAGAGCTATTATAGCTCATGGCAGACACTGAGAAATCACAAAATCATGTGCAGAACTGGTGAGCTGGTCAGTCTTCCCCAATGACAGCATTCAAGCTAAAGTGATGCCCTTCACTGAAAGCTTATTCACCCTACCTCGTTCATCCCTTCTTTTTTTTTTTTCCTGTCTCATTATTTAACTCTGATATTTCCAGTGTGTCTAATTTTTTCACACAATCATCCACATACATATCTTTGATTAGGTGACCTGGTGATGGCTTTGTGACCTCTAAGAGAGTCCAATGACACTTTTACCTTGCCCCCCCCCCCACATATCTTTATAGCCTCAAAAAACAATGATTGTGCCCCCAGGGAATATTGGGGCTCAACCAGAAGCCAAGTCCTGCAAAACCTTTTCCTCTTCATGCCTTTCATGCCTTGAATGATAACTAAAAACCTAGACTTTCCAGAAGCAGCCGCAAGTTCATCTTCGCTGACTGTGTGCCGTTGTCACGATTGTAAAAAGCACTCATGCTGCTGGTAGGACAACTTGGATACAGCCCAGCCCATGAGATTTTGAGCGTCACTTAGGAGCACTGCCTCCCCAAATCAGCTTCTCAGGATTCACACTTAGTCACTCACTGATCATGCCATGAGAAATCCAGGTAATAGTCTCTGTGAGAGCAGGTGTCGTGTTTTCTCCATTATGACCGCCCCTCCCTGCCCCCACCCAAGCTCTTAGAATGATGCGTTAACATGGTACTTACCATTTGTTTCATATTAACCAAGCAGCTACCTGGGCTGGGCACTCTGCTGTCTATGAAGATGCACAAAAATCAAACTCAGCCCCTCCTATAAAGAAGCTAATAAGGTGCACAAAGACATGAATGGACAGTTATAATTCTGAAGGGCACATGCCAGATGTAGCCAAAGGGTGGATATCTCCTTCCCTTAACCATCCATATCAAGTTATCTCCAAGTCTGATTGATCTCTAGAAATCACTCACTAAAGCAAAACCTTAGCAAATGGCTCTTCGTGAGGGTTACGTGATAGGCCCAAATCACTCAGATGTAGTCAGAAAGTACTTGGAGCGCCCATACTTGCAGAGGGACCCTGACAGATAAGACTATCTGGGAAGGCAGGACAAGATGATGAGTAAACTCAAGCCATGACTATGACTAAGAAGGAATCATTGAAAGAAAGCCAAAAAGGCTGAGCTGGGTAAAGAAGACCCTGAGTAACCTGTGAGGCCTCAAGGGCAAATACAGAACCATGTTCATGCAGGACAGCCCTACAGGACCCCACAGGCTGTGTGAACAGAGCTCCCCAAAGATGGGCAGCACACAACATAAAACCACACACAGTCGCCCTATGCTCACCTTCCCACCTACTGTGTGCAGGAGGGCAGCCTCTTGATAAATGTGTGATGAATGAGACCCATTGCTGCTAGAATGAATGGAAAACTGCCGTGTGAAAGATGGAGCAAATTTTCACTGTGATCGTTTTTGCCCAAGATGACAAAAGAAAGTCCAGTCGATGCAAAAGCAAGAAAGAGGTAAACATTTTTAAAATTTCGAAGAGCTTTCTATGACGCAACGTAGTCTAATGATGAAAGGGAGTGACAGGCAGGCAGCTGTAAGCTCCCTCTCACAGACACTAACACGCAGAGAGTGGATGAGTGGCCCTCAGGGCTTGGGGCAAATATTCCATTCCTAGAAGAGGAAGTGGAGGTTGAGTCAAATCCAAGGATGCCTTTGGGTCCTGATACAGAGCAAAAATGCAGTGAGCAGACCCCTGGAAGGTCCCAGAACCGGGCAGGAGGTAGCACAAGGGGGGCCAAAAAGAGTTAAATTTCTGTTCAGCTCCAGACCATTTCTAAAGTTATTTCTTGTGAAATCAAAATGTTTCCAAGTGACTCCAGGTCGGAAAATACCAGGCATTACAATGTGGGTTTACTCAGCAGGCAGAGGGGCCTGCAATGTTGTCTAACTGCATTGTACACAGTGGAAGAAAGACCGTGTCATCCTTCCTAATCTGATGAATCCTTGTCATAAATCCTGCCCGGGCTGTCAGCAGGGCGGCTGCTGGCACAGGGCGAGGGCTGGGGGTGCACTTTACGAGGGCCAGTGGAGACATCAGGCCGCCCAGCCTCTGGGAGAAGCTAGTAAATCAGCACTCAGTGCAAGCTCTGTGCAGAGACAGCCGCCTCCAGGGCCCTGCAGGGGCCCAGAACACAGGTGAACTTGGCAGGAGAGGTGGAGAGTGCTCTGAGTGGACCTGGAGCTGTGGGATCCTGGGGTGCAAGGTAGTGAGGGTGCAATGAGGCACCATGCCACAGACTGCCCGAGAGCCTCACTGCCAATCAGTGAGCACCAAGCTGGATGTGGGAATACAGGGCCACCAACAGAGAGGATTTCTGCCAATTAGTAGCTCACATTCCAGAAAGGGAGACCCCATCCGGAAAGAAAGAGCTTCTATTCATCTATTCGAGCTGCCAAAACAAAATACCATAGACCTGGTGGCTTACACAACAGAAGTGTACTTTCTCACAGTTCTGGGGCCTGGAAGTCTCAGATCAAGATCCCACAGAGTCACTTTCTGATCAGGGCTCGTGGGGAAAGTTGAGCTAAGCTAGTCCACGGCATTGCTGCCTCAGCATCCAGGGCCTTAAACTGACACCAGCCCCCTCATGCAAGCACATGCCCTAGATTTCTACTCTAGCTGCATAGAGTCACAGGCAAATGAAAGTTCCTGACAGGACTCCCCAACAGCCCTGTGATCAACAGCACCCCCTGCTTCCTAGTGTCTGTCTTATTCATCTCTTAGGTAAGACTCCGGGGCGGGGCGGGGGGGGGGGGGGAGGGTCTGGTTTGAATTGACCAATCTGTTCTTAGCCAGATACTACTCGCCCCCCCCCCCAAAGCACTGCATCCACGGATGCCCTAATAAAAGCATAAGCCCCATGTACTCCCTTTCTCTCTGTCTGCACTCTGCTTTGAGCTTCTCATGTAACCTCTCAAGGCCTTCTGGGTATTTCCTCTAGAACTTCTGAGTAACAAACTTCTTTATTTCAATTTCTAGTCTAGCCCATTGTTGAACTTGGACTCACCATCCACACCCTGTGCTCTACTTAACAAATGCAAATGTAACAGTCATAGCAACACTGTTCATGGCTTGCAGGTGGCTGCTGCCTTCTTGCTGGGTCCTCGTATGACAGAAAGAAAGAGAATGAGCTATCTGATGTCTTTCTTATAGGAACACTAATCCTATGGGAGCACGGCACCAAACATATGATTTCATTTAATCTTAATTATCTCCATAAAGACCCTATCTCTAAATATAGTCACACTGAGGACTGGGCCTACCATTCAACATAGGAATTTGGGGAAGGACACAAACATTCAGTCCATAACAGAGCTCTAGAAAACAATTCTAATAAGAGTTGATAAATTCTGTTATAGATTAAACAAAGCTCTGTGGAGTGATTCATCTGACTGAGCAGCTTGGAGGTGAGAAAGTAATCAAAGAAAATTCCATAAAAGAGGCATCTGATCAGACCACGTAGAATAAGAAAATACCCACGCAGTGCAAAAGTAAAGGGAGGCCACCTAGGATGGTGGTGGCGAGTACAGGCCTTGGAGTCAAGCTGTCTGGGTTGAAATTCCCCCTTCTGATCCTATTAGTTCTGTGACTCGGGACAAGCGTTTTAACCTCTTCGAACCTTGGTTTACTCATCTATAAAATGGGAAGAAAAGAATCTGGTTGACAGGGTTGTGGAGGCTAACAACTTAATTCCTAAAAGGGACTTAACCAATAATGCCAGCTCATAAATTCCAGGCAGAGTGGGGTGAAAACCTGTCAATCACCTGGAGACTCAAAAATAGATGTTTAGGGAAGGGTGAGCAGTTCAATATAGTAGCTTCAGGAACATGAAGGAGAAGACAGAGCAGGATTGGACGCAGATCGGAAGTTTATTAATGCTGCACTAAGGAGTTTGAACTTGTTCTGAGAGAGTTAGAGAGCTATTGGGGGACTTGAAGCAGAAGAGTGACATGAAGAAGCCTAGATTTTAGGAAGATCACTCTGGTATTCACATGAAGCGAAAGAGAGAAGGAGAGTTGGGCCAAGACCAAGGCTAGGGTATCCAAGATGGCAGCCAAGAAAATGTCCCCATACCCTTTTCCTGGAAACTAAATCCCTTTTCACTTCAAAAAGCATCTGCTGAACCTTCACAACATACAAGGCCCAGTGCCAAGAACTGTAACTGAGACTCTGGCCCCACCCCCAAACTCCTCAGCATCCAGGACCCTCCACAGTCTTTTCCCAGCACACCTCTCCAGTCTTTCCCCCACACTCCTCGGTAGGCATGCTGGGCTCCAGCCAAACAGACTGAGAGCCTTTCCAGATGCAGTGAGCTCAAACTAGTTCTTCCCTTCACGCCCTTGCTCCTGCTGGGGGAACCTTCATCCCTGGGTTTGAATCACTCCTTTGCTACTTACTAGCACTCTGTGACCTATGGCAAATCACTTAACCTTTCTGAGCACCCATGCTTCGTGTGCATAATTTAGATAGTGATAAACACTTAACTCACAGGCTTATAGTAAGGGGTAATAAAAGCATTTAGCACAAAAACGGGCATATTTGCTGCTATTCACCTGCAAGGCCCTCCCCCAGAATCTCTTTGTCAATGAGCCTGTTCAGATCCACCAGACTTGGGACCTACCACTGACTTCTACAGCAAGTCCCCTCACTCTGCTCTCAGAAGCTAACATACACTCCAGCTTCTGGGCACTTGGTTTCCTTCACTCCCAAACCACTCCCTGCTGGGAAGGTCTCACAAGGACCATATATTTTTTACCTATGTGTCTTCTCAGCACTAAGAGACTGTGATTGTGTATAGATCCGAACTGGGCAGATATCCGTATGAAGTTAGGCTATGAGAGATAAACAGCACAAGACCCACCATCCAACATGACATGCCCAAACTCCGTTGTATGTTGTTTTCCTGACAATCGTCCCTGATGATTGGATCAGAAAAGGGCACAGACACAATAAAACCCTGCTAATACCAAGGCCAGTCACATATGACATGGCTCAACCAAAAACATCAACCAAGACAACAACATTCTCTGTTAAGAACGTTGTTGGAAACAAGATGACCAGGCAAGGGCAACAAGAGATGAAATTGAAACGAGTTTGAAAGCCTAAAGTCAAGGCAGAGACATTGAGGGGAATTTAGAGTTCAAGTCACAGGAACCCCCAGTAAGTAAAAGTTATGAGAAACCAGAAATTATTAGTAAAAATGAAGATTACATATATTGAAGAGCTACTATTGCCACTCACTGAACTAAGCAATACACAGATTTTTTTTCCTCAAAAACTCTGAGTGGGCACTATTATTAATCCCATTAGAAGAAATTGAGTCACAGAGTGGTAAATACCCCATTGCCCTTATAGCTCCCTCAGTTCCTTACAATAAACCCTCATGCTATCCCCTATGCTCACCACCCATTAATCAAGTAAATGGCTAAGTCTTTCCTCCTTGTAAGTAACAGGAACAGAAAGTTCAGTGGAGACAAGGACTGACCACAAGACATGGAAAATGTGTAAGAAGGAGAGGACATGAACAAATGCCCCCTTAAACATGGCCCAAGAGCAGCCCCAGTGTCCTGAGTGGCTTCCCAGCCCTCCAGCTTGTAGAATCGCTCCTTCTCCTGGGCCCTGGAGATCTGTGCCATGCATGACTACATGCTGTGCAGTGTCTTTAATGATCTTGTACATATCGTGCCTTTTCTTCCAAGCCAGCTCGTGAGCTCCTTGAGAACAGAGATCATGCCGCCTTCTCCTGTCATTTGTTCTTTGGCAAATGAACATTTACAGAAACCATCCCCCTGGCTCTGTTCAAAGTGCCAACGATCCCATCCATGGCCACGGAATCCTTCAGGGCTCTCCAGAAGCATCAGCGCCCTTAGGGGTAATCTGAGAGCCACCAGCAGAATAAATAAATCCCTGCCCTCTTGGCAAATACTTCCCTTGACTTCTTCCCCTATAAAAGCAAATTCTCCAACCCAGTCTCACAAGTGCTCTCTAATGGGTTCTTTGTTTTGTTTATTCCACTCAGTTCAAGCCAGAAGCAAACAAGAGAAAATGCACAGGGAACCACCTAGCACGACGCGTGGCATAGAGTCAGGAGTTCTGTGCTTCCTCCGATAATGCCTTCTTTGAAGAGCGCAAACTTTTGTGTTTTTCATGGCTGCAAAAATGGTTGGGCCGTGGGCCGTAGGTGCATTGCCAAGAAGCCTGTTCTCAGCACAAGTGCAGAGTGCCACACGCGAGCAAGAGCAATATAAACTTGAGGTGCTCATCTTTGGGTCTACCAGGTGCCCACTCAGATAGTAATCCGTGAAGAGCTGACTAGTCCACACCTCTCAAGTGGGGATCCAGCCCAGGATCCAGCTGTAGGCTCGGCCTCAGAACACGTTCTGCAGGGCTGACGTGGAATGTAAACCTGACCTCAGAAAATGGCCGAGGTGGGGCTTGCAAAGCTGAAAACCTCACACAAGGTTCAAAAGAGCAAGAAGAGAGTTAAAGAAATCCCCAAATCCAGGGGTCAAAGTCCAGCTATGAAGACTGGAGCACAAGCAAGAAGGTGGGGGGTCTACCAAGGTGGGGGTAATGAAAGTGAGGTGGAAACAAAGGCTTTCACAGTGATTGTCTCTACAGTGTATTTCAAACATCTTTAGAAGATGAACTCTCTTTTTAAATAAAAGTTATGGCTCTAGCCAGTTTTTCTCAGTGGTTAGAGCATTGGCCCTCAGACTAAAGGGTCCTAGGTTTGATTCTAGTCAAGGGCACATACCTCGGTTGCAGTCCCCTTGGCCCTGGTCAGGACGAGTGCAGGAGGTGACTGATAGATGTGTCTCTCTCACATCTATGTTTCTCTCTCTGTCTCTCCCTCTCTCTTCCACTTTCTCTAAAAAAAAAAAAAAAAAAAAAAGGAAAAAAATATCTTCAGGTGAGGATTAACAAAAAAATTTAAAAATATAAATGAAAGCTATGCAACCCTAATAATAACTGATTTTTTAAATCAGTTATTAATAAATTAATGCATTTACTAATTATAAAAACAATTGATAAGAACAATAAAATTCATTTTATTAAGATGAAAATTTGAAGTGGAGGATGACAATGGCTGTTTTATATCACCCTCAGCGTCCACTTTATTTCAATATTTTGTCTTGATTCTATAGTTTCAAAAGAGAAAAATCCTGATTACAGAGAAAACGTGTTGCAAATAATAACAATTATTTTTAACCAACTGCATTTTGATGAAAATAATTTTCAATGAGACATTAGTGGTACAAAATATTCTGAAATCTTTTAAAAAAATGAGCAAACATGTTGAAGAAAAAATCAAATTTGCGTAATCACAAAAGGAGAGATTCCTTTGGTTTAAAAATCCCCAGTCAAGATCATCTAACCTTTGCCATTCAATTCCATAGATTGGCATGGGCTGGGAGCATGGACCAGTTGGTCTGTCCTAAAAGTTTCTTTCTGTGTGAAGTGGACATAAGCACCAAAGAGGCCTCTGGTGGGGAAATGGTGAACCACCCAAGAATTCAAGTTAAGAAGAAATTACCAAATCCATTTCATAAAATACCTTAGGAGGGTAATAGAAGCGAAAATGTAAAGTCTGAGAGACTCCAGGTGAAACCTCAGATGTATCATTTATTAGCTATGTGACCTTAGGCAAATTATTTAAAATTTCTGCGCCTCAGTGTACTTATCTATAAAATCAGAATACTAATGTCTTTCACTGGACTCTTACCACTCTTAAATGAGATGCAGTGTGCAGGCCTGGTCATTCAGTGACTCCGAGCAGGATGGAGCAACAATGACCTGAAGAAAGGAAAGCAGGAGCCTGGTGGTTATCTGCGGGGAACCTGACTGAGACCTGGAAGAGGTGGAGCGGGGAGTGTCAGGAGCAGGCCCTCCCCAGGTGGAGAGGGGAGGGAAGGAACGGCGGGGCTCATGTGGTTGTTCCTGCCTCCTTGGGGATTGATACAGGGGACACATAGAGCCCAAATGAAACACTGGAGAAGTGAGGGGCTGAGAGCCACAAAGACCAGGAGATGCTGGCAGTTAACAGGGCAACTCCAAGGACCAGGACTGTTGTGCCCCCAGATTGCTCTGCATGCAGATGTCTGCAGATAGACACTTCTATTCACCCTCCTCCCAAGGTCACAGAAGACAGCTGACAGCTGGCCAGGCAGAAAGAGGCACACAGGGCAATGCTGCTGAGAAGTGTCAACCTCAACCCTGCGTCCTGAAGACACCTACATCATGAAGTCACCACTTCAATGATGGAAGTTCTGGGCATATCTCCCCAGTCAAGTCCAAAGTCTGTGTTGTCTTATTTCTTCCCAAATTAAAGTAGCTGTCTGTCCTCATTCACATATATGATTCTTATGGGACTCTCTTCCGATATTCCACCCATTGGGATCCCTTTACTTAAGCTGGATCTTCTGTTTTGTTTTCCTTTGCCCTGGGCTATTTACCACCACTACAGCTAGCTGTCCCGTCCACCCTGCAGCTCTGCCAGTCTATCTAACCCCTGATTAGAGAGAAGCCAAGATGAGATGAAAGGGCAGATTCTTTAGGGAGAGGAAGAAAGCAAAGCCCCAAACTCTGAGCCTTCCCCACAAGATGCAGGAAGGAAACAACACCCTTCCACTCATTCTGATACCCTCCCTTCAAGCAGAATTTGTTGAATCCCAAAGGTCCTCTTTACTCCCACACTGCCAGTCGGTGACTCAACGCCTCCAGCCCTGTGAGTGAAGGGCCTCATAGGCATGTGGCTTCTTGTTGGAGAAGAGTCCACATCCCCTCCTAACGGCTCTCCTAACAAGCTCACATAAAGAGCACCAGTTACAGAGATCACTGTCCCAGTGACAGGGAGCTGTAATTGATTAGTGTGACTGAGGTGCTTAGAAAGTGATTCATTTGGGCTCCATCATCTCTGTCATTTTTTGTACATACAATATTTATCTGCATGACATACATATAGGCAAGCTCGATTTGAAAGTAGTGAGTAATTGACCTGTAAATTTCAGTAGAACTAGTACTGTTTATATTTGTTGGTGCTTCCATTAAAATGAAATGATGAAGAGAGATGACTATTGTGACTTAGATGCTAGAAGTGATTCATTTGGGCCCTATAATCTCTGTCATTTTTAATGGGAAGGGTTGGGTGGTTTGCAAACACGGTTATGACAGGCGAGGAGAGAACAAACAGGCCAGAGGGAGGGAGAACCACAGAGATGCCTGCAGGGTGAGGCCTTTCTTTCCCAGAAGGATAAGACAATTCTGTCTGAGATGCTTTTCCCGCAACTGTGCTGACCCTGTGCTACAGCGGGACCTGAGCGGTGAGGGCGAGGCCACCACCTTCCCAGGCACCTCAGAACAGCGAGCACAGAGCCCCACAATAGACACATGAAGTGAGTGACGCGGGACTTATGGTTGAACTATTTCTAAAGTATACTTGATTTTCCTACAGAATATCCACAGCAGAATTTATGGGCATGCTAATCTTTACTGAGGGTGCACTCCAGGTCAGTAACCAATGCACTAAGGTCCTTATCCTCACTTTACAAGTAAGATTACAATGAACCTCAAGGAGCTTGACTCCTTGTTACAGGAAAAAATCATTCCATTGTGATCCCTAGGAGAAAGTCATGCCTTAGTCATCTTCAATACATCTCATGTTCTAGCCTAATGCCTGGAACACAATGGGTACTCTAAAACGCACAAGTACTAGAGGCGGGTTGTGTAACCAGTATTACCCACTTACCCAAAACACTCTCACTTTTATTCTTAACATTCAAATTAACCACGTAAGTCTCTATCATATCCAAATTATGGGGCTATGTTTCTCTTTCTTGGGACTTCCTTTGCCTAGAATTGTCAATGACTCCAATGTTTATTCAAACCAAAGAGGCTTCTCTAACTTTCAAACTCCAAGTAAAGTGAGAACTAGAGAATTAAATTTATCCACAACTAAAATCCCACTTTTCAGCTGCTATGGCTTTTGTTGTTGCCACATAGATCTCTGTCAAAAATAGATATATCTTCGTGCATTGAAGCCTTTTATTTATTTTCTCTGTTGAATTGGTTACTCATATCCATGGCCCAATTTTTCACTGAGGTTCCTTTCTTTTCCATACTGATTTGTAAGATTTCTACTTATGTCCTAGATATTAATATCTTGTCCATATTAGACACTGCAATATTATCCTATAGTTAAATTGTTACTAACTTTATTCATAATGTGCTTAAATTTGACATAATCAAATTCATTAATGAGTCTGCCTCATGCCTTGTGTTTTAACCGTTTTAAGAATTTCTTCCTCCCTCTTAGGCCTTTGAACTATTCTCCCTTTATTTTCTTCAACTAACATTTATAGTATTTCCTTCGACAATTAAGTCTTTTTTTATTTTTATTGATTTCATAAAATAAGGGAGAGGGAGAGAGAGACAGAGACATCAATGATGGGAGAGAATCATCAATCAACTGCCTCCTGCACTCCCTACTGAGGTCTAGCCCACAACCCAGGCATGTACTCCGACCAGGAATCGAACCTTGACTTCCTGGTTCATAGGTGGATGCTTAACCACTAAGCCATTCCAGCCAAGCGACAAGTCTGTAACCCATCTGAGATTTACTTTTGTATGTTATAAGGTTTATTTTTCTTTGTATTGTGATGCAGTTTTCCCAGATCCAACTATTAAACTTCTTATTTTTCCCCAACCCCTTCAATGATTTGTTGTGCTTGTTTTCTTGAATATTAAGTCCCCAGATATAGAAATATACATGTAGATAGATATACCTATATAATGCAAACATATAGATGATAGACATGCAGATAATACATATAGATAATATAGATATAGATACAGATGTTTTACATATAGATATAGAGATAAAGATATAGAACTAGAGTTAGAGAGATAGGTAGAGATAGAGATGGTAGAGATAGAGATAGAGATAGAGATAGAGATAGAGATAGAGATAGAGAGATAGAGAGATAGAGATAGGTAGAGATAGACATAGAGATATATATAGATATACGTCTGTCTCTGAGTTCTCTATTCTGTTCAATTGAGTTATTTATCTCATGTCTTCATATCTGGCAAGAAAAATATTCCTCCTTTTCTCTACTTTTTTAATGTTCACTTACCTATCCGTGGCCTTATGAGTTCTATATAATTTTTAGAATATATTTATCAAGTCCTTCAAAATAACCCACTGGAATTTTAAATGCAATTGTGTTGAATTTGGAAATTAATCTGGGAGGCTACAGCTTGATCATATTGACTCATCCTCGACAAGAACAAGGAATGTCTCCCCATTTAAATAAATCATCTTGTGTGTGTGTTACGTGCCAGTGAGTCAGCTCAGACTCCTGACGACTCTGAATGAGTGAGGATCACAATGCTCTGTCCTCAGCAGCCCTGCGCAGCTCCTGTGGAGTCATGCCTATCTGGTCTTTCTCTTTTCCTGCTGCTTCTATTTTTCTCAGCATTATTGTCTTTTCCAATAAACCCTGCCTTCTCCTGATAGCCCCAAAGTAGGTTGTATTCTAGTAAAATTTAACATTTTTCTAGAGAAATCTCGTGTACTCTTGATTAAGTTAAATCCTAAATACTTCATTGTTTTATTGATGTTGTAAAAGATACACTATTTTACTTTTGGTTGATGGCTGATTATTGCTGATAAAAATAAGTATATTTAAGTTGATCTGGGATCCAACAATCTTGTTGAACTTTCTTATTCTAAGAGTTTGTCTGGGTTTTTAGTTTAGTTTTTATGGAAGCTTTTTTAAATTTTCTTACCAATTACTTCCTTGAATTCTTCTCAGAATTTTTTTTTTAAAATTTCTGCTATACAACAATTACAGATTAAAAAGATGAATAAGATAAACATAAGCTAAAGTTGGGAATATATATTTCTCTTGGCTGCTAGAGGATTTGTGAATACTGTTTAGAGTAAACTCTGTTTAATAATTGTGTAGATAATATTAAACATTGGTGACAAAATTAAGGCATAAAGGTTATGCCAAGGTTTACAAAAGCAGGTCTTTCAGCAGCTTGTGTTAAGAGAAGTGTGAAAAGAAGTGGGGGAACTTTTGTTATGCAGTAACACTGACAGCTGCAAGCATAGGAGAGCCCCTCGGCCTGAGTGGCCAGGAGGGACCCTCCCAGCATATGTCAGGTGCCACACTGCTTCCTCTTCCCAGGTCCCCAGCTCTACACCCTTCCTCCCTGACCTCTTGACTCCTTTGGCTACAGCACGCACAGGTCCAAGTCATCCCAACTGGGAACATTTGTGAGAAACGTTCCCTGAGCGCTGAACTTTTGTCAGCCTTGCTGTGCACATTCCAGGCAGTGGCAGATGTTTCCGCTGTGCTATTCGTAGCCTTCCTCATGTTTCCACAAGCAGGAAGGGCCCTGGAGTAAATGGGAGCTATCTCTAGGTAAAGGCAGGAATACCGTATGCTCAAAGCAAATCCACTTTGGAAGGGATATGTCACAAGTTGCAAAATCCTCCTGTGGATTTTAAAATGACAGCAGTGGTCCTGATCACACAGAGGTCACTTGGCAGCTTCATGTTCTTTCACACCAGGGAGACCGCTTCCTGATTCTTTTCCTACAGCCTATCAGAGAGCAGCTGGAAGACCTCCACGGCTCCACCCAACAGCAAACATGAGATGGCAGTCCCATCTTGGACAAGGGGCCCAGAGGGAGCAGAGGGGCCCACCATCAGCAAAGCCAGCTCCCCAGGAAGGAGCTGGGTCAGGAGGCCAGGAGTGACTGGGACCAGGGCATGAATCTTGCTCAGCTCTTTTAAAACAGGCACATGCTGTCACCTGGTTCCCATTACAGCCTCGATGCAGCGAGACTTGCCCACTGAGGCACCCAGGTGGAAGAATGAGGCTGAGGCGCTGTGTGCTTGGAGCCCAGAGAATGTTCCCAGCATATCACAATTACAGAAACATCTGTGCCCAACAGCTTTCAGTTGAACTGCTGTGAAAATTTACAGTGTTCGATTGCTTTCAGAATTTCTCACTTCTCAGCCCGAGGCAGGGTGGTCTCGAGGCTGCCAGTGAGCTGCTGCAGGAAGTGAGAGAGGTCACAGTTTCCAGGGTTCGGATGAAATGTGGCATAAGGGTGTGAGGGGTGAGCCTTGGAGCCCTGAGTGCTATGGACTTCCATCAACTGGTCATTTTTTCTTCCTTTTGTATTCAATCAACATGTGCTTGCTGGGCATGGTGTGAACTGACTTGACAATGGATCAAAATCTATAAGAGTTGATCCTCAAAGAGCCAATAACTTAGTGAGAAATAACCAATTGTTGAAAATAATTCAAATAATATGAAACATTATTTATTTTGAAACCACAGACAGCAATGGAAAAGCTATCATGTATTATACTAACTGCAAACAGGTTTGAAAGTACCATCTAGGACAGCACGGCTCTAAGGTCTCCAAGCAAGCACGCCGGATGCTGAATAAGTGGCCAAGCCTTGAACTTTCCAACTTCCCATTACATCACATTTCTCCTCTTTGTTTTTTCCCAGCTTTAATGTGGTATAATTGACAAATAAAAATTGTACATATTTAAAGTACAGTCAAACCTCATTACTCGAATGTCTCCCATCTCCAACAATTCAGTTATCCACCACGCTGTTCACAGAAACAAATGTCTCTGGTGTCGACCAAAACTTCAACCTGACAATTCTTTCCTGCTGATACCTCAGCAAGGCTAATAGCATCTGGCAGGCAACAAGCAAAGGAGAGAATGCTTTTGTTGCTGGCAATTAGCACAATTTTAAAATAAAAGAGGCCACCACGAGTGCTAATGTTATTAAGGGTGTGAAAATGCTCACAAAACAGTAATCACAGGCAATTGAATAGGCAGAAAAACTGTTGTTGATTTGGATAAAGGAAAAGCAGTTAGCCTGTGACACCATTTCAGGAGGCAGTGATATATGAAAAATTTATGTAAAGCCAGTAGGGGGTGGTTCGATAAATTTAAGAAATGTTTATTTATAAATTAAACAGAACATTAGGCATGTACTGTATATAGGGAAGGTTGAAACAGGGAATCATCTGGGGGTCCAGAACTAATTAATTCAATTTACATTCTTTCTAATGGGGAAAAATGATTCCGTTTTCATACAAATTGCTTCTTAAACAGCCTCCTGGAACAAATTAAGTTCGAGAAACGAGGACCCACTGTATACAGCATGATGTCTGGTATATGTATACACTGTGAAATGATTACCACAAATAAGCTTAATTAACACATCTATCACTTCACACAGTTACCATGTTTAGTTTGTGATGAGAACACTTAAGATCTACTCTTGAGCAAATTTCAAATAGACAATAGAGTATTATTTATATATATAAAAAAGCCCATGGCCCTAATGCCATAAGGACCAAAGGCCGGTGCAGGTGGGCGGGGCTGTGAGCATGGTGAGGCTCCTGCGGGTGGGCGGGGCTGGGCCTCTAGTTAACTATAGTTGCCATGCTAATTTAAAAAGATTTGTCTTCTTTCTCCTATATGTTCAAGTCTATTGTTGAAACTCTCTGCGTTTTTTCAGTTCGTCACTATATTCTTCAGCTTTGAAATTTGTTTGGTTTTTTTTTATGGTCTCTATTTATCAAATTTCATATTTTGTCCACATATTGTTTTCTTGTTTTTTAAGATGGTTTTGAATTCTCTGTCAGGAAATTTGCAGATTGCTACCCCATTCCTTGGAGATTGGCTATGGGAGCTTTACTCTTTTCTTTGATGGTATCACGTTTTCCTGATTCATGATCCAGGAAGCCTTGTAATGGTGCCTTTTTTGTGCATTTGCAGGAGCCAACACCTCTTCTCGTCTTTATTGACTGATTTTGTCAGGGAAAGCTTTTCTCCTATTGTACCTCCAGGTGATGGAATTGTCTCTGGCACTGCAGTTGGGCAGGATTAAAGCCAAGTCTCATGGCTGCTGCTAGGTCCACAGTGAGGTCCACAATTAGCAGGCCTGGTACCAGGAGCTTAGGTGGGTGTGGATCCGGCCTAGTCCCTACACAGTGATGGCGAGCCTTTTGAGCTCGGCGTGTCAGCATTTTGAAAAACCCTAACTTAACTCTGGTGCCGTGTCACATATAGAAATTTTTTGATATTTGCAACCATAGTAAAACAAAGATTTATGTTTTTGATATTTATTTTATATATTTAAATGCCACTTAACAAAGAAAAATCAACCAAAAAAATGAGTTCGCGTGTCACCTCTGACACGCGTGTCATAGGTTCGCCATCAATGCCCTAGGAAGATGGGACTGCCTTCAGGACCTTGGTTAGTAGGGCTGGTGCTGGGACAAAAGTCCACTTCAAGGTCTTCAGTTGGCTCCAAGACAGTGGGACTGCTCCAAGGGTATGAAGGTATGTTCCCACTGGGAGGGCTCCTGCTGCATCACTGGGCAGATCCCTGGGTGAGCAGGACTGGGTCCCAGACCATGGTTGGGTTTTCTTGAACCAAATCAGAAAGCTCCTTCAGGATCCACAGCCAGGACCAAGGTCAGCAGGCCTGCCTCTCGGGACACAGAGGAAGAGTGTTTCTCCTTCTGGGTTCTGAGTAGGCAGGACTGATCCCAGAACATGGCTAAGAGGAGCTGGAGCCAGGTCATGGGCAGGCATATGGCACTAGCAGGACCAAGGACAACTGAAGCTATAGTCAAGTCTACAAAGGAACAGGACTGTTTCCAAGTCTATAACCATGACCATGGCCGGTGAGCCTGCCATGTGGATGTGCAACCACTTCTCTAAATGGCTCTCCTCAGTCTTGGGCTCCACTGGGGTTTCACAGCCTCCTACCTGCATCCCAAAGTTCCCACAAAGGTTCCCAAATTATTGTTGCTGTGGGGAAATAGGAGAGAGGGACTGCCATTGCACCACATTTCTGACATCCATCCCATTTTCCTTCTTTGGTGCAGGGATCCTTATTCTAATAAAAGAGAAGGTGAGGTGGGGGCAGACATTGGCAATTGTGTAAGAAATTGTAGCCCCCACTGTGCAGTTCCTGAGCTAAACCAAAGGGTAGTATTAGATTTGCTAATGCCGGCTGGGGATTTTTGTGATTGTTTGGATTTGGGTTTTTGTTGGTTAGTTGGTTCATTGGTTTGGGAGGATTTGGTTTTGTTTTGATTTGTTGTTTCTTTTAAAATCATTGATCTGCAGGAAAACAAGATTTAGAAACAGAGTGAGGAAGAGGCATGTAATAAATTATCCTAAAAATAAACTATGATCATGGGGCCAACTTTGTAGAAACAGGAAGAATTAATCTCCTCACTTTTCAATGTTTTTCTTGATTCTACCAGTGAGCAACACCAGAATAATCTGGATTCTGGCCCATCATAAATATGTGCTCAACTTGTAAACATTTGACAGAATATAAACAAGAAAAAGGAGATCTTATATTTAGTTGTCAATGGGAATTTTAAAATAATCAATGAAAGTCAGGAAATTCTCCTGTCCTTGATCCAGGAGACAGGGCCATGAGCTGGCATCAATCCCTAAGACATGCAAGCAGGTTTCAGAGAGAGGAAGACAACATGTGAAAGCAGAGAGTTAGTGGCATCAACATATCAGCCTTTGAGTCACAGAACACAAAGCTGTAAGGCCATTAGAGAGCTTCCAGAACAGTCCCCCACTTAATAAAGGGGGAATATGAGACTAAAGAGGAGAAATGGGCAAAAATTAAGCAAACGTGAGGAAGCACTTTACCTAAGAGACAATGCAAATAACTATAAACTGTGTAAAGTTGCCGAAACCGGTTTGGCTCAGTGGATAGAGCGTCAGCCTGCGGACTGAAAGGTCCCAGGTTCGATTCCGGTCGGGGGCATGTACCTGGGTTGCGGGCATATCCCCGGTAGGAGATGTGCGGGAGGCAGCTGATCGATGTTTCTCTCTCATCGATGTTTCTAACTCTCTGTCTCTCTCTTCCTCTCTGTAAAAAATCAATAAAATATATTTAAAAAAAAAAAAAACTGTGTAAAGTTGCTCAATTTCATTGGAAATGAAAGTTGCCAATTAAAACAATAAGATATATTTTGCACTCACTATATTGGCAAAACATTTAAAATCTGATAATACCAAGTGTGGGCAAAGTAGTAGAGAAATGGAAACTCTATCCCACCAGAGAGTAAATTTGTCCCGTTACAACAAATTCAGAAAGCAGTTGAGCATAAATCCGAGCATAAGCATGATGACCATCCCAAACTTCAGCAGAGGTGCCCCCGGAGAAAAGTCTAATAATATGCCTTACAGAACTGTTTCTAGTATCAAAAAGATACAACAACTGGAATTTCCATTGAGAAGAGACTAACTGAGATAAAGTCATATAACTGTATTTCATTTAGCACTGAAAAGAAATGAATTATATCTACATGGTAGAATTACACAAATAGAGTTAAAGTTTTAAAAAAATAAGTCAAAGAAAAATACTTTGTTTCTCAGTTTAATAAAATACAAAAATAAGCAATGCTAATCAATATATTATTTAAGAATGTGATGTGTATATATAGCTATAGTACATGTACGCAAAAAAAAATAAAAAATAAAAAAATAGCATAAAACCCAAATCTAAAGCAATGGTTACTCTGGGGTTCAGGAAGATGGGGGTTGCCACAGAAGAGGAACACATAGAAGACTCCAAAGGCATGGGCAAGGTTCTATTTCTTAATCTGGTTGAAAGGTATCCAAGTATGTGTTTCATTAGTCTATAAACTATATATATGCACTTCTGTATTTACAGTCATCATCATTAAAAATAGAATCAAACATAATTTTAAGACAATCAACATAGACTAGTGAGTGGTCCAAAGATGAAGTAATTTTCCTAGGTCATCCGCAAATAAATGCCCAAATCTGGACTTGAACTCAGATGATCTAGGTTCAGTATCCAAGCTCATAAATGACTGTTCTTCAGCCTATCATTCCACTACACAATTTATACTCTACTCCTTACTTAGTCTTGTTGAGTCTTGGTTCCCTCTTCTGTAAAATGGAAGTTAAATATATTTGTAAAGCTGCAAGCACATTGCTTAGCCTATGTTCTGTACTCAAAGGTAACCCTAGGGAGGAGGAGGAGGAGGAGTGGGATGTAGAGAGGAAGGCAGGGAGGGAGAAAAAGGAAGACGGACAGAAATGGAGAAAGGGGGGGGGGGAGAAGGAGAAAGAAGGAAACACCGACGAGGAATGGCACCCTTCAAAGAACCGCACATGCTCAATTTACAAAATGCACCAAGTGCAAGTGTAAACGAGAAAATCTGTTTTCTCTTCATGGCTGCAGGCCCCACAGCATCTGGTCTCATTAAAGGTGCAAAAGTCGAATAGCCTATTGAAAATTCTCTTTGGTGTAGGAAATTAAGTTAAATTAAAAACATGACCTTTCTCTCAAACTGGCAAAAGTGATCTCGTTCTGGGAGCATGATCGTCTCCATCAGCAATACATCAAAACCAGACGTCGCTGTGGGACTTCTATGGCTGAGCCATCAACCTCCTCGGAGACTCCCGTTTATTTGGCTGCGTTCAGGCAAAGAGGATCAGGTTCTTTATAAAATCCAAGGGAAGAAGGTGATATCCACCCAGGGAGGAGGGTTGCAGCTCTTCTCTAACATTTCACAGGCCATTCACTGGAAGACAGAGCTGCTAACAGCCTGGAGGGTTGCTGCCCCACTCTTCACTTCAGATACAACACTGGGGGTGGGGGTGGGGGGAGAATAGCAGTGCAGACAGAACTGCTCTCTGGAAGCGATGGAGTTGTGAATTCAATTGTAATCCTATAAGGCCCAGCTGGGAGAGCCCTGGGGACCCTGACAGGGATTCTGGGCAGGAACAAGTACATGCCCTCCCTCGCCTTCTCTCTGTTTTGCCCATCCCATCCCTAGTCAGAGCCTATTTTTTGTCTAAGGAGATCCTCCATAGCAAAGGGGCATTATGAGTCCAGTTCACCATCCAACAACCACAAAAGCCATTCTCTTTCATTCATATATATATATATATATATATATATATATATATATATATACACACACACACACACACACACACACACACACACACACACACACACAGTGGGGCCTTGACTTACAAGTTTAATTCGTTCAGAGACCGAGGTCGTTAAGGAGCTCGTCAATGAGCTCGTCAATGAGCTCGTTAACGCAAATTACTCTGTCAACTCAATGCAAAAAATCGGAGGAGAGACAGCTAGTATCTCAAAAAACTCGTTAGTCAGGACACTCGTAAGTCAAGGCCCCACTGTAATTGATTTCAGAGAGGAAGGGAGAGGGAGAGAGAGAGAAACATCAATGATGAGAGAGAATCATTGATAAACTGCCTCCTGCATGCCCCACACTGGGGATCAAACCCACAACCCAGGCATGTGCCCTGACCAGGAATCGAACCGAGACCTCCTGGTTCATAGGTTAATGCTTAATTACTGAGCCATGCCAGCTGGGCAAAGCCATCCTCTTGCATTGCCACTCATGCCCAGAGTAATTGGAGGCCCTTCTGGGAACCAGGGACATTGTGAGGGAAAAGGACCTCTCCTGAGAGTCGAGCAGCAGCACCAACAAGACAGGAGCCCAGAGCAATGGCAGCCCTGGAAGAAAGGGCCTGGCCTTCTGCAGCCAAACTCCAGAGAGAGATTCAGAAATGAAGAGCAATTATTTATGCAGGAGCATGCCAACTGCAGTGTTTTTCACAGTCCCCAACTGTCTAAGACTACGTAATTGTCCAGTTTGGAAGATGGTTACATCAAAGATGGGTCTAACCATAACATATCACGTAAAATAGACTGTCATGTGAAAAATTAGTCCACAGGACGATTTTTTTCAAATTAAAGCATTACTATTATAATTTATATATTAATATTAAATAGAACCTTACAATTTATAATGAGCTTTTCTTCTATCAAATTTATCCCATTTAATCAGCACAAATAATAGGCCAGATTTTATTAGCCACATTCAATAGATAAGAAAATAGACGCCCAGAAAGATGAAATGATTTGCCTGAAGTCATACACCTAATAACTGGCATAAAAGAGATCCAAATGCAGGTTCTCAAATTCTACCCCCAGAGCTTTTCCCACATTATGCACAAGCCATCCATGGTAGTGGAGGGGTCTGATGAATAGATCAAAAATAAATTAATTAATAATAATGAAGAAGAGGTAAAAAGAAAGCAAGAGGAGAGAGGAAGGAAGAAGAGAAAATAATGGTGCTAAAATATTATTTTTTTCATTTTCATAACAAGCATCTAACAACTCCCAAAAAAACCCTTGCAGTGGTTCTCAACCTTCCTAATGACGCGGCCCTTTAATACAGTTCCTCATGTTGTGGTGACACCCAACCATAAAATTATTTTCGTTGCTACTTCATAACTGTCATTTTGCTACTGTCATGAATCATAATGTAAATATCTGATATGCAGGATGTATTTTCAGCGGTCGCGACCCACAGGTTGAGAACCGCTGCTTTTAAGGGTTACATAATGGGAAACTAGAATCACACAGAGCATATTTATTTCCTTGATGGTTTTCATTGTTTTTTATCGCCAAAACCTTTTCAAAATAAAACTAAGTACAAAAACAACCTTAAAGGAATAAACTGTGGAGTGCAGTGTTACTTTCCCCACACTCCACCGTGTTAGTCAGCTATCTTCTGGTCTTGATCCTGGGCTAGCAGGGGTGTGAAGTCCGAGGCACTCATTTGGAGGAATGTTAAAATCACACAATAGCATCATCCGTGATAGCCAAGATATGGAAATAGCCTATGGGTCCATCAAAGGATGAATGCATAAAGAGAATGTGCCTTACGTAGGCAATGGAATATTATCCAGCCATAAAAAAAGAAGGAAATCTTGTCATTTGCAACAACATGGATGAAACTGGAGAACATTATACTAAGTGAAATAAGCCTGACACAGAAAGACAAATGCTATATGATCTCACTTATATGTGGAATCTGAAAGAGTCAAACTCATAACCCTAGCTGGTTTGGCTCAGTGGATAGAGCGTCGGACTGCAGAATGAAGAGTCCCGGGTTTGATTCCGGTCAAGGGCACATGTCTGGGTTGCAGGCTCGATCCCTGCTGGGGGAGTGCAAGAGGCAACTGATCAATAATTCTCTTTCATCACTGATGTTTCTATCTCTCTCTCTCCCTCTCCCTCTCTTAAATCAATAGAAATGTATTAAAAATGAAATTAAAAAGTCAAACTCATAGAAACAGAGTAGAACGGTGGTTGCCAGGAGTTGAGGCGTAGGGGTGATGTGGAGATGTCAGTGAAAGGTACTCACTGCCAATTAAAAGATGAATATGTTCTCTGGACCTAACATACAGCATGGAGACTATAGTTATTGTATGTTGAAATTGGCTAAGAGAGTGGCTCTTTTTTTAAACATATTTTTATTTTTTAAAAAAAATGTATTTCTTTATTGATTTCAGAAAAAAAGGGAGAGGGAGAGATAGAAATATCAATGATGAGAGAGAATCGGCTGCCTCCTGCATGCCTCCTACTTGGGATCAAGCCTGGAACCTGGGCATGTGCCCTTGGCAGGAATCGAAACCGGGACCTCCCCGCACCCCCACCCCCTACCCCCCACCCCCCAGTCCACAGGCCAACACTCTATCCACTGAGCCAAACCGGGGAGGGCAAGAGAGTGATTCTTAAGTGTCTTATCACACATATACTGATGGTCACTAAGTGAGGTGATGGATGTATTAATTAGTTTGAATGTTGTAATTGATATGTATATGTATAGCAAATCATCACTTTGTACACCCTAAATATATATACACTTTTATTTCTCAATTATACCTTAATAAAGCTGGGAAAAACACTCAATACCTACAGATGCATTTCCATTAATAATAACAACAACAGGGTAAAAACAAGTAAACAAAAACATGCATTGAAATATGAGTGAAGACAAAATGATAGCATGGGGATAGATATGAAATTTTGTGTGTATATGCATATAAAATAAGGAGAAAATGGTAGTAAGAAAGAAAAAAGAAAATGAGTCCTTAATTCCATCCAAAGAGAAAAAGATTAAAGCTACTACACAAAATACTGTTACACTAACAGGTTTCAAACAGACCCCTAATTTCTGGAGGTCATGGTCAATTCGTATTTGTTCATCCGGCCTTTTCAATAGATCCAGCTGCTACTCAAGGAAACCTACAATTGTTGTTAATGAATCCAATATTCTCCAAGTTTCCCATAAAAGGCTCTTTTAAATAAATGGAACTTGAGTAGCTAAACTGTTTTTAAAGGAACGGACTGTGGAGTGCAGTGTTACTTTCCCCACACTCCACCATGCACTGAAGTCTTAATTAGAGCCGTAGCTATCTGAACTATTTTGGCCTTTGACTTTATAGCACAACATGTAATTCCTATCGGTATAGTAAACCACTAACTTCAGTATTTGTTAAAACTAAATAAAGTTTATAAGCCTATCAAAATACCTCTTGTTTCTTGTAAATGTTTAGGAAACATTTCTGAAATGTTTCTGAAAGTTAAAGTCTTACGAGTTAGCAGGATCCAGTGACCTCACTTTGCACTTTGCTTCCTTCCGAATGAAGCAAGCTCTTCACTCTACAAGGGGCAAGGAGAGCCACAGGTATGAAAGTGGGGAGTCAAACAGGACATGGACCACAACAAAGACAGACCTCTTCCACAACCACACCAGGCCCCTGATGGAAAGCTTTGTCTATTAATGGCCCGGCTGCATCTATTAAAAATGGCACCTGTATTTCCGAGAGATAGGAGTGGGAAATGAGGTGGGAAGGAAGAGTGCAGTCTCAATGCACACAACTGCCTTGGGGAAAACTGCCTTTGCTTATTCCCTCGATCAATTCTGAATAATCATTTCACATCATTGCTCTTCAGCGGCGTTTAGAAAAAAAGGCTTCCATGGAAAAAGTAATAAAAGTCGGAGTCTGCCAAATATTCCAAAGGACTACACCTCTGCCTATATGTTTCTAAGTCTGTAAAACAGAAATAACTAATACCAAGCTCACTGGGTTGTGAGCATTAAATGAGATGATCCATGGCTTATACTTAGTATGATGCTTATTAGCACAGAGAACTCAAATGTCCTATTATTAGCTCTTGCTATTACTGTTATTGCTGTTGTTATTTTGTTTATTTTATTTTAAGAGGCTGTATAACAAGCCTTGAGTTACTGCTAGAGGAGCTATAGGTGGTGCAGCCTTTTGCTGACTCCCTCCTAGCCAGTTAAGAGAGCTGCCCATACCTTGATGCCTATTTCTCTTTAGGCCAAGGCAGTATTTAGAAAGCTACCTTCTTTGTCTAAAACACAAAACAGAACATCAGAGGGTATATTATGCAACAGATGCTCAATAAATGCATGCTTGGTAATGGTTAATTGGCAGATGGAAGGAAGGAAGGAAGGAAGGAAGGAAGGAAGGAAGGAAGGAAGGAAGGAAGGAAGGAAGGAAGGAAGGAAGGAAGGCTAATAGGTAGACTTAAAAGGCAGACTAGCCAATCTGCTCCAGAAGCTTGGGCCTTTGTAAGAAAAAGAGGGCCCAGAGAAAGCGATGTACCCAGAATCATCACCGGAGTACCCAATAAAAGGAATGGGAGAGACACTTGCCCTTAAAAACTTCCGACTATCAAAAAACTTACTACATTCAAAAGTGTGTGTAAATTTTCAATTTACTTAAAACATACCACATACATTATAAAGTGATAGTTTTATTTGTTCTGTGACATTATGAAAATTACACATATTTTATTGGACCAAACTTTTAAATATCTATTAAAACACTGTTTTAACCCAACTGATAATGATACCTCACTTACACAAATCCCTACCCCCTAGGGTTCTGATAATTACCCCAAATCATTATTCATATTACTATTTGCACAGCCCTCCTTCACATAACACATGTCTTACTTTCATCAGCAATTTCAGCCATGTCTGGATGTATTCTTAAACATCTGAGACTAAGATGTCTCTTCTTCTTGCCATAGAAATTTCTTAGTGACTTGCCCAAAAGCCTCTGTTAGTTTGCTTCTCCTCATTCAGCCTGCCTGGCTCAGAATTCCTGGGAGAGACTGAACAGCCATCAACAATAACCTGGGTTAGAAGTGACAGCCATGACCTGTGCAATGATAATTCAGCACTATGGACAGCAATGTGCATGCTGTGTCCCCCTCCCCCGCACCCCCAAAGATTTTAAGTTATGCTTTAACTTACATCAGATTATAGAAAAAAACAGCAATGATAATGATAACAGGTGAGATATATGGAATACCTAATATGTGCCAAGCATTGTATGAATCTATTTTATGTGTTACTATGTTTAGTCCTCTGAATAACTCTGCAAGATAGGTATTATTATTTCCAGTTATGGATGAAGAATCTAAGGTTCAGAATGATTACGTAGCTTGCCAGATGTCAACAACTAATAAGCCCCAAAGTGGGTCCTTGATCCCTTTGCTATGCCATCTGCACTCCCACATACACACGAGATATCCTCCCAAGAGTCTGATAAGGCCTGAGTTTAATGTGCCACCAATTCATTTCCTGATATCAACCAATGAGAGGAAGGCCCTACCTCAGAAAGGAAAATATGATAACCATCAGGTGCCACCCAAAGAGAGCCATCACTGTGCAAGGAAGATAACGGGGGCCTCCAAAGACATGTTGTCTGCAGCCATACCTAGAGGTGGCTCACAAGGTCTCCCAGACACTTAAATCACAATGATAGGCGCAGTCCATTTACAAACACTTGCATGTTTTCCTTTTCTTGTCTCTGATGTCTACATGTTTCCCCCAAGCATATCAGTCTTCTAATCAGTCCCGCATGTCTGTTCCCAACCATGTTGCTGGGAGCCAGCCAGCCAAACTGCAAAGTCCTTGGCCACAGAAGCACCTGGCTCCCCAAGGATGTGTGCCTCACTATCTTAAATCTGGTGAAGGCCCTTTGATCTCTCCACTTAGACAAGATTGCAGCCAGGCCTTTATACAGCATCCTTCCAGACCCAGCATTTCCCCTTCTCCCTGACCCCTCCCTTTGCTCTTCACTGACTCTAATCTCTTCCTCCCCTTCCTCACCCCCCATAACTCTGGGCAGCCATATCTCTGTCTCTGGGTCCTCCTCTTGCCTATAAAACACATCCCATAGAGTGCATTCTCTGCTATCCACTCTCTGATAGGCATATGACTATCTCTCTGACTAAACTGTAAACTTATTGAAGACAAGAACTACTTCTTAAGGAGGCAGCCTTGATTCTGGAACTATCCCAAATTTAAGCATCATTCTGTTTACTTTCAATGGATCTATGTTCTTATCAGTCCATGGATTCTAATTTTGACATATAAATCATAGTCACCACACTCACAACTTTGGATTTCTCACACTGTGTGTTTCCCCTTACTCTAAGACACTACCTCCCAAAACACACACACATAAGCACATACATATATGCATACATGCATGTGTATGTGTGTGTGTGTATCTCTGTCTATATAGCACTGTTTCTAATACTTAACTGTTGACTTACTAAACTGTTGACTTTCTCTAATCCTTCCCTGAACTTAGAATGTTGCTGTTCCAGGAACATAGAATGTGGCCAGGTATTTGAAAGGTGGATTCAAAAGCAGAACATAGATATTAATCTGTAATTTTCTTTTTTCTTACTTTCTTTTTTTTTGTAGTATCTTTATCTGGCTTTGGTATCTGGGTAATGCTGGCCCAGTAGAATGAGTTTGGATTCTTTCCATTTCAATTTTTTGGAATAGTTTGAGAAGGATAGATATTAATTCTTCTTTGACACTGGTCACAGCAACAACTTTTTGGATATGTCACCTTGAGTAAAAGCAACAAAAGTAAAAATAAACAAATGGAATTATGTCTATCTAAAAAGTGTGTGCATAGCAAAAGAAACCATCAACAAAACAAAAAGGAAATCTAAGTGAGAGAAGATATTTGCAAATGATATATCTGCTAAGGGGTTAATATCCAAATTATATAAAGAACTCATACAACTCAACATCAAAGAAAGCAAACAATTTGATTTTTAAAAAATGGGCAGAAGACCTGAATAGACGTTTCTCCAAAGAAGACATACAGATGGCCAACAGATATATAAAAATATGTTCAACATCACTAGTCATTAGGGAAATGCAAATCAAAACCACAGTGAGATATCACCTCACACCTGTCAGAATGGATATTATCAAAAAGACAATAAATAACAAGTGTTGGCAAGGATGTGGAGAAAAGAGAACCCTTGTGCACTGTTAGATGGGTTTGTAAGTTGGTGCAGCCATTTTAAAACAGTATAGAGGCCCCCTCAAAAAATTAAAAATAGAACTACCATACAACCCAACAATTTTACTTATGGGTATTTATCCAAACGTAATGAAAACACAAATTCAAAAAGATATATGCACCCCTATGTTCATTGCAGCATTATTTATAATAGCCAAGACATGAATCAACTTATCAACCTAAGTATCCATCATTAGATGAATGGAGATATACATATACATATACGCATACACATATATTCTTTATATACACACATATACATACAATGAAATATTACTCAGCCAAAATAAAAGAATGAAATCTTGTCATTTACAACAACATGGATGGACCTAGAGGGTATTATGCTAAGTGAAGTAAGTCAGACAGAGAAAGACAAATACCGTATTCCATTTATATCTGAAATCTAAACACACACACATACACACACACACACACACACACACACACACACATGCACGCAAAACAGAAATAGACTCTTAGAAGAGAGAAGAAACTGAGGGTTACCAGAAGGAAGGAAGGTCGGGGGGAGGGGTGAAACGGGTGAAGGGGGTTAAAAGGTACAAACTCCCAGTTGTAAACTAACCAAATATAGCATAGGAAATATAGTCAATAATATCATAACTTTGTACAATGACTGATGGTACGATACTCATTGTGGCGATCACTTTGTAAGTTATATAAATACTGAGTCACTACGTTGTACACCTGAAAGTAATGTAATATTGTATTTCAACTCTACTTTAAAAAATGCCAGAAGAAATAGAAATTAATTAAGTAATTAATTAAAGGCGGAGCATTGGATTAAATGGCTTACATATGAAAATGAGAGAAATTGTCCCATGAGCCTTATCTGGAAGAACACACCCAGCTAAGTGTAACCTGTCTGTGTGTGCTGCTCCAGAGCTCGGGGACAGCGACGGATGGCCAAACCCACCCCCACTGCTGCCAACAAGGGACTGGACAGGAAACACCTTTACACCCATCACCACAAACCACCCACCCACAAACTCCCACTGATCACCTACTACGTGCTCTAGACCAGGGGTGGGCAAACTTTTTGACTCGAGGGCCACAATGGGTTCTTAAACTGGACCAGAGGGCCGGAACAAAAGCATGGATGGAGTGTTTGTGTGAACTAATATAAATTCAAAGTAAACATCATTACATAAAAGGGTACGGTCTTTTTTTTTTTTTTTTAGTTTTATTCATTTCAAACGGGCCGGATCCGGCCCGCGGGCCGTAGTTTGCCCACGGCTGCTCTAGACCCTCCAGAATAAGAAAGTAATGAGGTTTAATTTATAACTGCTTTTTGAAAAAAATACTGAGGAAAGCTGAATTCATAAGCAGGAAATGAAAAAGGAGAGTAAACTATTTTTGCTGAATACCTACTATGTGTCAGGTTTATTGCACATAATATCTCATTTAGGCACCACAACCAACCTCAGAAAGACAAATCATTTTCTCCATCTCAGGAAGCTCTAGAAAGATCCGAGCCCCGATCTGAGTGCTGACATGCATGCTGCAGGCCTATAACCCCTGAGGAATGCAAGACTGATCACACGCAAGCATCCCTGCTCCGTTTGCTGTATGTTTCCATTTCTTCAACAGGCCATCAGAGATGGTGAGCCAATTTGAGCACATAGCACAGTATAGCCTAGTAATGTTTCTTTATGATAGTAATGATTTCCTGTCATAACATTAAATGCCACTTAAAGGAGTACAGATGCTGAATCTGAGCAGATTAGGCAAATTGTGGTATAAACTCCAACTCTCAGAGTTGTATCCCCAGGGCAAAGTAAAATGCCCAGTAGCGATTGCCCCATTCCTCAACAAAAAGCAGCTTTCTAAAATGTGACCCATATAAAATATTACATGTCTTAAACTATGTTGGCTTTGGGCTGGTTGCATGTTTTCTATTGGAGTTCATACCGGAGTTCATATGGAGGTGTAGGAACTTAAGACAAGCATCTAATACCGTGAGCCAGGTAGGCAAACCAATCTAAAACAAAAATGCACTCCACACAGAGTAACTCATGTGGCATTGCTTTTGGCCCTCACTGATTCCTTGCTTTGCAGTGTGGAGTCCTTCACCTCTGGCCTCAGCTCTGGGTGAGCAGAGCAGAGAAGCATAAGCTGGAGGAGCAGGTGCACTTGGTGCGTGTCCTCCAGGCCTTGCTCTTTGGGAGGCCCTGCCACTACCCTCATGACACCATCATATCCCAGCTTTGTGTTTCAATCCCAGACCTGGAAAGGGCATGCTTCCAAGGCTCCAGACTACCACCTTCCCCTGGATGATTCAGCATGCCCTCCCCATGTCAGAGAATTGCAGATCCAAAAGAGACAAGAGTTAGCTCACTTCCCACTGTGTATGATCTCTATACTAATAGCTCATACTCATTAAACATTATGATGTGACTGGCACTGGGCTAAGCTTATTATCTGAATTATTTTATTCACTCTTCACAGCTTATCGGGTATATAGTTTTTCTTACTCCCACTTCACAAATAATGAGCAGATACAATTCCAGAAGACAAATTCCACAAGGACTTAATCTTATGTTGCTTTAACTCTGGGGCCTAGAATCGTGCCTGGCAAATAAGTGCTCAGTAAATAATCATTGAGAAGAATGACATCAACAACATGGTGGAATACAAGTTTTCTACCCAACCCCCAAAGAAGACCAATATAGACGATCACTCATAATGACAGTGCCTTTATGGAAGTCCAAGGGTCCAGTGGAGAAGTTCCAGCACACCACTGGAATAAAATAAAACCTGAGATTGATGCATTAAAGAGGGTTACAGGAACATTTCACTTTACCTAGGTGACCCCTTCCCCAAGATGGCACAGCTCAGTGCCAAAGAAACCTTGGCCCATGATTTCTCCTACAAGGGGGAGTGAGGGAATGTGAGTGATTGCTCAGCTTCCCCAGGTATGTGGGGCACCATCAAAGAGACCCAGTTCTTTCTCACCCCACTCAGGATACTGGAGTATGGTGCATGACTGGGGAGTGGGAAGCAGCTGGGAAAACAGCAGCCAGGGCTCTTGCAGCCCTCCAGGAGGGACATGGGAATCCTACAAAGGGACATAGATCCTACAAACTGTGCTGCAGACTCTATCATGAGTCACTGGGAAACCCACCGACGAATCCTCCCAACTGGTCTGAAGGCACACCCAATGCTCTGCAAGCTCACCCACACATACCCCACGATGGCCAGCTCCCTGAGCACGTCCCCTCTGGCAGCAGGTATAAGCCTTTGCAGACAGCTAGGGAACGCATACAGAAAATGAGCCCAACACTGCAGGATTGGGAGAAAACACACCAATTTGAGCATTCACACAGTCCTAGGGAAAGCAAATGGGAAGCTGTCAGCATTTGACTTTGCAGGATTAAGAGAAGGCGTAAAATCGTAAGAATTCCCCCTGGAGAGGTAACAAGTAGTGTGGGGCAGGAGCATCAGTAGAAGGTCTGAGAAAGCCTCAGATCCCTAACAAGGATGGGAGGTAGTTCTCTCCCCAAGTCAGTCAGTAAAGACTGGAGGAGGTAAATGCTTCTTCAAATGTGAAGACGGCAACACTAAACTTCAGAAATAGAGAAACAATCACGGAAATGTGATACCACCAAAGGAACACAGTAATTTTCTAGTAACCAACCTCAAAAAATGGAGATTGAAGTTTGACCAACAAAAAATACAAAAGAGTCATTTTAAGGAAGCTCAGTGAACTATAAGGGAACACAGAAAGATGAGAATAAAATCAGGAAAACACTAATAAAATGAGAAGTTTAACAAAGAGCTAGAAGTAATTTAAAATAACAAACAGAAATTCTGGAGCTAAAGAATACAAGGAATAAGATGAAAAATGTAACAAAGAACATCAGCAACAGAAGACTGGATTGTGCAGAAGAAACAATCTTTGAGGTAGAAGATAGATCTTTCAAGAATATCCAGTAAGAAGAAAACAAACAAACAAAAAAAGAGTGAAAAGGACTGAAGAAATCATGTATTTTTGGAGTCCTGGAAGAAGAGAGGCAGAAAAGCACAAAAAGCTTATTTAAAGAAATGATGGCTAGAAACTTCCCAAAACCAGAGAAAACTTGGACATCTAAGTTCATGAAACAGGTATCCAAACAATTTCAGCACAAAAAGGTCTTCTCCTAAAATCCACGACAGAAAAATCATCTAAAAATAAGCAAGAGGAAAAAAAATCTTCACATACAAGGGAATATCAAGTTAACAGGGAATTTCTCAGCAGAAATCTAGCAAGTCAGAAGAAAGTGTGATGATATATTCAAAGTGCTGGGAAAAAAACCCTACCAACCAAAAATATTTTACCCAGCAAATTTGTCCTTCAGAAATAAAGGATAGATATCAGCTATGCCCATGCTAACCTTGTCTAGGCAGGTCAACTTGATAGCATAGTGAGAGGCAGTGCACAAAACCAGGAAGGTCACAAGCCTGAGTCCCAGGCCCAGTTCCATAGCTTACAAAGTGCCATTAGACAGATCGCTAAACCTTTTCTTAGTTTTAATTTCCTCATCTGTAAAATGAAATATGTAATGGCATCTACTTTTTAATGTGTTGGCAGTTATTCTATAACTAGAGGTCTGGTGCATGAAATTTGTGCACTGGAGGGGGGGTCCCTCAGCCTAGCCTGTGCCTTCTTGCAGTCTGGGACCCCTCACTCCTTACTGCCCGCCTGTTGGCTGCTCCTTACCACTTGGCTCACTGCTCCTTAGTGCTGCGCAGAGGCAGGAGAGGCTCCCACCACCACCGCTGTGCTCACCAGCCATGAGCCCGGCTTCTGGTTGAGCAGTGCTCCCCCTGTGGGAGCGCACTGACCACCATGGGGCAGCTCTGCATTGAGCGTCTGCCCCCTGGTGGTCAGTGTGCATCATAGCGACCGGTTGTTCTGATCGTTCTGCCATAATGGTCGCTTAGGCTTTTATTATATAAATAGATAGGTAATACTTATACATATAAAGAAATAGTTTCAACTTCACATGGTTGATATGAAAATTAGGGAGACTGAAAACTGTGAGATCACTCTCATAACTAAAAAGAACTATGCAAATATAACTCGACAGCAAAATCAATTATCCTCACAATACAGAAAGACTGAGAAGGGGAAAACAGATTTTCCAACATTACACATACTCACTGCTTCCATGACCTCTTGCCAGGGAAGGCTCAGTCCTCTCTGCCCTTTGTCTGTGGCACCAGCTCATTGAGCCTTGGGGCCACTAGCCAACACTCACACGAAAGATTTTGCACCAGGAAATTTCAGGCATGGCCTTCACACCAGGCTATCTGTGTCCCTGTACTCCTATCTGCAGGAGTTAGCAGTCAAACCTGGCATAGTGCTCCCGCCCCGTTAGCATGCTACCCCACAACCCAGCCAAATTTTCCAATCTTTTCTGAAATAACTACATCTGTGTCATCTGCTTTGGTTCCATGCCAGTGACCAAGGGATATTATTCAAGTGGGCCTGACCTGATCAAATGAGCCCTTCAAAAGAAGAATGTTCTCTCCAGCTGATCAAAGAAGCAGCCAGAGATTCAAAACACAGTAAGGCTTGCCTGGCCAGTGTGGTTCAGCAGTTGAGCATCAACCTATGACCCAGGAGGTCACAGTTCAATTTCGGTCAGGGCACATGACCAGGTTGCAGCTCAATCCCCAGTGTGGGGTGTGCAGAAGGCAGCTAATCAATGATTCCCTCTCATCATTGATGTCTCTTTCTCTCTCTCTCTCTCTCTCTCTCTCTCTCTCTCTCTCTCTCTCTCTCTCTCTCTTCCTCTCTGAAATCAATAAAAATACTTTTAAAAACACACAGTAAGGGCTCAGTGCATCAATGCTGGCTTGCAGTTGAGGGGGTCACATGTCGAGGAGGACAGGCAGCCTCCAGCTGCTAAGAGCATCCCCAGCTAATGACCAGCAAGGACATGAGGACCTGAGCCTTACAGCCTGGAAAACTGAATTCTGCCAACAAGGAGGAGCTTGGACATGATTCTTCCCAGAGCCCCCCGAAGAGAACCCAGGCCAGCTGACCCACAGAACCGGGAGCTAATGAACAAGTATGTTTTAAGTTGCTGAGTTTGTGGTAATATGTTAAACATCAATGAAAAATTAATGCAGCGGTGGGGATGGTCAGGGAGAGATGGGGGGTGGGAGAGGAGACTTATGTAATACTTTAAACAATAAAGACTTTAAATTTATAAAAATAAATAAGTAAATAAAATTAATGCATATATAGTCACCTAAAATATTTCATAGATGTTTTCATTAAGAGTACAAGAAATTTGGGAAATAAAAAAAAGAAGCATAAAGTGTTCATGTTTATTTAAAAAGAAAATAAAACCAAATACATGCTATCATCACAATTTTGTTTTGTATGCATAGAAGGAAGACTCCATGAAAATACATCAAAATGCCATCACAGGTAAAATCTGGTAAAAGGATCATTTTAAATTTCTCCCTTATACTTTCCTGATCCAATATTTCCAAAATGAGGGTATATTACTTTAACAAGCCGAAATAAAATCAGCAATACTCCAACAAATGCCAAGAACAGCGCATCTGGTTTTGAGGGGCTGCGAAAGCATTTCAGCTAGTTTATCAGTAAGATGGGAAAGAACACTTAGACGGCATCTTTATGGTAATATTATAAAGTAAGCTCTGTTGTGGAATAAGAACACATACACGCAAGTCCAACACAATGGGACTGTTGTGCCTCGGACCACTTCGGGGCTGGTCCCAGGGGCGACATTAATTCCGAAGCCTGCGTGCGCCTGCCCCCTTTGGCAGCCGAGCAGCCCCGTCTCAGCTGCTGTGAGTGAACTTTGGAAACGCTGCAATATTAGCCTTCACGGCTAATCCTGCTAATGCACTCACAATCTATTTGACAGGCTGCCCATCACATCCCCTCTGTCAGGGTGAGCAGCCTTCGAGGTGGCTGTGACAAGGGGATTACGGAAAGGACCGGGGAGGACAGCCCGGCCCTCCCTCCCCTGCATTCTCACTGCTTTGTAGATAGGCCGCATACCACAGGAGGCACGGGACAGAGCTTGTCTTCACTGGGGACCCCTTGGCACAGAGGTACCAGAGGGAGACGTTCACCAACCCAGGGGGAAGAGTGTTTCTGACGGCCGTGTCACTCCTCGGTCTCATTGTGGAGAGAGAAAACGAGGCGAGGCAGAGGGCAAGTTCACAGGGCTGGGGTTTCTGGATCATTCCTTAATAGCAGAGCTCCCCTCCCCTTCAGAGACCCCACGGGCCACAGAGAACAAGAAGCAGTTCTGGCCTCTGGGTTGAGTCATCGCCCAGTCCTCCTCCCCCTCCCCACTCCGCACCAGGTTCCTCAGTGAGTGGTTGACACTCCATAAAAGCCTCATTTACAGCTTCGTCTTCATTAAATTAGCAGGACTGCTTTATTTGCCTTCTAAATTTTCAGGGGGTGCATTTTAAATGTTTCATTTTATATACAAGGTAAAGTGAAAATAAAAGGTGCAGCCTTCGTGCTAGCAGATTGTAAGTATTTGGAAAGAGCTCTATAGGATTTGCCCCTGAGCAAGGCTGCTGTTCCCTTTTCTGAAATATCCCCTCTAGCAGGCCCTGCTGACTCAGGCAGCCATACATGTTCCTTCTCCAGCTCACACACATTTCTCATTTGCAGCCCAAATGATCAGGATGCTTATCCCAGAAAGACAGTTGCCCAGTTACCTTCTTTTCCCATTTCCTGGGAAGTTCTCCTCATCCCTGTACCTGGGCCACAGCTGTCCTCTGCGTTCCAGCTTAGCGAGGAAGTCTCCTCAGGCTCCGGTGCCCCAAAGGACACTGGGAATGCTGAGACACGCAGGACTGGCCCATGTCCTCGAGGAGCCTGTAAACAGACAGTGTATGCAGAGTTAGCGGTGCGATGACTGAGGTTTCTGTAGAAGCATGTGGGAGAGATCTCCAGACCAGACTGGGAAGTGGGAGAGTCTGAGGCCACGTCCCGAGTCTGGTCAGAGTGACCTGGCTCTGCCTCCTCTCGCTGGGTTTCCTGGGCGCCTGGACTGCAAGATGAACCTCTGAAGGGCGCGGAAAGTCTCAGGCAGGTCACATCATGACAGCACCCACAGACCCATCTGAGGCGTCACTCTCCACATTGCCATCAGCCCTGACCTGCCCAGCTTAGGTGCTTGAACGTAATTCAGGCTCATAAGCTTACACTCTAGCCAGTGAAATGAACAGAAATGCAGAGGGCCTGCTGACAGACCACACTGCCCTCTCAAAGGAGCTGCACTCTCTCCTGATGGGAGAGAGGCGTGGGAGCCCTGGAGCAGGCACCCCCCCCATCCCCTGCCCCCGGGGGGCTCCATCCTAAATGATGCACCTTGGCAGGTCGCCCCATGAGCAAGAGGAGGCTCTGCCTTGTGCTGGGAGGGGGAGGCTTGGACCCCAGGCTCCCTCATTCCTGGGCCTGTGCTCAGCACACCTGACTTGGCTGCTCCCTCCCTCCTGCCCCAGGAAGGGTTAAAGCCCAGCACGCTGGTCCTTCTGGGCAGGGCCTCCCCTCAGTGACTCTCCTTTAGAGCCTAAGGGGAGGCAGTCCAGGGCCCTGTGAGTCAGAGGCTTTGGAGTCTGAGGAATCTGGACTTGCAGCCTGGTTCTACGACATATTTTGTCACTTTGCGCAAATGGATACTTCTGAGCTTCCATTTCCTCAACTAAAAAAATAAGATTAACATCTCGGTGTCAATCTCTCGGTATACGGTAAGAACTCAATAAATGGTGGCTACAGAATATCTCCTCCCTTAGGTCTGCATTCTAAACACCAGCTCTCACCGAGGAATGAGGGTTCTCATGAGAAAGTGAGGGATTCCAGCCACTAACACCCCCTCCACCCCCCCCCCGGGCCCCTCCCTCTCCCAGCCGCAGGCAAGGATTTGCTTCTTTCCACAGGGCAGGGGGCTCCCCTAGGTGTCTCTGAAATCCCCCTGCAGTGCCTTCAGTAGGGCAGTTTCTGTCCAGGACCTACAGACATACCTCCCAGGCCAGAGGGAAGCATGCCCCGAGGCTCACACAAGGCACAAGGGCAGCTTTGCACCCAACTTTCTCACTGCACTTTATACAGGGGTTTCCTGGGCACCCGGGAGCTGGTGCCAGCCAAGCTGCCGAGGACAATTGCCCCATTGTGCAAAACAACGGCACCAAGGCGCTGGAAAGAGCAGAAAGCATTCACCTGGCTTCCTCAGAGGCCACACTAACAGGTCCTCTCCGATACAGTCCATGCCCTCCCGTCTCTTACCTGTTGTGCAGCTCAGAGTGATTTATATGGGAGGGAAGCAAACTGATAGTAGACACACAGAGAAAATTCTGAACACTGCTTTACACTTTTCTACGGTCAGAACTGTGCTCCGCAGCCAATGTGACACGGCCTTACCAGCCCATCCACAGCGGAAGTCCATGTAATACCTAGCGTTGGCTCACTCCCTAATTTCAGATTCTGAAGATTATGAGTAGAAGATAAATCAGCAGGGAGTCTTTGTCAGTTCCTTGCCGCATCTAAGGACCACTCCAAAGAAGAGAGAGGATCCTGCCCACTATGGCGGTGGCCACAGGGTTTCTTGTCTCCTAGGATGGCCTCATGCAGACATTCCCACTTTAGCACCGCTAAGCGTGGTTGGTGTGGTCCATCTACCACCAAGCCCGCTTTCTCGGAAATTTGAAATGAGTTTGCCTTGTTTCCCTAGAAATAAATATTTATGGTTCAAACCTTTGTGTTCATTATCTCAAATTTTGTGTTTTGTAATTGTTCTCACTTTGAGAGCAGTTGGTTTGCTTTTATTGTGCTTCTGGGACAAGTCAGAATATCCCCATGCTTCAGCATAGTTCCTAAACGTGAGACTGATTTTCTAATTACAGCCACTTCCATCATGTATGTCTGCTACACAATCTGTCAACCACATGCGAGGCTTCTGCCTGAATCGTGTGGTGACATCACCAGTCGCCCGACTGCTACAGAATCGAAGCATCCCAGAGAGAAACATTAATGTGGTTTTTACTCATAGCAAAAATGGAGATATCCAACCCTGTAAGTGAAGTCTGAAATTGTTTTATAGCTATCCCAAGCAGTCTTTGATTCTCTTTATTCTAAGATTTTCATATATAGATAGATATATATATGAAATATATATATCTATATATATATCTATATATATATCTATATATATATCTATATATATATCTATATAGATATATATATTGATTTCAGAGAACAAGGGGGAGAAAGAGAGAGACAGAAACATCAATGATGAGAGAGAATCATTGATTGGCTGCCTCCTGCACGCCCCACACTGGGGATAGAGCCTGCAACCTGAGCATGTGCCCTGACCAAGAATGGAACCGTGACCTCCTGGTTCATAGGTGGATGCTCAACCAGTGAGCCATTTTTGAGACCAAAAGCAGCTAAAAATCTGGGAGCCTCTGCAGATACTTTTTATAGACTAAATGAAAAGAGGTGGCTAGTCTTTAGCAATATTATCGATATTTATGCCACAAGTTTAATTTTTAATTTAAAGAAACTGTGGGAGTTAGAGGAGATAGGTTATTTTAGTCTAATTGGCAGGTAAGGAAATTGAGGGCCTGACATGCTATGGCAAGCATGTCAAACTCAAAGGCTAACACGGGCCAAATCACCAAGGCATGCGGCCGGCGGACGCAAGTTTGACATGCTTGTGCTATGGGATTTGACTAAGGTGACCCAGCAAAGTGCAGCAATAAAACTTATGCTGAGCCCTGACCGGTTTGGCTCAGTGGATAGAGCGTCGGCCTGCGGACTGAAGGGTCACAGGTTCGGAACATTCCAGTCAAGGGCATGTACCTTGGTTGCGGGCACATCCCCAGTCGGGGGTGTGCAGGAGGCAGCTGATCAATGTTTCTAACTCTCTATCCCTCTCCCTTCCTCTCTGTAAAAATATCAATAAAATATATATTTTTTAAAAAATTATGCTGAGACAAAAGTCTCCTGCTTCCTAGTTCCCTTTACCTGGGTGATCCACCGAAGTGTGCCCAGACTTACTGAAGTAAATGTTGTGTTGTAACAGGATATATCTGGAAAAAACAAGAACTGTTTTTTCTCAATTTGCATGATGTCTCCACTTAGTCTATACTCTGGCAAAGTCAGATTGTAATCAATAAATAACATTAACTGAAGGGAAGTTTTTGCTTTAATAATTATATCTCTTCCTGACTAAGATAATGCTAAGACATCTATAAGGCATGATTTTAGAAGAGGAAAAAAAAAAATCCTATCCGTTTAGAAAATATTTTGACAGTGAAGGAAACTAACCTAATACTTTAGGAAATGTTGGATATTCCATTGCCAAAAATTTAATGAGGCTTAAAATTCTATGGACAAATTTATATTAAAATTATGATCTGAAAACCAGACAAGGGAGTAGAGTGAAAAAGAAAACCGTGCTCCCAACCACCAGATACATTAGATTTTCTCTTTTCATAAACAAAATAAAAAAATACTAAGTGTTACGTGGTCAAAACTCAAGAGGTTGCAGCTAATCTAAAACTATCAATGGCACTTCTTTGTCTACGAGGGACACTGCATGCCAACTTTTGAGAATAGATAAAAGTTATATAGCTTTATCATAAAAAAAAACACTCTAATGCATTTTATGTCAAAACACAATGTGATAATTCTGCCCTATGAAATTAAAGATACCACGATGCATTAGATTGGCCACCCAAGACCACCTTAGAACAACAAAATAAGAAGTGATCCCAGGAAGTAGGAATTTGTGGAGAAATGTGTCACTTAGTGTATGCTTCTATAAGGCCAATACTGATTCACTTACACAACAAAATAGAGATTCAAAAAACCAAGGATTACCAGTCAGCAAAGACTACATAGCAAGCCTGGACTTCTGTCTTGGTCTGGCTTTGAAAAAGATGCTCCTCCCTGCTCTTCTGAGAGGACTGAGTGGTGAACCAAACATATACCCAGGGTAACAAGGCCTTCCGCCCACCCACCAGTAGAAGTCATGTGGAGCAACAACAACAAAACTCTCCCCTTCACAACCTGGGAGGTGTCAGTGGAGACCTGGGGGTAGAGGGAGTCCATCGAGTAATACTGCAGTACCCCTTTCCTCCAAGGATGTTGTAGGAAGCCAAGTTTGGAGTCTGGACATTCACCTCAACATGGTAATAGCAAAGAAGCACCTCTTTCTTCCCTAACCAGCACAGCAAGTCAGAGAAGACTTGCTTAAAAAGATTTAAATAAGATCCAGAGTCTCATAACATCATACCAAAAATGTCAAGGATACAACCGGAAATCATATGTCAGACCAAGAAATGGGAAAGTCTCAACTTGAAAAGGAAAAGATAATCAACAGACATCAACATCAAGATGACACAGATGTTGGAATTATCTACAAGAATTTTTAAGCAGCCATCATAAAAATACTTCAGTGAGCAATTAGGAACCCTTGAAATAGCAGAAAGCAGAAAATCTCAGCAAAGAAATCGAAAACAGGAAGAAAAGCCATATGGAAATTTTAGAATTGAAAAAATACTATCGTTGAACTTTATAAAAACCTCAAAAGCAGAATGGAGGGGATATAGGAAAGAATCCATGAACTGGAAGAAGAACAATAGAAATTACCCAAATTAAACAACAGAGAGAAAATTGACTAAAAAAATAATAATAAACAGAACCCCCCCCAAAAAACTGTGAGACTATAACAACAGCTGAAATACTGATGTCATTGGAGTTAAAGAAATAGAGAAGAAAGGGAGTGAAGTTAAAAAACATTTTAGGTGAAATTATGTGTGAACTTTTTCCAAATACGGAAAAGAAATAATAAGAGGCTGAAACACTTTCAATTATAGAAAAAGATGTAAACTTATAGATTTAAAAATATAAGCAAATCCCCAGGAGGATAAAACCAAGGCAATCCATACCAAGAATCATCATAATCAAACTTCTGAAAATTAAAGACAAAGAAAATATATTGAAAGCAGCAAGAGAAATGACACCTTACACATAAGGAAAAACAATTCAAATGACAGCAAAGTTCTCATGAGACAACATGGAAGCCAGCAGAAGTAACAGAATATTTTTCAAGTGCTGAAAAGAAAGAAATGTCAACTCAGAATTCTGTACCTGGTGAAATTATCCTTCAGGAATGAAGGAGAAATAAAAAACATTCTTAGATGAAGAAAAATTAAGAGAATTTTCCACTAAATTTGCCCTAAAATAATGGTTTAAAAAAAGTTCTCAAAATAGAAAGAAAATAATAAAAGAAGGAAACCTGAAACATGAGGAAGGAAAGAATATTGGAAAAAGCAAATGCATGGCTAATACAATAAACTTTTCCTCCCCTCTTGAGTCGTCTAATTTATGTCTGTAAGTCCAAGCAAAAACCGTAAGGGTTGTCTGACTTGGATATTCAATGTAGGTAAAGGAAATATTTGAGATTATTATGTCACAGACAAGATAAAAGGGATTAAAGAACCTGTCTTGGTCTGTTCAGGCTGCTCTAACAGAATACCATAGACTCATTGGCATAAACAACAGACATTTATCTCTCACATTTCTGGAGGCTGGAAGTCCAAGATGAAGGTGCCAGTAGATCCAAATGTCTGGTGAGAGTTGCCTTCCTGGTGTGTAGATGGCTATCTTCTTGTTATTTCCCTACCTGGTGGAGAGCAGAGAGAAGCAAGCTCTCTCGTCACTCTTCTTATAAGGCACCAATACCATTCATAAGGGTTCCACCCTCATGACCTCATTACTTCCCAAAGACCCCCACCTTCTAACACCTTAGAGATTAGGATTTCAACATAGGGATTCGGGGGTGGGGGTGGGGGGTGGTGAGGCTGGGGCAGGTATGCTGGAGAAGGAAGGGGTACAAAAATTTAGTCCATAACAGGAGGTAAAGTTTCTACACTTCACTCAAACTGGTAAAATGCTGACCACAGTGGATCTTTATAGTGATAATATAGTTCTGTACCTTGATTGTGGTGGTGGTTATAGGAATCTATATATCTATAGATATATAAAGTACAAGAAAAGGGCAATTCTATTGTCATGGTGGGAGTTTTTAACGCACTAAAGTATCAAAGTGAGGAACAGACAAAGAAATTGAAAAATTAAAAATACAGAAGATATAAACCTCATAATTAAAAAGATGAATCTGATGGTACATAGATCCCTGTATCATTTAACAATTCTTCCAGTGCCCCACCCACCTCAGAGTGTGCTCATTATTTCAGTGTTGGCTGATCTCTCCAATGACAAGGCCATGCAGGTGATTCCTGATAGCTACAGCACTATACCTGCTCTGGTTCTTGACCTACTGCAGACCTATAGGAGCAGCTATGCCTGCTGTGAGATACAAAGATATTCTGAACTCAGGATGCTAAACTCTTGACCTAGATTAGTAAGAAGTAAATCATTCTCAAAAGAAACTCATTATTTAAGTCAAGGTCCAAAATCTCTGAAAGCTCATATTGCCTCTCTGGCCCTTTGAGAGGTAAGTGATCTAGCCACTACTGCCCCAGGTTCTCTAGCTTTCTTCCATGTCCCTTGCAAAGTTCCGCATCCCATGCCACCATCTACCTACAGACTCCCAAGTGGTACCCGCTCCTGCAAGTGACAAAAAGCAATCCATTCTTGCCCCTGTCATGACAAAACTCCTTATCTTATCTCACTAGCAAAAGAGTTCAATCTAACCAAACATCGAAAATGAATTAATTATGCTTTATACCTCCCCAGAGATGGCTAAGCTACTCAGAGCCAGCTCAATGTTTGGAAAAGAGACAAGAAAACTCTCAACCCATCCATCCATCCATCCATCCCAATTTTCTGGGTTAGTCCTTCTATATTCTCATTGCTGGAACTGAAACTAGCATTGGCCAGAGAAAAATGTCCAAGAACGTCAGCAGAGAGCCAAGGCTCGGAAGGCTGAGTGAGAGGGGAACATGCCTGAGGATGTATCCATGTGACAGCACTTTGGGACCAGCTCTTCTTTAGGCGAGGGCAGCCTAGCAAAAGTCAAGGCAACAACCGAAAGGAGATGACACTGGGATCTTCCGCTCTGCAGGCTGGTGTTTGCAGAGTGAAGGTGCCTCTACTACTGATGCAGTCATACTTGCCACACACATAGGCCCTGCCCCTGCCCCTACCCCACATTTGCAGCAAGTTGGGTATTTGTTTCTCCCTAGGCATATGCCCCAAAGGAGTGGGGAGTAGGGCACTTACATTTTGTCACCTGACTTCCTCTCTCAACCAAATGTAACAACAATCTGTGAACTGATTAATCCATGTTCCAAATGGAGTTAAAAGGGCTTCTTTCAAGTCTTCCTGGAGGTTTCAGGAAGACCACCGGCTCAGGTGATGTCCTTCTTCCACCCCGTGTCGGGCTCCCTGGGCTATGTTACAGTGGCGATGAGGGGAAGATGCTCCTGGGAATAAGGCAGCGTGGGAGGCGGGCCACTGCTGGGTGCGGAGCAGCATGTCTAGCCACACTTGTACATGGCACCTCGCACATGCCAAAGCTGCTCTGCAACACACCAGGGCCCCGTTTGGGGTTCCAGGTCTGAATGTGATGGGGAAAATGTGACTTTGACCTCTCCATCACCTGAATGAGGTGGATGGGAAGCGTCTTATCCCCATTACAGGAAGAGAGCTGAGGCGCAGAGAAACGCAGGGACTTGCCCAAAGCTCGTTAAGTAGCGGGAAAAGCTAACACTGGGTCTTCTGGCCCCTCGCCTGGCACGAAAACACAGCTTCTGATTCTTCCTCTGCCGGCGACGTGAGCTTTGACCCCTGCCTAAATATCTCCCGTCCGGAGCGAACTTTTCAATGGAAACATGCAAACTGGGGCCAGCAACCGTTCGGCTCTATCCGCGGCCCCGAAAACCGGGCTGAACAGGGAGCGTAAGTGGCCAAGTCTGTCTCCAAGAGCTCCGTCCAGATGGGGGGCGAGACCCCCGCCTCGGAGACCCTGCGCGAACAGGGAGGGCGGCACCGGGCGGTGAAGCTCAGGGACCTGGGTGGGCCAGGCTGTGCGGGACGGGACGCCGCAGCGCCTCCAGCCTCGCCCTCGTCCGCACCTGTGGCGCTCACCGGCGCCTATGGCTGGATGCACCCGCCGGGCAGGTGAGCCTGCGAGCGGGACACACCCATCCGCAGCGGCTTCCCGACACCGCGGAGGGACGGCTCACCTCGGCGCCGCAGCTCTAGGCGGCGAGCGCTTCCTGCGCCTGCGCGCGGGGCCTGCGCAGTGGGCGGGGGGCGGGAGGGGGCGGGGCCGGGGCGGGGGCGGGGCGAGTGGTCCCCGCCCCGCTGGGTCCGAAAGCCCGCCTCCCAGCGCGATGCCGCCGGACACCCGGCCTCACTCAGGGCCTCTGCCAACGCTGCGGGTCTGCGGAGCCTATGGATGGGGAGAGGATGGAATCTGGGCGCCTCTCCGGGCAGGATTCTCGGGGAGGGGTGGGGGCCCGGGAAATGTGGGAGCCTTGGTGTCACCTCTCCGGGTGGGGCCCTTCTGTGACGTCATGGAATACATCGCGAATCCCTGACTCTGGCTGGAGGCTTGTGTAACGTCACTGTGTCGGCGGGAGGATGCCGTGACGTCACAGCACCGTAGAACTCTGGGATGTGGGATGGGACGCCTCTGAGCTGACTAGAGACACCAGGATTCCGCTGGGCGGAAAGAGGGGTGATGCTCTCTCAGGTTCCACGTTCTGGGAACTGAAGGCGCCCTAAGCACCCCACGCGTTTCTCCCTCCTCTTCCCCAGGCCCTATTGGAGCCCGGAGTCCCCTGCAAGGAGGTCCGCAGGAAAACGTCCCTTGGTCCCCCCCGCCCTCCGCTCCCCGCCCCCCGCCCCCCTCCCCCCGCTACATTCCAGAAGGAGGAGGTGGAATCTGAACTTCTTCCAACTAGGGCGAAGCCCCTGCGGGCTGTTCTCCCAGGGTCGCTCCCTATCTTGCCCCAGGAAGCCCCAGGCTGCACCGATGGTCTCTCGCCTTCTACCCGTCGGCAGAGGAGTCCAGCCAGTAGCTCCCCCAACCCCACCCCACGCAGGAACCGCAGGCCTAGCATTTGGGCAAGGACCCCAGCTGAACTCCGGCGGTCCAGAGCCAGTGACCTCCTTCCATCCCGAAAACCCGCGCGGAGACTGTGGAGGCAGGGGCGGGAGGCGGTGGAATGGGACTGGGGGCGGGGGGGGGGGTGGAGTTATCGCCTACAGAGTGGACAGGCAAGAAAGCCACCCAACAGTTTTGATCCCCTCATTGCTTTTTTCGTGCGACCCACAACGAGTACAAGCGGCAAAATGCCCCACCCAGGTCACCGGGAATCGCAGCCTGTGTGGGGTCTGATGGCCCACAGCCTCGCCTGCCCCTTCCACTCGCAGATGCCATTTCTGCACAATCTATGTAATCGCTGTCAGGAGTAGAGACGGCGGAGAACTAGGCTGGAAAGTGGCTTCCGAGGCCACCAGCAGGATAGCAATCATGGGGGGAGCGAGCCCAGGCAGAGGTGCTGGGAGTGGCTGGAGATCTCTGAGCAGCACCCTGCCCCGCTCGCCACCGCCCCCCCCCCCCAACACTCGGCGCTGGGAACCCCTTCTTCCAACGATGCACACTGGCAGGGCCTGGGGTCGGAAGGGTGGGGGTTCCTGGTGCCTCCCCATTTCACAGCCTTTAGGAAGTCCTTGAGACCGGACTAACCGCAGAGGCCTGTGTCCCCCGGGATGGGAGGTGGAGGGGTGTGGGGGAGGAGTGGGCAGCAGCGGTGGTCAATCCCTGGGAAAGATGGAAACTCCAGAAAGAGCCAAGGGGTGGGTGGGGCTCTCTCTCAGATCCTCAGAAGTTCCCAAAGCTCTGCATCCATCGCAGCTGTGTGTGTGTGTGTGTGTGCGCGCGCGCGCGCGCCCTCCCACTCTTGATGTCTTGAAACAATCATGTCCCTCCCCCAACCTCACAGGATTAGTTAAGGAACTGAGGTGGCTCCTGCCATCAGCTTTATCACAAGCGTGGCCAAGGGCAGACCACCCACTGCCTGCGCTGGCTGGGCCCAAGGGTCGAAACCCAAACCCACTGACTAAACCCCTCCATGCACCCAGAGGCCACAGTTCTCTGGGACCTGGTTTCCCTTCTCGCCTGGGACGCGTCCTTAAGGACCGAGTGGGAGAGGAATTGGGATCCTGTCCGACTAGCCAAGCTCCTACAGGCTGGTCCAGACCCCGAAGCGCCCTGTCCCCCCTTCGCAGGGGGCCCTGGGACCAGTCAAGAAGGTTTTGACCTGCAGGAGTGGCCATAAGGAGCCGAGGGCGGCGAGTCACCCTGGGTTGTGGGCGGGACACAGTGAGGTGCCGCGAGTCCGGGCCGCCCCGCCAGGCTTGTCCAGCAGGGGGCAGTGCGGCTCCAAACGCGGAGGGCAGGGCTCCTCTGAGCTGGCGGGGCTGCGGCCGCAGGAACAAGCCAGGTCCCCGAACGGCGGAGTTCACTCCAACGCTGGGCCCAGAGGCAATCCCAGAGTTGGGGGCGGGGGGGGGGGGAGGTAAGTGAAAGGCTCGAGCATTTTAACTCCGTCAGCCCCGGCCCGTTTCCTTAGGCCGCCGGCCCCGCCCAAGGCTGGGATTTGGGGTTCTTATTATTGGGAAGCTTGACCCCGCCGCATCTTGGCCGCTGAGCGCGGATCACAGTAGCCCGGGAGGCTGCGCTCGGCCTGGGAAAGCCGCGGGCGCCCCCCGCCTGCGCCGCCCGCGGTCAGGGCGCAGGAGCTGGGGGAGCCCCGCCTCGCCCCAGCAGGGGAGCCCCCGGCGGCCTGGACTTTAATTGTGGGAAAACTGGATGCCCCGGGGAAAGTTCCACTGGTGGAGCGAGGACTCAGATTTCTCCTGCACTTCCCGGGCCTCCCAGGGCGCCCGCCCCCGCCATTCCCGACGAGGCTGGAAAACTGCAGGGAATCTTCGCGGCGTTCTGTCTGGGGAACCCTAAGCGGGCAGGGAGTAGGTTTGGGTCTTTGGGGAGGCAGCCGTGGTTATGAATTTGCAGCTGGGTTTGGGGGAGAGGAAGCTGTCTCTATGGATGCGTCCTTCCCACCGCAAAGCAGGAGCCATGGGCTAGGGGGCGGGGCGGGGCGTTTTGCTTGGGGAGGGGGTGACCTGCTGTTGTTCCCTTAGTGAACCCTAAGCGACCGGGCGCCCGAGCTGTTGGGGCTTCTCCAGGACAGTATACTGGCCACCGCCTTGGCTGCTTGGTAAACTCAAAGCCCTTTGGAGACAGGGAGTGGGGAGACCGAGACGCTAAAACCGAGGTGGAGCCCTAATCAGTTTGGCTCAGTGGATAGATAGAGCATCGGCCTGCGGACTTAAGGGTCCCGGGTTCGATTCCGGTCAAGGGCATGTACCTTGGTTTCGGGCACATCCCCAGTGGGGAGTGTGTAGGAGGCAGCTGATCGATGTTTCTAACTCTCTATCCCTCTCCCTTCCTCCCTGTAAAAAATCAATAAAATATATTTTTTTAAAAAATAAAATAAAACCGAGGTAGAGGGAAGAGGAAGGAAATAAATATGGGCAGGGGTTCGAGGTAGACAGGCAAGGGGCAGAGGGGATTTCCCAACCCATCCCCTCCCTGTCACCCCGATAACACCACCGAGGTCAGGGCCGTGGCACAGGCTCCTCTCAAAGCCAGGCGCCGCCCAGTTCCCTGCGTTTGGAGGGAAAGGATCCATCCCGCACTGCCTGTAAAATAACCGTTTATTTCATATTTTTAAAAACTCCAGTGATAAATGTCCGTTACCGATGGTCAGCATAAAGTGCCAATCGCAATACAACGCCCTAACCCTAGCCGGCGGCTCGCTCCTCGGAGGCCGGCGGCCCAGCGGGGGCAGCCTGGGGCCAGGCCCCTCCGGCGCACGGCCCGCGGCCCCTGCGCAGCCGGCCAGTCCCGGAGCCGCGGCCCCTGCGCAGCCGGCCAGTCCCGGAGCCGCGGCCCCTGCGCAGCGCGGCCGGGGCGGGGAGTGGGCGCTGCGAGCCCCGAGGCCAGGCCGGGCCGGGCCGGACGGGCCGGGCGGCTGAAGCAGATACACGGATTACACTTTTGCAGGCTCCCGGGTGGGGATGGGGCGGGAGGGGGGTCTGGAAGCTGCGAGCGCGCAGAACTTCTGTTCCTCTCCCCTCTTTCTCCGCAGTCAGAGTTACAAGCTTATATGGTCAAAGAAAAAAAATAATAAAGAAAACGTATAAAATAACAATAGAAAAAGTAATACTTCTGGGAGAGGCGCCGCTGCGGCTCCGCGGAGCTTTCGTTCTTATATATATATTTTTAAATGGAGTTTCCCTTCCGCCACGTGAGTACCGCCTTTTTGGCCAAGAGTTTAGCCGCGTCCTGGGGGAGCCGCCCTGGCTGCCGGTCATGGCCCCCGGGCGGGGCTCTGTAGTTCTGCAAGCGGCAGGGACCCAAGGGACTGTGATTTGGGCCCGGGAAGGTCCGCTAGAGTCGCCTCCCGGCTTCTGGTCCCTCTGGAGGCGGGGGCAGCGGCGGGCGGCAGCGCCCTGGTGAGCAGGAGGCTCTGTTTAGCATTTGATCTTGGAGGTTTTGAGCTCCTTCACCTGTGAGTGCAGCGTCTTGTGGACAGCGAGAGTCCTGGACTGGCAGAAGCCCTTCCCGCACTCTTGACACTTGAAAGGCTTTTCTTTGGAGTGAATATATCTGAGGACACAAACAGACAGGGAATTAACCAATCCTTGCAACATGATGCGATGTTAGAAACAGTTGCCCAAGATCCCCTCCCCCAACGGTGAGGTGCTTGCCCTCAAAAGAAGGGCGGGGGGGGGGGGGGGGGGGGGGGGGGGGTGCGGGGTACCTAGAGTGGAGCTGGCAAAAGGCTGTTTGCGGATGGAGCAGGGAGGTGGGAGAGAACACCCGCATGCCCTCCTTATAAGGCGGGGGTCAGCACTGAAGGTGAGTGAGGGGACCTGGGGTAGGACAACTTGCCGGAGCTTCACTGTCCCAGAGGGGACCCACCAGGCACATGTGGTTATTAAAATAGAAATTAAACAAAACGTAAAAGTTAGTCTGTCAGTCACACTCCTTGCCCATCCCAAGTGCTGAGTTGTCACATGCATGGAGTGTCACTCTCCACTGTAGCAGGGACTCGCACTGGACAGCATTGAGGATGGAGAGAGGGGTAGGAAGTCCTGCATTCTTGTCCTTGTCTGGAACTCAGGGAGACCTGACTTAATCTCCCGTCCTATTTATCCCCTGTTCTCTCCCCCCATGCTGCTCCGAAAACTGATCCCTGGCTTCCTTCGCTATTTTAGGGAATTCCCAAAAGCTGGGGAGCCCCTGGGGGTTGGGGTGTCTCCAGAACCTCCTCGTTAGGGAGGAGGATGGTGAGGACAGAGGGACAGGCAGCTCTATTCTGGGGCTGGGGCCACCCACGGTGCCGCACCTGTGGTCTCTGAGGTGGTCTTGCCTCCGGAAGGCTTTGTGGCAGATGTCACAGGTGTAGGGCCTCTCGTCTGTGTGCGTCCGCTCATGGATAAGGAGGTTGTAGGACTTGGTGAAGTGGCGGCCACAGAACTTGCAGACAAACTCCTTCTTGGTCTTGGAGGGCAGGCGTCCTCTTGTGGGCTTCTTTTCTGGGGACAGCTTGGTCACATCCAGGAGGGCGCCCAGCCCACCAGCGGGGGAGCCGGGACCCTCCCCATGGCCAAGCTTGGACGGATCTTCTTGCGTGGCAGCCAAGGCTAGGTTGGCAAAATCAAAGCGGGGCTTGGTCTTGAGCGCCACGGGGCCGCCGCCTCCAGCGGTGATCTCCGGCTTGGGCTGGATGACGTGGGGGAACCAGGGAAAGGCTGGCAGCTGGAAGCGTGCGTCCACCAGGTTGGACACGGCTCCTGGCACTTTGGAAAAAGAGGAGCGCGGCAAGTGCATGGCCGGGTAGCCCAGCGTCCACTGGTGCAGGTGCACAGCGTGCAGCGCGCTGAAGCCGTACAGGTTGGGCAGGTGGTCCGAGGGCACTGTGGGCAGGCCGTTTACCGCCTGGAGAAAGGAGTAGTTGGTGAGCTGCAGGGAGGGGTGGATGGGCACTGGTGCGGGCAAGGTTTTGCTGCCCATTGTGGTCGTGTCTGTGGGTTCTCAATCTGGGTCTGCAAAGAGAAGGGAGTGGGGAGAGGACAAGTTCAGAGTAAATCATCCTCCAGCCCAGCTGTTCCCGTCCTGTCCCCCAGTGCAGAGAAGCCTGGAGTCTAAGGCACCACCCATGGAACCCACTGATCTCAAAGAAAAAGAAGAAGGCAGGAACCCACTGTGATCCAAGGGCTCCCTCCAAATGGCCTCTGGCACAGATGCACAATTTGATAGAGAAACCAGCAGGAAAGTAAATTCAACACAATGCAACCGACTTAAAAGAAGGAGTATGGCATACATGACCCTGAGAAAGGCAGAAACATGGGGAAACTGGCATGCAGGAACTTCCATCCACGCAAGCCTGAGTCAACACAAAAGTATACTCTCCTGCAAAGATAACAGGAACCCCTGGAAACACAGTTACATACTCGCGTGCAAATAAACACAGAAACACACAGGGACAGACACACATATTCTGAAGCAGAGTTGACAACAAGGTGCAAAGATGAAGTAGGAAGAGCAGTATCCTACAAAATGCAGGGAGCCACACACAAATACGAGCTAGCGTCATGTCATTCCACACTCAGGAAGAGCCTTCCAGAGAGACAGCACCTGTCCAGGCTCACACAAACCCATGCATTTCCCGCTCCTGTGCATGGCGGTCGACCAGCTGACCTTCAGTTTGGCCTCCAGAAGCCATATGCTCTTTCTCCTCAAAACTCTCAACGTTGACCACAGATTTGCTTTTCAGACTCACTGTGAATGAGCCCTGTTGACAACCCCCTCTCTGAAGCTGTTTGTGGACTGATGCCCTTGGGGTCACCTTCCTTTCAGGGAGCACACTGACACCCATCTTCATGAACAAGGTCAAACATCTGCAGTTGCACACAAGGGGACTTAGGCGCCCTCCCTACCCCATAAAGAGGGGGGCAGGGGCTTTGGAGTCTCTTGGGGGGTGTTTGTGTGTGTGGTGAGCCCTGGACAGGTGGGTATGCCCCAGGGCAAGAAAGAGCATGGAGGCCCGGCACCGCTGCTGGGCTGGAGCCACCGTCCAGCTGCAAGGCCAGAGGGAAGTCATGTGGAAGTGCCCAACAGGCTGGCATCTCCCGGCCTCTTGGGTCAGGGTCTCCAGTCTCCATGGACAGGGCTGTGCTCTGCAGAGAGGCCTGTATCTCTGTCTTTCCCAGACACTCAGGTCTGTCTAGCGGAGGCAAAAACAAGACGAACGAAAGTGAAAAGTACACCCTCTCTGAGCTGAACTCCCTCCAGGACACTCAAGTGCTGACCGCCCTCTCCTCTAGGCTCTTCGCTGAGGGCTACTCAGGAAGTCCTTGTGGGGCAGGGAGCTTGGGACACCCTTCTCCTTTGCCTCTCCCCCCCCCCCCCAATCCTCTCTGAGGCCCACTTCCTTTACCCCTTCTTCCCCCTCTCCTCCTCCTCAGATCTCTCCTTCCCTGGGTGCAGGACGCTCCTGTGCTTCCCCCTTCGCCGCACAGGCTGACACCTATCCAGGCAGGGTGGGCGCCTGGCTCTCCTCAGCCCAGGTCCAGACTCAGCTGCCTTTCCTTGCAGCAAAGCCTTTAAGGAGAAGAAAGTGCCACACTCGTTGGCGGTTGGCGGGAAGAGCGAGGACAATCTGGACCCAGGAACCTTGTCCCCTGGAGGGTCAATCGCTGTGTGTTCGGCCAAAAGGACAGAAGCTCTGCTGGGGGTGGGAGTGGGGGGTTTTCAAAACTCCCTGCTGCGAAGATGTGCGCTGGGGTTCCCTTGGCAGTTGAATGAAAACCTGGTCTGACCGCAGCGATTAATTCAGCCTCCGGGCTAGGAGAGGCTCAAATCTGCCGCGGCCGAGCCTCCAGAACCAAGCGCTGGCGGCCGGCGGGCAGGGCCCTGGCCTCTGCCCCCATCTTCTCTGCTGCCCCAAGAGAGGGCTCGTGGGGGACCAGCGGAGACCATCCTAGAACTTGGGACGCGGGGAAGCAACCTAGGAACCGGGCCAGAGGGAAAACAGGGGCCGTTTTGTGTTGGGAGGGAAGAAGGGAGGGAGGAGAAGGAGAAGAAGAAGGAGAAAACTCGCCAACTTCAAAGGTTGGCGAGGTGAGCGCTCTTTGATTTGCTGTCACCTCCTCCTCCCTCAGGAGCTGGAAATCAGATCCTATCTCTGGCTCCCTGGGACCTGCCTCGGGCCCTCCGCTCCCTGGTCTCGGTGCTCGGCCTACCCGCGGCCAAGTGAGCGGCGGGACTGCGGCCGCACGCGGGTCCGAGCCCGCTCCGTGCCCGAGTGGGAGAACCCAAGCACCTGGCGTGCCCACCTGGCCCGTCCTCGCCCCCCGCCAGGAGCGAAGAAGCGGGCTCGGAGGGCGGGCGGGAGGGCGGAGGGGCGCTTGCAGCCACCCGGGCTCCTGGAGCCAACCTCCCGGGCCATCTGCCTGATCTTGTTTTCCCCAACACTCGGTTTATTTTCCTCCGCCGCAGGCACAGCCAGTTTCCTATTTTCTGGCCCATCCGGAGGACAGGCTCCCCAGGCTCTCGCCAAGGACTGTGACTTTCCGGGGACGAAATTCGTTCGAAACGTGGCTCTTTGCACGAGTACCCAGAAGGGGCCGAATGCAGGATCCGGTTTCTGGCGGTCAGCTAAGAGAAAAACACAGCTCACCCCGGCGCACCCGCCGGAGAGGGTGAGCTCTGCTGGCCCTGACCCTGGAACCCCAGTGTGAACTCTTCAGATCATTAAATCCGAGAGGGAACTCTTCTCCCCAGGCCCCGCATCCACTCCGCCAGGAGCGGGGGGCCTCTGGACCTCGGAGGTGCGGTTCAAGGTCCCGACTACACGCAGCAAATGCGTTTCGCGCTTGGAAGCCCGAGTCCCCGCGCGGTGGAGCGCCAATCCCAGGTCTGCAGCCAGCCCTCAGCCGGGCATTAATGGAGTGTGCAGAGTCTATTAAAGTGGTTTATTCGGGGCTAATTGAGCGTGTGCGAGTTAACTGCTTGCATTAATGAGGACGGAGCGAGCTCCACGAGCTTGCGACTGGAGGAGCCCAGTGGTAGCCCCAGAAAATCATCTTGGACATGGAATCCCCAACTAGAGTGACGGGCGGCCGAGCCCCAGGCGGGAGGATTGTCCGGCCGGGCTACTTTTGTTGAATTTTCCCACGGAATGAGATCAAACGAATCCTTCGGCTAGGCTGCCATCCGCCGCATTTAAACGCCCTCTGCGTCCTTAGCGATCTGCTCCTCAATCTTAATGAAACCACAATTACTTAGAGGAGCCTTAGGGAGGAAAGTCTACCCAGGGATCTCCCTCCACCCGGATCCCCTGTCCCTGCCAACCCTTCTCTTCTCTACGAGGCTGCGAACCTGGGGAACGAACTAGCCTCGCACGTGGTTTCTGTTCCCAGGAGCCAGCACACAGCTCCTAGCCCGGTGAAATTTACCAAGTTGTGGCAACAAAGAAACTCCTGGCTGCTTTACACCCCTCCAGCCTACCCCGCGCTGCCGCCCCTGGGGGAGCTGCTGCAAAGGTGCTGCGTGTGGGTTTGCATTCTCAGCAGAGACGTCTCTGGGGAGAAATGCGCTCAGCAGGCCACCCCTCACCTCTTCCCCTCTCATCTCAGGCTCCCACCTCTCCCGAAGGCTGGGTTTGGGAACAGTGAGGGGAGCAAACGAATTCTTCTTTCTCAAACCCCAACCTGAAGACACCCGCCGCTCCATCGTGTTTCTGCCGGGGCGGCGGGACGGTCTCCAGTTGGGAAGCGGTGCTCGCGCCCCTGCGCGCACCGGACAGTGGTGGGTTGCACTGCAGGCCTTGATCACACAGAGCAATCATCCCCTAGACCACCCCAAGTCAGAGCGCAAGGGGAAGCCGGGTCAGGCACGGGGCCCTGCGCTCCCTGGTCGAGCCCCCCTCAAACCTGAGCGCGACTACACAAAAGACAGATTCGCAGGAAGCGCGACCCCGCGAGGGGAATGCACCTGTCCCCGGGCGATGGCCGCGGCCGTGGCCATCCATCCACTCTCCTCCTTCTCCGCCAGCTAAGTCCAGGCTGCGCGAGGCGCCGCTCTCGGGGAAGTTTGTGTCCGCTGAAGTTGCTGCATTTTCTTACAGGGACACCCACCCCTCCGCCAGGCTGACTTCCCAAAGCCGTGGACACCTCGCCCGGATTTCACAGAGCCTGGCCCCGCTGGGGACAGTCGTGGAAGCCCGCCCTCTCATTCCCAGGAGGTCAGAGGCCGGGGACCCCCTAAGCCAGCACCCCCAACCACCCTAGGCTGCAGCGGCTCTCACTTTCGCCAAGTCCTGCAGCCTTCGTCTGGCCGGAGGAGCGTCCTTCGGGGATACTGGGAGAGAGAGGAGACCCAACGCGCAGTGACAGGCGGCCGGGAGTCCCGCCAGCCTTCCCCTCGCCGCGCCGGGGCGCCAGGGGCTGCAGTTACCTTGGTCCGCGGCGGTCCCGGGCTCAGCGCCTCCCTGGGGCTCCCGCTGCGGGGGACCCGGGAAGCCAGAGGCACTGGATCCCACAGGCACCCCCCGAGCTCCAGAGTCCCGGCCCCCCTCCGGCTGCGGGGACTCGGAGCGCCCGACGCGCGGGAAGCGCTCAGCGGCCGCGGAGTTCCGGCCGCCGGGGATGGTGAGTCCCGCTCGCGGCTCGCGGCTCGCGGCTCGCGGCTCCCGGGTTGGGTCTGAACCGGCAAAGGCTGAGAACGTGCTGGGGAGAGACCGAGCTCAGACTCACTCATCCCTTAGCACCGAGCCGCCTACTTATTTTAATCCACCACCCTCCCTCCTCCTTTCTCCCTCCTCCCGGCCTCGGGATTCCACCCCTCCCTCCCCTGCCCCCCAACCCTGCCCCGCGCCTGCGCACTGAGAAACAAAGTTTTGCTGACCCGGGCAGCCGTCCTAGGCAGCTGCGCTCGCTGAGCCCCGGCCTCCCGGGACCTGCGTTCCCAGCTCGTCAGTCCCGTGCGACCCCCTCTGTGTGTTAGGCCCCCGAGGGCACCCCTCTGGCGCTGGGAGAAACAGCCCCTAGCAGATGAGAGCCTGGGTCTCCGGGCGTTCCGAGGTCCTACTCCTGTGCGCCTAGGACACAGCCTGTGCCCAGTGGAGACGGGGTCGCCGGGGATCCCCGCTTGGGCTCAGCACACTCTCTCAGAATCCCTTCCCAGAGTGGGAGGGTCCCGGGTGTGGAGCAGCCCCTGGACTTCCCAGCGTGCTTAGTCCCAGGACGGTAACCCAGACCTGGGTTATGAAGTTGGGTAGAAAGATCAGAGGCAGAGGCAGAGGCGGAGAGCCAGGGAAAGAGGTTTTTCTTTTTTTTTAAAAAAAAAAAAAGTTATTTTCCTGTGGCCCAGACCGACTGGGATTCCACCCCAATGAACAGTCGCACCCTCTAATCACGCATTCATTTGTTTTGGAAGGATGGATGGGAGTTTGGAAAGCAGCGCGAGGCACGTGAGACAAGCTGCAAAGTCGTCAGCTACAGGCCTCCCTCCGAGTCCAAGGAGCTGGGTCAGGTGGAGTTTGGGATCTAGGAGGGTCAGGGTCCTCGCTGGGATAAATCCTGTTCTCGTGGCTTATGCCTTAGGGAGGGTGCCATTTACCCTCTTGACTGCTCACTGCTAGGAGCTGACCTTCAGCTGACCCTAAGCCCTGCCTCCTCTCTGCCACCTCGCTGGAACACCCAGCCCTGGGTTTGGGAGAAGGCAGGGGGTGGGCGGGGCAGGGGGGTTTGGGGAAGGGGTCCAGATTCACACACCGCACTCCGGGAGTTGGCCACACCACATGGTTGTGCTGCTGGGTGCCTCTTCCTCCCCTGGGGGCTGAATCCTGGCATTAGTGAGTCTGTAGCATATCGGGCTTCTCTGGAGAGGAGCTGCCATGATGCTGAGCTTTGATCTGCTAGTCTGCTCTGACGTGTCTTAGGGTACCACTCCCTGATCTAGGACACAGTTGGAGGAGACCCTTGTCTCGCCAGCAAGCCTTTAGAACAGAGCCTGCCCTCCAGCCCGGAGGTAACTGTGGCTGGAGCAGCAGGAAGAGGTCTCTGCACCAGAAATGGCACTCACGCCCTGCCACAGGTTCATGCTGGAGCCGGGACCCATCTAGGTGCTTGCAGCTGGAGCTGCCAGTGAGGGGCAGCATTCTGGCCAGGATGAGGCCGCTTGAGAGCAGAAGGGGGCTAAGATCACTCCCTTCTTGGAGATTGTGGGGCAGCAAGTTCCAAGCGCAGGGGAGGGTCTGGGCTCAGGAGGGCATTCCTGGATTGTCCTGACTTCCACCTGGAGGGAGGGCACTTGCTTGTACCGTCCTGGTTCTCCAAGGAGACAAGGCTCTGGGGACCTCGGTTAGCAGTGGCAAAGGAATCCTAGAGGGAGGATTCCACAACAGGGCACCTGGCTTTCCAGACAGAATGTCCCCTAGAAAGAGGATATTCAGGTGGGATGAGCCTCCCGGGGTATACGAATCCCATCTCCTGCTCAGCACACCATACAGGACAATGGTGCTTCCTTCGTCTTCCCACTTGCCTTGTTCTGCATCAGGGCCATGGGCTGACATATCCCCATGACTGATAGGAAACTCAGAGTAGGGATCCCTAAGGAGCTCTTGTAGAGAGTCTTCAGGGATTGAATGAATGGTCCGCACGACCTGGTTATTTAATAGGGCCTTTGCCAGGGAATCTGGAAAACGGATCCTGATTTAGGTCAAATCCTGGCACTTAGCCCATGTGGGGCAGGGAGGGGAAGCAAGGTTGGGGCTGGTCCCTCAGGGCCCAGCATCTTCAGGCCTTTCTTCGTAGAAGAGTCCTGGCTGCCTGGCCTGGGGCGGGTCTGCAGGACAGGAAGAGATGCGCCTGTTTGACACCTGGCTTCCACATGCTCCTCCTGTGTCCCACAGTGCCCATCCCCAGAATCCGGGATAACGGAATTCAAGATCTGCTAGTTGCGGAAGTGTTCTCCATCCCCATCCAAGCTCCCAAGGGGGTGACCCCCAAACCATGGCCTCAGTGTCCCCTGGAGACCAACCAGGTTCTGGTTCCTGGGGCGGCAGGAAGCCCAGGAGCTGGGAAGTACGTGCTCCCACAGCGGAAACCCTCCCCCGCCTACTTAAGAGAAATTAATCAGGCCGGGGCAGGAGGTCTAGGTGGCAGCCAGCGCCTGGACTGCGCTGGGATGGACTGAAGAGGGCAGGACCCAGGACAGGTTAGGGCTATGAGGGTGATGTTTAGTGAAGTCCTATGCGTTTAGGACTCGCAAGGACGTCAGGTTTCACATTTGGTAAACGTGGTGTGGAAGTCAGTACAATCCCTCCAAGACCCAACCTTTCTAAGGCCAGTGAAGGCAGCAGCGAAAGTCGGGTCTGGACGCCCATCCCATCTCTGGGCACCCCGCGCGCCTGCAGCCAGCAGCCAGCAGCCAGCAGCCAGCAGCCAGCAGCCAGCAAGACTGGCGCAAACTCCCACCGGCGCGTTTGCTCCCGTCCCCAGCCTGAGGCGCGGAACCGCCAGTGCCCGAGGGGTCCTTCGGCCAGGACCTAGCAGCCTAGGGCAAGGGTTCCCGCGATAGAGATCAGGGCTCCAGGACCGGGTTACACCCGTGGGGTCCCGCAGGGAGAGATCGCCCAGCCCGCCAGAGCCTCCGGGCTACTGACCACACTGCGCCCAGTCCTGAAGTGAGCCCTCGCCTCTGCCTTTTTTTGGGCACATTTTGGGGTGCTGACAGCGCTGCTGGTCTCCCCAGCCCCTCTCCTGACTCCTGTTTGCCGGGCAGGAAAAGTGCCGCAGCCTGTGTTTGGAGTGAAAATTGAGCAGTTTCCAGAAAATGAACTAGAACATGGTTTATATTGTTTCGGGGTCTTGTGGATTAAAAAGGAACCCCACCTTCCCCCGCTTTCTAACCACACAAAAATGATCTCATTTTTCCAAAACGGAATGTACTTCGCACTTGCGAGTTGTTGTTTTTTTTCTTCCAAGGCAAGCTTTCCCGTGACTGCGCTGCGGACAATTGGGGGTCTGCTCATTAGACCCCCCTTTACGCGCGTCCTGAGGTTTCAAATAACCGGGAGATTTAGGTATCCCTCTGTAATCGTTTACATGATGGATTGTAATGGCTCAATAGTTCCTCTGGAACCATTACGATCAATCAGGTCAAAATCCAGCTTCGGGGGAGAGTTTTGAAGCGCAGGAGGTAGGTAACATGACGTCCAGCCACACTTGTGCAGATAACACGCCCTGATAACGCGCCAGCAACGCCAGGGTCTTAGGAGGAGAAATCCCAGGTGGACGCAAGAGCCGGTGTTTATCCAACAGCGAGACACAAGTTACAGTATCAAAACTGAAAGGGAAAGTGAGCTGTTTTCCCAGGCAGTTCCCGTTTCGTGAGTTCCTTAGGGGCACGCGAGTATCTTGTAACTATTTGGCACCTTAATCCATGTAACCGTCCACACGTCCACACGAATGCGTCTCCCCTCGGCTTATAAGAGTAGGAATGAAGCAGGAATCTGTGAATATGCGCGTGGAACTGCCTGAACTCGGGGCATACTGTCACCGAGAAAATAAACGGATAAAGCCTGGTGCTTTGAGGAGCCCATGTAAAATGGGTGTGAAAGGCGTGGCGAGTTTTTACTCTTTGCCCAAATATGAGTTGTCAGAATTACTTTCGACACACACAACAGAGCTGTGTTCTAAGATTACTGAACTTTTTCCTCTATCCAAAGGTGAACATAAATGTGTTAGACGCGGCGCCGTGTCTAACCAAACTGAGGATGATGAAGAAAAGTCCTTTGAACTGAATCGTGTGCAGTTAGGGTGAAACCCAGCGGATAGAACCTTGCCACACCCGCGGCGCTAGGGTCTCGGAGGGCTACCTCGGCGGCGGGCGGCGCTGGAAAACTGAGCATTCGCGGTAATTAAACATTTCCAGACACGGGAGGGTTATTATCTGCACAGCGATTTCCGATTTCCGGGCGAGAGGGCTCAGCGAGTCTGGCTGAGATGTTCCATCCAGAGATTCGGGGCGCAATCCTAAAGAAAACGCGCCACCTGCTGGTGAGCAAGTGACATCTCCAGGGCTCCTTCCTCGACTTGTCTCAAACCCTGTCATCCCTATATAATCTCACCTTAAACAAAACAAAACAACAAAATAAAACAAAACCCCCACCACTGTCTTTTCTAAGTCACACAGCCCGCCTTGGCTCGTGTAAAACTATGCACACCCTTGCTGTTCCCAAGAGTAAACCAGAGAGGGACCCTTTTTCTGTTCTGTTTTCCCTGCTCCAATCCAGATTGATGAGTTTTGGGGTTTTTTTTTCCTCCTCTTCTCTCTCTCTCTCTTTTTAGTCCGATATCCTTAGCAACGCTCTACCACCATTAGTTCTGGTCGTTGGAATAAAGGTGAGCCAGGATCTAACGTGAAACTTTTCTGCACTCTCTGAGCTGGGTTAGAGCTGCCAGCCAGGTAACACCCACAGGTGAGGATGGGCAGGCTCCTGCCTACTGGCTCCCTCCCAGCCATGGGCTGTCAGTACTGAGCCCCTCCTCGGATTCCCACTGGGCTCTCTGAAGAGTCATAGGGAAGGGTGGAGTCTCCTTCCGGATTTCCCTGGAATGCCTGATGCTTCCTCCCCGCTCCTTGCTCCCAGACCATTAGATTCCAGGTCCTTGGCTTCTTTCCTTCCTCGGATTCCCCCAGCGAATATTTTAGCTGGGCCCTCTCTTCTCCTTGGCATCAAAACTGCATTGTTAAAAATTTATTAATTTTTATTCGAGATGTCATTGACATGTAACATTGTGTAAGGTGTACAATGTCTTGGTTTGATACATTTATAGATTGCAATAAGATTACCACCAGAGCACTGGCTAACACCTCTATCACTTCATAGAACTCTTTTCTTTTTTGTGTGTGGTGAGAACATTTAAGATGTAGTCTCTTAGCAACTTTGAAGTTTCTGACACAGCATTGCTGACTACAGTCACTCTGCTGAGTATTAAATCTCCAGGATTTACTTATTTATCAACTAGTATTAGTTTGTAGTCTTAACCAACATCTCCCCATCACTTCTCCTCCCAGCTCCTGGCATCATTCTAACCTTTGCTTTTCAGGGTCAGGCAAAGCTGCATCTCTGATGCTGTCTTTTCCATGTTATCAAAGCTCCAGCCTTCCAGACAGCAACCAGAAGGGAGAAGTCCTAGTGCTCTGTAGTCTGTCTTCTGCCTACAGAAGGGAGCAGGGTGGAGGGGACCCTCAGGGGCTTCAGCTGTGCCTCTACCCACCTCCCTTACAGCTGTGCCTCTACCCACCTCCCTTACAGTTGTGCCTCTACCCTCCTCCCTTACAGCTGTGCCTCTACCCACCTCCCTTACAGCTGTGCCTCTACCCACCTCCCTTACAGCTGTGCCTCTACCCACCTCCCTTACAGCTGTGCCTCTACCTACCTCCTTTAAAGCTGTGCCTCTACGCACCTCCCTTACAGCTGTGCCTCTACCCACCTCCCTTACAGCTGTGCCTCTACCTACCTCCTTTAAAGCTGTGCCTCTACCCACCTCCCTTACAGCTGTGCCTCTACCCTCCTCCCTTACAGCTGTGCCTCTACCCACCTCCCTTACAGCTGTGCCTCTACCCTCCTCCCTTACAGCTGTGCCTCTACCCTCCTCCCTTACGGCTGTGCCTCTATCTACCTTCTTTACAGCTGTGCCTCTACCCACCTCCCTTACAGCTGTGCCTCTACCTACCTCCTTTAAAGCTGTGCCTCTACCCACCTCCCTTACAGCTGTGCCTCTACCCACCTCCCTTACAGCTGTGCCTCTACCCTCCTCCCTTACGGCTGTGCCTCTATCTACCTTCTTTACAGCTGTGCCTCTACCCACCTCCCTTACAGCTGTGCCTCTATCTACCTCCCTTACAACACTCCTTGCAGGCTCACTGGGAAGTACAGAGCTGCAACTGCACAATTTCCAGTCAAGAACAAAACAGACGCTGAGATTTCTCCCAGCCACACTGAGTCGACTAAGTTCTGGGCAAAGTGTCACATGTCCTCAGGATTTCCAAGACCCATGGTTTCTTAGGCCACTCCTTGGAGCAAAAGCTTGAGAGACACACAGAAAAACACAAGTGAGAGACTGAGGGAAGGTCAGACTCCCTGCCTCTGCTCCAGGCAATTCCAGGAAGCTGGGCTCCCCTGCCACCCATCACTCTCTTTGCCCCACTAAGAGGTAGGGGGTCTCCTAGTTCCTCGCCCTGAGCTTGCAGTGAAGGGTGGAAAGGGAAGCGACCTGACCTAGACATTCCTAAGGACTACTAAGGCCACCAACCCTCCCTGAGTGATGGGAAATCAAGGGGTGCCTCACGCTGATGTAGGAATCACGGTGCTGACTGGATAGAAGGGGGTCAGGAGTCACTGCTGCTTTAGTGTTTACTGCAGGGGGCTTCCTGAGTTCAGACTGTCACACTGAACAAGTGCGAGGTCCCTGAAGTGGCGGCTGGACTGGGAGGGAAGTGATTGCCCCTGGGAACGTGGAAGGCATCTGGATGCCACTCTAATACATGGTGTTCGTCCAACAGGTGTGACGGGAACCCAAGAAACCCAAGCGCTGGCTGTGGGGAGATACAGGGTGGTGGAGAGGCTGGAATTGAGAACTTTCTGCAATATCGGACTCTTGGGAAAACAGAGTGACCAGCAAGCTGGGAGAGACCCACCCTGTGCTAGAACACCCCTCCGGCCTCTGATTTCTAGGAAGCTAGACTCAGGGAGAGCAGGAGTGGTGCTTGTGATCTGAGCCACATCACGGCGCCGTGGAATGTTTGCACGGAGCAGGAAACCACACTCCCCGTCTTAGCCAACTGCCAGGGCCAGGCGCCCTCCTCCCCGGTCTCAGCTGGACCTTGGTGTGGCCCTTAGGCTGCCACCTCCCACCGAAGCTCCCTTTATTCCCAGGTGGCTCCAGGCACATGCATTTGCCCATCAGACCTCCGGTCCCTACACGAGAACTCTGTCTCTGAAAAGCATTCGCTGAAACACTTTGAACAAATCCAAATTTTTTTTAAAAAAGGAAATATATTAGCATGTGAGTTTTCACTTCAAAATGACTGTTGGTTTGATTCTTTCCATATATTTTAATATTCGTTTGCCTATCACATGTCCACAGTAAGGAGATGGAGAGATAACGTAAAACAAAAGTATTATCGATGTATTCCAGATAGAGAATTTCTGGAATTGCGACTTGGTTTGCCAACAAAAAATGTAGTCTGCTCAAAGATTTCAGAAGATTTTCTAAAAGAGGATAAACTGTGGATTTCAGCGGGGCTTGTTCTTTCTTAATTTCCTGAGAAGGTAGCCAGGGGAGCTGCCAATGGCCACCAGGCCCCTGTGAATGGAAGACCGCTAGCCTCTCAAGGCTCAGGCCCTGCACGGGCAGCAAAGCACTGGGAGCTTAGAACGCCACCACAGGAGGCTGCACAGGGCGTCTCAGCTTAGCCCCCCTGGTTCAAGGGCCACCCATGAGGACAGAGAGAGAAGGACCAAGCAGCATCCCTCAGCTCAGCTTAAGGCTGGCCAGTTGGCCAGTTCCTGCGGGGGTGGTAAGCGGCAGTTAACGTGTGGATGGTTTAAGAAGGCTCTTTTCAACGTCCTGTGCCACGGAGTTACTCTGCAAGCGTGTCACAAGGCAGATTCCTGGGCCCTGGCCCCAGAGTTTCTGATTCTGGAGGCCTTCGGTGGGCCCTGAAGGTCTGCAGGTTTGAAGCGCCCCACAGAAGGCTCGGGTGCTGGTAGTCTTTGGAGCACATCCATATTGGGAGCCATGACTCGGCCCCTGGGGTGTCCAGGTCTTGCTCAGGAGAATTCCAAGGACTGAAAAGTTATCCCGAATCAAAAGAATGGCTCTTCATTAAAGCATTTTATACACTTAGGTAGGTGACTCTTCTTTACACGCCCCCTATCTCCCCCCCCTTTTACTGTAAGAGTATGTACCTGATGGTTCTCAGACGCTGTGGGTTTGGGGGGAAATGCCCACCTCAGCCCATGGAGGAAAAAGTCATTTCTGTGGGAGGGCTCCCTTGGGAATACAGAGGGCCAGGTGGAACCAAGGAGCAAAGCTGCCCCTGGAGTTAGGCCAGACAGAGGCCCAGGGGACTGGTGGCTTCAGGCACCTGGGAACTGCCTTTGGCCTTCGGAAGCTGATCACATTTGGGGTAAATGGAGGGAAAGGAGGCCTCTAAAGTCACCGGGTGAGCTTTCTTTTTTCCAACCCATAGTTTGTCCTGTGAGTGTATCAGCAGCTGCCAGGAGAAGGAAGGCGCTGTGGGCTAGAGGAGGGTCCTTGGCTGCCCACTCCCCCTGCACATGGGACTGCTGATGAATTACTCTCCACAGGAGCCGTCTAGCCAGCTGACTGGCAACACTATTATAGCCCATGATTCCTGTGTTCTTCAGGGTCAGGACATTAGGTGCTAGCCAGTAGTGTTATTATTATTTTTTTTAACCTTTATTGTGGAAAGAATTACATATAGTATTACATGTGTCTCTAGTAGTGGTTTTTAATGCTTTTATTTTGACAGTACTTTCCACTTTTGTTTTCATAAAAACTCATTTACATGTCCATTCATTTTTAAAGCTGTGTAAACTGTTTTATGAGTACTGCCCATTTTAGTCACCTGTCATATGCATAAGTGAGGTAATGCATATCAACGTGTCCATAAGATTTCCTGAAGTCAAGTGCATACAGGGCCCCTGGTTTGATGGGAAGGACCCACAGATTTCACTCACTAACGCCATCGGAGTGACTATGGCAACGGAGGAGCCAAGTCCACTGAGATAGCGTGGCTCTGCTGTGGGTGCCTCCAGGAGGGGCATCATTCCTGTTACTCCGGTTTTTATCAACAGAGAAGTGGAGTCCAGAGGCCTCCAAGACCAAGGCTCAGGAGTGCAATTCCGGAAGCCAGTGGATGAAGCCTCAGACAGCGTAGCTAGACACAGGGCCCTGCAGGTCCCTCTCCTTCCCTGCGCTGTGGGCCCTGCACACCGCTGTGATCTCCCTGGATCCTCATGGCCAACTGAGCAGGTGGGTACCACGATGACTCCCACTTTCCGTCTAAGGAGATTTGGCTTAGAAATGCCACATAACGTGTCTCAAAGACACATAGCTAAGTAAGTCTTAAATCTAGGTGTACTTCATTCTAAAGCTCAAGTTCATAGCACAGACATCCTTGGTACTCTAAGTGTGGTCTACTGGTGGCATCAGTATCACCATGCAGAAGCTTGGGGCCTGCCTCAGACCCACAGACTCAGAAGCAAAGCCAGCGCATTTTAGCAAGACCTGCCCCCAGATGTGTGCATGCGGATGCTTGCATGCAACACACAATCCGATCCCCAGGTTCAGGCTCGAGGCCTGCTCAGGCCCTTTGCAGTGCACACAGCATTTCATCTCGGCTTCTAGAATGGAGAAGCAAGCTGCTGGATGTACAAAATCAAGTCAAAGGCCCATGGAGTAAATTTTTGAAAAACTGGAATACCCAACCACAGGTGGCCTATGGACCCACAACCCCTGCTTGTCCCGGAAGTAAGCAGTGCGGGCTGGCTTTCCACATGACCACTTCCTCTCCTGGCGCCAGAGGGTAGATGCCTGCGCAGAGCATCACGGAGCAGGTGAGCAGGGCACAGCTTCTCTGTCAGAAAAGGTGGCTTCAGAGCCTGTTCTGAAGATGGGGGGTGAGGGATGCAGCGAATGATGGTGCTTTGGGACAATGGTATCTGCCTCTACCTCCCACTTTCTAGTTGGAGAGCCAATCAGAAGAGGTTCATAGGATCTTCTCTGGTGAAGCATGAACTGATGCAGTAACATATTATTGATGATACTGGCCCATCAATAATGCATTGTTCATGTGTCATTTTAGCAGACGTAACACTGTTAAATCCAACAGGCATGCTAAGATTATGCAAAAGGCTGGTCTCTTACAAATCACAAAGTTCTTAAATATGTACTCTTTTTTTAGAAAATATATTTTATTGATTTTTTACAGAGAGGAAGGGAGAGGGATAGAGAGTTAGAAACATCGATGAGAGAGAAACATCGATCAGCTGCCTCCTGCACACTCCCTACTGGGTATATGCCCACAACCAAGGTACATGCCCGCAACCAAGATACATGCCCTTGATCGGAATCAAACCTGGGACCCTTGAGTCCGCAGGCCGATGCTCTATCCATTGAGCCAAACGGGTTAGGGCTTAAATATGTACTCTTACTTACTTATCCTGCTCGCTGCCTAAGTGTTACTGCCGTATCATCCTCATCGACGCTCTGCTGACGAAAAGGAACCCAGTTTCAGCAGTGTGTTCCCCCTTCCCCTCAGCACCTTCTTTGCAATCAGATGCAAGCGATGCCTCAGTTGAGGCACAATGGCTGTGTCAGTGTCAGCATGGGGCGTGGGGCTGTGCGCTGACTCTATTGTCTCCGTGTAGGTGTTGTCCTCTCCTGCAGGATCCTGGGGCTCCCATCCCGGCCTGGTCGGATTCTCCCCCTTATTCTGAGGTTGGAGGGGATGCAAGAATCACCACATCAAGGGAGATGCATTTTAAGAGCAGGATCTGGAAGGAATCATGCTTAACCTGGGTGATTGGCATAGAAATGGCGGGGTTGCCTCTATTCCAAAAAGCACAAACACTACACTCATGGAGGAACCTGAAACATATCATCTTTGACACCTCCATTGCTCAGATGAGAAACTTGAACCTCGAAATATGCTTCCCCCCCCCCCCCCCCAGAACCACGACGGCAACCCAGAGCTGGCTTTCCTGACATCTGGCGGGCGCTCACCACATTTTGCTCCCCGCTCTCCATTTCTGTGAGTTAGGTCTTAAAAACGAGGGGGTCTCCGGAGGGCGTCCCTTTGTTCTACATCTCCCGAGGACAAAGCCTGTGTTGGGCAATGACGTTCAGGGTGAGAGGCCTTCCGCAAAGCCCGCGAGCACGCCGCCGTGTCCCAGCGCACCGACTCTGGGGCCTGGGGTTTGGATGATGGCTGCTCCGTGTAGCAGCTTTATGAAAACATTAAATGTCATTACTTATTTCTTCATGTCCAAAATGTATACTTCAACATTTTTTCTCCGCAGACAAGTGTCACTTTTACTGCAATCTTCAGGCCAGATGTTCCTGGTATAAGTGGTAACAGCTGCCATGTTGGCAGGAGTGTGGCTCCAGCCGAGTCACTTTCCAAAAGAGCCCGAGAGGAGAGCCGTCTCTGCGAAAACACTGGCCCGACAGAAGAAACCCATCCCGGCCCTCCCCAGCTGCGCGGGGAGCCCGGTGGAGGCTGGAACAGGGGCCCTTGGTGGGCACGTGGCCAAACCGCGGCTGCGTTCCCTCTTCCTCGGTGATGAGCTGGAGTCCCCGGGAAGGCGAGTGGCCCCTGCCTCCTTCCCCTCGGGCTCCCTTTCAAAGCACTGTTTGTAGTGCCATCACCCATTAGCCACATCCTCACTTGTCTCGGGACCAAGTCGTTTTCCTTGCTTTCTGTCACCCTTGCCAGAGCCTTCTATGATCTCAAGTTGACATTCTATTGTTTCTGAATCTTGCTCAAGTTGCAGCCGCCTGGTAGCATTTATCTCCTCCGTTCCCTTGGGTCTTGGTGAATTCCTCAGTAAGGTCCCATCTCAGCATTTCCAGAAAATACAGGCACAATTTGCTTCCATCTTCAGCTAAGACTGGAGACTTGTCTCAGCCAGAGAGTAGCTCTCGCCTTTGCAATTTGGGGTTCTTCGGGTGAGGAGCCTGTTACCCAAGAATGTCATCGTGTTGAGGAAGGCTGAATTTATAAGACACACACATCCGAGGACGGACACACAGATACATGCTTTGTTGACATCACACAACATAGCTATGGGTGGCTGCAGCCTGCCTCCTCCAGGAGGCGGTGACTCATTCCTAGTTCTTGCACCTTCAGATGGGAGTGAGGTCAGCGCTGGGCAGGAGAGAATCACTTTGGTGTTGCTAGAATCTGGCTAGACATGAACTCCAAGAATGGGAGACTTCCTGTGCCTGAGCTTCCAAGAGGCCAGTGGTGGCAGAGGCCATTTGGCCCCGGGTCTCCAGGAGTGGTCCTGCCACGGGAGTCCATCCAGGGGTCATGGGTCTCAGCCCCATGAAGAAGCAGGTTCCACATAGAAAGACCAGGAAGTGGTGGAAAGAGCTGGACTTTCGGGTCACATGGAACTGGCTGCGAATCCTGGCCTTGCCTCTTCGGTGCTACTGGGTCTTGGGCAAACCGGTCAATCACTGGAAACTTCTATGTTCTCCTCTGCAACATGGGATGACACATGTTTTAGGGGGTTGTTGTGATTAATGAAGCAACATTTATAAAGTTCCCAACACAAAGGGAATACTGACAGATGCTGTTTCTTTTTTTCTGCTGGGACCAGAGAATGGTTTCACCACTTCTTGAGCTGCATGGTCTTTTTGGAGAATTTCTCCTCAAAATCAGGACAATTTCCAAACCTCATGCTGCAAGCATAGTCAGGCGATGCCATTATTACTCCAGCGTCGCTCAGTCTTTCTGTTAGATTGTGAATAGGCAACATAAGAAGGAGACAGGAAAGCAGTTTGCCCTTCACTCAGCACCTCCAGGTGGTTCCAGTATCCAGCTTCTTAGGAATTCACCAGAAACAGCCCAGGTTCATGTCCTAGGAGGGTGACACCACTAGCTGGCAGCTCCATCTTCTCAGAGGACTGAGATTTGCTCTGTGGATTTCTATGTCTGAGCTCCTGAGTCTTCCAGAAGCAGAAGGGAAGTGATCCCTCCTCAGAGTGCTGAGCCCCAGCCCTGCAGGGTCTGTGCTCAGAGCTTCCAGGCTCTGATCACCCCAGCCTCGGCCCTGGTTTCCCCACCCCTGTTACCTCAATGTGACTGCAGCGCTCCCACTGTGTTTTCTGAGATCTCCCCGCCTCCTGCACACACTTTCTCTCCTCAGTTCTCTCTGTTGTAATGCCCAGCACGCTTTCTGTTTTCCTGCCTGGACCCTGACTGATTCAGGGACCACGTGTCCCCGTTGCTAGACTACCCTGATTCACACTGCTTTCCTGGCATCATATCTTATTTAGCATTTGTCCCAAACAAAATTGTCTTGGTTTCCATGAAAAATTGTAAGGCCGCTTTAGATACAGTTGTCCCCTCTAATGGGCCACAGGAGAAGGACTTCAAAAACCTGCATATATTAGGCTTCTTGCTGCATATTTTTAAAATTGCTCTTTGATCCAGAGCCATATCTGTATTCTCTACTTTGGAACAGGGCGTTCTCATCAAGTGTTTAAAAATAATTAGCATTGGATTACAAAAACATCGCCCATAGCCCCTCCTCCTTGTAATTCTACAAATTACCCCATCAGTGGCTATCTTCATGCCCCCTTCCTAGCCTGACCTCCTAGGGAAGTGATTTTTCCCTTCAAGTGCTTTCTATACAAAGGCCTTACTTTTTTATTTTGAATTTTTTTGTTTGTTTGTTTAAAACCATACTCTCACTTCCTATGCAATCCTACAATGAGTGGAATCAATGTTAACTCCGTGTCTTTGATCAAAGCATTCTCTCCTCCTGGAATGGCCTTCTCTCTCTTTTCCACCTACTCACTGCATATTCTCTCTTCTGCTCGTTTCACCATCTCTTTGAACCCCCTCCCTGCCTCCTAGCTTGTGCCTCCGCCTTCTTACAAACCCACTCCATGCAATTCTCTCACTCACTTTTGGCACTTAATCACTTCCTATTGGGCTTGGTATCTTTTATAATGGAGTCTTAATTATTATAATTTTAAATGCATCTTTAACTTGTTAACTTGACCAACTGGTAAGTCCTTTAATAAAACTGTCTATACTTCATTTTTAAAAATATATTTAAATATATTTTTTATTTCAGATAGGAATGGAGAGGGAGAGAGAGATAGAAACATCAACGATGAGAGAGAATCATTGACTGGCTGCCTCCTTCATGCCCCCCACAGGGGATCGAGCCCTTAACTGGGCATGTGCCCTGACCAGGAATTGAACCATGACCTCTTGGTTCATAGGTCGATGCTCACCATGAGCCATGCCGGTCGGGCTATATTTCATTTTTGAATCCTTCACAGCGCTTACCAATCTTTTTTGTTTGTTTGTTTCATTAGTAACATCGAACCTTTTCTATTTAGTCCCTTTTTGTCCATCCCTTTCTTGTGCCCCACAGTACAAGGTTCTTCCCATACGATTGCCCACGTTTCTCTGCTTGGAGCCCTTCTCCCCCTTCATCCTTCTCATCCCTCCAGAACCCTCTTCCAGAAGCTTCCTCCAACCCTCCAGGCTGAGCTCAGCACCCTTCCTCAATAGGACCTTCAGACCCTGTCCTGACTCTTATCATTGCACTTACCACATTATACTGAAATCACCTCTTCTGTGTCTGTATCTTCTGTTGGACTTCCCCATAAGCTCCAAGGATAAATGATGTGTCTCGTGCACCTCTGTGCTCACAGGACGTAACACAATGCCTGTCCACATAGGAGGCACTTGATAAATGTGTGTTGACCTAAACTTAATACATTTCTGCTGAATGATTGAATGACATCGAGGCGGCAAATCCATGAGCTGCCATTTTTCTCCCCTAGACACATATTTATCTCCTTCTTCCCCTGCCAAAACCCCAACGATTGCTTCACTATGTTGTATAATCTTTCTGTCAGGTCTCTGACACACAAAACACATGTAATCATTCCATTATGAGGCCTGGCACAACGTTTAAGCTGAGTGTGCAGATTTATTAGATCTTGTACCAGGAAACCAGCGAGGCAGAGAGTTTAGGGGGATTTCCAAAGGGGATGTAAAATGTTCATGAGCCCTTGTGTTTCAAGGCAATTCCATGCTCCTGTGGGGAGCTCAACTGTCCTTGCAGATGATGTTTCTCCATCTTCCTTTGAGATATGCAGCTCTGGACGGACATGTAGAAAACGGCAAGGGTCAAGGGCAGCGAGCAGCCTGCACATTCAACGCCCATCATGGCCCCTCTAACGGCTAGAATGCCCTGCACGATTGACTTACTGTTTCAGTGCAAAGCCAAGTTGCTCACAGTGTACACATCCAGTCCCTTGAAAATGCACTTTGCACACTGGCTAGCTTGCCATGCTGATAGAATAATGAGCTCCTCTTCTTGGAAAGGAAAGATATTGGGTGCAAATGACAAGAGTGCCCAGTGGGTATTCTCACACTGGACAAGGGGTTGCTGTCTCTGTTGCCCTAGGAAGATGTCCTTTCCGAATCCTCTCCAAACTTTAAAGCTCAAATGAAATTTCACCTCCTCTAAAATGCTTCATTACCATTTTGGCTTCTTGGACTCTCGCTTAAGTCTCTGGAGATGAATGGCTCTCCGTGTAGCACTTGATTGCATTGTCTTAAAAGGACAGTTTAGTGCAAAGAGCCCTGCACTAGAATTTATAAAGCTCAAATACTGGTTCCAGGTCTCTTTGTGATGTTGGCTAAGTCACTTCAAATCTGTGAGTTTTTCTCTGCTCCCTGCTCCTTCTCTTTTCTTCTCCTCCTTGTCCTGCACCTTCCTTATCTATAATATAGGACAAAATGTCCCAGCCATGCTGCCAGTTTTATGAGGAGGATCTAATGGCATGTATATAAAAACACTGTGAAGACTGCAGAGTGTGTAAGAGTGAAGGGTAGTGATTGGAAAGTAAGGCTAGTCCATGCTTTTATGTCCTTGACCTTGGCTACCTTCAAGAAGGAGGTGGGCCGAAACCGGTTTGGCTCAGTGGATGGAGCGTCGGCCTGTGGACTGAAGGGTCCCAGGTTCGATTCCAGTCAAGGGCATGTACCTTGGTTGCGGGCACATCCCCAGTGGGAGATGTGCAGGAGGCAGCTGATCGATGTTTCTGTCTCATCGATGTTTCTAACTCTCTATCCCTCTCCCTTCCTCTCTGTAAAAAATCAATAAAATATATTTTAAAAAAAAAGAAGAAGAAGAAGAAGAAGGTAGCAGAAGGAGGCAGGGGTTGGTTGCAAAAGACCAACAACAAAAAAAAATTGGGAAGAATAAGTGAGTAGTCACAGCCAAAGCATTCAGCATGAGGGCCTGAAACTAAAGGATGGCTCAACATTAGGGTAACTAATTCCTGGGGGGAAAAACATAGGAACTGCTGATTCTTTCATTTTCCCAATGTGCAGTTAACAAACATCCCTGGGTACTGAATGCTGTGGAAGGCCTGGAAGATGCAGTGGTGAAGAAGGTACAGCCCCTGTCCTTCCTAGAGTTTCTAAGCTCGTAGGGGAGACAGACTAGTGGACGGACAGGCATGTAAATGCAGAGTGGTATTGCAAACTGGGGAGCACTGGGTGTCACTGGAGGACACAGGAGAGCACCTAACTTCATCTTTGGAGTTCAAGGAAGGTCTTCCTGGGCAAGGTGACATCAGAATCAGGAGCTGAGCCCAAGGGTGATCCTTGGGGGCCTGATGAACCTAGACCAGTGATGGTGAACCTTTTGAACTCAGCGTGTCAGCATTTTGAAAAACCCTAACTTAACTCTGGTGCCGTGTCACATATAAAAATTTTTTGATATTTGCAACCAGAGTAAAACAAAGACATATTTTTGATATTTATTTTATATATTTAAATGCCATTTAACAAAGAAAAATCAACCAAAAAAATGAGTTCACGTGTGTCATAGGTTGCCATCACTGACCTAGAGTCTCCAGGAAGGATGCTGTCTGCTGGGAAGGGTTGTAGTTGAAGATGCCAAAAGTGTGGGTTGGTGCCAGCTTGGGTGGCCTGAAGAACTGTGTGGTGTGTGCACTTCCAGGACAGCATCTCTCAGGAATGTTTTGGTCAAGTGAAATGGATTGGGGAACATCAGGAGCGAATAGGGGCAGTATGGGACCTCAATGGGAGCTCAAAGTAAGAGCAATGCTTGTTAGAGTTGGGCAGAGGACTCCTTTGAAGAGCTTCAAACCACTTCCAGATGGAAGAGGAATGAGGTCTGAGCAGCAATTGGTAAGACAGTGGATATTGGAGAGGAACAGGGTTATTTCTGGGGGAGTTTTATACTCTAAACATGAGTAATTCTTTGAATTCTGACTGTTTCTTAATTGATTCTTTTTTTAAAAAACCTCAGCCGAGGATATTTTCCCATTGATTTTAGAGAGAGTGGAAGAGAGAGGGAAAGACGGAGAGAAACACTGATGTTAGAGAACACATTGATTGGTTACCTCCTGCATGGGCCCTGACCAGGGTCTGGGCCTGCAACCAAGGTACATGCCCTTGAGTGGAATTGAACCTGGAACCCTTAGGTCCACAAGCCAATGTACTATCCACTGAACAAAACTGTCTTGATTGATTCTTATTTTCCCAAATGGATTTAAACTTCTCTGATGGCAGGGAGTCTCTTTGCTTCCCAGACACACACCATCCTCCAAGGCGGAGCTTACTAAATACCGCATAACTCATAGACAAAGCCACTAGGTCTCAGGTAGCATTGTTACCTAAAATGTTTACTGATCTCCTTAAGGGGGAAAAGTCTCCCTTTTCAAAATAGTCTAGAACTCTATAGAGGATGTATAAAATATGCAGTACCTTTAAACAGCCAACTTCTACAATAAGGAGTAAAATTAAACAAATCTACAAATCCATCACAAAATAACTCTTCATTTAAGTGAGAACTTGTGCCTCATCACATGTTGTCTAAACCTGGGTCCATATACCATGAGCAGAAATTCAAACAAACTCATAAGAAAGTTAAATACATAATTTGTGGGATAAGTATTAACTATTTTAACAAAGGAAGAAGCATTTAACTAAAGTAAGGGATTACACTCACAAACTAAACAAACCCTAATTTTATGGGGTTTTTTTTTCCTACCAAAATAAAGCTTTAGCTATATAGATGTAGGAAACATATGCCATTTAAAAATATTGTGACCACTGGTTCTATTTTATTTATCAGTTTATTTTGTTCATATGTGGAATCTAATGAACAAAATAAGCTGATGAGTAAAACAGAACCAGTGGCATAGAAACATGGAACAGACTGATGAATCTCAGAGGGAAGGGGGGTGGGCAGAGATTAACAAAAGAACTTATATGCATATATGCATTGCCCATGGACACAGACAATACTGCGGTGAAGGAATGGGGCAGGTCGGAACCAGGTAGAGGTGGGTAATGGGGGAAAAGGGGGGACAACTGTAATACTCTCAACAATAGAGATAAAAAAGAAAATATCATGATCATATATTTTTAAATTATTTTCTTATTTTTAATATGCTATATTTTAAAGTCTCCATTTATAATAAGAACATTGAGATGAGACTTCTATTCCATTTCTTCTAGATATTATAAACTTAAAAAAAATTGAAGCCACTCTCCAGGTAACTCTGCTTTATATTTAGCAGAAACAAAATTATTTTGGAAAATTAAATTGAGGGCCACAGTATGGAAAATGTTACCAATTCAAATCCTTATGTTTGTGTTCAAAAAAGAAAATCAAAGACTTTGAATTCTGTGTGAGTCTCAGAGTATAGCTAAGTGCCTCCAAGATCACATCTGGGCACTTAAATTTTAAGAGCACAAAAAGAAGTTATGTGGAAATTTTTCTAAATGCAATAATAGATCCTTGGTTTCCAAGGAGTGATCTCTGTTCAGCGCAGGTAGACACTTACTGGGAACTGGGAATGATGGGGTATAAACATCACGCTCTTGACCCCCTCCTGGGAGCTCACTCATGTCTACACTGCACCACTGGGGCCAAGAGAACAAGCCACGTGGGAGAGATGGGACTCTGGTCCCCAATGGTCAAGGTCAGGCAGTGCCCCTCTATTCTGACATGGGCTGTTCCTTGACCATGTGCCTTGTTTGCTCTCCTGTATTACTGACCTCAATCTCTGTTAACTGCCCTCTGCTCACCAGAGCTAATTTTAGTGAAGCTGGCCTGCATGCACTCCTCTCACTGCTCTGTGAGCTCTCATAGGCTCTGATAAACTTAGCAGCAGCTCCCTCTGCTGGAGGGTCCCAGCGCTTCCTGACAGTGCAGTGCCCCCTCTTAGGTGGGAATCTGGAGTACTGTTTTGTCAAGAAAAAGCTGAATTATAGACCTTCCCAGTTTCCTGTCTTTTCTACATAATAACATGGATACTACCCCACAGCAGCCTGAAACTGAGTAGCCTCCAAGATCACTTAGCTACAGAGAGCTTTGCTCCATGAAAATTCCCAGGACATCAGGCTTTGCCAGGACCCTTGAGATTTTATTAAGCCCCTAATTTTATAGTATAGAAGACTGAGACCAAAAGAGATACATTTTCTAAAGTTAGGATGCTAGAGACTGGCTGAGCAGCCACCGGAATCCTTGTCTGGGTGGTTCCCTGCCCAGGGTTCTCTCTGCTCTACAAGGCTGCACCGTCAAGCCAACATCATCAAACCAACTTTGAATGTTCTGAATGAGCAAGGTACTGGTTAGAATGTGACTTTTTTCATGGATCTGAGTACTGTTTTGTGGTCTCTCCTCTAGGTAATTTTCTTGGATGGATGTTCTGTCTTTGAACAGATGGAGAGATGGGTGGCTGATGTCCAGGTTGGGGAAGAGGCACCTCGAGGTATTGCTTCTGTAAAACCACAGTAGGCAGGAAGCTCAAGCTTATTTTTAACCTCCTCCCCTTTTCAAATAACTATATTTGCATTCCTAATACGTGAAATGGTTAATTCTGCAGAAGGAGAGTCAGAGACGGTACCTAATCCCAGCTTGATGCAATTACTTTAACATGAATTTAAAATAAAATTAAAGTTAACAGTTTAAACTGATGTTTGAGGGGTTTTAAAAGATTTAGTTTCCTTTGGAACCACTGTGTTATTTGATCTAGTACAATCTTTTTGAGCTCCATGCATAACATCTTTACCCAAGTACCATTACTACTAGATTGTGCCCACAGGTTGAGTTACAAATGTCTAAAAATCTTAAAATTATTAAGCTCAGATTAGGCTGTTCAAAGACTACAGTGTTATTTTAGTCTCCTGCCATATCCTCCATTTACTATAAACTTGTTATATTGGCATTCAAATAAAATGTCATAAAGCAAGTATGTAAGGAGGTGTTTGGGGTTTGTTTCAGGCTTCTGCGAGCCAAGTTTGCATGGCAACCAAGATGTATAACAGAAACATTCAAATGGTCTTCATAAAAAGAAATGCTGAGCAGAGCTCAAGGGCAGGACAACGGCTAAGTTGGGACAGACTATCAAAGCTGGTCAGAGCAACGACGGAAAGTCTAGATAGGGGCAGCATGCCATCCAACATTGTTTCAATGGCACTCCAAGTTTCCTCCCACTGTAGTCACCAAATGTTAATGAATCAGAGGCCAAACCCCTAGCGATGCAGCTGCATGGAATTTACAGATGTTACCATTGGAAGGACCTTTGACGTCACTTTAACCAAACTCCTTGTTTTATAGGTAAAAGTGGAGACCCAGAGCTATGATTTGTTCACGGACTCAGAGGTCAGCTTATGTACTTGTAGCAGAAGAGCATGAGTATGTTCTCAGCCATGTTCTCTGCTTTCGTGAATTCTCTTTTGCTCCCCCAATTCAACATAAATGCCAACTGTTCTGAGTTAGAATGAAAGACAGCAAGTGTGATGCAAGAGGCTTACACTGGGACATTGCCTATGCAGTTCTCACAGGGAAGGTCTTTCTGGGCTTCTCTGATCAAACCACCCAGCAGACTCCCAAGAAGACCTCCCTGAGGAAAGCGAGGGTGCTTTGCTTGCACTATGGGGAAGGGATTCGTCAGAGCCGAATTAACCCACCTGCCACCACGAGGAAGGGAGAAGCTCTCCTTTGAAGTCCCTTGTGTACTGAAACCCAGGTGAAGGGGACAAGAGCAGGTACCTGGAACGAGGCCGCCCCAGAGCAGGGTGAGGTGAGATTCATGAATTGGGAACTTATAAAAAAGCTTTAGCACAGAAAAGTTTTAGGGGGAGTAAAACTACTGTTTGATACTATGGTAATGGATACATGTCATACATTTGTCCAAACCCACAGAAGATACAATGCCAAGAGTGACCCCTCATGTGAACTATGGACTCTGGGTGAGGATGTGTCAATGTAGGTCCGTCAGCTGCATCAAAGGTACCACTCGGACTCTGTCCAGAATCCAGGAGGTAGAAAGCTCAGAGAATATCCTTGTCATCTTGCCAACACACATACCCAATGCTATTTGTAAATTCCCTTAATAAACTCTTAATGCAACAACAACAACAACAACAAAGCTTCAATTGATCAGTAACCACGAAAGACGATGCAGCCGATGAGGAGAGCGCCAGAACTGTCCATCTGTTTCTAGGCAGCTCCATGGTTTCTCCTCATAGCAGTTCTAAGGAATGAACTCACAGAGGTGTGTCTGACCCTTGCAAAGAAGGTCCACGGTTATAAACTATGCCAGTGAACTATGCAAGATTGTATAACTTAAGGAAAGTGCTAAGGAGACCAATTAGACCATGGATCCAATCAACTATGTTAGTAATATATGTATATATTATATTATATTTCACCTCTGATGGACTCATATGCCTCTCACTTGATTTTGAGTTTGGGAACCTGAATTCTACCACTTACATTTTAAAATATAGAATTCTAGTACATTTCTTTGGCAGGTGTCATAGTGAGGAGGAAAAGGCTTCACAGTCATTTCTCTAGTCTAGATAAAGATTTCAAAGCTCAGGGGAGATTAAAAAAAAGTTGGAGTGGATTAGGAGTGGGAATTGTATATTTCTGAAAACAGACACTTTGTGGGTGGTGGTGGAAGGTGGCTCTGATAATGGAGAGGACCTCTATCCATGCCCACTCCTTTTCTTGGGTAGATTTTTGGGGAAGGAACAAGATTTAGGGTGGGAGTTGTTGGGAGATCTAGGTAGATGAATCTGAGCTAAACTCCTACATCTGCCCAGACTTGTGCAGTAGTAATATCAGCATATTTTGTATCCTATCACTGGGCTCAGCATGAATTTGGCAGAAAGAACCAGCACACTGGCACAACCCGGTCTACATGGATCCATGACTGTGTCTTGGGGATGCCAACATGACAGGCAGACAAACCTGGACAGACAACATCCCATCTTCCTCATATTTTGACATGTGTAAGCACCCCCGCCCCATTCTGCATAGACCAGGGGAAAGGTACACAGGCAGTGAGTTGATTGAATTATGCTCCTATCACCCAGCAAAATGGGGCTTCATGTGAGAAAGTATTTAGTTACTGGAAAAATTAAACTGGGCATAGTTTTCGCACACCTGGTTTGCAAACTCCTTTTGTCATCTATGCAGACTCATCTGGGATTTCTAAAAATCCTCAAGCAGTGCTTATATCTCTACCACAGACGATCCTAACCCTACACTAGAACAAGAACCCAGTCATCTAGAGTTGTAGCCACGCTTCTTTCAGAAGGTTGGTGCATAGAGCTAGAGACAGGTCAGACTCTCAGAAGCCTGGACCAGTTTCAGAGAGAGCAGTGGGCCACCGATGAGAACAATTCTGAAAGCATCTACACATTTTCCTAGGCTGATACAATATTGTTAACTGCAGAAAAGGGACGGGATGCAGCTTTGTTAAAAATTATTCTCGGACACTGAATCGCTAACAGTGGAAGCCTTCCCTGGAGAGGGAAGGATGGTTTTGGAGGGACAGTCAGCAGGACCCAGCAACCGGCCTGCCCCTCATCAGCTCCCCATCGCCCTAGTTTCTAAACGGGTGTTCAGTGACATCCACCTCCCTCTTTACTCTTAGCTTGTTAAGAGCCCTGAGTAACTATATCTAATCACAAAGCTGCAAACCCAGCACTCTGAAAGAAAATGGAGTGGAAGCACTCTTAACTGACCAGTTTAGGGAACACCCTGCATTTCCTGTTTTTATTTGTATTCACCAACCTTTGACTATGGAAGATTTGAAACATGTTCAAACATAAACAGAAAAATATAACGAACCCCCAAGTCTCCCAGGAGTAGGATTGCTGAGTCAAAGGGTTTATACTTATATTAGTACATATATAATTATGCTAGGTGTTACCAATTCCTCCTCTCTACAGGGGGAAGGGCGCAGTAGAGGGTGAGGAGGTGGAAAGATGCATAATTTGCATTCCTACCACCAGATGAGAGTCCAGTTCCCCACAGCCTCAACAACATCATATGTTGTCAACACATATGGTATATCCCTGCAATTTGAAACTGTATTTTCTTATGAGTGAGGTTGAATAATTTTCATTATAAGCCATTTGCATTTTTTTCTGTGAACTATGTGTTCATATTTCTAGACCATTTTTTCTATAGGGTTGTTAATATTTTAATTCTCTTTTTTAGGTATCCTTTATGTACTTGGTTAATTAATATAAAACTGCCATTTTTGAACATCAACAAATGAAGGGTTTTGCATGGTTGAACTCAACATTAGGTATATCATTCTTATGTATTATCAGTTGCCAATATTTGTTCCTTGGTTTTTAATTATTTCTGTCATGCAATTAAAAAAAATTTAAGTAATGCAATTAACTTTTTTCTTTATTGCTTATTGCTGATGGAGTTTTAGTCCTAGCTAGCAAAGTTTTCCCCAGGGATACAGTATGAGAAATTTATCCATCTCTCCTTCTAGTATTTGTTGTGGTTTCATTAAATATTTTTCATTTTAAATGCCTGTTTATTTAAGACACTATCCTGATCATTTATCCTAGCATACAGGGTGAGGATTACATCCAGTTTTATTTCTCCCTGTGGCTCTCCAGTTATCTCACCCCCTTTTCTCCCTCTGGTCCTTAGGGTACAGAAAATCCATCTGAACTATACCTTTCAGGGGAAAAATATTTCTCAGCCTAGATGGGAAGGGACTTGAGAGAATTTTCTCACATTGTATCAACACAAAGAGAAGAAGGATTGGAGGGAGCTGCTCATCTCAGCATGACAAGGGCTGGGGAAAGTGCATCCACTGTAGAAAGAGAAGATGATAACGTTGATGGTAACAGATGAGCGATGAAAGGGCTATCACATGCAAAACACAGACAAATGATCCAGTCAAGATGATCTCAGAGATGAGATGTTCAAACAACAGTGCAAGATGAAGTTTGTGGAGTTAACAAACCAAGGACCAAAGCACCACTCAACATTAATTAATTATATTTTCTATATCACAGAAACTATAATTAATTAGAAACAGATTGCAGCAGTTAAATGGAATCACTGGTACAAAGAAGGGTTTAAAATTATCTTAATGAATATGAAGTGGGGAAAGATTAAGATATTAAAGCAATTAGAAAAGGGGTAATACAATGTAACCTAAAGGTGACTGGAGTCTCTCAAGTGAAGAATTCAGGCCCGGCTGGTATGGCTGAGTGCCTGAGCATGGACCCATTAACCAGGAGGTCACAGTTCAGGGCCCAGGCCCAGGTTTGGGGCTCAGTCCCCAGTGTGGGGCATGCAGGAGGCAGCCGATCAATGATTCTCTCTCATCACTGATGTTTCTATCTCTCTCTCCCTCTCCCTTCCTCTCTCTGAAATAAAATAAAAAAAATTTTTTTTCAGTAAACGAAACAATGTATACTGAAGTCCTAATAAAGAAAAAATTCAAGGGGGTAAGGAAATATTGAGTCTGTTCATTGAAAAACTACACTACTTGCAAAGAAAAACAGATACTACAGATCAATTGAATCTATGCCATAGTAGTCTTAGGTAATGGATTTCAAGGAAACATTAAACACTGAAGTTATAAAATGACAAAATTAAGACAAAATATGTATATATGTATGTTATATTAATTATATGAATACATCTATACAGGACAAACTAATTTATTAAAAGTTTTATAGATTGGGTCACAGAAACTAAATTGAAAACATATTGAATATAAGAGAAGACTCTAAAAAAATAACAGAAATATTAAAAGTTAAAAGTGGAAATCTTAAAAGGAAAAATATTAAAAGGAAACCCTACAGCCAAGTTATAGAGGACTTCTTCCATGTTGTTTTTTTAATCCTAAACCCTTTATTGTGTCTGGTGACAAAAATGTTCTTTATTTATTTCATTATTCTCCCTGGTTTTGTCTATACAACCAAGAGGGGAAGGGACCTGAGAGAGTTTCCTCACATTGTATCAACACAAAGAGAAGAAGGGTTGTACAGTTTCATTATTTTCAAATTTAGATTTACTCCTGTGTATATTGTGAAACATGGATCCAGATTTTAAAAATCTTTTTACAAATGATTCTCCAGTTTTCCAAGCATCATGAGATTAAAATGTTCATCTGTGCCCCAGTGACCCAGGAACCACTGTCATTATTTTCTAGATTAATATATGTAGTTCCATCTATTTCTGACTCTCTGTTCCAACATGGGTCCCATTGGGTTAAGATCAAGGTTTTGGTGGGGCTGTATTTCCTTGTGGAGGTTCTTGGAGAGAATGTATTTCCTTCCCTTTTCCAGATTCTAGAGGCCACTTATACTCCTTGGCTTGTAGCCCCTCCTCTATCTCCAAAGCCATCACTCCCACCTTTGGTTCTGCCACAGCTCCTTTTTCTGGCTGATGCCTTCACCTCCCTGGTATGAGGACCCTTGTGATGACATGGGGCCCACCCAGATCATTCAGCATAATCTTCTCCCTTAACAGTCCTTAATTTAGTTACATCTGCAAAGTCCCTTGTGTCCCATAAGAAGACATATTCACAGGTTGTGGGAATTAGAATGTGGACATCTTTGGGGGGCATTATTCTGTTTCCCACATTTTCATTTTCTCCTATCCCTTCCTAGTTGTGGGAATATCTTAGGCAAAGTGTGTTTGTTTGTTTTTATTAATTTCAGAGAGGAAGGGAGAGGGAAGGATAGAAACATTAATGATAAGAGAGAATTATTGATCGGTTGCCTCCTGCACTCCCCCTACTGGGGATTGAGCCTGTAACCCAGGCATGTTCCCTTGACTGGAATCAAACCTGGGACCCTTCAGTCTTCAGGCCAACGCTCTATCCACTGAGCAAAACTGGCTAGGGCAAGGTAAAGTGTATTTGGATGGCTCCTGGAAGCAATGCTTGGAAGAGAGCTCAGACTTGAGTCTGATGAGCTGGCTTTGAGCCCTGACTCTGCCTCACTAGCTGGGTGACCGTGTAGAAATAAATGTTTTAAGCACCATCTTCTTCACCTATAAAATTTTTAGATAATAACAGTGTTTACTTCTTAATATTGCTGAAGGAAATAAATGAGTTGAAAATGTCACCTATTTAGGTCAGTGCCTGGTACACAGCAAGCACTCAATATCTGTTAGCTGTGGTCTACCCACACTTCAATTCAAAAACCAAAATACTTTTTTTTAAATTGATTTTTACTTTCTAAATACTTTAAAAAATATATATATATTATTGATTTTTTACAGAGAGGAAGGGAGAGGGATAGAGAGTTAGAAACATCGATGAGACAGAAACATTGATCAGCTGCCTCCTGCATATTGGCTACTGGGGATGTGCCCGCAACCCAGGTACATGCCCTTAACTGGAATCAAACCTGGGACCCTTCAGTCCGCAGGCCAATGCTCTATCCACTGAGCCAAACCAGTCAGGGCCCAAAATACTTTTTAATGGTGCTGCATTAATATCCTATTTAACTTGTTTGAGCATTCTTGGGTTTCGAATAAGTAAGCCAATCTTTTGGTAACCCTAACTGGCCCTTTATTTACCAAGAAAAAAAAAGGATACACCATCCACGAAGCCATTTATCAACACAGACACAGAAGCACCTCCAGGGTCCACCCCCACGAGTGTCACAAGTGATTCCAACAGAGACAGTGGCGAGCTCTGCTGTTGTTTTTTCTCTCATATATTTGTATTGATTTCAGAGAGGAAGGGAAAGGAAGAGAGAGATAGAAACATCAATGATGAGAGAGAATCATTGATCAGCTCCCTCCTGCATGCCCCCCACTGGGGATCGAGCCCACCACCAGGACATGTGCCCTTGACCAGAATCAAGCCTGGGACCCTTCAGTCCATAGGCCAATGCTCTATCCACTGAGCCAAAGCAGCTAGGCAAGCTCTGCTGTCTTGAGTGAGCATAGGAGTAACTAAGCTGCAGGGCACTGCCTGACTGGCATTGCTGCACCTGGCATTCCAAGTATTAGTCATGCAGAATTTTAATTATACAAGAATCATTGAACTATCCAATCACATTCTAGTCTGTCCTAGCCCCTGTCCACCTCTCAATAACTATTCTCCTGGGGCAGCCTGCTATCAAAGAGAGATTCTTTGCCTGATCTGGCCCCAGATTTTGTTACTTTATTTTGCAAGCTGAGCTTGGCAAGTCTGTCTGCCAATGTACCGACTCTTCCATCTGCAATTATAATTGAATCCACACAGTGAGATTCAATCATTCAGTCTCATATATTAGTTATTGTAGTTTTCCGCTACTTTAAGCATATTTAGTTTACAAGCTACTGTATTTCTAGTGACTCTTTTTGGCAAAAAATTTTATTGGTATCTACAACCCTGTCTTCCTTCCAGTTTGATCTAGTTGATGGGTATGCACGTTTACAAACACATGCACAAGAAACAAGTTAGAATGGTCTTGTCTTCATAGCACTTAAACTCCTCAGGGTTCAATTTTTCTAGTCAATAAGAGACTTGGAAGGGATTACCCATCATCTAATCCCTTCTTGACTTACATGCGAGACAAATTTATTCATTACCCAACTCTCAGTGACTTCAGAATTAAAGGTCTTTGAACTTTGTTAATACAGAAGAATATGAGGTAGAAGATGCTCTGCTATTCTATGTGCCATCATAGTTCTTTTAAGTTCTTTTTAGACATGTTTCTGTTTCAATCAACATTTGCCTAGGATATTTTATTTGGTTAGAATGTTGTAATGGAGTAAAACTCGAGTAGGCAAATAGTTATCAAGGGTCTTTGGCCCCATGGTCCTCTAGTGTGCCTAAGGTTTCCCAACAAAACATGCTGACAATTTTCCTCAGGGAGCTGGGTCAGCATGGAGCACAGATGCTGGCTTGGTACAATGGACCCAGTTAGTCAGCAGATCCTATCACTTTGGCAGCAGAGCTCCTACCTGGCCTGCCTCACTCACCATCCTGAGCCACAGCCCTCACTGTTTATTTCATCTCCCTTTTCCTTTCCCATAAACCCTTCGATTCAGTGGTTTGGGCCATTTCCTGGGTGTACCCCTATTTCTACAGTCCTCTCCTATTCTAACTGGTGTCCCCTTGTCCAATAAGGACTTCCTTCCCTTGGATCAGGAACTGCCAGCTCAGAGACAATGCTCTCTGCTCTTTGCTTCTCACTGGATTGTCTTGCATGCATCCAATCAGCAGGTTTGACAGGGCCATTTATTATGATGTCACCAGAAACCCAACAAAGCTCAGATATCCTGTGCAGGCTGCAACTCCATGAGAATGCATGGACCTTGGGAGGGCTCTGAAGGGCAGTAGGAGACTTAAAGTTACCTCAGAACCCCCCGAAGCTCAAAACAGGCTTTGGATAAATTCTATATGGGAAATGTTTTATTTTTATCTTGTTTTGCTCTATGTTCTGCATTCTGACTCGAAGGCAGCAAGATGTCATACATCCCCTTAGTAGTACTTCAAAATCAACTTAACCTTTTAATGTGACCCAATAGAGCAAACAATTAAGGCATTTGTGTTAAAGTGTGAATGCTAACAATGCTAGAAAAATACCAAAATGAAAGAATATTATATTCATATATGACTTTTCTGGAAATGAAAAGTATAAATGCTATTATCGATACTACTTATGTAAAAATCCTATCCTATATAATAAAACCCTAATATGCAAATCGACCAAATGGCAGAATGGCCCGTTGCTATGACATGTACTGACCACCAGGGGGCAGATGCTCAATGCAGGAGCTGCCCCCTGGTGGTCAGTGCTCTCCCACAAGGGGAGCACCTCTCAGCCAGAAGCCTGGCTCATGGCTCAAGCTGGTGAGTGCAGCAGCGGTTGTGGGAGTCTGTCTCTCCCGCCTCCACTTCAGGCTGGAAGTAAGGAGCAAAGGGTTCCAGACTGCAAAAGCCCCAGACTGTGAGAGGGATATCTGACTGCTGACTTGGGGCCCATCCCCCAGGGTATCGGGCCTTAACCGGCAGACATCCCCCGAGGAGTCCCTGACTGCAAGAGGGTGCAGGCAGGGCTGAGGGACTCCCCGCCCCCCAGTGCATGAATCCGTGCACCAGGCCTCTAGTACAGGTATAAGAGCCATGTCATATACAAATGCAGAACACTGGAAGGTGATAACCAACATTCAAAAGTAACAGCAAATATAATTAGGAGAAGATTTAGGTAAGAAAAAGAAAGTTGACAATTGTATTCAAAACTCTCAGTCAACTCTCTGTTGCTTATATGAGATTCCACTTAAAATCCTGAGACCTAAAAGACTCCAAGTGAATGCGTGGCCTAAAGTCAGAGCTCAGTTAGGGCTATGCCTATGGAGATGAGGTCCATCTAGTCCGTGAGGAATCAGATATAGTTGCAGGTGGAGATCCAGCTATTGACGCAGACAGAGAAGTTGGTGGTTTTCTCTGGGAATGAATAAAATCCATAGTCAAATACTAACAGAGAGGCCATCATGGAGAATGCTATGGTAAGAACACGTGTATTCGATGCTTGTCCTTTATGCCTTAGGAAATGCAGCTAAGGAGGGCACTTCGGAACAAAGCCTCCTGAAGTCTGTGGCAGGCAGGGTACCACATGTTTGCTACCAACGACTGTCCTCATCCATGTCCTTATGGGTAACCTGCTAGTAATTTTCCAGAGGTTCCGATTCCAGGATGTGCTGTGATGGGAAGGGATACTTGGTGGTCTGGGTAGATGTACCAAGCAGCACACTCCGGCCTGCAAGAGCAGCTCTAACCCTAAGCTCTGTCCACCAGCACTCCCACAAATCGTCACTAAACAGTCCTTGAAAGATTTCACAGAAAACATCGCAGAGCCTAGCACCGACTTCAGTAACACTGACCGCATTGTCCAAAAACCCAGAACTGTTTTTCTGCCCAGTAATAAATCACCCCCAAAATTTATAAAACTTCACTGTTCATTTTCGTTTGACAAAACAATTAGCATTCTTTCAGAAGCTGAGATCAACACGTGAAAATGTTGTCTGGCTCTGTAAACCGAGATGACAGATTGAATACACTGTGCATACCTTACAAAACCCTAAAAGAGGAAAAAAAAAAAAAAAAAAGAGGAGAGGGCACACATCCCACGGAATCGCTCAGCGTTTACGTGGAGTAGCCTGCCAGCCTCTATTGTAGTCGAAGGCGGGGATTCCTTTTCAAAGGAATTAAAGGATGCTTTGCTGACATGGCTATCTTCTTCAATATATTTAATTGGAGACGCGTTCTTATAGGTCTAGACTGGTACTATGTCTTCATTGTCTACTAAAGCCAGTCTTGCTTTAGTGCATCGAGGGTGTTGATGAGAAGTCTTTGAATCCACAAAAGTGTCTTAAAACGAGAATGGGGGAAATGAAACCATTCGCGCCAGTCATCAAAAATGCTTTGTATCCAACGGCCAAGCCCTCCCTTCGCAGTAAGCACTTGCACCACAGAGGCTCTGCCTGTTGTCTCTTTCCCGGCATTCTTCCCCGAGGTCTGCGCAGGCTCTGCAATGTGTTATCTGCACGCCTGTGCGGGTCCCTGGAAGAGCTCTCCTGAGGAATGTGGGGTTTGGATACAAAGTGGGCAAGTTCCGCGTGTCCCTCAGCTCAGTGAGACCCAAAGTGATGATGTGTCATTTTCACACGCGCTGATCTCACAGCATCTGTGGCAGCTGAAGAAACCTTGGTACCTGTGCAACTGTAATATCCCAGCCATTTCATAATGAAATTCACATGGAATCTCCCAACCCGGCCAGCTTTGTGTCAGCTTTCTTAACATGTTCCAGTTGCATGAAATACTAATTAAAGGCACTCATTGTTAACTGATATAAATAGTCCCCACTTAGCCCATTATAGGTATGGGCTGTAAAACAAACAATTACGTGACAGATGATACATGCGAACATAGAGAAATTCGGTAATGACATTTCTGTAACACTGTAACCTCTTCAACCGCCATATGTTGCACATTAGGAGCCAGAAGGGGTGCTGATTGCGAAGGTGACGCACCCTCCAGCTTGTGACTTCTCTTCTAAGAATAGAAAGCACCTCTGGAGGATTTACGTTACAAATGGAGTTGAGGCAATGAAATCGTTCATGGGAGTTGGATTTCAACGGTTCCATGTGTTTGGGATTCTGCACCCCTGTGCTGGGCAACGGCATTGGGCTACCTACAAAACTCTCTGATCTGAGGAGAGCGCAATCAAGGGACACAAGTGTGTACAACAGAGCATGTCTCTCTCCCAAAGTCGGTCACCTGTCCCTGTGCACCCAGGTATAAGAGATTTTGACACAGTGGGAAATGAAGTTTGAAATGTATTATTTTTCTTCAACCAATAAGTCAACTACATGTCAAAATAATCAGTTAGTACAATGCAATACCCCTGGCAGTAAAATAAACACATCAATGTACTAAATTATGAAATGGAGAACCATTTTCTTCTCCCTTGTCTCGATCTTCGGAAACACTGGCTAAAGAAATATTGTGTGGCGGCTGAGGCTATCATACAAGAGACATTGAAATACACATTGTAGTTGAAAAGCAACTTTGAGTAAGAGATTGCAAACATTCTATTAAACTACAGAGTTTTCATGGCTACATACATGGCAGATATCTACATTATCCAACCTCAAGTAATTCTGAAAGTGGCATGTTTTCCCAGAATTGCCTAATTCATTACCATGCATTTCTACTCCTGGCCTCTGTTTGCCAGGTCCTACGTGAAAGATGTTATAGGGTTTATCTTATTCACTTAAAAGTCTATAATGTGAGTATTGTTATTATTATTCATTTAACAAACACAGTCATTTAGGTATAGAGAGAATGAGAAACTTGCTCAAATTTTTGATCAGTTGCTATGAGTTGGCTTGGTGATAAGTGTGGGGATACAAAGGTAACAAGATAGGAATGGCCCCTATTCTCACAGGATTTCTGGTCTGGTGAGGGAAGCAGACCTGAAAGCATAAGTAACAATCAAATGAAACTGTGCTAAGTGCCATGGATGGAAACATCTGAGAACATAAAAAAGGGAGAGTATCCCAGTTTACATTAGGATTTTTCTGAAGAAGCAATATTTTGGGCGACCTGAGTATGAATAGGATCCAAGCAGGCAAAGTGGCAGCAAGAGTTTTCTCACAGAGAAATGAAGTTCAGTGTCTTGAGATTGGAAGGAGATGGGCATTTGCAAAAAACGGAGGATTCCAGAGGGCTCAGAAAGGAATAAACGGGAGGAAGCAGGAAAGCATGGGGAGTGGGGTGGAAGGCAGGGGCCAGGCCACTGTGGGTTCTGCAGACTGTACCAAGTTCTGTGGACTTTATCTTAAGAGCAACTGGGAACCACTGAAGCAGGAGTCTTACAGATCAAATTCGCACTAAAAAACCATCCCCTAATCATCATGAGGAAACAGGAAAATCTAGAACGTGGAAGATTACACAAAGTGGCCTATTTTTCTCTAGAAATTCAATATCACAAAAAGGTGTGTGTGGAGGTGGGGGTGGAGGGGTAGGTCTGGACCACGGTAATGGACACCCCACCCCCACCCCCAATCTGAAAAGGTGTGGGTTTTGTTTTTCTTTAGCTATGTTATGGAATCCCAAATTAAACAGAAGTTTAAACTCAGCAATAATTGGGGTATTTCCAGCAGGAATAACAAAGAAAATACTCGCAAAATTTAAGACACTGTGAAGATGATGAAGAAGTGAAGAATTAAGACTAAGAAAAGAAGGAGGCAGAGGGGGAGAGGAAGGGAAACCAAGACGCAGAGAGGTCAATTAATTTCTCCAAGGCCACACTGAGTCAGAATTCACATTTGGCTGCCAGTCTCCGAAGCTCGCACTTATGCCCCATATACTACAGTGTGAACTGTTATACTGAGATTCATCTCCCTACAGACACTGATCGACATTTTAACAGATGCTCTATTTCTTAACCACAAGAAGGTAATTTTTAAAATCTTTATATTATGGACATTTTCAAACATAAACAAAAGTACAAAGAATCTGTGTAATGGATTCTCTGTGATCAACATCCAACTTGGACAATTAACATTCAAAGGAAATAAGTGAATCCAATGAAGCAACTTCAATATAAAAGAGAAAGTACTGAGGAGAACAGAATTTTTTCACACAAGAATAATGTCTTCTGCCAAGGACTGTCACCCCTAAGTCCCATATTGAAGTGTCACAATACACTCTGTAGGTAAATCACAAAAGCAGCGAATTGACGTGGGGACATTATTTTCTTCTACTTGGGTAGAGGAGAGAGTGCAGAGTATGGCAGTATCCTCTAAAGATAAGATGCCTTTGCCTTTACCTCTTTGAAGCATGATTGAAATTTAAAAGTTGAATGCCGTAGCTGAATTTCCAAAAAAATGAAAGCAAATCTGCCTTGGTATATGAACGTCTTCATTATTTCAAAGAAAGTCTCTTGGGCTCATTGAGGACAAGTTTTTGACTTTTGAGATGTTACCTTAAAGCTGGTTATGACATAAAACTGGAAAAGTGCTATGTAATCTTGGGTATGTGCCCTGACTAGGGGTCAAACCCTCAACCTTTTGGTGTATGGGATAAACTTCAACCAACTAAACCACACCAGCCAGGGCAAGATTTTTTAAAAATAAAAATCGATATTTGATAAATCCCTTTCAACATCTCAAGAAATGATCACATGTTTTTTTTCCTTCTTTTACCTAATAAATTATATTATATCAATTAATTTCTTTTTTTAAAAGACTTACTATAAAGTTTTAGTAACTAAAAACTGTGGCATAGTTGCAAAGATAGACAAATATATCATTGTTATACAATAGAGTCCAGAAATTAACTCACAGATAAATGTCATCTGACTTAAGACAAAGACAATTAATTTCTTATGCGGAAACATATTTTCCTCCTGAAATAAATTCAACTTGGTGGTGGTATGTAGACCTTTTAACATGTAGCTGAATTTAATTACCTGATATTATATTTGGTATTTGTGAGTCTATATTCACAAGTAAAATTGCTCTCTAGGCTTCTTTTGGCCTATTTTGTACTTTAGTATCAAGTTTTTTTGTTTGTTTGTTTTTAAAAATGTGTTAGGAACTTTATTTTTATCCTTTGGAACAGTGTAGGCGGTATGTAAGAAAAAAAAATCTCTATTCTTGAAGACTTGATATAATTTACTAGAAAAACTCTGGGCCTCTGGCCATTTTCTTTGGGGTGGTATAGTTTGTTGACAACTTTTTATATTGATTGCAATGCTACTGCTTATTTAGTTTCATTTAGTTTTTGTTTTTACTTCGTCTGGAGTTAGTTTTGACAACTTCATTTACAAATATTTTCAAGATTTCTTTGCAAGGAGATACATGTTAAAACAACAACAACAACACAAATCTATGTGTCAGGTTCGGGAAGGGGAGGAACGTTAAGTTATCAGTGGTTTCTGAGCTTGGGAATGAAGCAAGGTTGTCATGAAAAATCTTAACTTTTATCAGAAAAAAAAAGTTTGATAAAGTGACTTGAAAGTGTCTCATGCTAAAGTCTGAGTGCATTTTCTCTGTCTAGCTTAGGAGGTGCGGGGAAGCAGCAGACCTAACCTCCGCTCTCAAAAGGCTCCCCTCCTGGTTACAATTGCTTACATAATGAAGAACAACGCACACAAGCCACCAATCACTGAGCAGGGGGACTGTGGTAGTGAGAGGGCCCCCACAAGGATGAATTCTCCACTGTCTCTTTCCACTACGGCGGCGTAGCAGCCACAGTGGAACACTCAGTCCTTCAGCTCATTCTGGTCCATTCAACTCTGTTCCAGGAAAAGCCAGCACATTCCCATCGCTCCTCACACCGGCCCCTCCCTCCCCCTCCGCCCCACCCCACCTCCAGCCTGCCATCAACATCAGAAATGTATGTGTTTCAAATTCCTAGTCTAGATCCCCAAAGAGAATTCTGTTTCTGCTCATGAAAAATAGCACCAAAGCTTCTGCCAGGTTTAGATTATTGTAGGGCCTGGAGCTTGGGTGCAGACCCACTTGGGTCAATGTCAATATCGGACACTCAGCAGCCAAGAACCTGGGCTTCCTGGGAGAGTGGCATCTCTGGGCCAAGATCTTTTTATTGTTTTTCATCTTCATTCACTCTCTTTCCATCCCTTCTTCAAAGAATGTCTGATCCTTGAGTGCAGGTAACATCTGAGAGAGGGAGAAGAGGAAGAGATGATAGAGACAGCGATGATAGAGGTAGAGAAGAAGGGAAATTATGTGTATGAAATGAATGTTGTTGCCTCTAGATGAAAAGAAAGTGTTTTGCAGATTGTTATAGCTTTTGAATTTAAAAATAGAGCCGAGAAGAATACTTTCGCAGCCCAAGGGAAAAGTTCCAGAGCAGACCTGCTGGAAACAGCGGCTGTGAAGGAAGTTCAAGGGCCATCTGCATGTCTCCGGAAAGCCCTGGGAAGGACCAGAGAGAGGTGGCATCCTGGACAGCTTATTTTACGGTGAGTCTAAAAATGTCAGAGCGGACCCTGGGGACCACATTTCATCACACAGCCCTCAGGGGCCCTGTGGTCTGCTGGCAGCTGGCCCCCAGGAGGTGAAAGGCCAGTGAACAACTGGGATGGCTCTGTCCCATGCCTGCCCTGTGGAGGTATTACAGTAACTTTATTTTTGGAAATGGCCCCAGAAGTGAAAGAGGCTATGCCTGTGGGACCCCCATTTCCACCTTGAGTACAAATAGAAGTCAGACAGAAAGTTGGACACTGGCCATCTCGGTGGACACAGCCAAGATTGGATGGAGCCAAATGTGAACCTTGAGGGGTTAGTGTGTAAACATAGACAGGGGCAGCACCTCATGTCTGGGTGTGGGGTGGAGGTGGTGGGGAAATAGGTCAAAGCCCCTCCCTGTTGACAGAAGAAAGAAAAAAGCAACTTCCTATGTCAAGAAATGTGTTGATTAGCTTAAAATAGCCAACTGTCCTCAATTGTCCACTGGGGCCCAGCTAGTGTGGCTCAGTGGTTGAGCATCGATCTATGAACCAGGAGGTCATGGCTCGATTCCTAGTCCATGCCCCAGTTGTGGGGCTCAATCTCAGTAGGAGGCGTGTAGGAGGCTGATCAATGTTTCTCTTTCATCATTGATATTTCTATCTCTCTCTCTCTCTCTTCCTTCCTTTCTCTGAAATCAATTAAAAACAAAACAAAAAATATTTCAATTGTCCACTGTGAGGAATGGAGATTACAAAGCCAGGACCCCATTACCAGAGTTATGTGGGACTACAGGGCATTCCACATTTGCTTCCCTTTTGTCGTGGAGGGTTCATGGAGAATCCACTACCAAACTGCAGACCCTCACCTGAGATGGTGGAGAAATTAGAATATAGAAGGAAAACCCAATGCCAATCTGGTAGTAAAGGTTTAAGAGAGTCACTGGGATCTTGGTTTGAGATCCGTGAAGCAGGACTAACAGAACTATCTAACATGGAAAAAGAATGGCTTTGTACATATTATCTGGATTTAAAAAAAAAAAAGTCCAGAGAGGTGAGGAGATTGCCTGGGCTCACACAGAAAGTTAGCTGTACAGGTGAGAGAGAAGCCAGGTCCTCTGATTCTTGGCTAGTGTTCCTCCAGGCTCACCATGAGGTCTCTGAAATCTATGCATCCACACAGTCACTGAGCACCCATTCTGTGCCAGCTGCTGTCCTGGGTGCCAGGGAATGAAGGGTGGGGGGTGGGAGAGGGGAAGTGCTGTTAGAGAATGCAGAAACATAATAGCTTATACTTTCATAACCCTTTACAGCTTAAAAAGCACCAAACTTAAACGAGCTCATTTAAATTTTGGTCCTCAAACAAATCTGAGAAGTATCTATCCTCAGTATATAAGTGAGAAAACCAAACATTGCTCAAGGGGACCCAGGCAGTGGCATGGCCAGGATACAACCCAGATAACTGACCTTAAAAATTTCAGTGCAGCTAGAGAGATAAAACATAAACATGTGAAACAATTAGTAATATATATATATATATATATATATATATATATATATATACACACATATATATATATGTATATAGTATATATACACATATATATTAATTTAATACATCATTGCATATTAGCACTATAGTTAATTTAATACATCCTTGCATGACTTAACGAGTTCCATCCATTTGGGATGCTTCTGAGGAGAGATGTCCAGTAGATAGCTGAATCTAGGGCCCGGCACATATAGATGGCAACAGAAATCACAGCATCGGCTGTATTTGCAAGGTTGGTCCTTTCATCAGTTGTCACCATTTTATTAAGGGTACATATGAACACACAGAGGTAGGCCACTTTATAAAAAGTCATCAATCATGAAACAAAAGTGTACTGAGGCATTGGGAATCAACCTGGTCGATACTACTCTGGCTGGTTGGAGCTTGAAATTCTCCCAGATCTGTGTGAGCTCTAGGAGTCATTCAACCAATAACTCTGCAATCGTTGTTCTTTGCCTGTCTTCATGGCATCTCTCTCTATCCATGCAGCTTAGTTTTCAGGAAAGTATTTAAGGGAACTCCATGCAGATCTGCAGCCCTTTCCATCTGCGGTTTCATCTCTGCTGTGCTCTGCCCATCATATTCCAGCTGCATCAGCTTCCAGTCCTCTCATGTCCATCTCCTCAATTCAGCAAAATCACCTGCTCTACATGGACCCCCTCTTGTGCTTCAGGACAGAAAATGGATCCAGGAAGGAAGCCAGGATGCTCATTCATTTCACATGTTCCTTTTCTTTCTCTCCAGCAACACGGTAGCGTTCTGAACATAGTTGTTTCATACATGTTTCCCAGTTTCCTAGCTGTTTATGATGTGAGGGAAGGTTGCTACCATTGGAGCTTCCAGTGTGGCCATTGGCTTAAGCATTCCCAGGTAGTTTGGAAGTGGTGCAAATCTGCTGTGTGTGTGCAGGTGACTCTACTTGACAGTGTAAAATTCTTCATGGATGTCACATTTTTTAAGCACAACCATGGCAAAAATAAAAATATAAAATAAAACTTCTGACCCAAGGGAGCATGAGACAAGATGGAATAAAGAAAACCTAACCATTTCAGTAGTAAGTGGGAAGGAAGAGAACAAATAAAGAAAAGTGTACAATGATTCTAGTGCCAAGAAAGGAAGTCAAGAGAACCTACAGATGGGACTGTTTACTCCTGACAATGTGGAGATGATTGAGGTATTTGGAAAAGACTTTAAAATAAATATTGGATGTCTAAAATTCTCAATGAGCCAAAGGAGGAATTCACATCATGGAAGAATGAGAAGTTCTGAAAGATTAAAGATAGATATTGAAAACCATTAGAAAATTAGAACTGAAATAAAAGAAAAAGAATTGACAGGATATTCTGAGAAAGAATATTTCCTTGGAAGATAGAACTGAGAAAATCTACCGGGTATATATTGCAAAGGGTTCAAGAAATGGCCAGTTATGAACTAATATGTTCCTATCCAAACACCTGCAAAATATAGAAAACTCAATAGGACTTAATTACAAAAAAAATTTTTTTTACCAAAAATGCTTTCAGAAAGGGTGACCTTAACATACTTCTCTTAGAAAAGATTTTGGTCAAAAAAGCAAACATCTAGAATTCTTGAATAACGTGATCTTCAAACTTGACCTAACAAGTACATTTAGAATGTTGGTGGAACAATAAGATGGATTATCAGCCTGCTGACCACACATCTGAGTCCGTTTCTGGACTCTATTCTCTATCCTGTTCCATTGTTGAATGTGTCTTTGCTTATACTAATTCCACAGTCTTAATTACAATAGCTTTTATACATTTTGTCGTCCACTCTGGAAGACAAAAGGTTAATCTGTAACTTCCTTTCCCCACTCCGTGCTTCAAAATTTTATAAATATATTGAAGGGTGATGAACCATGTGCCAAAAAACCCAAGTCTCCCAATTTTGACACTCCACATACAGGTAATCCCCAAAAGCTTTGTGGATTTCCTGTCCCTTGCATCAGCCTTCTGCCAGAACCAAGCCTAGGTTCCAAGCCTCACCCGGGGCCCAAAGGGAAAAGCACCTATGGATTCTTAGTGTTAATTTACCACTTCTTCTGTGGAGGGTCACTCTGTATTTCCTTCTTATTTACAGAAACTCAATATTGTTTGGGGGTCACTCTTGCTCGTTTTGTTTTCTTGCTAACTCCCTTGAGTAGATCTTTGTTTTTAAGAACTAGTTAAAAACAAGTTAGTTTCTCTCTTACTTACGGAGGCTTTACGACTTTTTGTTAGCTTTCCATGTGTCCTTAAATTCATCAGGTGTGTTAGGGAGAAAATGGCCATATATTTGAGGCCTCTCAAGATACCAGTTCTGGTCACTTTAGCCCCAGGAGATACTAAAAGCTTTGCTGGTTTTTCTGTGCCCTGGCAGTGGGCCCTGGTCCTTCGCCTCCAGCCAGCACCAAGAGTCTGCACATCCTCGATGAGAACAAAGCAACTGCTGGTCTTCAGCTCCCTCTGAATGGTTTCCCACTGCCTAACAATTCCATCCATCTAGTCCTCAGTGCTTCCAGAGCTTTCCAATGCCTTTGAAATAGGGTGTTTTTTATCTGGCTTTTGTAAGTGTTGTCAATCAGACCATAGGCCTGCCATAACCAATGATATCACCATTTGGAATGATAATGTATAAAAATTATCATAACAGAAGAAAACATAGTGACATATAGTAACTATTAATTTTGTGTTGAATCGAGTTGCTAGTCATTTCCTTTTTCTGATTTTATAAATTCCCCAGAATTTATAAAGATAAAAGCATAAATCAATGAGCTAAGAAAGAAAAGGGGCAATGCCAATAGTCAAATGTGGGTATAAAGACTAGAATCTACTTTTCCTGGGGGAAAAAGTGGCATATTTCACTCTGAATAAAAAAGCATAATTAGGTTTGCAAAGGCCCATTGTACCTAAAAAAACATACAGAGGAAACTGTGTGAAACACCTATGTTAGGAGGTTGTCAGGTACATGGTGAGATTGGAGAAACCCGGGAGGTTCAACCCTGACACCTTCTCACTCAGCTGCCATGACAGTGATCTCACCTACGACATCCCAGTCTCCTCCCTACAGAGTTAGTGCTTTGGGTTATGAGCCATGCATGTGGGTTGCTCTGATGAAATACCATCTCTTTCTTGGATTGGCACAAAGACCTCAGCTCGGTGGGGAAAGCAGCCCTCTCCAGCTTGATCTAATTAACACAGGATCCATAACATTAGCATTGCCATCTAGTATACTCTGAAAGCCATGAAAAGTCAGTTATATGGTGAGTCTAAAAATGGAAAGTCTAAAAATGAGGACCACTGACTAGAAATATGTAAATATAGGTGGGTGTGGGGAGACCTTAGTCAACAAGTTTCTACCAGCCTTTTTCTGTACACCTAGCCTTATGGAACAAGCTGGATATATGGTAGATATGACTAGTAGCCTACAGAGTATTTCATCTGTATTTCCTTCTTATTTACAGAAACCCAATTTTGTTTGGGGAAAGTGGGGAGCAAGGTGTACGGATAAAATGCTTTCCTCTCAGGATCACTTGCAGCTAGAGACTGATCAGGTGATATAGCTGTGGTCAAAATTTAAGGAGAAGTCTATTAGATATGAAAAGTGTTTTTTCCCCTGATTAGAGATAGACTCAGTGGTACATTCCTTTATTCCTTCCCTATTTAAGTTTCTTCTACCTAGAATATACTTTTGATGTCTGAAGATGAAATGGCCATCTCGAAAAAATGCCATAAGGATGAGGAAGATAGGAATATTTCCTTGAGTAGCTGCACTGCCCCCAAATTGCCAAACTTTAGACTTCTTTTCATGTGGAAAAAGTAAGCCCACTGAAGGTTACATGCACCCAAATGCAATCCTAACTGAAGGGGATGGGAAGTTGTTCCAGATTTTCATGAACCTGCAATCCAGTAGAGTCTCTGAAAATTCAAAGGAATATTTCAACAATGAAGATTGATCAACTATGCCATATGGAAAACATGGAAAGAAAAAGGTTTCATAGGAAAACAAGGAAGAATAGTGCCTGGTTATTGGGGGGGTCACTGGGTACATTGAGTGAGTCTTTTATAAACCTATTCCTTATACAATACAGAATTATTTATCACTAGAGGCCTGATGCATGAAGATTCATGAAAGCATGGGCCTTCCTTCCCCTGGCTGCCAGCACCACCTTCACTCGGCCAGAGCGGCCTTTCTGCCTTCCCACACTGCCCAGAGGCCCCCGGCCACTTGGCTGTTGTGTATGCAAATTAACCCACCATCTTTGTTGGGTTAATTTGCATATTCATTCCTGATTGGCTGGTGGGTGTCGTGAAGGTATGGTCGATTTGCATCTTTTTCTTTTATTAGTGTAGATTCTCTTTGCTGTTTATGCCCCCAAAGTCCTCCTCATCTTAGCATGACAACTCTTCTAGTCTTTCTCCCTCTCTTTCAAAATGTACCCCCCACAATTTACCCAAAGTTTGTCCTGAGTTCGGCCTTGCCATTCCTGCCCATTTCCTTATACCTTCATAATCTAGTCTCCTCATTTTTGCAAGTCCTTCTCTGTCCTTTCCAAAGTAAAGTAGTTAAATTAGTTTGCTTGCTTTATTCCTCTTTATCAACCATTATCCATATCTGTGCCACACCCCAGAACAGAACTGGCAAAGACAAAATTATCTCTAGCGTGAAAAGGCAGATGGAAGCCATTAACATCACCTTTTATTATTTTTTAACCTCACATAGATATGAATAATTAAAATACACTCATAGACACATGCATTCATCTGCCTTTAGTAACATGCAAACAAGGCTTGCTGTAGAAAGAGTCAAATGTCAATGCTCACCTTCATCCATTCCTTCAATTTAACTTGGCTAAACTATAACCTGCCATTCAGTCCTCTACACGGGAGCAGAATCAGCCCATTTCATGACATTCCAAGCAACCCAGAAAACTACGTTTGAAAAGTAACACAAGCACCACACATTCATAAAGCACCTCGTCTCCCTGCAAATCCCAGAGGTGGGGAAGCCCTTCCTTCCCCCTCCCCCGCCAGCCAGTTTACACCGGAAGCCACAACCTGTCCCCTCTGAGCTTGGAAGGCCGCATCCCCAGAAACCATTTTGCCTTAGTAAAGAGTGCCCTCATTTCTAACGCCACATCTCACAGTTTATTTTTGGTTTCTGATGCCCTTTTTATTGTCATCTGTCTTTCATCAGTCTCCCACAGAGAATTCCAGCTACCAGTGCTAACGACATTATTCACAGTACCACCATTGATGCCAACACGAAATGGAAATACATACTTTTTTTGTTAGGGTGCATACACTTCCTGGCTTAATGAAGCAGAGCCACCCGGCAAGCTTATCTCAGTTTATAATAAGAAAATGCCTTGGTGTGTGTGTTTGTGTTATAAAGAAAAGCTAAAATTAACACTTTTAAGATTGCCTTCAACACATGAGTAAACTTTATGATAAGCAAAAAAAGAAAATCAAGGTAAACGTTGATTAAAATACCAAACCAAATTAAATTCAATCTAATAGTGTTTACTTGTTTTAACATCTGAAAAAGTTTGGGCATACACTGCAAACATTTTTAACCTAACTTTAAAATCAATGGTGCTTAGTTTCCACAGATGTATTTAAGTTAGGGTCTTTTAAAGAAATTATATTTTAGGGATTTATTTTTGCATTTAACAGGCAAGAATCTGGATCATAAGGTGCCAATGGAAAAAATATCTAAACATCTTCCCTAATGGGTTCTCAAAATAACACCCTAGTATCTAAAAAAAATATGATTTACCTGTTCCTTTGCTGGGTGTAAAACAAACAGATCTGGGGAATCTCCTACGTAGGGTCGCAAGGGAGAAATAAACTGGCCCTGACTCCAGGGATGCACTAAAGCCCAGAGAGTCACTCCTGCACAGTTGAGGGGTTTAGTTGATATTCCTACATGTTCTAAGCTAAATGCTGTGTCTCCTATGGTCCCTATAGGCTGTGTCTCCCCCACCCCCCACTACCATACTTTTTTTTTTCAGGGGTTGCCTGTGATCAGACAAGGTGTAGATAATTCTCCCAACATGCAGGGCTTTGGGTAGAAAAGCTCGCACCCCGTCTTACATACTACGGGGGAACACTCTATGTGCCACTGGGTAGGAAGAGTGGGCTGGGTACTTACTGGGACTAGCTTGGGAAGAAAAAAAGCTGGAAAGGGAATTTGAAGACCCAGAAAAGCCCCAGTTCAACCTTTGCAAAGGCTAAAATTCTGTTAGAAAAACTCTAAAGATTTGTCTCATTTTCTGGTTGGCATTAGCATAACCATGGACTCTGTATAGGAATCTGGTTCCCCACACCTTACTCTCTATGTCTACACTCAATGCTGTTTTGTCCTTGGTTTGTCAGCTCTGTCTTTCTCGAATTCTCAGACTGGTCTGCAGCTTCTGGAAGGGTACGGTCATCTCTTAGGCTTATTTTTCATCTTCTTCATCAAGGCCTAACTAACACAGCACTCACTGAGTCCACAGCAGGTGATATGTTCTATTTGGGGTATCGAGAAAACACAGGGCTGGTTAATCTTTTGTGTTGGGCTTTTCAAGCACCCGTTTAATATGCTAGGAGAGCATTAGAGAACGGTAGATAAAAATTTAAGTTGTCAACCATAGAAACAACTTCATCTCCTTTTTTTCTTTTTTATTCTGTTTTTCCTTCCCACTATATTATACCTTTTGGGTGCAGTGAAGAGGGGTTCAGGCCAAGACTCTGAGCTTTGTGTGTTTGCTAAGGACTGTGAATGGCAAAACTGGCTTTCTTACTAACAAAAAGTCTGGTCTACACTGTGATAAAGCTTCACATTTCTGATTTTTAAAAAATCCTGTGGTAGACACATAGCCTTTAAATTCTCATCTCCCAGGGTAACTTCATCCACATACTCATAACTGAGAGCAGCCTGTGGTTGGAAAGCACGCACTCATTTACTCCTCAGGTTTTGATGCTAGAGGGGAACAGAGGTTAGCCCTGGAGGGAGTAATTCTTTAAACACTAAGAATCATAGCCCTTCTTCTCTCTTCTTAGCCTTAATCAGCACTTATTACCTTAACCCATACCACATAAAAACACCTAATCAATTCATTTTTTTCTACCCCCTTTGTCATTAACTTTCACATTTCTACCTTGAACAGTGGTTTTCAAAGTGTGGTCCGTGGACCAGCAGCGTTGACATCATCTGGGAATTTAGGAACGCTAATTATCTAGGTGTTATCCCAACCCTACTGAGTCCAGAGCTCTGAGTGTGGGCCCAGCTATGTGTTTTCACAAGCCCTCTGCATGATCCCAGGGACTAAGCATCTTAGAGAAACAGCTCTGCCCTTCGCCATTACACTCTAAAGACAGGACAGGAAGAAACTCTTGAGAGCCAGGGGCAGGCCTCCAGAAAGCATCACGGTACAAAATGGCCAATCCACGGTTAGCACCACAGGCCCAATGGAGGGGCACACCCCAGAAGACAACCGACTTGGAATGGGAGAGGAAGTGATTGCCCGGCATAATCAGTAAATTGCATGGAGATGAACAGAAGCATCTGCTACTAACATTTTCAAAGCTACATTTTTCACAGGTACATTCCAGAGGATAACAAACCACTTCCACATGTGGGGGCTGATCGCTCAAGGATATATCTTACCTGCCTTTCATGTCATCGCAGATTTCTTTAGAAGTTAAAGTTCACTTCAAAGTCATCGTGAAGCCAGAAACTTTTCCAGGTGCAACGATGAGTCTTCAGAGATGTTGGTGATCAAGGTCTGAGGAAAACTGTGAATTAGGGAAGGGCGGCCTGGGCTAACCTCTCACTCTGCCTGACCCCCACCCATGTCAATCACCTAGCATCCCCCAGGAGCCTCATTTAGCACATCAGGACTGGGGCCTTCCTCCTAGAGGTACAACTCAAAATTTACCTGCTCTGTGTCCCCTCATCACCTCCCACCCCAGAAATGGCCCCTTTCCTGCAAACATGGTGCATCTTCTGCCCCACAGGGGTGGTCAGATTTTCCTCCCTTGAGGGCAGGTCCTGGGGCTTACACATCCTTTACATCCCCTACAGCTCTGGCCATCAGGGTTTGCTTTCTAATGAACACAGGCATGATACAAGTTGGTGAACCACAGAAATAATTCTGCATGGGACATGAAGCTGGTATTTCCAGGCATTTTAGATGTAGAATACCAACAGCAACCCATGAAGAGGTTTGCTGAAAGTCATGTGGGTACTTATCTTCCCTCCTTCCTCCAAAATCATTAAAAGAAAGGGTTATAAAAGATATGAATGCCAAATGACAAAAGAAAGTAAAAGAAGTGATTACAGCAGACAAGAGATGGTCAACACCCTTTAGAAAGTAGAAAGCAGATATACAAGTGGCAACTACAGTATGACTGCCAGTAAAAGGACTGTGGAGCCAAAAAGATTCAACCAATACAACTCTGGAAAGGCAAATAGATTGGAGGGTATCAACATCTCCAAAGGGAGGGATGTAGGTGGAACCTGAAAACTATGTGGGGCTTATGTAAAAATTGAATCTCAGAATCCTTCCCCAACCCTTGCAACCAAAAATTGCCTATTCACCCTCCAGGCAAAACACACACACACCAAAACAGGTTTACCCTCTGTAGAGTCTTTGGACTTGAGGACCCCAGGTGTCCCAATTAAAGGCAGGGGTGAGGCACCAAAACAGACAGAGGAGCTTATAAGTCAACATCTGGTGAAATGGTGAAAGCCTAAATTTCACCTGCTCAGCAGCTGGAACACCAAGAGCCAGACTTGTACTCCCCAGGCAGGGGGTGGAGAATGCCTCTCAGGGGAAACTGAGCAACCTCAAGGGAAAAGAAACCTACTTACCCTAGGAGCCGAATGCAATGGCCAGTTCCTTGCCCAACAGTGCTAAAGCAGAGCCCACAGATTAATGAACACTCCTCTCCTCACCCTAATCACAGCCACCGGGCATGTACAGGTTCAAATCAGCTTAAAACTTGAAAATGAACCTCTATGCCATTTACTTGCCCCTCTGTCTGTTTTGGTGCCTCACTAAGACACCTGTGGTCCTCAAGTCCATTTGCACTTAAAAAAAAAAAGGCATTTGCACTAGTTTCTAATATGTGTCCAAACAAGAGAGAGAAGGGTTAGGGGAGAACTTGTTCAGAGAAAGTAGAAGCAATTGAGGAATAAAGAAAACATTTTTAAAAGAATGAATATTCTCAGATATAAGAAAAGATATTAAATCTATGCAGAAAATAATAAATGCTATTGAAATAACAGTAAACAAGAAAAACTCTTAGAAACTCAAAATGTAATACTTTAAATTATTATTTAAAAATTTGGTAGGCTATATAGATGATTAAATTCAAGTAAGTCTGGAAAACATAACAAAAAAGATGAATCTAAAGGTAAAAATAAGTTTGAAAATTAAAAAATAAACCATAAAAACCAACATTCAATTGATAAGCTAACCTGAAGGAATGATTAGCAAAAGAAACTGTAAAAAAAAAAAAAGAAAGAAAGAAAAACACCTATAAGAAAATATTCTTGAATCAAAGGATATGACTTTCCAGATCAAAATGGAATATTGCATAACCAGCATGTTGAATTAAAACAGAAGACCCATCAAAGCATGTCATCATAAAATTTGGGATAAAGAGAAGCCTTTTTCTCTTTCCAGAGAGAAAAATCATACAAAGAATGTCCCCATACAAAGAATGAGGAATAAAAAATTGCCTCATACTTTTCCAAAAGTAGTATTGGCAGCCAGTAGACAGTAGAGAAATCCTTTAAAGTTCTAACTGAAAACTAGATCTAATCTAGAAATCTATGCCCAAACTGTAATCAAATATGAGAGTAGAATCAAGATATTGTAAGAACACTAGACCTTACAAACTTTTTCTTCCTTGTATTTTTTCTTAGGACCTTACTAGAAGATCTGATTCCCCCCAATGTAAGGGTCTAAATGCAGAAAGAGGGAGCCATGAGGTCAAAGAAACCAGAGATACAACTTTGGAGACAGATGAAGTAAATTCCCAGGGTGATGATCAAGACAAATCCTTGGATACCAGCAAGGCAGCAGCCCCACAGCACAGACAATCCTCCCTGGCCGAGAAGGACAGGCAGATGGCTCTAGAAGGAATAACTCCAAGAAAAACAAAGCCTGAAGGGTTGCCGGAAGTACCTGTTCAGATTGAGAAGGGCTTTACTCTCTGCTAGAAAAGCTGGGTAAGAATTAGTTCTACAGATAACAACAAGAACCAAAGGAAGAAATGATTGTCTACAGAAAGATAATGGGTAAGCGTATATGGGTGGCTCATCTTTAAATATTTGCATAATTATATAATGCTAGACATTGAATATCGATTTCACTAAAAATGGTGCCTTAACTATAAAGGGGGAATGGGGAGATGGGATGGATCTGTTTTTAGGGCAGGGGCAGAAGGGTCATATAGTGTTAAATCCTCATCTTCCATAGAAAAAAAAGATAACATGTAATGTGTATTGAAAAAAATGAAAGACAGCTTAAATATGATTTTTAGAGACATAGAGGGAAATGCTAGAGGAAACAATAGCAAGGATAGTAAGAGGCTACTTCTGGAGAATAAAAGTCAGGGCTGGAGGAGGGTGGAACAAGGAATGTTTATAATGCTATTTGATTTCTTGCTTTCCAGAGAAGCAGTATGGTATGGAGCTTACAAGCCCAGATCTGGTTTTGGATATTAGTGCTGACAATTGTTGACTTTGTTCTCTCCATGCCTCAATTTCCCCTTTCAAGTAGGAATAATAATAATAATAATAATAATAATAATAATGCTTGAATCAGTTAATAAGCCCAAGCACTTAGAAGAGTGGTACTTTGTGGTTTATAAGTATTTGTTATTATTAAACTATATACACATACAACTTAAAAATAAAATAGAAAAATGTCAAGGAGTATACAAATATCGCTTTGAGCTCTACTTCTGAACACTCTGTTCTTTCTTCCTTTAAGGTAATCGTCAGAATTTTGTGTTCAGTTTTGTCCTAAATAAATTTACCAACCTCTGTCCCTTTTTTCCCACCATTGAAAATGTCAGTGTATGGTGCTAGGCAGGTTCTGGAAATATCAGGGGGATCACTTCATAAAGTATATGGCTGTCTAACCACTATGCTGTCCACCTGAAACTAGTACAACATAATATTGAATGTAAACTGTAATTGAAAAAAAAATGATAAAAAAAGAAAGGACACAGTAACATAATTTTTTAAATGTCAGTGAACACAGAAACCACTGAGAGGGCTTGGGGATCCAGCCCCCCTCACCCACAGCCCTGACTGGGTGCCTAAGGAGTGGCCCACACCATCACATAAGCCTTCCCTTGGCTGGAGACCCCGGTATCAGCCCAGAACACACCAAGTCAGACTGTGGGTGTGTGCTTTTCAAAGCAACAAGTTGTATATCATCCCAGATCAGCGTGGTCATCATGAAAAGACTCGTTGTCAGGCTAGGGTTCCAGAGAGAGCTCTTTGTGTTTCAAAAGTGAAAGAAAGGAGGAGGAAGACACATCCTAGGAAGCAACTTGTCACTAGCTCTTCAAGGGCAAAAGAGGACCCTCCCTAATAGTCCCCTCTTCTCTGCCCCATGCCTTCTCCTCACCACCATCACCCTGTGGGGTCATTGCACAGTGGGAAAGCTAGAAGGCTGCTTCTGTTTTCTCTCCCACACGTCTCTGTCTTACTCACCTAATGCCCAGGCTCACATCAGCACCCACACAAGAGGGAAAACCATGGTCACCTGGGATCCTGGTGTGACCTCTCCCACATGCATACCACAGCAGGACCCACGTGCTTCCATCACGGGATGTGGTAAGTGAGTTTGCTCATGGCTCTGACATCTACTCGCTCTGAGACCTTGCATAAATAATGCCAGCTCTCCAGACCTCAGTCTGTTCCATTGTAAAAGCTAAGCATCAGGCCGACTGGGAGGATCCCTGCCCTCACTTCACCCAGGGCATGCGAGGCCTGAGGAAGTGACGGAACTCGTACAAGGCAACACACCGAATCAGAACTGGGACTTGAACCCCCATCTACTGAGCTTGAGACATTGCTCTTTCCATGGCGCTCAATCATTGCCAGATGCCTCAAGTATCACCTCCCCATCACAGACTCTTCCCTAGAAAAACCCAGAACACCACTCAAAACCCCATAGGAAGGTGGTATTGTCTTTCACAACATAATTCCTTCCCCAAGGCTTTAGCACTAGGTTTTGATCTTACCAAGAAATTCCCAACTAAAGTAACACATGGACGATTAAAAGCTCCAAATCCGTTGCAACAACCCTTTACTCGCATTTGCAGTCAATTTGCAGTATCACTGACAGCAAGTTCTTATACAAAGTCAAGTTTTCATCCAAAGACTCACCCTGCTGTAGACCCGCTCACCGGAGCCTGGGGAATGAACAGAGCAGCTTCTGAACAAGTAAGCGTGACGGAGAGCCAACTGCTCGCTCCCCCTCCCTACCCACACCCACCCAAAGGCCAGTCTCTAACAAGCTGCTTGGCAACTCTGTTCAAGACAGCTGAAGGTCCAGGAGCGGATTGGGAACAGCTAACACTCTGGCAATCATCTTCCCTTCCCGTGAGCCCAGACTGCAGTGGGCGGGCAATGTGGCATTTTGCCTCTGATTTCAACCACTTCTCTAGCAATGCAGCACGAGATAAACACCGGCCTGCACGGCACAGGACAGCCGGCCCGTGTCCCCTGCCCCCCTGGCAAGGAGAGACCCTGGGTGACCCCGGCCATCCCCATCCCAGGGCAGGCGGAGCGGGCACAGATTGCCAGTGGGACCACGCAGGAAGGTCGCTCTCCTCCTTTTAAGCCAAGGGAGCAGATGGGCCTGCGACTCTGCTGAAAGCAGCCTGGGAATCTTCGAGGACGGACAAGCCATTTGACTTTTAAGCCACTCACAGCAGCTGTTGGAAATTAACATTATGTATTCTGCTCTCTGCGTGATTGCTAGAGATGAAAAGTCTACAACAGTGGTTCCTCAACCTTCCTCATGCCGCGACCCTTTAATACAGTTCCTCATGTTGTGGTGACCCCCAACCATAAAATTATTTTCGTTGCTACTTCATAACTGTAATGTTGCTACTGTTATGAATCGTCATGTAAATATCTGATATGCAGGATGTATTTTCATTGTTACAAATTGAACATAATTAAAGCATAGTGATTAATCACAAAAACAATATGTAATTATATATGTGTTTTCCAATAGTCTTAGGCGACCCCTATGAAAGGGTCATTCGACCCCCAAAGGGGTCCCGACCCACAGGTTGGCGACCCACAGGTTGAGAACCACTGGTCTAGAACACAAGCTAAGGAAACACTGGGGCATCTTTTCTTCATTCTCTGGCTCCCCCTGGTTTTCTGGTCTCACCTCCCTCATCCATCCTCCACTTAACTGACCAGGGACATCAAACACATCTCCGAACATTTTCTGCCCGTACTAGGAATTATCCAGGGCTCCTTGAAATCCCCAGCCTCAAGTCCTCATGCGGTGGCATGACCTTCAGGTGGCCCCACCCACAGCTTCTCCTGCCCCTTCCCTGCCCCACTTCTGCCTCCGCCACCCAGAGCTGTGCAGAGTCCAGGTTCTCTCTCTCTCCTCTGGATTGTTGAGCACACACTTCCCTGTACTCACAAAACCCCTTCCCAGGTCTCAGAAGAAATACCTCCTTCTCCAGGAAGCCCTTCTAGGCCCCCTCCAAACCGAGTATCTGTCTCACAGACTAGATTGTGAACCCTTTATAAGGGACAGTAACTTTCTTCTCTGAGTCCCTTACTTAGCACCACCCATTGAATAGGAAATATGCCATATTTCTTTTTAAAAAAATACATTTTATTGATTTTTTACAGAGAGGAAGGGAGAGGGATAGAGAGTTAGAAACATCAATGAGAGAGAAACATTGATCAGTTGCCTCCTGCACACCCCCTACTGGGGATGTGCCTGCAACCAAGGTACATGCCCTTGACCGGAATCAAACCTGGGACCCTTCAGTCCGCAGGCCGATGCTCTATCCACTGAGCCTAACCAGCTAGGGCTTTTTATTTTTTATCCTCCAGGTAATATATACTCAAGAGTGGTTTGTGAATGACAGAATAACTTAAAAAAACAACAACACCTGTATTTCCCCAACATAAAGAATTTGTGCCGTAATTTATAACACCACATAGGAAATATAGTCAATAATTTTGTTATAGTTATGACTGGTGCCAGGTGGGTACTAGACTTATGAGGGGAAATCACTGTAAGTTATAACCACTAAGCTACCTGAATTAATATATCGAATGCCAACTGTAACTGAACAAAAGTGAAAAACAAAGAAAGTGCACTTTGTCCTCAGACACATGCAAGTCTAAATATCAATGATGTCAACCTGGGACTTTGCCTTTAAGTAGTTCATCAGGCCCGGCAGTCCCCAGGTGGCAGTCTGCTTCATGAGTCCCCTCCCTCCTGTTCCATTTCCTCCTTCAGCTGTTAAACACTGCCCTGCAGGCTTCCTCTGCTCCAGGTGACACACGGAGGGGGTGGATCCCACCCCACCTCGCTTGCTCCAGGTGCTCAAGCCCCTCAGGACTCACAGAGAGGAGCCACGGGAAAAGCTCGCTGAGGTTTTCAGCTGGACAGCTGCACCTGTGAGCCACGGATGGCGTCGGTCTCCGGGGGCCCTCCACGTTTCTCACGCAGTTCTGTGAACACAAGCCCTCATTAGTGTCTAAGCCAGGTGGACCCAGGAGGCAGGGGTATAAAACGAGGTTATGAAGGTGGAGGTTAAAAAGCATTGTTACTTCACTTTCTTATTCAAGTTCTGCTTCCTCCAGCCTAGAACATCCACTTTGCGATAGATAGGTTGGGCTGATGTGTATACAGGCTGATTGATCTGAGCCTGAGGTTCCCCTAAAATGATCAATAATCACCATCCAGGAAGCAGTGGGCTTTGGCCAGGATGGGACATGGCCTCCAAACTTGGTATCAGCTGTTCCCAAGGAAGTCTGTTTTTGTAAGGGGGTCACCGGCACACCCACTAGACACTCTGGTAAGTTCGTGAATGGCTACAACATTAAAAGGCAGGCCCGGTTTGAATTACCAGGCTCTGATTCCTCAGTGGAGTTCTGGTCACACTCACTACACAAACCATCTGGAGCCTCTCTCTGGCACTTTGTTATTTACTCGCAGTCCCAGGTGGAATTAGAGCCCATAACTCACCGATGTCCGCCCCTCTTCTCCATGGACAGCGTCATCCCTCATCTCAGCAGTCACTCCCTGGCCATCCATCAGCCATTCCAATTTGGGGATCACTTGCCAAAGTGTATGTTTCTCTTTGGGGATTATCATAAATTAATGTTTTACATTTTCGGACTAGTCCCCCATTTTCAGGAGTGTTTTGCCTTTTTTTCTCTCTCTAAATATCACGTCTCAAACTTATAAAGGACCATCGTATTCTTCCCCATCTTTTTCTTCCTCCCTTCATAAAGAATTCTGGTAACCACCAGACCATGTGCTCCAACCCCTTTCACATCTCAAGGAAGTCAACACCAAACCAACCAACCAACAGTGGGGAAACCCACCAGCTCAGAGCCCTCAATGAGAAAGACAACTGCTGATCAGTTAAGACGGGGCATGCTACTGAGTTTCTCTGTGCCTCAGTTTATCAGAGGATGAGGCATGAAAACATCTGAAGAAATGTACTGGGCAGTGCTCAGTTGCAGCAAAGAAAGAACCGTCCAGCTGCACAGATGTCAAAAGAGGGAAAGAGATGTGATGTGTCTGAGACTAGGAGAGTTGCAAGGAGTTAGGCAACAGGTGGAGGAGCACAATAGAGGTGACACTGAAGAGACAATAGAGAGTCCCACGATGAAAGCTCTTGAGTACCATGTAAAAGAAGTTTGTATATTATTTTCAGAGTGAGTGATAGGAAGTCATTGAAGTTTTTAAGAAGAGGAGTCTAGAATTTGCTTCTAGAAATATCCTTATCAGAAATGTGGAAGTTGGATGGAAGAGATGCAGAAATAAAGGGAGAGAATCCATTTAAGGGAATGCAGATGTCGGGCAGGTGAGAAGGGAAGGAAGACTCAACTAAGCAACAGACTGGAGGCCAAGAAGAGAGGATGGTTGAGAGATCTTTCAAGTGGTCATGGGGAACAATAGAAGGAATGACTCGAGTAAACTCTCAAGTTTCTGGCTTGGACAACTGGATGAAGGATAATGCCACTCACCGAAACAGGGAGTAGAGGGAAGGGGAATTAGAATTTAGTTTGAAGAAATTTTGAGTGAGTGTCTGTGGGACACTCAAAAGGAGTCCTGGTAGGCAGGAGCATTTTCAGGCAAAAGGAGATATGTTGCTGTGTACTTTGAATGTAAATTGAAAACACAGGGAATATGAGACCATCCAAGGAGCAGGTGTAGGGTGAGCAGAGAGGAGAGTCAGCCATGAGATCCTGCGTACTCACTAAACAAAGGAGGATATAATTTTGGGGACAGAGTGGTCAGCTGTGTCAACTACACCACAGAGAGTTCAGTCCTGTAGAGCAGAGATTGGAAAGAAGTGGGCTGGGGAATGAATCTGAAGAGTAAATGTGGACAGTGAAAGTTGTATTTCAGGAGGCTCAGCATGAAAGAAGAGAGATAGGGCCAAAGGAAAGTATTGGTTGGTGGGTGGGTTGTGTTCTTTTTAATTACCTTTTTGTTTTGGGATAATTTTAATTGACAGAGAAATTGCAAAAATAGTTAAGTTTCCACATTGTCAACATCTTACATTACCACGGCCCATTTATCAAAACTCAGAAATCAACATTGGTCCATCACTATTAACTAACTTCCAGAATTTACTTGAACTTCATCAGCTCTTCCACTAATGCCTTCTTTCAGCCCCAAGATTCAATCCACAGTTCCGCATTGCAGTTAGTTGTCTTATTTCCCCAATACCCTCTGGTCAGTCTTCCTTGCTTTTCAGGAAAAGGGGAGATATATTGCTATATACAGTGCATATAAATGACACTCTGGAGGAGTACTGGCCAAATAGATGATAGAATGTCTCCCAATCTATGTTTTTCTCATGGTTAGACAGGGGTTATGGATTTGGGTATAGAATACATAGAGGTAAGCTCCTCTCCCCCATCACTTCATATTCATATGAGGAGGCACAACAATGATGATATTAACTTTGATTATTTGGTTAAGGCAGTATCTGCCAGGCCTCTCCACTATGAAGCTTCTCCTTTTCCCTTACCCTACCCTATTCTTTGGAAGTGACTAAGTCCAGCCCACTCTCAGGTATGAGGGTGAGGGTGAAGAGTGGAAATTCTTGTTTTATTTTCAAGATAAGAAAGGCAGTCTCCATTCAGCCTGTAATCTTCATTATTATCTCCTTTATCTGAAAGCTACAGCATATGGAGTCTCTAGTACACAACGGAGCACTTAATTATATGAGATTTTATTTGTTTATTTGTTATTTCATATGTGTTATTCAAGGTTCCAGACAAAACAGTTCAGTGCCTACCCTGGGACTCACACCATACTTCACCCTTTGCTCAACTCATTTGGTTACCATGTCCAGTCATTTTTACCCACTACACATCCCTTAAATTCAGTCACAGGTGATCATTGACAAAACTCTGTCAGGTTCACGGACTCCTGGATGCCTTTCATTTCCTCCAACTAAAACCTGGGCCTCATTCCTCTATATAGAGAAAGGCAGCAAAGGAAACAGAGCTCCCAAAACACTTCCTCTTTCCTAGTGCTAGACTTAAGTGTGTTAAGTAGGAATGCAGGGTGGAGGCACACTGTGACACATGGACCTGTTTGCATTCCTCAGCTGCTCCTCAACCTGTGGGCTGAGGGACCTTGGCGTAAGCTTGAAAGCTTAGAGCTCATCCTGAAGAAATGGCTCATACAAAACCCCACTCCTGGCATTTCTCACAGAAGCTTCCAAGGAATATGTGTTTGAACAAGCATTCTCTCTTCCTCCTCAGACTCTGCTTTCAGAATGCTTGTAGACAAGCAGAAGATCTGAGTTCCAGGCTCGTGCTGTCACTGATCTACTCTGAGAACCAGGGTTAATTGTTCCAACTTTCAAACAGAAGTTTCAGCTTCCAAATGTCTGTCTTTCTCCTGTTACCTCCTGATTTTGGCATGAATAAAATGAAGGGCTTGGGCTGGTCATAGCTGATTCAGTGCAATCCACCAGATACTTTATTAAGTGGCTACCATTTGATTTCATTTCTGGAACTTGTCTGCTACAGTCCTAGGACAATGTGGCTGGTTTTGGGAATGTTATGTGGGAAGCCATATTTCAGAAGAATCACATGGAAAAGGAATTAGGGCTGCACAGGTCAAATTCCAGCTTGGTGAGTCGTGTGAGATAAATGTGGGGAAGCCCAGTGGAAAGAAGGGGGCCCTAACCTCTCAAGAGACACTCCATGCAGCCCCCAACTGCTCCAGCCCCATCCCCTTAGGTGGGGTTAGCTTGCTGTTGACGGATGGTTCTTTGGGCCTCCAGAGTGTTCTCCAGCCATCACTGGTTGTCAAACTGTAAACAAAGCCATTCATTGCCCTTACCTCCTCTCCTGGATTCTTCCTAGCTTTGTAACCTCCAAAGCCCAGGATATACCATAATCACCTGTGGGTCTCCCACTCGCTACCTAGCTAAGGGAACCAGATTTTTCTTAAATGCAAAAACACGGAGCACATGACCTGACAAAAAATATTTTGCTAATCCTGATTGCAAAGACAGTCTAGGGAATGTAAAATGTTATTATTTCCACATTATTTCAATCATTCCTAACATATTTTCAGAACTGAAATTGATACTGTCTTCGACTGCCTTGCACACTCCTGGGCTTCTCCCCTACCCTCTTACTATTACAGGGCACTACTGCAAGGAACTAACATGCTACTGAGGTGAAAGAATAGTAAGGAAAACACTTGGTCAAACTTCCTTGCAGGCAGAGGAGACTATGGCGCAGTGATTTAGAGGGATGTGGGATGGTGCCTTTGGCCCCCAGTGTTACATCTGCTGATACTTAAAATCCAACCATCAGAATTCAGAACTTTCACACAAATTTTTATTCATAGTTAAACTAAATCCCCATGAGTTGTTTTCAAGCATTGACACTTTGGTGGAAGGGTTTGATGTCAGGTGGTAGATTACTGGAGGATGGCAAAGCATCATGTGTCTGAGATGAGATGGTTGGCATAGGACCCTTGCTTGCTGCCTGCTACACATTAAGAAAGGGCCAGTTCCCAGCAATTTCTCTGTCAATTAAAATGATCCCATCTACCCATTAAGATGGAATCTTGGAGTGTGAGACCTTCTTACTCTCCATAATCCCAGAGAGAAAGAGCAAGAGACACTGGGGGAACATGGCCAATGTCATAGTGGCAACATCTTCATCCATTGCAGTGGAAGAAACTGGACATCTCCACCATTACTCAAAAGAGCTTGGCCCAGGAATCCAGGGACCTGAGTTCTAAACTTGGAATCTTCAACTGTAAAAGTAGAAGACAGGCAGCATAATCTCTAACACCTTGACCACCTAGAACGATCTACGGTTACTTTAGATCAAGCAGATATTGTTCCAGAATGACAAGAAACATGAGTGAGACACGGGTAACAGAAACACCTGGGATGTGAGAAGGATGGAGAGAGAATGGGGAATTGAAGATGTAAAGGTACATACAGGGTTGGTGAGACTCTCCATGTGCGATCCATACAACTGCTCTGAATGGTCCCAAGAAAAATGTCTCCCTCTCCTCTGAGCTACTTCTGTTATAGTAGCTCACATTCTATTCTGTCTTAGGACTCCCCCATCACTTTAATTGAATAGCAAAATCATCTAGAATCCACCATTTTATTTGATTCCCCACTGCCCTAAAACAAAAACACAATATACACAACAAACAAACAAACAAAAGGATCACAGTAACTTGCCAGGGATTCCCATCCTCATTTCCCAGGGGAAAATCCTGGGGTTCAGTGTGTTACGAGGTCCCACATATAAAACTTCATGGGGTCAACTGAAACCAGAACCCTCATCTTCACCAATTCTTTGGAGCCTTGGGGTTGCTTGAAGCTATCTTCAAGTAAAGCCTGCGAAACATGTATTTTACCTCCGTGGTCACCTGGCCAAATTTCTTCTCCAAAGAGCATATCAAAATAAAACTTTGAATTGGGTTACCTGCAGGACAGTAGTTTTTTTGGTCATAGCCTTAGAGATTTCACCAGGCCTCCGGCAGAGTTCTGAGTGTCTTTGAGCTGAGCAGCTGGGGGCTCTAAGCTTTCCCCTAATTCAATCTGTGCAGCTCCACTTTTATCTGCTTTATTTATTGGTCTCTCTGTAGGTATTAAAAAGCATTTGAGAACCACTGTAGGGCAAGCTGTAGTGTGCAGTGTTATTTCCAGACTGAACCCAAGTTCCAGTTTCTTTACATGACATGCTAATAAATCTCTGCTTCGGCCTCCCAATAGAAGAGGGGTGACTGAAGCATAATGTCACCTGTCACATCAGGATGCCTCCAGGGGGTCTTAAATCCAGAGGAACATGTGAGCAGTCATTGCACGTCTTAAGACCCCTCTGATGAGAGAAGCCTCATTACCATGTGTGCACAGTAGCTAGTATTTTACATACACTAACTGGCCTGTTTTCATTCCTTTTAAATACCCAAAGGCATCCTACCTACACGAGGAGCTGAAGGCCTACAAACCGTGGTCATAAAACTGTTTGCACACTACGCAAGTGCTAAGGAGCACCTGAAACCACTTTGCTTCTATTTGTTTTGCCCCCTAATATGCACACTGGTATATTAGTGTTTCTTTTGAATCCCCCTGGGTTTGGATATTATACACCCAAGTTTTACTTCAAATTGAGTTTTCACAGCTGGATTATAAACCAATGGAAATGTTGACCCAGCACCAACTATATCATTCCAAACAGGTGTTGCTTTAATTAGCCTTATCGTAAAACAAAAATTAAAGGAAAACATTTTAACGTACCTAAAAAGTTTCTCAAGGTCTTAAAGGGAGCAGGCAAATGGTTGAGGACTTTTAAGCCTTATCTCCTTTTCTCAGAGGCTCTCTTTAAAAATTCAACATCACTTCTGAAGCTCCAATAACAACCTGATGTTTTCAGAGGAGAAAAAAGCTGGCTTCCCTGACATATGTGCAAGTGAAAGAGAATGTTTTTAAGGGAAGCAAGAGAGGCCTCCCAAGTCCATTCACCTGGATCTCAGACGGCCTCGTCTCAGGCAGGAAGAAGGCAAAATAGCATTTTGGGATATCATGCTTCACCTTAAAGATAAGTATCACTATTTTCCATGCAAAGAGAAAGGGGTTTTGTGCGATTTCACTTCAGTATAGAAGACATATTTACTATGTACTTACTACAGAGGTGGAAGGAAGGTTGCAAAAATTGTACCCTCAAGAAGTCAAGCTCATAGTAATACACACATGAAACCATTTAGAGAACAAGTTAAAATTGGACATGAATTAGCTCAGGTGTACTGACATTTCAGCAAGACAGCACAAACTTTCTTTGGCCTTGGGAAGTGTAGAATGATTTCCTAGAGAAAGAAGATTGACAGGTGAGCCTCAGAGATGGAATATAGAGAGCGAGAGTACCTCAAGCATAGGGAGACCGCATCAGGCCAGGTACAGAGCAGTAGTTCTCAGCTCTAATGTACACCAGTCACTGGGAGGGTTGGATAAGATGGAATCCTGCGCCCTCAGAGATTCTAATTCAGAGAGTCTGAGTGGAGGGTCCAAGAATTTGCATTTCTATCAATTTCCCAGTTGATGTGGATGCTTCCAGTCATGGACCACACAGGACTCGCATGTAGCTATATTCACAGCTTTGATTGAGTTGAGTGAAAAGATACAAAACAAAATCAATGCAGGGAAAAGGCACATGTGGCAGAAGGAGGCAGGATCTAACTTCAGGAGTTCTCTCTTAATGGAGTCACATAACACGTGCTGAACTCTTGCAGCAGCAAGTCGTGACAACACGTGTCAAATGGCAGAGAAGCTCAACAAAGACTCCACCCCCAGGATGTTGATTGAGTACTGGTCATATAGACACCCTCTGTCTGACAGGCACCAGCATTCCAGGCTTCCAGGAGGAAAGCAGGCATTCACCATGAATCATATTGTTTGCACAGTGAAGGCCTAGGGAGCCACTTTCTCAGTTCAGGGAATGATGGGGAACTTCCCAGATTCAAGTTCCCGGATGTTTACATAGTCAACCTTGCAAGCTGGTCTTTCTCATTAGAGCTATCTCAGGCCTACCATATTAGCTTACTTCTATATAACCCCGCCTATCCTGTGTTATTGTTACCATATCTACATATTTTTAAAATTCTGTAAGACATCTTTGTTATTGTTTTTTAGAGTCAATATTTGTTTACATTTAACCTTTCCATTATTCTTCCTTTAGTATTTCCTATAGGTCATTTCCTGCTGGGAATGAGATCTCACAGCTTTTGCCTAGCACATCTTTATTTCCTCTTCATTTTTGAATGACATTTTTGCTGGCTATAGAATTCTACGTTGGCATTTTCCCCCCCAGCACTTTGCAATAGCATTCTATTGTTACATAGTTTCCTTTACTTCTGTTGTCTTAAAGTTACTCTTTCAAAAATAAGTAATGGAAAAGTGTTACATTTATGCATTTCTCTTTATTTTTGGTAGTTTTATTTTAATATGTCTAGGTGTTAGATTTGTAGTGCTTCTTGAAATTCTCACCCATTTCTCTTTAAGCATCACTTCTGCCCTATTATTTTTCTAACATTATACTTATGTTAGAATACTAGCTTTCAATGGGGGAATATTTATTTATTTGATCTAGGACAAATATACCCTCACAAAAAAGAATTTTTGACTCAAAATATCAACAGTGCAGAGATTTAAAAACCTGAATTACACTTTTCACTATATCTGGATCTCCTATATTTTTCTTTTTTTGTATCCATGCTTCACTCTAAATATTTTTTACTAACCTACTTCAAGCTTACTGAGCTCTTTTCAGCTCTATCTAATCTGCTATTAAATTATCTTATTAATTTCTTAAAATCAGATATTAAGTTTTCAGTTCTCTAATTCCACTTGATTATTTTATATAGATTCCAATTCTCTGGTGAAATGATACATATTGCCATCTATTTTCTTTAACATATTAATTGCCGGGGCTCCTGGCAATTAATCACAATTATTTTTAAATCCATATTTAATAATTCTAATATCTTAGTCACCTACCTGTTTCTCTTGTCTGTTTACTTATTTATTCTATTTATTAACATGCTTGATCATTTTTTATTGAATGTCAGATATTATATATAAATAATGTAATACTTTGGATGATGTCATCTTCTTTCAGAGAGAATTCAACCTCTCTTTTGGAACACAAGAGGGGACAGATGATCTCAAACCCAGAGATTGGATTGATTTGAGACTGGGTTACATTATTGAAATGGTTGCTCTACCTCTGGTTGACTTCTACCTGTAGAGTATAATTCTCCAGTAATTAGAACTGAGACCCTGAGGTGTCTGCAGTGGTCCCTTGTGTTTCCAAGTTCTAAACTCCATTTTTAAATGTCTTGGCATCACATAACCTGCTCTGCTTTTCAGCTGCTTTCTGTATAGCATCTCAGCCTCTTGTCCTACATGACTTAATTTTCAAATACCTGGAGGAAAGAAAAAAAAAACTGGTGCCAAATGTTAGGCTCACCTCTCTGTACGTTTCTTCTCTTAGGATCTTGGCCCTCGGGTTTTAGCTTCCTAGAAACTCCAGAGTTCCAATCTCTTTCTGTCCTGGTGTTGTTACATGCCATTGAGTCAGCTCTGAGTTCTGGTGACCCAGTGAACGAGTGATGTCCGCAATGTCCTGTCCTCAAGAGCCCTACTCAGCTCCTATGGAGTCACGCCTATCGCATCTTTTATGGAGTCAGTCCATCTCATATTTGGTCTTCCTCTTTTCCTGTTGCCTTCTATTTTTCCAGAACTATTGGCCGTTCCAAAGAACCCTGCCTTCTCATGATGTGCCTGAAGTAGGGCAGCTTCAGTTTTGTCATTTTTGCCTTCAGCGAGGCTTCAGGCTTCATTTCCTCTAGGACTCACGTGTTCATTTTTCACCAGCCCAGGGTATCTATAGAGCTCCGCTCCACCACCTTTTTGCAAATGAATCAGATTTTTCCTGTCAGCCTTCTTCACCAACATTGACGTCCATACATAATAATTGAAAGTATGAGAATGTGGACGATCAGAGCTCTGGTCTCTAATGATACAGCTTTACTCTTGATGGTCTTTCCTAATTTCTCCATTGCTGCCCTTCTGAGTCTCAGCCTTCTCTTGATGTCTTGCCTACAGTCTCCATTTGAACTAGTGACTGAAGCCAGGTAAGCAAAGTCTTTAACAATTCTAATGTCTTCATGGTCTATTTTAAAGCTGTGTACTTCTTCCATAGTCATGATTTTTATCTTCTTGATGTTCACATGCAATCCTGCTTTTGACCCTTTATTCTTTCACTTTGCTCTCGAGTCCTTAATATTTTCTAAAGTTCCACCACTTCCCTGCCCAGAAGAAGTGGCTCTCTGACTGACTTCTTAACTTCTTACACCAAAAATTTCCAAATGCGTTGAGTAAAAAATCAGGGTGCTCAAAGCATTGAACTTTCCTTCTTTCCAGGATCTGGCTCCTCAAGTCCTTGCTGCATCTCTAGCTCCCTCATGCCTTTGGACACTAAAGTCAAGCTTCTACTTGTTCTTACAAGAGGTTGAGTCTGCCAAAGCTACCGCATCATAGCCAGAAGCAGAGTCTATATTTAGAAATTAGGTTGGACATAAGGAAAATACTTATGTACTATTCTATGAGTGTTGTTGGATGCTATGCTGGGTCATTAAAGCAGGCATAGTATCCTGTCCTCTTGAAAAGCCAGAGGAAATTTCCAAGGACCTTTTATAATTAAAGAGGCATGCACGATAGGGAGGGGGTGCAGGAGGAGAGGCAACCACACAAAATGATTTTTCACAATTTCCTGTGACCCTATCAATCTCTAATTGCTGCCAATACTCAAACACTGGGAATTTGAACAGAGCCATGCATTTTCTTCCCACAGTTCTCATTTGGTTTGCACATACCTCAGAGACAGAAGATTGAAATTTAAAGCAGAAGAACTAAACTAAGAGCTACAGGTTTACATAATGTTTCCCATTTGATTATAGTTAGGAAATATAATATGTTTGTACTTTTTCTTTTAAATCCCATAAGTGAAGCTCTGCTCAAGAAATCTAGAATGCAAATTTTTAGGAATAGAAAGAAGACTTGAAAGGGACCTTATATAGTCTAGGAATTTCAAACTAGAGTTTTGTTTTGTTTTCTTAGCAACATTACATTCATGTTACCTGCGGCCTTTGTCAATGTATTATAAGTAAAAAGAAAAACAGAATCCAATGTGTTATCAGATGCAGTTATTAAAGAGCCTTAAACTTGCTTCCTCTCTAACCCTGAGTGTGCATATTAAGTAGATGTGAATGTTTCAGGTGAAATCTCAGTCATTCGGTTTAAAGGCAGAGATTATTAACACAGCTTGGCAGCCTTGTGCAGGATAGACAGGGATAGCCATTCCTAGAGATGGAATCACCAGTGGAGGCAGCCCTCCCAGCAGGAAACCCCCTGCCCCCAGCTCTGCATCTGGAAAGCACCTTGCTGCTTGCTGCCTGCTGCCTTGGGGCTGGGGGACAGAGAAACAAGAGGCATTTCCGTGAAATTGGCTCCAGAATGTGACAGGGATCTTTCCTCACCATCACTCACCTCTCTGGTGCATCTTTTAGAGATGAACCCTGTGCTTGCGGGTCTTTGTGAGGATACTTTGCAGGGATGCTTGATGTGGTCCCAAGAATACTGAACTATGGGGTCAGAAGCCCATAGCCAATTATTAGAGTTTGGGTTGATCATTTAAAGCACTTTTGGGCCTCGTGCTTTCTATTTTAAATGAGGGGGAGATGAGTAGATATGTAGATGATCCCAACAATCTCATCCTCATTGGAAGAAAGTGAGGGTCCAGGATTCACTGTAGACAGTGAAAGATGCTGGCAGTAGGAAAAGGGTCCGATTCCGTGTGCAGGTCTGCACTGTGATGACAAACTTCTCAACAGGCCTGAGTTTGGGCCTTTTTCTCAGCCTTCCGCCATTCTCCATTTTGCTACAGAGATACAGTTAGATTCATATAGGTCTTAGGGATTTTTCTATATTATATCACATCATCCTTAGAAAATTATGCCATCTTTTCATAACTGGAAATATAACTTGTTAGCTATTTAACATCAAAATATACATTAAGATTCTTCAGATGGTCACGTTTTCACTGTCTTTATGGAACCCACATAAAGCTGAGTATCCTAGTGTTCCAGCTCAACGTGCGTACAATTCAAATCAGAAAAGATCAAAGTCTGACATTCAAGAAAAATTGCAAAACACTATTTTATGAAGTCTGAGAATATGGCAAAGGGTAGTGGAAATGCACAACATATAGGAAAAAAAATTCTTCAAAATTTGCTTTAAACAATTATCTTCCCAGAATTTCACTCATCATACTATGACAATGTTTTATTGTTGTTGTTAATCTGTGATTTAAAATAAAAATGGTATTTAAGTAAAAAAGTGATTTGAAATGAAAAAGTAAACATTAAAAATTTTTTTATCCAGCTCACCCTCTTCATTGTACCGCAAGGTAATGACTCTGGAGGGGACAAAAGGCCAGTTGAAGTCTCCTACCTGAGTCTCAGCAGCTGACTCACCCGCTACTTACTTCACTAAGGTTACAGAAGACATTCTAGAAATTTAGAATTTGTCCTCTCCTTCAAGCTCCACATGCCCTTATAACTAGTGCCCTCTCTCTCTCTCTCTCTCTCTCTCTCTCTCTCTCTCTCTCTCTCTCTTACAGTGAATCATTTTATTTTCTCCACCCCCCCTCCCATGTGGCAACCATCACCTTATTCTCTATATTTATGAGTCTTTTTCTGTTTTGTTTTGATTATTCATTTTTGGGTGGTTGTTTTTAGATTCCATATATAAGTGTAATCATACCATATTTGTCTTCCTCAGTCTGATTTATTTCACTTAGCAAAATACCCTCTAGGCCCATTAATATTATTGCGAATAGAAATATTTCATTCCTTTTTATAGCTGAGTGATTCCATTGGTATATATGTTGGTATATACACTGAGTGGCCAGATTATTATGACCACCTGATGTTTGTAGGCAAATTAGCTATAATTTCGCGCTGAAGTTGCTAGAGGGCCAGACCATTAAAAATAGGGAAGCAGGTTGATACCACGACAGTAGAAGTGATTTTTTTTTCTGAAGATATGGATAAACAATGCGATTTAATAGCCTTTGGACGTGGGATATATATATATAGCGGGATATATATATATATATATATATTTTCCATTCATCCCAGGTTGGACATCTAGGTTGCTTCCATATCTTGGCTACTGTAAGTAATGCTGCAATGAACATAGGAGTGCATGTATGTTTTTGAATTAGTGTTGTTGTTTTCTTTGGAAAAATACCCAGGAGAGGAATTGCTGGGGATATAACAGCCCTATTTTTAATTTTTTGAGGAATCGCCATACTGCCATACTGTTTTTCATAGTGGCTGCATCAACTTGGAAACCCACCCACAGTGTACAGGGGTTCTATTTTCACCAAATCCTCACCAACACTTGTTTTTTGTTGATTTTTTTTTATGATAGTCATTCTGACAGGTGTGAAGTCATACCTCATGGTGGTTTTTGTTTGCATTTCCCTGATGATTAGTGATGTTGAGCATCTTTCTATGTCTGTTGGCCATCTGTATATCTTCTTTGGAGAAATGTCTATTCAGGTCCTTTGCCCATTTGTTAATTATATGTTTTTTGGTGTTAAGTTGTATGAGCCCCTTATAAATTTTGAACATTAACCCCTTTTGGGAAGTATCATTGGCAAATATCTTCTCCCATTCAATGGGTTGTCTTTTTTGTTGATGGTTTCTTCACTGTGCAAAAGCCTTTTAGTTTGATGTTGTCTCATTTGTTTATTTTTTCCTTGGTTTCCCTTGCCTGAGGAGACATATCCGAAAAGATCTTGCTAAGACTGATGTCAAAGACAGCAATGAAGTCTTAACCAAATCTCTTTTTTCACTAGCTCAAAACTGCCTAAAATGATCCAAAAACTCCACTCTGGCGGCTCTCACTTTTTTCTGCCTTTTTCCAACATCTCCAGATCCCTGCTTTTCCTCCGGCCCTTCTAGAAGGTAAGTTAATTCAACTTTTCTTAGGCTCATTTCAGTTCTCTTTTCACCACTTACCCAGATCAGCACCACAAGCCCCAGGGCCCAGGAGACACCACAGAACTCTCCTCTAGAAGCCTGCACTTACTGGCAGCAGGTGGGAAGGGGGGCAGATAGAAAAGGGGTACAAACACCTATATTTTAAACTCTTTTAAGATATCTGTCATATTCATGCTGTGAAAGCTCCATTAAAAAAAGTTCTGGCCCTAGCCAGTTTAGCTCAGTGGATAGAGCATTGGCCCATGGACTGAAGGGCCACAGGTTTGTTTTCGGCCAAGGGCATGTACCTCAGTTGCAGGCTCAATCTCTGGCTGTGATTGTGGGGCGGGGGCGGGGGGGCATGCAGGAGGCAACTAATCAAGATTTCTCTCTCTGTGTCTCTCCTCCTCCCTTCCCCTCGCTCTAAAAATCAATGGAAAAATATCCTCGGGTGAGGATTAACAAAAACAACAGCAATAAAAAATTACAAGCACATACTACGTCAATGTACCTTTGATTGTCAAACCCTAAAAAGAGACTTAAATGTATGCGTTCTTTTTCCTAGTAGCTAACCCCAAAGCAGTTACTTACATTGAAAATGTTCTGGCCAGATTACAATTTCCAGGTATGCGTGAGGCATGTTTATGGCTGATCCATTTGATAGAATTAGAGTCAGATGTAAGAGTTTACCAGCAGGAAATTCTCTTTAATAATAACCACCAATATTTAGTTAGCAATTTACTATCTTTGACACAAATGACCTGTTTGGTCCTTGTATCCACCTGTGGCCCCGGTAGGACTTGAACCACCATCCCTATTTTCTACGTGAGGGAATGAAGGCTCAGAGAGATCAAGCTACTTGCCCAGGGCCTTCCAGGGGTTGGGTGGTCACTGACTCTAGGGAGTGCAAATTCCAGAAATTAACCACTTTGTTGAACTTCTCCTAACTTTTTGTTTTGTCTGTTTTCAGGTGCATGTGCACACACACACACACACACACACACACACACACAGAAGCTAATTGAAACCCAGCCAAATATTACATATGTGCAGAGTGTTCTCTATATATATACAATCATGTATTAAATCAACACGGTCCACAGAGCTGCTCAGTTTCTGTTTCCAGAAGATGCCCTGACCTTCTAGCAGAATAAACACTACCGCTGGGCCAGAGCGATGGAGTCGGCCTCATGCTTCCCCAGCCCTGATGGGCTTCGTTTTCTAAGGCACTTGCCATTTATTTACATTCCTATTATTTTCATTTTCTTGATCATCGGAACCTCAAAGGAAACAGGCTAATGAAATGCCCCAGCCCCTCCCTCGCCCCGCTTGCGCTGGGAATGGAAGCTGCGCAGACTGATTGAATTGACTCCCTAAACCCTTCAGGAACATTAATGGAGTTGCTACCATAAGCAGCTGGAGTTGCCATTTGCATCTCACCCTGTCTTACTTCTTTCCCTCAAAAAAAAAAAAAAAATGTAAAAAGCACCCACAATACCCTGGGGGAATTTTCCGGGACAAGCTGCAGGTGCTATGGATATTTTCATTTAATAATCATTCTTGCAATTCAGCACATTTGTAATCCATGTGGTAAACTCTGACTTACATTTCTCCCAGTGGACGCTGGCCAGATGCAGAAACCAAAGAGCCCGGTGCCGGCCCCGCGTCTTCCGTCTTTTATAGTTCGTGCATTTGGATGTGTTTAGCATGATCGGGGAGTGCAGGGTAAGGAATGTGCTGTGTTTAAAAGGCCCTTTTGTTGACATTAAGCAATCATAAATATACTCGGGAATTATCCTCCTCGCATTTATTGTGGAGTGCTTTAATTGGATGGCCTTCTCATGTGATATCATCAAGAACATATGCATATTTTTGGCAATCCCATTGGGTCGCGGAGCCGAGAGGCACATGCAGAGCCGCACATTCCTGACATCTATGGATTGTCTCATATATGTCACCACATCTTCCCACCAGGATTGTTTTCCCCACGCACTCCAAGATGGTAACTTCCCAATCTGTCCAAATTCTATCTGGAATTCTCCTGGACTGTGTAAATGTCAAGGCCGGTTTCCTTTCCATGTGAAGAGCTTTGAAAGGCGAACTGCGTGCTTAACTCCCTCATAAATGCAAGCCAGAGGGTCTTCTTCATTTTCTTTTTTTAAAGGGGTGTATGTGTGTGTTTCAGCGGGGAGGGGGAAGAGGTGTTTGGCCAAAAGTAAAAAAAAAAAAAATCCCTCTTAGAGAACGACATTCTCCTTATTTTCAGCACATAAACGGTTGAAGCCCGCACAGAGCCAGTTCCAAGTGCGGATTCTTCTGGCTGAGACCTGCTCCTGCTGCAGGGAGATACAGTCTCTGAAGCTAGCAAAGTACATCAGGAGCCACGCCACCACCTGCGGGCCCGGGCGAGGGCACAAGCCAGGCCCTGGCATTAAACAGATGGCACACTTAGAGGGGTCACTCGAGAGATTTTAACAAAGGGACTACATACAAAGGCATGAGTAGAGTGAAAGAAAGCAACTGAGAATGGGAGCTCTCAGGGCTTACATGTAGTAGGGAGCCCTTATAGCTTTGAAACCAGAAGGGACCTAGACATAGGCATAGCCAAGAGAGAGGGGTCACCTGCCAGGAGCTGGGTGGGGAATGCAATGCCACTGTGAGACCACAGCTAGTGTGGAGTTTGGAGGAGGACTCCAAAGGAATAAGAACCCAAACTTCCCTTCCCTCCCTGCCTCCAAGCCCTTGCCAGTGCCTCCCATTGGCTGAAACCAACCAGAAGCCAGAGGTCAAGGAAGGTAGCTTGGGCAATGCAGTCTGGAGAGGTCAACTTCTGAGATGGGGTGAAGCAGGGCAGAGGGGGAGAGGGTGGGTCTACAGGGCAAACAGACACTCACAAGAAACCAGAACTCGGCCCACCCAGAGTCCCGAGTCCCCTGGAGTTTTGCCATATAATCTAGCACACACGTTCCTCATAACACTATGACACAGTGACAATTTCATCATAGAACAGAGAAAACAAGGGTCAGAAAAGCAAAATAACTTACTCGACCTTGTACAGTTCAACAACAGAGCTTTCTAATGACAGAATAGCTAGGCTTCTTCTGCATAGGGAAATGATGGGCAGAACTTAAGCAAGCGTGGTCCAAAACAGAAGCCCAGCAACTGTCTTTGGGAAGTTCCATTTAGGTCCGGAAATTTTATTTAATTTATTTTATTATTTTTTGAAATAAATTTTTATTGATTTCAGAGAGGAAAGGAGAGGGAGGGGGAGATAGAAACATCAATGGTGAGAGAGAATCATTGATCGGCTGCCTCCTGTATGCCCCACACTGGGGATGGAGCCCACAACCCGGGCATGTGCCCTAACCAGGAATTGAACTGTTACCTCCTGGTTCATAGGTCAACACTCAACCACTGAGCCACGCTAGCCAGGCAGGTCCGGAAATTTTAAATGGCGGATTGTGAAACACAGTATTCAAATCTGACTGTGCTTGGGTCTCAGACAGGAATGAGAGTTGAGATCCTGAGAGATGCCAAACCAGTTCAAAAATAGTATCCAAATCCCTGAGTTTAGATAGCAAGAGTTCAGATAATGAGAACTTGGATAGCAGTAACTGTCAGGAAAGCCAGATCTATAGAGATAGCATTCAGGGAAGATCAGAGCCTGTGGAAACAGTCTCAGAAATAGATATCACAGGTTTATAGATCTTCTTAGGAAGATCGCTGGGTCAGAGTTCACTCTGAATTCATGCCTTTGTTACCTTGTCCTGAGAATCAACATGTGGTATGAAGTGTAGATTTTGATGATAGCTTAGGGAAGTTTACTTATTTGGGAGTAGTAGAGAAAAAAATAATGCATACTTAAAAAATCACAACAGCCCTAGCCAGTTTGGCTCAGTGGATAGAGCGTCGGCCTGGGGATGGAAGGGTCCCAGGTTTGATTCTGGTCAAGGGCATGTACCTTGGTTGCAGGCACATCCCCAGTGGGGAGTGTGCAGGAGGCAGCTGATCAATGCTTCTCTCTCATCAATGTTCCTAACTCTCTATCCCTCTCCCTTCCTCTCTGTAAAAAATCAATAAAATATATATTTTTTAAAAAGTCACAACAGAAAATCGTATGTCCACCAAAGGACATGTACCTCATAGAATTCGTAGCAGCCCTATTTCCAATAGCTACACATTGGAAACAACCCAAATGTTCAACTATAGGAGAACAGAGAAACAAATAGTGCTGTATTTACAAAATGGAATCCTACTCAGCAATGAAAATGGATGAACTGCTGGTATATGCAATGACGTTAATGAATCTCAAAAGCCTGTTAAACGAAAAGATTCCAACACAAAAGAGCACACACTGATTCCATTTATGTGAAGTTTGATCTTGGACAAAATCAACCTGTGCTGATGGAAATCAGGTGATCTGTGAGGAAAGCTGTGAATTAACTAGAAAGGGACATGAAGGGACTTTCCCAGTGATGAATGACTGGACCTTTTGTTTGAGGTGGTGATTTTGTGACTGTATGCAATTCTCAAAATTCACCAAACCGAATCATTATGATTAGTGTCTTTCGGTCTCTGTTTACCATCTAAAGTACAACAACAAGAAACACAAGAAAATGCACCTATTTTGCCTCCTAGGGGATGTTCCATAGTTTCTTTTTGAGGTAAATATATTGATAAGCTGCTTTAGTTTTTAAAAAAGATAGAGCCTGTTGCAGACAGGAAATCAAAGAGAGAGCTAAACTACTCTGAATAGTAGAGGAGAAAGTTGAGGGTAGATGAGAACAGAACAGAGAGTAGGAGGAGCTGCAGAGAAAATGGAAGCAATGGGTGGGGGATTTAATCAGGAAATAACACCCAGAAGGAAATGCTTTGTGTCAAGGGGTGAAAGACTATTAAGTACTGCAATATTAACCACCCATGTTGCCCCCCAATTACAGTAAAATTGGATACACGTAACAATTACATGCAAGAAATATTTTTAAATACGGAGGAAAAAGAGGCCTTGGTCAGTATGAGACACAGAAAAGAGAACAGCCATGGTCTTTTCAATCTCTTACCACCAGTGAGGTTCTTTGCTGCAGACGGTGGGCCTCCCATTGGCATGAGACCCTCCTGACCCCTTAGCTCCCCGCTTGGCATGGGGGCACTGGACTAGTCTACCAGGGCTACCATATCAAAGTACCACAGACGGTGATTTAAACAGCCTGAGAAAGTTTACTTTCTCCTGGTTCTGGAGGTTAGAAGTCCAAGATCAAGGTGTCGGCAGGTTTGGGGTTTGGTTTCTCCTGAGATCTCTCTCCTTGGCTTGCAGATGGCCACCTCCTTGCTCTGTCCTCACATGGTCATTCCTCTCTCTCCATGCATCCCTGATGTTTCTCTATCTCTCCAAACACCCTCTTCATAGAAGGATGCCAGTCAGATTGGATTAGGGATACCCTAACAGCCTCATTTTAACTTAATCATCTCTTTAAAGACCCTATCTCCAAAACCAGTCATAGTCTGAGGTTCTGGGGCTAGGATTTACCGTATGAATTTTGGGGGAAACATAGTCCAGCCTCTAACAGGCATCGTACAGATCAAAGCAGGAAATTTTGAGTTATTCTCATGATTATTTAGCAGTTTATTTTTTTTTAAAAAAATTTTTTTGGTTAAGTTTAAACTGAAATTAGTAAGCCAATACATTTTTAGAGAGATAATGTTTTTCCTCTGAAGTTTCCTCAGCATTTTCTTTTTTATTTGTTTATTTATTTAATTCTGATCCTTTATATAGAGGAGCTAAAAAAATACCTGTTGCTAACTGCATGGCCAGTAACATGTCAACCACTGCACATTTTTTCTTTTAAAAAATATAATTTTTTATTGATTTCAGAGAGGAAGGAAGAAGGAGATAGAGATAGAAACACCCGTGATGAGAGAGAATCATTGATCGGCTGCCTCCTACATGCCCCTTACTGGGGATTGAGCCTGCAAGCCAGGCATGTGCCCCGACCAACTGGGAATTGAACCGTGACCTCCTGGTTCAAAGGTCAATGCTCAACCACAGAGCCATGTCGGCCGGGCTGCGCCTTTTTCTTAATAGGTGCAATGTGTTCAAAGGCAAGCTAATTCCAATGAGGAGTCACCAGGCTCCTTACGACTCCTCTAAGGGACTCCTGTGAGACCTGGAGCGTCGTCAGGGCCCATTAAGCATATGAGAATAGGCTGTATTAGGAGAGAGCACAGAGAAAGATGATCAGGCAGGAAGCATATCAGAAAAGCACACCCTGACTTCTCAAAAGAATCAAGGGACAGAATCATAAGTTTCAGAAACTGGAATTGGAGCTCAAATCAGTAATCAAGATTTTTAAAGTGATTTACTATATGCCCACTCTTATGCAATGTGCTCGCTGGATACAAAGAATGCAACGGCTTCCACCCTTCCTTGACTCATCTCGTTTTGGTAAAGAATCAGTTGCATCTTGCTGTGCAGAGGACTCAGTGTTCTGAACACATGTTTTACTTAAAATAATGCCAGCGAATACCATCCCATACATGTAAGCACCAGGTATTTTAACCAAAAAGGAAGAAGTTGGGCCAGGAGTACGTAGGGGTTTACTGAGCGTATTTCAATGGGAGACAAGATCACAGTAAGAGAAATCTCAAAAGCTCAAGGAAATGGTGAGAGTGAATGAGATTAGAAGCCACCCCCAAGTTTTCCTCTGCACCCCGGCTGTGGCTGGTCCTAAAGCTCATGCTTTAATTACTTTCTCCTGAGAAATTACAGGTCACACCTAATTATCTTCCTTGTCTGTGGTCTTCTTCCCAGTCCATCCTGCACACACCAGCAGGTCTCTGTTCTCAAAGCACCACTCTGATCTGTTGCTGTATTCCTTAGGGGTCTCCCCCAGCACCCCACTAATTAAAGAATAAATTTCATATCCATTCCGGAAGTCAATGCCCTTGGGGATTTGGCACCACACAACCTTCACTACTTCGTCTCCAACATTCCCTGTGTGAACCCTGCACATCATCCTAGAGAGTCCCAAATCCAGACATAATCAGAGTCTTAAGAGGATCCTGTTAAAAACACAGATGCCCAGGCTGGCTCCTATGGAGCCTGCATCTTTAAGTCTGATGTGGGGTATAGGAATCTGCCCTTTCAGCGGGACCTTGCTGATCCTGATGTTTGTCTAGTTTGGATGGTCCAGCCCAATTGAACCTTCATTGCTCACTTGAACAAATCCTTAGCCAGTTCTTCACAGCTACCCCTGTCAGGAATCCACTTTTCTCTGACGCCTCTTCCCCTTATCCCACCATCCTGACTTTCTCACCACCAACCGCAACATTCCTCTCCCTCTTCTTAACTCTCACCCAGTATGTTTCCACCTTTCAGATGATCCATCTCACTTTCTTCCTTGCATTTTAATTATTTTTACATATGGCTTACCTCCCCCTTCAACTGTGAACTCTTTGAAGTCCAATTCCATGTGTAATTAACTTTGCCTAGCAAAAAACAAGTAACTCTAAAATCGATAGGGCTTGCCAGTGATTCAATAACCTTAAATCTCTTTGGGAGGAGAAAGGCTGATAAAGATTTTTAAAATTTCTATAAATATTGGGACCCGACTTTTACAATAGGCACAAGCTGGAAACAATATTCTCTCAAATGAAAAATGTCACGCCAGAGGGAACAGTCATGGAACTTCAGAGTCTCTTTCACACGTTTTTAAAGCTGCACAAGCATGGTTTTGCCTCTCTGTTGTTCACTGGAGGAAAGATATGTACTTTCCTTACTCGAAAGGAAATTTTTGTTCTCATGTGATGAAAATAACTGGATTGAAGGTTGAAGGGAAGATTGTCATTCATCATGAGGACAGAAGGCAATAAATTAACAATCGCATGGAATTAACATGTTTAGACAATCGCTTAATCTTCAGGGGTTAATCTTCCATTTCTGTATTTCTAAGATTAACTACTCCATAGAGTTTAAGGTCCATTTTAAGACAAAAACAGAACTGACTGAAGAGAGGCCCCTCAGAGAAGGAAGCCTCAGCTTTCTCACACCTGTGGTTTTCATGGCTCCTACGGAGAGCTGAGGTTGGTGGACACTGGGCGGCTGAAGCACTCCTCGGGGGCCTTTGTTGGAACAGTAGAGTTATTAAATAGCTAAAATGTCATGGGCAATAGATCTAGGTTACAAAGACAATACAAGGAGAGGTTTCCAAAATAATGTCCCCACCTGTAACTGAATGCAGCGGTGATGAATATAATCCTAAACAGCAGGCAATCTGAAAAAATTCGCTGAGCTCTGGAACGTATTATAAGTCGTCTTTGAATTCCTATTCAGCCTATTCAAAATTTTCTCTTCATTTTACAAAATCCTGAAACTTATTATTTTCGTAATGAGTTCATGTCTCATCCTCGATGTATTTTTTAATCAAAGAAAAAAGCAAATGGTTAAAATTCCAGAAAAGCTTTTAAGAGAATTATGGATGATACGGAGTACTGTACCCACTTACCTTCCCCCATAGTCTGATCTCCTGGCTCCTCATATACACTCCGACACAAGTCTTCTACACTCCAATGGTACATTTCTTCCCCCAAGGATTTTGCAATGTTTATGGGAGATGACTTCCCAAATAATTATTGCAAGTTTACTCTTTCAGTGTTTAACTAATGTTTATTCCAGTTACTAAATACTTTATCACACATTATTCCAAAGCAGAGTAGTCGAAAACAACCATTTACAATGTTCATGGATTCTGTGGGTCAGGAATTTGGACAGAGCAGAGTGAAGGTGACCTTCCCACTTCACACTGTCAGAGGCCGCGGCTAAAAGGTTCCAAGGCTGGGTCTGGCATTTATGCCTTACAGGCCTGTGGTTGATGCTAGCTTCTGGTTGAGACCCTCAATTTCACTTTAGTGGGTTTCTTACATAGACTAGCATGAGTGTCTTCACAACATGACAACAAGGTTTTAAGAGCAAGAGTCCAGAGAGAGAGGTGACTAGGCAGGAGCCATATCACCTTTTATGACCTACCCTAAAAAAAATCATGCAACACCTCCCACTTATTAAAGCAGTTCAAAATCCAACACAGTCTCAAGAAGAGGAGAAATAGATACTGCCTCTTAACGGGGAGTGGCAAGGTTCTAGAATTGCATGTGGGACTGGAAATCTTATAGCCATTTGTATTGGGGTTTGTTTACTTGGATCCACTGTAGGGTGATCTGGTTGCCTGTTTTGTGAGGAAGACTTGGTTTTGGAGCTTCGTTTTGGGATAATCAGATTCCTTAACATATATTCTTTGAATTTCCTGTTTGGGGCATTCATATTCTAGACTTGTTGGAACTGGAGGAAGAAAGGGTTGGGGGAAGTTGGCATCCATTATTTAATATGTATAGAGTTTGATTATCTCCTTGTTTTCAGTAGGATACTCTATCGTCAACTATATCAGCATCATCCCATCAATATCCAATCCATAGTCCATCTGTTTTACCTGATTCAGAGAACACACCTATAGTCCTCTGTGGGGTTGGGGAGGGTCACTTACCCAGTGGCATAGATTTTGGAAGATATAGAGATCTGACTTCCTTGCCAACAGTTTTTACCAATCCTATTTATTTGCATTTCCACTACTATTCCCAGTTATCAGGTAAACTGAAGCTGCCCCTCCTACACATTCTGAATCTGTGATGGGCAACATGTTATTCCCAGCTTTCTCCACTCTGGCTTTGCATTCAGCTTTTTGGTTTTTCTAACTCATTTACTCTTGGTCTGTATGGTTTCTAGCTGCTAATTCTGGCTGTTTTCTTCTCTCTTTATTTCCCAGTTCTTGAATCTCTTCCCCATGGCTTTGGTGGGGTTTTGATAGGGAGTGAGTCTAGATGTGTATGTTTGAGCTATCACTTTAGCCACGGCATCTCTTTAAGTCTTTTTCAACCATTGTTCGGGTGATACGATTAGCAAAACCCTAAAAATCCTATTCACTCTTCTTTCAACACACTCCATGTTTACTGCAACTCCCTTAAAGTGTAATAACACCTCAAACTGAACTTCAGGTGTGTTCTAACCAGTACAGATTATCATTAAACTTCTCATTGTACACATTCAACTCAGCACCTTTCGGATTGTGTCACTGCAGTAGTATCCCTCCAATGACAATAGATATTCTGAACAAAAATTGGAAAATACTGAATATCCTCCTCTCAAACATTTATAATACTATAAATTGAGAAATAATTGTGCTTACTTTTTTTAAATCCATGTTTCCAAAACATTTGACTATGTAATCCCCCTTTGTTTGGAGAACATCTTAGAAGACTCCAGTGCAATGTTCCTCAATGTGCAGTTCATTAACCTCCTGTAATAGAATCATTGGGGTTCTTTCATATCTTTGGATATTTCTGGCTCTATCCCAGATCTTAAATCATATTGGGCCTGGAAGAATCTGCATTTTAAAACAAACAACCTGTTCTTATTCGACATAATATTACTAGAGATCCTATTTGCCACTATTTGAACTCCATATAGAAGACTCTTTTCTTGGTCCTTCCCCCCATGCCTTACACATTCTACCCTTTAAGGAGG